>NC_135712.1:155556246-156156246 GCF_964656455.1 Halichoerus grypus | reverse complement strand
CGACGACCTCTCTGTGGGAGGAAGCAGTTTAGTGTGTGCTTTCGTTGAGAGCCGCGGGACTGGCTCCATTTCGTAAACTCGGGGTAGACACAGGCCGGTATGAAGGCAGCGCACAAATCACATCATGGTTATGGGGCTAATAGCGTTGCCCCCGGGTTGCATGCAGACTGAAAGTCAGCCACCTAACTCGACGGACAAACTCGGTAGAGAATCTGTGCTTCAGCGAAAACAGCCGCTCCTGAGGGTGGAAGCATTTTGTTGTGTGCGTGCCTGAGAGCACTGCAAAGGAGTCCAAAGCTATATACCAGTCAGCCACAGGCCATATCAAAAGGCAGAACAAGACTCCCAGTGTGTTTGATTTAGCTAGCACTGCTGGCTTCTTTTGCATGGAAGTCTACTCGCTAGCGTTCTAACTCGAGGAAACAACAGTGTACAGAAACATTGTTTTAGCTTCCGACGACCTCACTGTGGGAGGAAGCAGTTTAGGGTGTACTGTGGGTGAGAGCCAGGGGATGGGTTCCATTTCGAAAAATCGGGCTTGAGACAGGCCGATACAAAAGGCAGCTCACAAATCACATCATGGTTATGGGTCTACTAGCGTCGCCCCGGGGGTGCGTGCAGGCTGAATATCAGCCACCTAACTAGACGGAAAAACTCGGTAGAGGATCCGTGCTTCAGTGAAAACAGCAGCTCCTGAGGGTGAAAGCATTTTGTTGTGTGCGTGCGTGAGAGCACTGCAAGGGATTCCAAAGGTATATACGAGTGAGACTCAGGCCCCAGCAAAAGGCAGAACAAGACTCCCCGTGTGTTTAATTTAGCCAGCACTGCGTCCCTCCATTTGAATTGAAGTCTAATCGCGAGGGTTCTAACTCGAAGAAACAAGAGTGTGCAGAAACAGTGTTTTAGATTCCGACGACCTCTCTGTGGGTGGAAGCAGTTTAGCGTGTACTGTGTGTGAGAGCCTCGGGACTGGTGCCATTTCGTAAAATCGGGGTAGAGACAACCCGTTACAGAAGGCAGCTCACAACTCACATCATGGTTATGCGGCTAGTAGCGTTGGCCCAAGGGTGCGTGCATGCTGAATGTCAGCCACCTAACTCGAAGGAAAAACTCGGTAGAGAATCCGTGCTTCAGCGAAAACAGCCGATCCTGAGGGTGGAAGCCTTTTGTTGTGTGCGTGCGTGAGAGCACTGCAAGGGAGTCCAAAGCTATATACGAGTCAGACTCAGGACACATCAAAAGGCAGAGCAAGACTCCCAGTGTGTTTGATTTAGCTAGAACTGCGGCCCTCCTTTTGCATTGAAGTCTAATCGCTAGGGTTCGGACTCGAACAAACAACAGTGTACAGAAACAGTGTTTTAGAGTCCGACGACCTCTCTGTGGGAGGAAGCACTTTTGGGTGTACTTTCGTTGAGAGCCACGGGACTGGCTCCATTTCGTAAAATCGGGGTAGAGACAGGCTGGTACAGGAGGTAGCGCACAAATCACATCATGGTTATGGGGCTAGTAGCATTGCCCCGGGGTTGCGTGCAGGCTGAAAGTCAGCCACCTACCTCGACGTAAAAACTCGGGAGAGAATCCGTGCTTCAGCGAAAACAGCCGCTCCTGTGTGTGGAATCATTTTGTTGTGTGCGTGCTTGAGAGCACTACAAGGGATTCCAAAGGTATATAGGAGTGAGACTCAGGACCCAGCAAAAGGCAGAACGAGGCCCCGGTGTGTTTGATTAAGCTAGCACTGAGACCCTCCATTTGCATGGAAGTCTAATCACTAGGGTTCTAACTCGAAGAAACAACAGTGTACAGAGACAGGGTTTTAGCTTCCGACGTCCTCTCTGTGGGAGGAAGCAGTTTAGGGTGTAGTGTGAGTGAGTGCCACGGGACTGGCTCCATTTCGTAAAATCGGGGTAGAGAGAACCCGGTACAGAGGGGAGCACACAAATCACATCATGGTTATGGGGCTAGTAGCGTTGCCCCGTGGGTGTGTGCAGTCTTAATGTCAGCCAGCTAACTCGAAGGAGAAACTCGGTAGAGAATCCGTGCTTCAGCGAAAACAGACGCTCCTGAGGGTGGAAGCATTTTGTTGTGTGGTGTATGAGAGCACTGCAAGGGAGTCCAAAGCTATATACGAGTGAGAGTCAGACCCCAGCAAAGTTAGAACAAGGCTCCCTGTGTGTATGACTTAGCCAGCACTGCGGCCCTCCATTTGAATTGAAGTCTAATTGCGAGGGTTCTAACTCGAATAAACAAGAGTGTGCAGAAACAGTGTTTTAGGTTCCGACGAACTCTCTGTGGGTGGAAGCAGTTTAGCGTGTACTGTGTGTGAGAGCCTCGGGACTGGTGCCATTTCGTAAAATCGGGGTAGAGACAACCCGTTACAGAAGGCAGCTCACAACTCACATCATGGTTATGCGGCTAGTAGCATTGGCCCGGGGGTGCGTGCAGGCTGAATGTCAGCCACCTAACTCGAAGGAGAAACTCTGTAGAGAATCCGTGCTTCAGCGAAAACAGCCGCTCCTGAGGGTGGAAGCATTTTGTTGTGTGCGTGTGTGAGAGCACTGCAAGGGAGTCCAAAGCTATATACGAGTGGGAGTCAGACCCCAGCAAAGTTAGAACAAGGCTCCCCGTGTGTATGACTTAGCTAGCACTGAGGCCCTCCATTTGCATGGAAGTCTAATCGCTAGGGTTCTAAGTCGAAGAAACAACAGTGTACAGAGACAGTGTTTTAGCTTCCGACGACCTCTCTGTGGGAGGAAGCAGTTTAGTGTGTGCTTTCGTTGAGAGCCGCGGGACTGGCTCCATTTCGTAAACTCGGGGTAGACACAGGCCGGTGTGAAGGCAGCGCACAAATCACATCATGGTTATGGGGCTAATAGCGTTGCCCCCGGGTTGCATGCAGACTGAAAGTCAGCCACCTAAATCGACGGACAAACTCGGTAGAGAATCCGTGCTTCAGCGAAAACAGCCGCTCCTGAGGGTGGAAGCATTTTGTTGTGTGCGTGCCTGAGAGCACTGCAAAGGAGTCCAAAGCTATATACCAGTCAGCCACAGGCCATATCAAAAGGCAGAACAAGACTCCCAGTGTGTTTGATTTAGCTAGCACTGCTGGCTTCTTTTGCATGGAAGTCTACTCGCTAGCGTTCTAACTCGAGGAAACAACAGTGTACAGAAACATTGTTTTAGCTTCCGACGACCTCACTGTGGGAGGAAGCAGTTTAGGGTGTACTGTGGGTGAGAGCCAGGGGATGGGTTCCATTTCGAAAAATCGGGCTAGAGACAGGCCGATACAGAAGGCAGCTCACAAATCACATCATGGTTATGGGTCTCCTAGCGTCGCCCCGGGGGTGCGTGCAGGCTGAATATCAGCCACCTAACTAGACGGAAAAACTCGGTAGAGGATCCGTGCTTCAGTGAAAACAGCAGCTCCTGAGGGTGAAAGCATTTTGTTGTGTGCGTGCGTAAGAGCACTGCAAGGGATTCCAAAGGTATATACGAGTGAGACTCAGGCCCCAGCAAAAGGCAGAACAAGACTCCCCGTGTGTTTAATTTAGCCAGCACTGCGGCCCTCCATTTGAATTGAAGTCTAATCGCGAGGGTTCTAACTCGAAGAAACAAGAGTGTGCAGAAACAGTGTTTTAGATTCCGACGACCTCTCTGTGGGTGGAAGCAGTTTAGCGTGTACTGTGTGTGAGAGCCTCGGGACTGGTGCCATTTCGTAAAATCGGGGTAGAGACAACCCGTTACAGAAGGCAGCTCACAACTCACATCATGGTTATGCGGCTAGTAGCGTTGGCCCGGGGGTGCGTGCAGGCTGAATGTCAGCCACCTAACTCGAAGGAAAAACTCGGTAGAGAATCCGTGCTTCAGCGAAAACAGCCGATCCTGAGGGTGGAAGCCTTTTGTTGTGTGCGTGCGTGAGAGCACTGCAAGGGAGTCCAAAGCTATATACGAGTCAGACTCAGGACACATCAAAAGGCAGAGCAAGACTCCCAGTGTGTTTGATTTAGCTAGAACTGCGGCCCTCCTTTTGCATTGAAGTCTAATCGATAGGGTTCGGACTCGAACAAACAACAGTGTACAGAAACAGTGTTTTAGATTCCGACGACCTCTCTGTGGGAGGAAGCACTTTTGGGTGTACTTTCGTTGAGAGCCACGGGACTGGCTCCATTTCGTATAATCGGGGTAGAGACAGGCTGGTACAGGAGGTAGCGCACATATCACATCATGGTCATGGGGCTAGTAGCATTGCCCCGGGGTTGCGTGCAGGCTGAAAGTCAGCCACCTACCTCGACGTAAAAACTCGGGAGAGAATCCGTGCTTCAGCGAAAACAGCCGCTCCTGTGGGTGGAATCATTTTGTTGTGTGCGTGCTTGAGAGCACTACAAGGGATTCCAAAGGTATATAGGAGTGAGACTCAGGACCCAGCAAAAGGCAGAACGAGGCCCCCGTGTGTTTGATTAAGCTAGCACTGAGACCCTCCATTTGCATGGAAGTCTAATCACTAGGGTTCTAACTCGAAGAAACAACAGTGTACAGAGACAGGGTTTTAGCTTCCGACGTCCTCTCTGTGGGAGGAAGCAGTTTAGGGTGTAGTGTGAGTGAGTGCCACGGGACTGGCTCCATTTCGTAAAATCGGGGTAGAGAGAACCCGGTACAGAGGGGAGCACACAAATCACATCATGGTTATGGGGCTACTAGCGTTGCCCCGTGGGTGCGTGCAGTCTTAATGTCAGCCAGCTAACTCGAAGGAGAAACTCGGTAGAGAATCCGTGCTTCAGCGAAAACAGCCGCTCCTGAGGGTGGAAGCATTTTGTTGTGTGGTGTATGAGAGCACTGCAAGGGAGTCCAAAGCTATATACGAGTGAGAGTCAGACCCCAGCAAAGTTAGAACAAGGATCCCTGTGTGTATGACTTAGCCAGCACTGCGGCCCTCCATTTGAATTGAAGTCTAATTGCGAGGGTTCTAACTCGAAGAAACAAGAGTGTGCAGAAACAGTGTTTTAGGTTCCGACGACCTCTCTGTGGGTGGAAGCAGTTTAGCGTGTACTGTGTGTGAGAGCCTCGGGACTGGTGCCATTTCGTAAAATCGGGGTAGAGACAACCCGTTACAGAAGGCAGCTCACAACTCACATCATGGTTATGCGGCTAGTAGCATTGGCCCGGGGGTGCGTGCAGGCTGAATGTCAGCCACCTAACTCGAAGGAGAAACTCGGTAGAGAATCCGTGCTTCAGCGAAAACAGCCGCTCCTGAGGGTGGAAGCATTTTGTTGTGTGCGTGTGTGAGAGCACTGCAAGGGAGTCCAAAGCTATATACGAGTGAGAGTCAGACCCCAGCAAAGTTAGAACAAGGCTCCCCGTGTGTATGACTTAGCTAGCACTGAGGCCCTCCATTTGCATGGAAGTCTAATCGCTAGGGTTCTAAGTCGAAGAAACAACAGTGTACAGAGACAGTGTTTTAGCTTCCGACGACCTCTCTGTGGGAGGAAGCAGTTTAGTGTGTGCTTTCGTTGAGAGCCGCGGGACTGGCTCCATTTCGTAAACTCGGGGTAGACACAGGCCGGTATGAAGGCAGCGCACAAATCACATCATGGTTATGGGGCTAATAGCGTTGCCCCCGGGTTGCATGCAGACTGAAAATCAGCCACCTAACTCGACGGACAAACTCGGTAGAGAATCCGTGCTTCAGCGAAAACAGCCGCTCCTGAGGGTGGAAGCATTTTGTTGTGTGCGTGCCTGAGAGCACTGCAAAGGAGTCCAAAGCTATATACCAGTCAGCCACAGGCCATATCAAAAGGCAGAACAAGACTCCCAGTGTGTTTGATTTAGCTAGCACTGCTGGCTTCTTTTGCATGGAAGTCTACTCGCTAGCGTTCTAACTCGAGGAAACAACAGTGTACAGAAACATTGTTTTAGCTTCCGACGACCTCACTGTGGGAGGAAGCAGTTTAGGGTGTACTGTGGGTGAGAGCCAGGGGATGGGTTCCATTTCGAAAAATCGGGCTAGAGACAGGCCGATACAGAAGGCAGCTCACAAATCACATCATGGTTATGGGTCTACTAGCGTCGCCCCGGGGGTGCGTGCAGGCTGAATATCAGCCACCTAACTAGACGGAAAAACTCGGTAGAGGATCCGTGCTTCAGTGAAAACAGCAGCTCCTGAGGGTGAAAGCATTTTGTTGTGTGCGTGCGTGAGAGCACTGCCAGGGATTCCAAAGGTATATACGAGTGAGACTCAGGCCCCAGCAAAAGGCAGAACAAGACTCCCCGTGTGTTTAATTTAGCCAGCACTGCGTCCCTCCATTTGAATTGAAGTCTAATCGCGAGGGTTCTAACTCGAAGAAACAAGAGTGTGCAGAAACAGTGTTTTAGATTCCGACGACCTCTCTGTGGGTGGAAGCAGTTTAGCGTGTACTGTGTGTGAGAGCCTCGGGACTGGTGCCATTTCGTAAAATCGGGGTAGAGACAACCCGTTACAGAAGGCAGCTCACAACTCACATCATGGTTATGCGGCTAGTAGCGTTGGCCCGGGGGTGCGTGCAGGCTGAATGTCAGCCACCTAACTCGAAGGAAAAACTCGGTAGAGAATCCGTGCTTCAGCGAAAACAGCCGATCCTGAGGGTGGAAGCCTTTTGTTGTGTGCGTGCGTGAGAGCACTGCAAGGGAGTCCAAAGCTATATACGAGTCAGACTCAGGACACATCAAAAGGCAGAGCAAGACTCCCAGTGTGTTTGATTTAGCTAGAACTGCGGCCCTCCTTTTGCATTGAAGTCTAATCGCTAGGGTTCGGACTCGAACAAACAACAGTGTACAGAAACAGTGTTTTAGAGTCCGACGACCTCTCTGTGGGAGGAAGCACTTTTGGGTGTACTTTCGTTGAGAGCCACGGGACTGGCTCCATTTCGTAAAATCGGGGTAGAGACAGGCTGGTACAGGAGGTAGCGCACAAATCACATCATGGTTACGGGGCTAGTAGCATTGCCCCGGGGTTGCGTGCAGGCTGAAAGTCAGCCACCTACCTCGACGTAAAAACTCGGGAGAGAATCCGTGCTTCAGCGAAAACAGCCGCTCCTGTGTGTGGAATCATTTTGTTGTGTGCGTGCTTGAGAGCACTACAAGGGATTCCAAAGGTATATAGGAGTGAGACTCAGGACCCAGCAAAAGGCAGAACGAGGCCCCCGTGTGTTTGATTAAGCTAGCACTGAGACCCTCCATTTGCATGGAAGTCTAATCACTAGGGTTCTAACTCGAAGAAACAACAGTGTACAGAGACAGGGTTTTAGCTTCCGACGTCCTCTCTGTGGGAGGAAGCAGTTTAGGGTGTAGTGTGAGTGAGTGCCACGGGACTGGCTCCATTTCGTAAAATCGGGGTAGAGAGAACCCGGTACAGAGGGGAGCACACAAATCACATCATGGTTATGGGGCTACTAGCGTTGCCCCGTGGGTGCGTGCAGTCTTAATGTCAGCCAGCTAACTCGAAGGAGAAACTCGGTAGAGAATCCGAGCTTCAGCGAAAACAGCCGCTCCTGAGGGTGGAAGCATTTTGTTGTGTGGTGTATGAGAGCACTGCAAGGGAGTCCAAAGCTATATACGAGTGAGAGTCAGACCCCAGCAAAGTTAGAACAAGGCTCCCTGTGTGTATGACTTAGCCAGCACTGCGGCCCTCCATTTGAATTGAAGTCTAATCGCGAGGGTTCTAACTCGAAGAAACAAGAGTGTGCAGAAACAGTGTTTTAGGTTCCGACGACCTCTCTGTGGGTGGAAGCAGTTTAGCGTGTACTGTGTGTGAGAGCCTCGGGACTGGTGCCATTTCGTAAAATCGGGGTAGAGACAACCCGTTACAGAAGGCAGCTCACAACTCACATCATGGTTATGCGGCTAGTAGCATTGGCCCGGGGGTGCGTGCAGGCTGAATGTCAGCCACCTAACTCGAAGGAGAAACTCGGTAGAGAATCCGTGCTTCAGCGAAAACAGCCGCTCCTGAGGGTGGATGCATTTTGTTATGTGCGTGTGTGAGAGCACTGCAAGGGAGTCCAAAGCTATATACGAGTGAGAGTCAGACCCCAGCAAAGTTAGAACAAGGCTCCCCGTTTGTATGACTTAGCTAGCACTGAGGCCCTCCATTTGCATGGAAGTCTAATCGCTAGGGTTCTAAGTCGAAGAAACAACAGTGTACAGAGACAGTGTTTTAGCTTCCGACGACCTCTCTGTGGGAGGAAGCAGTTTAGTGTGTGCTTTCGTTGAGAGCCGCGGGACTGGCTCCATTTCGTAAACTCGGGGTAGACACAGGCCGGTATGAAGGCAGCGCACAAATCACATCATGGTTATGGGGCTAATAGCGTTGCCCCCGGGTTGCATGCAGACTGAAAGTCAGCCACCTAACTCGACGGACAAACTCGGTAGAGAATCTGTGCTTCAGCGAAAACAGCCGCTCCTGAGGGTGGAAGCATTTTGTTGTGTGCGTGCCTGAGAGCACTGCAAAGGAGTCCAAAGCTATATACCAGTCAGCCACAGGCCATATCAAAAGGCAGAACAAGACTCCCAGTGTGTTTGATTTAGCTAGCACTGCTGGCTTCTTTTGCATGGAAGTCTACTCGCTAGCGTTCTAACTCGAGGAAACAACAGTGTACAGAAACATTGTTTTAGCTTCCGACGACCTCACTGTGGGAGGAAGCAGTTTAGGGTGTACTGTGGGTGAGAGCCAGGGGATGGGTTCCATTTCGAAAAATCGGGCTTGAGACAGGCCGATACAAAAGGCAGCTCACAAATCACATCATGGTTATGGGTCTACTAGCGTCGCCCCGGGGGTGCGTGCAGGCTGAATATCAGCCACCTAACTAGACGGAAAAACTCGGTAGAGGATCCGTGCTTCAGTGAAAACAGCAGCTCCTGAGGGTGAAAGCATTTTGTTGTGTGCGTGCGTGAGAGCACTGCCAGGGATTCCAAAGGTATATACGAGTGAGACTCAGGCCCCAGCAAAAGGCAGAACAAGACTCCCCGTGTGTTTAATTTAGCCAGCACTGCGTCCCTCCATTTGAATTGAAGTCTAATCGCGAGGGTTCTAACTCGAAGAAACAAGAGTGTGCAGAAACAGTGTTTTAGATTCCGACGACCTCTCTGTGGGTGGAAGCAGTTTAGCGTGTACTGTGTGTGAGAGCCTCGGGACTGGTGCCATTTCGTAAAATCGGGGTAGAGACAACCCGTTACAGAAGGCAGCTCACAACTCACATCATGGTTATGCGGCTAGTAGCGTTGGCCCAAGGGTGCGTGCATGCTGAATGTCAGCCACCTAACTCGAAGGAAAAACTCGGTAGAGAATCCGTGCTTCAGCGAAAACAGCCGATCCTGAGGGTGGAAGCCTTTTGTTGTGTGCGTGCGTGAGAGCACTGCAAGGGAGTCCAAAGCTATATACGAGTCAGACTCAGGACACATCAAAAGGCAGAGCAAGACTCCCAGTGTGTTTGATTTAGCTAGAACTGCGGCCCTCCTTTTGCATTGAAGTCTAATCGCTAGGGTTCGGACTCGAACAAACAACAGTGTACAGAAACAGTGTTTTAGAGTCCGACGACCTCTCTGTGGGAGGAAGCACTTTTGGGTGTACTTTCGTTGAGAGCCACGGGACTGGCTCCATTTCGTAAAATCGGGGTAGAGACAGGCTGGTACAGGAGGTAGCGCACAAATCACATCATGGTTATGGGGCTAGTAGCATTGCCCCGGGGTTGCGTGCAGGCTGAAAGTCAGCCACCTACCTCGACGTAAAAACTCGGGAGAGAATCCGTGCTTCAGCGAAAACAGCCGCTCCTGTGTGTGGAATCATTTTGTTGTGTGCGTGCTTGAGAGCACTACAAGGGATTCCAAAGGTATATAGGAGTGAGACTCAGGACCCAGCAAAAGGCAGAACGAGGCCCCGGTGTGTTTGATTAAGCTAGCACTGAGACCCTCCATTTGCATGGAAGTCTAATCACTAGGGTTCTAACTCGAAGAAACAACAGTGTACAGAGACAGGGTTTTAGCTTCCGACGTCCTCTCTGTGGGAGGAAGCAGTTTAGGGTGTAGTGTGAGTGAGTGCCACGGGACTGGGTCCATTTCGTAAAATCGGGGTAGAGAGAACCCGGTACAGAGGGGAGCACACAAATCACATCATGGTTATGGGGCTAGTAGCGTTGCCCCGTGGGTGTGTGCAGTCTTAATGTCAGCCAGCTAACTCGAAGGAGAAACTCGGTAGAGAATCCGTGCTTCAGCGAAAACAGCCGCTCCTGAGGGTGGAAGCATTTTGTTGTGTGGTGTATGAGAGTACTGCAAGGGAGTCCAAAGCTATATACGAGTGAGAGTCAGACCCCAGCAAAGTTAGAACAAGGCTCCCTGTGTGTATGACTTAGCCAGCACTGCGGCCCTCCATTTGAATTGAAGTCTAATTGCGAGGGTTCTAACTCGAATAAACAAGAGTGTGCAGAAACAGTGTTTTAGGTTCCGACGAACTCTCTGTGGGTGGAAGCAGTTTAGCGTGTACTGTGTGTGAGAGCCTCGGGACTGGTGCCATTTCGTAAAATCGGGGTAGAGACAACCCGTTACAGAAGGCAGCTCACAACTCACATCATGGTTATGCGGCTAGTAGCATTGGCCCGGGGGTGCGTGCAGGCTGAATGTCAGCCACCTAACTCGAAGGAGAAACTCGGTAGAGAATCCGTGCTTCAGCGAAAACAGCCGCTCCTGAGGGTGGAAGCATTTTGTTGTGTGCGTGTGTGAGAGCACTGCAAGGGAGTCCAAAGCTATATACGAGTGGGAGTCAGACCCCAGCAAAGTTAGAACAAGGCTCCCCGTGTGTATGACTTAGCTAGCACTGAGGCCCTCCATTTGCATGGAAGTCTAATCGCTAGGGTTCTAAGTCGAAGAAACAACAGTGTACAGAGACAGTGTTTTAGCTTCCGACGACCTCTCTGTGGGAGGAAGCAGTTTAGTGTGTGCTTTCGTTGAGAGCCGCGGGACTGGCTCCATTTCGTAAACTCGGGGTAGACACAGGCCGGTGTGAAGGCAGCGCACAAATCACATCATGGTTATGGGGCTAATAGCGTTGCCCCCGGGTTGCATGCAGACTGAAAGTCAGCCACCTAAATCGACGGACAAACTCGGTAGAGAATCCGTGCTTCAGCGAAAACAGCCGCTCCTGAGGGTGGAAGCATTTTGTTGTGTGCGTGCCTGAGAGCACTGCAAAGGAGTCCAAAGCTATATACCAGTCAGCCACAGGCCATATCAAAAGGCAGAACAAGACTCCCAGTGTGTTTGATTTAGCTAGCACTGCTGGCTTCTTTTGCATGGAAGTCTACTCGCTAGCGTTCTAACTCGAGGAAACAACAGTGTACAGAAACATTGTTTTAGCTTCCGACGACCTCACTGTGGGAGGAAGCAGTTTAGGGTGTACTGTGGGTGAGAGCCAGGGGATGGGTTCCATTTCGAAAAATCGGGCTAGAGACAGGCCGATACAGAAGGCAGCTCACAAATCACATCATGGTTATGGGTCTCCTAGCGTCGCCCCGGGGGTGCGTGCAGGCTGAATATCAGCCACCTAACTAGACGGAAAAACTCGGTAGAGGATCCGTGCTTCAGTGAAAACAGCAGCTCCTGAGGGTGAAAGCATTTTGTTGTGTGCGTGCGTAAGAGCACTGCAAGGGATTCCAAAGGTATATACGAGTGAGACTCAGGCCCCAGCAAAAGGCAGAACAAGACTCCCCGTGTGTTTAATTTAGCCAGCACTGCGGCCCTCCATTTGAATTGAAGTCTAATCGCGAGGGTTCTAACTCGAAGAAACAAGAGTGTGCAGAAACAGTGTTTTAGATTCCGACGACCTCTCTGTGGGTGGAAGCAGTTTAGCGTGTACTGTGTGTGAGAGCCTCGGGACTGGTGCCATTTCGTAAAATCGGGGTAGAGACAACCCGTTACAGAAGGCAGCTCACAACTCACATCATGGTTATGCGGCTAGTAGCGTTGGCCCGGGGGTGCGTGCAGGCTGAATGTCAGCCACCTAACTCGAAGGAAAAACTCGGTAGAGAATCCGTGCTTCAGCGAAAACAGCCGATCCTGAGGGTGGAAGCCTTTTGTTGTGTGCGTGCGTGAGAGCACTGCAAGGGAGTCCAAAGCTATATACGAGTCAGACTCAGGACACATCAAAAGGCAGAGCAAGACTCCCAGTGTGTTTGATTTAGCTAGAACTGCGGCCCTCCTTTTGCATTGAAGTCTAATCGATAGGGTTCGGACTCGAACAAACAACAGTGTACAGAAACAGTGTTTTAGATTCCGACGACCTCTCTGTGGGAGGAAGCACTTTTGGGTGTACTTTCGTTGAGAGCCACGGGACTGGCTCCATTTCGTATAATCGGGGTAGAGACAGGCTGGTACAGGAGGTAGCGCACATATCACATCATGGTCATGGGGCTAGTAGCATTGCCCCGGGGTTGCGTGCAGGCTGAAAGTCAGCCACCTACCTCGACGTAAAAACTCGGGAGAGAATCCGTGCTTCAGCGAAAACAGCCGCTCCTGTGGGTGGAATCATTTTGTTGTGTGCGTGCTTGAGAGCACTACAAGGGATTCCAAAGGTATATAGGAGTGAGACTCAGGACCCAGCAAAAGGCAGAACGAGGCCCCCGTGTGTTTGATTAAGCTAGCACGGAGACCCTCCATTTGCATGGAAGTCTAATCACTAGGGTTCTAACTCGAAGAAACAACAGTGTACAGAGACAGGGTTTTAGCTTCCGACGTCCTCTCTGTGGGAGGAAGCAGTTTAGGGTGTAGTGTGAGTGAGTGCCACGGGACTGGCTCCATTTCGTAAAATCGGGGTAGAGAGAACCCGGTACAGAGGGGAGCACACAAATCACATCATGGTTATGGGGCTACTAGCGTTGCCCCGTGGGTGCGTGCAGTCTTAATGTCAGCCAGCTAACTCGAAGGAGAAACTCGGTAGAGAATCCGTGCTTCAGCGAAAACAGCCGCTCCTGAGGGTGGAAGCATTTTGTTGTGTGGTGTATGAGAGCACTGCAAGGGAGTCCAAAGCTATATACGAGTGAGAGTCAGACCCCAGCAAAGTTAGAACAAGGATCCCTGTGTGTATGACTTAGCCAGCACTGCGGCCCTCCATTTGAATTGAAGTCTAATTGCGAGGGTTCTAACTCGAAGAAACAAGAGTGTGCAGAAACAGTGTTTTAGGTTCCGACGACCTCTCTGTGGGTGGAAGCAGTTTAGCGTGTACTGTGTGTGAGAGCCTCGGGACTGGTGCCATTTCGTAAAATCGGGGTAGAGACAACCCGTTACAGAAGGCAGCTCACAACTCACATCATGGTTATGCGGCTAGTAGCATTGGCCCGGGGGTGCGTGCAGGCTGAATGTCAGCCACCTAACTCGAAGGAGAAACTCGGTAGAGAATCCGTGCTTCAGCGAAAACAGCCGCTCCTGAGGGTGGAAGCATTTTGTTGTGTGCGTGTGTGAGAGCACTGCAAGGGAGTCCAAAGCTATATACGAGTGAGAGTCAGACCCCAGCAAAGTTAGAACAAGGCTCCCCGTGTGTATGACTTAGCTAGCACTGAGGCCCTCCATTTGCATGGAAGTCTAATCGCTAGGGTTCTAAGTCGAAGAAACAACAGTGTACAGAGACAGTGTTTTAGCTTCCGACGACCTCTCTGTGGGAGGAAGCAGTTTAGTGTGTGCTTTCGTTGAGAGCCGCGGGACTGGCTCCATTTCGTAAACTCGGGGTAGACACAGGCCGGTATGAAGGCAGCGCACAAATCACATCATGGTTATGGGGCTAATAGCGTTGCCCCCGGGTTGCATGCAGACTGAAAATCAGCCACCTAACTCGACGGACAAACTCGGTAGAGAATCCGTGCTTCAGCGAAAACAGCCGCTCCTGAGGGTGGAAGCATTTTGTTGTGTGCGTGCCTGAGAGCACTGCAAAGGAGTCCAAAGCTATATACCAGTCAGCCACAGGCCATATCAAAAGGCAGAACAAGACTCCCAGTGTGTTTGATTTAGCTAGCACTGCTGGCTTCTTTTGCATGGAAGTCTACTCGCTAGCGTTCTAACTCGAGGAAACAACAGTGTACAGAAACATTGTTTTAGCTTCCGACGACCTCACTGTGGGAGGAAGCAGTTTAGGGTGTACTGTGGGTGAGAGCCAGGGGATGGGTTCCATTTCGAAAAATCGGGCTAGAGACAGGCCGATACAGAAGGCAGCTCACAAATCACATCATGGTTATGGGTCTCCTAGCGTCGCCCCGGGGGTGCGTGCAGGCTGAATATCAGCCACCTAACTAGACGGAAAAACTCGGTAGAGAATCCGTGCTTCAGTGAAAACAGCAGCTCCTGAGGGTGAAAGCATTTTGTTGTGTGCGTGCGTGAGAGCACTGCAAGGGATTCCAAAGGTATATACGAGTGAGACTCAGGCCGCAGCAAAAGGCAGAACAAGACTCCCCGTGTGTTTAATTTAGCCAGCACTGCGGCCCTCCATTTGAATTGAAGTCTAATCGCGAGGGTTCTAACTCGAAGAAACAAGAGTGTGCAGAAACAGTGTTTTAGATTCCGACGACCTCTCTGTGGGTGGAAGCAGTTTAGCGTGTACTGTGTGTGAGAGCCTCGGGACTGGTGCCATTTCGTAAAATCAGGGTAGAGACAACCCGTTACAGAAGGCAGCTCACAACTCACATCATGGTTATGCGGCTAGTAGCGTTGGCCCGGGGGTGCGTGCAGGCTGAATGTCAGCCACCTAACTCGAAGGAGAAACTCGGTAGAGAATCCGTGCTTCAGCGAAAACAGCCGATCCTGAGGGTGGAAGCCTTTTGTTGTGTGCGTGCGTGAGAGCACTGCAAGGGAGTCCAAAGCTATATACGAGTCAGACTCAGGACACATCAAAAGGCAGAGCAAGACTCCCAGTGTGTTTGATTTAGCTAGAACTGCGGCCCTCCTTTTCCATTGAAGTCTAATCGCTAGGGTTCGGACTCGAACAAACAACAGTGTACAGAAACAGTGTTTTAGATTCCGACGACCTCTCTGTGGGAGGAAGCACTTTTGGGTGTACTTTCGTTGAGAGCCACGGGACTGGCTCCATTTCGTAAAATCGGGGTAGAGACAGGCTGGTACAGGAGGTAGCGCACAAATCACATCATGGTCATGGGGCTAGTAGCATTGCCCCGGGGTTGCGTGCAGGCTGAAAGTCAGCCACCTACCTCGACGTAAAAACTCGGGAGAGAATCCGTGCTTCAGCGAAAACAGCCGCTCCTGTGGGTGGAATCATTTTGTTGTGTGCGTGCTTGAGAGCACTACAAGGGATTCCAAAGGTATATAGGAGTGAGACTCAGGACCCAGCAAAAGGCAGAACGAGGCCCCCGTGTGTTTGATTAAGTTAGCACTGAGACCCTCCATTTGCATGGAAGTCTAATCACTAGGGTTCTAACTCGAAGAAACAACAGTGTACAGAGACAGGGTTTTAGCTTCCGACGTCCTCTCTGTGGAAGGAAGCAGTTTAGGGTGTAGTGTGAGTGAGTGCCACGGGACTGGCTCCATTTCGTAAAATCGGGGTAGAGAGAACCCGGTACAGAGGGGAGCACACAAATCACATCATGGTTATGGGGCTAGTAGCGTTGCCCCGTGGGTGCGTGCAGTCTTAATGTCAGCCAGCTAACTCGAAGGAGAAACTCGGTAGAGAATCCGTGCTTCAGCGAAAACAGCCGCTCCTGAGGGTGGAAGCATTTTGTTGTGTGCGTGTGTGAGAGCACTGCAAGGGAGTCCAAAGCTATATACGAGTGAGAGTCAGACCCCAGCAAAGTTAGAACAAGTCTCCCTGTGTGTATTACTTAGCTAGCACTGAGGCCCTCCATTTGCATGGAAGTCTAATCGCTAGGGTTCTAAGTCGAAGAAACAACAGTGTACAGAGACAGTGTTTTAGCTTCCGACGACCTCTCTGTGGGAGGAAGCAGTTTAGTGTGTGCTTTCGTTGAGAGCCGCGGGACTGGCTCCATTTCGTAAACTCGGGGTAGACACAGGCTGGTACGAAGGCAGCGCACAAATCACATCATGGTTATGGGGCTAATAGCATTGCCCCCGGGTTGCATGCAGACTGAAAGTCAGCCACCTAACTCGACGGACAAACTCGGTAGAGAATCCGTGCTTCAGCGAAAACAGCCGCTCCTGAGGGTGGAAGCCTTTTGTTGTGTGCGTGCGTGAGAGCACTGCAAGGGAGTCCAAAGCTATATACGAGTCAGACTCAGGACACATCAAAAGGCAGAGCAAGATTCCCAGTGTGTTTGATTTAGCTAGAACTGCGGCCCTCCTTTTGCATTGAAGTCTAATCGCTAGGGTTCGGACTCGAACAAACAACAGTGTACAGAAACAGTGTTTTAGATTCCGACGACCTCTCTGTGGGAGGAAGCACTTTTGGGTGTACTTTCGTTGAGAGCCACGGGACTGGCTCCATTTCGTAAAATCGGGGTAGAGACAGGCTGGTACAGGAGGTAGCGCACAAATCACATCATGGTTATGGGGCTAGTAGCATTGCCCCGGGGTTGCGTGCAGGCTGAAAGTCAGCCACCTACCTCGACGTAAAAACTCGGGAGAGAATCCGTGCTTCAGCGAAAACAGCCGCTCCTGTGGGTGGAATCATTTTGTTGTGTGCGTGCTTGAGAGCACTACAAGGGATTCCAAAGGTATATAGGAGTGAGACTCAGGACCCAGCAAAAGGCAGAACGAGGCCCCGGTGTGTTTGATTAAGCTAGCACTGAGACCCTCCATTTGCATGGAAGTCTAATCACTAGGGTTCTAACTCGAAGAAACAACAGTGTACAGAGACAGGGTTTTAGCTTCCGACGTCCTCTCTGTGGGAGGAAGCAGTTTAGGGTGTAGTGTGAGTGAGTGCCACGGGACTGGGTCCATTTCGTAAAATCGGGGTAGAGAGAACCCGGTACAGAGGGGAGCACACAAATCACATCATGGTTATGGGGCTAGTAGCGTTGCCCCGTGGGTGCGTGCAGTCTTAATGTCAGCCAGCTAACTCGAAGGAGAAACTCGGTAGAGAATCCGTGCTTCAGCGAAAACAGCCGCTCCTGAGGGTGGAAGCATTTTGTTGTGTGGTGTATGAGAGCACTGCAAGGGAGTCCAAAGCTATATACGAGTGAGAGTCAGACCCCAGCAAAGTTAGAACAAGGCTCCCTGTGTGTATGACTTAGCCAACACTGCGGCCCTCCATTTGAATTGAAGTCTAATTGCGAGGGTTCTAACTCGAAGAAACAAGAGTGTGCAGAAACAGTGTTTTAGGTTCCGACGACCTCTCTGTGGGTGGAAGCAGTTTAGCGTGTACTGTGTGTGAGAGCCTCGGGACTGGTGCCATTTCGTAAAATCGGGGTAGAGACAACCCGTTACAGAAGGCAGCTCACAACTCACATCATGGTTATGCGGCTAGTAGCATTGGCCCGGGGGTGCGTGCAGGCTGAATGTCAGCCACCTAACTCGAAGGAGAAACTCGGTAGAGAATCCGTGCTTCAGCGAAAACAGCCGCTCCTGAGGGTGGAAGCATTTTGTTGTGTGCGTGTGTGAGAGCACTGCAAGGGAGTCCAAAGCTATATACGAGTGAGAGTCAGACCCCAGCAAAGTTAGAACAAGGCTCCCCGTGTGTATGACTTAGCAAGCACTGAGGCCCTCCATTTGCATGGAAGTCTAATCGCTAGGGTTCTAAGTCGAAGAAACAACAGTGTACAGAGACAGTGTTTTAGCTTCCGACGACCTCTCTGTGGGAGGAAGCAGTTTAGTGTGTGCTTTCGTTGCGAGCCGCGGGACTGGCTCCATTTCGTAAACTCGGGGTAGACACAGGCCGGTATGAAGGCAGCGCACAAATCACATCATGGTTATGGGGCTAATAGCGTTGCCCCCGGGTTGCATGCAGAGTGAAAGTCAGCCACCTAACTCGACGGACAAACTCGGTAGAGAATCCGTGCTTCAGCGAAAACAGCCACTCCTGAGGGTGGAAGCATTTTGTTGCGTGCGTGCCTGAGAGCACTGCAAAGGAGTCCAAAGCTATATACCAGTCAGCCACAGGCCACATCAAAAGGCAGAACAAGACTCCCAGTGTGTTTGATTTAGCTAGCACTGCTGGCTTCTTTTGCATGGAAGTCTACTCGCTAGCGTTCTAACTCGAGGAAACAACAGTGTACAGAAACATTGTTTTAGCTTCCGACGACCTCACTGTGGGAGGAAGCAGTTTAGGGTGTACTGTGGGTGAGAGCCAGGGGATGGGTTCCATTTCGAAAAATCGGGCTAGAGACAGGCCGATACAGAAGGCAGCTCACAAATCACATCATGGTTATGGGTCTACTAGCGTCGCCCCGGGGGTGCGTGCAGGCTGAATATCAGCCACCTAACTAGACGGAAAAACTCGGTAGAGGATCCGTGCTTCAGTGAAAACAGCAGCTCCTGAGGGTGAAAGCATTTTGTTGTGTGCGTGCGTGAGAGCACTGCCAGGGATTCCAAAGGTATATACGAGTGAGACTCAGGCCCCAGCAAAAGGCAGAACAAGACTCCCCGTGTGTTTAATTTAGCCAGCACTGCGTCCCTCCATTTGAATTGAAGTCTAATCGCGAGGGTTCTAACTCGAAGAAACAAGAGTGTGCAGAAACAGTGTTTTAGATTCCGACGACCTCTCTGTGGGTGGAAGCAGTTTAGCGTGTACTGTGTGTGAGAGCCTCGGGACTGGTGCCATTTCGTAAAATCGGGGTAGAGACAACCCGTTACAGAAGGCAGCTCACAACTCACATCATGGTTATGCAGCTAGTAGCGTTGGCCCGGGGGTGCGTGCAGGCTGAATGTCAGCCACCTAACTCGAAGGAGAAACTCGGTAGAGAATCCGTGCTTCAGCGAAAACAGCCGATCCTGAGGGTGGAAGCCTTTTGTTGTGTGCGTGCGTGAGAGCACTGGAAGGGAGTCCAAAGCTATATACGAGTCAGACTCAGGACACATCAAAAGGCAGAGCAAGACTCCCAGTGTGTTTGATTTAGCTAGAACTGCGGCCCTCCTTTTGCATTGAAGTCTAATCGCTAGGGTTCGGACTCGAACAAACAACAGTGTACAGAAACAGTGTTTTAGATTCCGACGACCTCTCTGTGGGAGGAAGCACTTTTGGGTGTACTTTCGTTGAGAGCCACGGGACTGGCTCCATTTCGTAAAATCGGGGTAGAGACAGGCTGGTACAGGAGGTAGCGCACAAATCACATCATGGTTATGGGGCTAGTAGCATTGCCCCGGGGTTGCGTGCAGGCTGAAAGTCAGCCACCTACCTCGACGTAAAAACTCGGGAGAGAATCCGTGCTTCAGCGAAAACAGCCGCTCCTGTGTGTGGAATCATTTTGTTGTGTGCGTGCTTGAGAGCACTACAAGGGATTCCAAAGGTATATAGGAGTGAGACTCAGGACCCAGCAAAAGGCAGAACGAGGCCCCCGTGTGTTTGATTAAGTTAGCACTGAGACCCTCCATTTGCATGGAAGTCTAATCACTAGGGTTCTAACTCGAAGAAACAACAGTGTACAGAGACAGGGTTTTAGCTTCCGACGTCCTCTCTGTGGAAGGAAGCAGTTTAGGGTGTAGTGTGAGTGAGTGCCACGGGACTGGCTCCATTTCGTAAAATCGGGGTAGAGAGAACCCGGTACAGAGGGGAGCACACAAATCACATCATGGTTATGGGGCTACTAGCGTTGCCCCATGGGTGCGTGCAGTCTTAATGTCAGCCAGCTAACTCGAAGGAGAAACTCGGTAGAGAATCCGTGCTTCAGCGAAAACAGCCGCTCCTGAGGGTGGAAGCATTTTGTTGTGTGGTGTATGAGAGCACTGCAAGGGAGTCCAAAGCTATATACGAGTGAGAGTCAGACCCCAGCAAAGTTAGAACAAGGCTCCCTGTGTGTATGACTTAGCCAGCACTGCGGCCCTCCATTTGAATTGAAGTCTAATTGCGAGGGTTCTAACTCGAAGAAACAAGAGTGTGCAGAAACAGTGTTTTAGGTTCCGACGACCTCTCTGTGGGTGGAAGCAGTTTAGCGTGTACTGTGTGTGAGAGCCTCGGGACTGGTGCCATTTCGTAAAATCGGGGTAGAGACAACCCGTTACAGAAGGCAGCTCACAACTCACATCATGGTTATGCGGCTAGTAGCATTGGCCCGGGGGTGCGTGCAGGTTGAATGTCAGCCACCTAACTCGAAGGAGAAACTCGGTAGAGAATCCGTGCTTCAGCGAAAACAGCCGCTCCTGAGGGTGGAAGCATTTTGTTGTGTGCATGTGTGAGAGCACTGCAAGGGAGTCCAAAGCTATATACGAGTGAGAGTCAGACCCCAGCAAAGTTAGAACAAGGCTCCCCGTGTGTATGACTTAGCTAGCACTGAGGCCCTCCATTTGCATGGAAGTCTAATCGCTAGGGTTCTAAGTCGAAGAAACAACAGTGTACAGAGACAGTGTTTTAGCTTCCGACGACCTCTCTGTGGGAGGAAGCAGTTTAGTGTGTGCTTTCGTTGAGAGCCGCGGGACTGGCTCCATTTCGTAAACTCGGGGTAGACACAGGCCGGTATGAAGGCAGCGCACAAATCACATCATGGTTATGGGGCTAATAGCATTGCCCCCGGGTTGCATGCAGACTGAAAGTCAGCCACCTAACTCGACGGACAAACTCGGTAGAGAATCCGTGCTTCAGCGAAAACAGCCGCTCCTGAGGGTGGAAGCCTTTTGTTGTGTGCGTGCGTGAGAGCACTGCAAGGGAGTCCAAAGCTATATACGAGTCAGACTCAGGACACATCAAAAGGCAGAGCAAGACTCCCAGTGTGTTTGATTTAGCTAGAACTGCGGCCCTCCTTTTGCATTGAAGTCGAATCGCTAGGGTTCGGACTCGAACAAACAACAGTGTACAGAAACAGTGTTTTAGATTCCGACGACCTCTCTGTGGGAGGAAGCACTTTTGGGTGTACTTTCGTTGAGAGCCACGGGACTGGCTCCATTTCGTAAAATCGGGGTAGAGACAGGCTGGTACAGGAGGTAGCGCACAAATCACATCATGGTTATGGGGCTAGTAGCATTGCCCCGGGGTTGCGTGCAGGGTGAAAGTCAGCCACCTACCTCGACGTAAAAACTCGGGAGAGAATCCGTGCTTCAGCGAAAACAGCCGCTCCTGTGGGTGGAATCATTTTGTTGTGTGCGTGCTTGAGAGCACTACAAGGGATTCCAAAGGTATATAGGAGTGAGACTCAGGACCCAGCAAAAGGCAGAACGAGGCCCCGGTGTGTTTGATTAAGCTAGCACTGAGACCCTCCATTTGCATGGAAGTCTAATCACTAGGGTTCTAACTCGAAGAAACAACAGTGTACAGAGACAGGGTTTTAGCTTCCGACGTCCTCTCTGTGGGAGGAAGCAGTTTAGGGTGTAGTGTGAGTGAGTGCCACGGGACTGGGTCCATTTCGTAAAATCGGGGTAGAGAGAACCCGGTACAGAGGGGAGCACACAAATCACATCATGGTTATGGGGCTAGTAGCGTTGCCCCGTGGGTGCGTGCAGTCTTAATGTCAGCCAGCTAACTCGAAGGAAAAACTCGGTAGAGGATCCGTGCTTCAGTGAAAACAGCAGCTCCTGAGGGTGAAAGCATTTTGTTGTGTGCGTACGTGAGAGCACTGCAAGGGATTCCAAAGGTATATACGAGTGAGACTCAGGCCCCAGCAAAAGGCAGAACAAGACTCCCCGTGTGTTTAATTTAGCCAGCACTGCGGCCCTCCATTTGAATTGAAGTCTAATCGCGAGGGTTCTAACTCGAAGAAACAAGAGTGTGCAGAAACAGTGTTTTAGGTTCCGACGACCTCTCTGTGGGTGGAAGCAGTTTAGCGTGTACTGTGTGTGAGAGCCTCGGGACTGGTGCCATTTCGTAAAATCGGGGTAGAGACAACCCGTTACAGAAGGCAGCTCACAACTCACATCATGGTTATGCGGCTAGTAGCGTTGGCCCGGGGGTGCGTGCAGGCTGAATGTCAGCCACCTAACTCGAAGGAAAAACTCGGTAGAGAATCCGTGCTTCAGCGAAAACAGCCGATCCTGAGGGTGGAAGCCTTTTGTTGTGTGCGTGCGTGAGAGCACTGCAAGGGAGTCCAAAGCTATATACGAGTCAGACTGAGGACACATCAAAAGGCAGAGCAAGACTCCCAGTGTGTTTGATTTAGCTAGAACTGCGGCCCTCCTTTTGCATTGAAGTCTAATCGCTAGGGTTCGGACTCGAACAAACAACAGTGTACAGAAACAGTGTTTTAGATTCCGACGACCTCTCTGTGGGAGGAAGCACTTTTGGGTGTACTTTCGTTGAGAGCCACGGGACTGGCTCCATTTCGTAAAATCGGGGTAGAGACAGGCTGGTATAGGAGGTAGCGCACAAATCACATCATGGTTATGGGGCTAGTAGCATTGCCCCGGGGTTGCGTGCAGGCTGAAAGTCAGCCACCTACCTCGACGTAAAAACTCGGGAGAGAATCCGTGCTTCAGCGAAAACAGCCGCTCCTGTGGGTGGAATCATTTTGTTGTGTGCGTGCTTGAGAGCACTACAAGGGATTCCAAAGGTATATAGGAGTGAGACTCAGGACCCAGCAAAAGGCAGAACGAGGCCCCCGTGTGTTTGATTAAGCTAGCACTGAGACCCTCCATTTGCATGGAAGTCTAATCACTAGGGTTCTAACTCGAAGAAACAACAGTGTACAGAGACAGGGTTTTAGCTTCCGACGTCCTCTCTGTGGGAGGAAGCAGTTTAGGGTGTAGTGTGAGTGAGTGCCACGGGACTGGGTCTATTTCGTAAAATCGGGGTAGAGAGAACCCGGTACAGAGGGGAGCACACAAATCACATCATGGTTATGGGGCTAGTAGCGTTGCCCCGTGGGTGCGTGCAGTCTTAATGTCAGCCAGCTAACTCGAAGGAGAAACTCGGTAGAGAATCCGTGCTTCAGCGAAAACAGCCGATCCTGAGGGTGGAAGCCTTTTGTTGTGTGCGTGCGTGAGAGCACTGCAAGGGAGTCCAAAGCTATATACGAGTCAGACTCAGGACACATCAAAAGGCAGAGCAAGACTCCCAGTGTGTTTGATTTAGCTAGAACTGCGGCCCTCCTTTTGCATTGAAGTCTAATCGCTAGGGTTCGGACTCGAACAAACAACAGTGTACAGAAACAGTGTTTTAGATTCCGACGACCTCTCTGTGGGAGGAAGCACTTTTGGGTGTACTTTCGTTGAGAGCCACGGGACTGGCTCCATTTCGTAAAATCGGGGTAGAGACAGGCTGGTACAGGAGGTAGCGCACAAATCACATCATGGTTATGGGGCTAGTAGCATTGCCCCGGGGTTGCGTGCAGGCTGAAAGTCAGCCACCTACCTCGACGTAAAAACTCGGGAGAGAATCCGTGCTTCAGCGAAAACAGCCGCTCCTGTGTGTGGAATCATTTTGTTGTGTGCGTGCTTGAGAGCACTACAAGGGATTCCAAAGGTATATAGGAGTGAGACTCAGGACCCAGCAAAAGGCAGAACGAGGCCCCCGTGTGTTTGATTAAGCTAGCACTGAGACCCTCCATTTGCATGGAAGTCTAATCACTAGGGTTCTAACTCGAAGAAACAACAGTGTACAGAGACAGGGTTTTAGCTTCCGACGTCCTCTCTGTGGGAGGAACCAGTTTAGGGTGTAGTGTGAGTGAGTGCCACGGGACTGGCTCCATTTCGTAAAATCGGGGTAGAGAGAACCCGGTACAGAGGGGAGCACACAAATCACATCATGGTTATGGGGCTAGTAGCGTTGCCCCGTGGGTGCGTGCAGTCTTAATGTCAGCCAGCTAACTCGAAGGAGAAACTCGGTAGAGAATCCGAGCTTCAGCGAAAACAGCCGCTCCTGAGGGTGGAAGCATTTTGTTGTGTGGTGTATGAGAGCACTGCAAGGGAGTCCAAAGCTATATACGAGTGAGAGTCAGACCCCAGCAAAGTTAGAACAAGGCTCCCTGTGTGTATGACTTAGCCAGCACTGCGGCCCTCCATTTGAATTGAAGTCTAATCGCGAGGGTTCTAACTCGAAGAAACAAGAGTGTGCAGAAACAGTGTTTTAGGGTCCGACGACCTCTCTGTGGGTGGAAGCAGTTTAGCGTGTACTGTGTGTGAGAGCCTCGGGACTGGTGCCATTTCGTAAAATCGGGGTAGAGACAACCCGTTACAGAAGGCAGCTCACAACTCACATCATGGTTATGCGGCTAGTAGCATTGGCCCGGGGGTGCGTGCAGGCTGAATGTCAGCCACCTAACTCGAAGGAGAAACTCGGTAGAGAATCCGTGCTTCAGCGAAAACAGCCGCTCCTGAGGGTGGAAGCATTTTGTTGTGTGCGTGTGTGAGAGCACTGCAAGGGAGTCCAAAGCTATATACGAGTGAGAGTCAGACCCCAGCAAAGTTAGAACAAGGCTCCCCGTGTGTATGACTTAGCTAGCACTGAGGCCCTCCATTTGCATGGAAGTCTAATCGCTAGGGTTCTAAGTCGAAGAAACAACAGTGTACAGAGACAGTGTTTTAGCTTCCGACGACCTCTCTGTGGGAGGAAGCAGTTTAGTGTGTGCTCTCGTTGAGAGCCGCGGGACTGGCTCCATTTCGTAAACTTGGGGTAGACACAGGCCGGTATGAAGGCAGCGCACAAATCACATCATGGTTATGGGGCTAATAGCGTTGCCCCCGGGTTGCATGCAGACTGAAAGTCAGCCACCTAACTCGACGGACAAACTCGGTAGAGAATCCGTGCTTCAGCGAAAACAGCCGCTCCTGAGGGTGGAAGCATTTTGTTGTGTGCGTGCCTGAGAGCACTGCAAAGGAGTCCAAAGCTATATACCAGTCAGCCACAGGCCATATCAAAAGGCAGAACAAGACTCCCAGTGTGTTTGATTTAGCTAGCACTGCTGGCTTCTTTTGCATGGAAGTCTACTCGCTAGCGTTCTAACTCGAGGAAACAAGAGTGTACAGAAACATTGTTTTAGCTTCCGACGACCTCACTGTGGGAGGAAGCAGTTTAGGGTGTACTGTGGGTGAGAGCCAGGGGATGGGTTCCATTTCGAAAAATCGGGCTAGAGACAGGCCGATACAGAAGGCAGCTCACAAATCACATCATGGTTATGGGTCTCCTAGCGTCGCCCCGGGGGTGCGTGCAGGCTGAATATCAGCCACCTAACTAGACGGAAAAACTCGGTAGAGGATCCGTGCTTCAGTGAAAACAGCAGCTCCAGAGGGTGAAAGCATTTTGTTGTGTGCGTGCGTGAGAGCACTGCAAGGGATTCCAAAGGTATATACGAGTGAGACTCAGGCCCCAGCAAAAGGCAGAACAAGACTCCCCGTGTGTTTAATTTAGCCAGCACTGCGTCCCTCCATTTGAATTGAAGTCTAATCGCGAGGGTTCTAACTCGAAGAAACAAGAGTGTGCAGAAACAGTGTTTTAGATTCCGACGACCTCTCTGTGGGAGGAAGCACTTTTGGGTGTACTTTCGTTGAGAGCCACGGGACTGGCTCCATTTCGTAAAATCGGGGTAGAGACAGGCTGGTACAGGAGGTAGCGCACAAATCACATCATGGTTATGGGGCTAGTAGCATTGCCCCGGGGTTGCGTGCAGGCTGAAAGTCAGCCACCTACCTCGACGTAAAAACTCGGGAGAGAATCCGTGCTTCAGCGAAAACAGCCGCTCCTGTGTGTGGAATCATTTTGTTGTGTGCGTGCTTGAGAGCACTACAAGGGATTCCAAAGTTATATAGGAGTGAGACTCAGGACCCAGCAAAAGGCAGAACGAGACCCCCGTGTGTTTGATTAAGCTAGCACTGAGACCCTCCATTTGCATGGAAGTCTAATCACTAGGGTTCTAACTCGAAGAAACAACAGTGTACAGAGACAGGGTTTTAGCTTCCGACGTCCTCTCTGTGGGAGGAAGCAGTTTAGGGTGTAGTGTGAGTGAGTGCCACGGGACTGGCTCCATTTCGTAAAATCGGGGTAGAGAGAACCCGGTACAGAGGGGAGCACACAAATCACATCATGGTTATGGGGCTAGTAGCGTTGCCCCGTGGGTGCGTGCAGTCTTAATGTCAGCCAGCTAACTCGAAGGAGAAACTCGGTAGAGAATCCGTGCTTCAGCGAAAACAGCCGCTCCTGAGGGTGGAAGCATTTTGTTGTGTGGTGTATGAGAGCACTGCAAGGGAGTCCAAAGCTATATACGAGTGAGAGTCAGACCCCAGCAAAGTTAGAACAAGGCTCCCTGTGTGTATGACTTAGCCAGCACTGCGGCCCTCCATTTGAATTGAAGTCTAATTGCGAGGGTTCTAACTCGAAGAAACAAGAGTGTGCAGAAACAGTGTTTTAGGGTCCGACGACCTCTCTGTGGGTGGAAGCAGTTTAGCGTGTACTGTGTGTGAGAGCCTCGGGACTGGTGCCATTTCGTAAAATCGGGGTAGAGACAACCCGTTACAGAAGGCAGCTCACAACTCACATCATGGTTATGCGGCTAGTAGCATTGGCCCGGGGGTGCGTGCAGGCTGAATGTCAGCCACCTAACTCGAAGGAGAAACTCGGTAGAGAATCCGTGCTTCAGCGAAAACAGCCGCTCCTGAGGGTGGAAGCATTTTGTTGTGTGCGTGTGTGAGAGCACTGCAAGGGAGTCCAAAGCTATATACGAGTGAGAGTCAGACCCCAGCAAAGTTAGAACAAGGCTCCCCGTGTGTATGACTTAGCTAGCACTGAGGCCCTCCATTTGCATGGAAGTCTAATCGCTAGGGTTCTAAGTCGAAGAAACAACAGTGTACAGAGACAGTGTTTTAGCTTCCGACGACCTCTCTGTGGGAGGAAGCAGTTTAGTGTGTGCTTTCGTTGAGAGCCGCGGGACTGGCTCCATTTCGTAAACTCGGGGTAGACACAGGCCGGTATGAAGGCAGCGCACAAATCACATCATGGTTATGGGGCTAATAGCGTTGGCCCCGGGTTGCATGCAGACTGAAAGTCAGCCACCTAACTCGACGGACAAACTCGGTAGAGAATCCGTGCTTCAGCCAAAACAGCCGCTCCTGAGGGTGGAAGCATTTTGTTGTGTGTGTGCCTGAGAGCACTGCAAAGGAGTCCAAAGCTATATACCAGTCAGCCACAGGCCATATCAAAAGGCAGAACAAGACTCCCAGTGTGTTTGATTTAGCTAGCACTGCTGGCTTCTTTTGCATGGAAGTCTACTCGCTAGCGTTCTAACTCGAGGAAACAACAGTGTACAGAAACATTGTTTTAGCTTCCGACGACCTCACTGTGGGAGGAAGCAGTTTAGGGTGTACTGTGGGTGAGAGCCAGGGGATGGGTTCCATTTCGAAAAATCGGGCTAGAGACAGGCCGATACAGAAGGCAGCTCACAAATCACATCATGGTTATGGGTCTACTAGCGTCGCCCCGGGGGTGCGTGCAGGCTGAATATCAGCCACCTAACTAGACGGAAAAACTCGGTAGAGGATCCGTGCTTCAGTGAAAACAGCAGCTCCTGAGGGTGAAAGCATTTTGTTGTGTGCGTGCGTGAGAGCACTGCCAGGGATTCCAAAGGTATATACGAGTGAGACTCAGGCCCCAGCAAAAGGCAGAACAAGACTCCCCGTGTGTTTAATTTAGCCAGCACTGCGTCCCTCCATTTGAATTGAAGTCTAATCGCGAGGGTTCTAACTCGAAGAAACAAGAGTGTGCAGAAACAGTGTTTTAGATTCCGACGACCTCTCTGTGGGTGGAAGCAGTTTAGCGTGTACTGTGTGTGAGAGCCTCGGGACTGGTGCCATTTCGTAAAATCGGGGTAGAGACAACCCGTTACAGAAGGCAGCTCACAACTCACATCATGGTTATGCGGCTAGTAGCGTTGGCCCGGGGGTGCGTGCAGGCTGAATGTCAGCCACCTAACTCGAAGGAAAAACTCGGTAGAGAATCCGTGCTTCAGCGAAAACAGCCGATCCTGAGGGTGGAAGCCTTTTGTTGTGTGCGTGCGTGAGAGCACTGCAAGGGAGTCCAAAGCTATATACGAGTCAGACTCAGGACACATCAAAAGGCAGAGCAAGACTCCCAGTGTGTTTGATTTAGCTAGAACTGCGGCCCTCCTTTTGCATTGAAGTCTAATCGCTAGGGTTCGGACTCGAACAAACAACAGTGTACAGAAACAGTGTTTTAGAGTCCGACGACCTCTCTGTGGGAGGAAGCACTTTTGGGTGTACTTTCGTTGAGAGCCACGGGACTGGCTCCATTTCGTAAAATCGGGGTAGAGACAGGCTGGTACAGGAGGTAGCGCACAAATCACATCATGGTTACGGGGCTAGTAGCATTGCCCCGGGGTTGCGTGCAGGCTGAAAGTCAGCCACCTACCTCGACGTAAAAACTCGGGAGAGAATCCGTGCTTCAGCGAAAACAGCCGCTCCTGTGTGTGGAATCATTTTGTTGTGTGCGTGCTTGAGAGCACTACAAGGGATTCCAAAGGTATATAGGAGTGAGACTCAGGACCCAGCAAAAGGCAGAACGAGGCCCCCGTGTGTTTGATTAAGCTAGCACTGAGACCCTCCATTTGCATGGAAGTCTAATCACTAGGGTTCTAACTCGAAGAAACAACAGTGTACAGAGACAGGGTTTTAGCTTCCGACGTCCTCTCTGTGGGAGGAAGCAGTTTAGGGTGTAGTGTGAGTGAGTGCCACGGGACTGGCTCCATTTCGTAAAATCGGGGTAGAGAGAACCCGGTACAGAGGGGAGCACACAAATCACATCATGGTTATGGGGCTAGTAGCGTTGCCCCGTGGGTGCGTGCAGTCTTAATGTCAGCCAGCTAACTCGAAGGAGAAACTCGGTAGAGAATCCGAGCTTCAGCGAAAACAGCCGCTCCTGAGGGTGGAAGCATTTTGTTGTGTGGTGTATGAGAGCACTGCAAGGGAGTCCAAAGCTATATACGAGTGAGAGTCAGACCCCAGCAAAGTTAGAACAAGGCTCCCTGTGTGTATGACTTAGCCAGCACTGCGGCCCTCCATTTGAATTGAAGTCTAATTGCGAGGGTTCTAACTCGAAGAAACAAGAGTGTGCAGAAACAGTGTTTTAGGTTCCGACGACCTCTCTGTGGGTGGAAGCAGTTTAGCGTGTACTGTGTGTGAGAGCCTCGGGACTGGTGCCATTTCGTAAAATCGGGGTAGAGACAACCCGTTACAGAAGGCAGCTCACAACTCACATCATGGTTATGCGGCTAGTAGCATTGGCCCGGGGGTGCGTGCAGGCTGAATGTCAGCCACCTAACTCGAAGGAGAAACTCGGTAGAGAATCCGTGCTTCAGCGAAAACAGCCGCTCCTGAGGGTGGATGCATTTTGTTATGTGCGTGTGTGAGAGCACTGCAAGGGAGTCCAAAGCTATATACGAGTGAGAGTCAGACCCCAGCAAAGTTAGAACAAGGCTCCCCGTGTGTATGACTTAGCTAGCACTGAGGCCCTCCATTTGCATGGAAGTCTAATCGCTAGGGTTCTAAGTCGAAGAAACAACAGTGTACAGAGACAGTGTTTTAGCTTCCGACGACCTCTCTGTGGGAGGAAGCAGTTTAGTGTGTGCTTTCGTTGAGAGCCGCGGGACTGGCTCCATTTCGTAAACTCGGGGTAGACACAGGCCGGTATGAAGGCAGCGCACAAATCACATCATGGTTATGGGGCTAATAGCGTTGCCCCCGGGTTGCATGCAGACTGAAAGTCAGCCACCTAACTCGACGGACAAACTCGGTAGAGAATCTGTGCTTCAGCGAAAACAGCCGCTCCTGAGGGTGGAAGCATTTTGTTGTGTGCGTGCCTGAGAGCACTGCAAAGGAGTCCAAAGCTATATACCAGTCAGCCACAGGCCATATCAAAAGGCAGAACAAGACTCCCAGTGTGTTTGATTTAGCTAGCACTGCTGGCTTCTTTTGCATGGAAGTCTACTCGCTAGCGTTCTAACTCGAGGAAACAACAGTGTACAGAAACATTGTTTTAGCTTCCGACGACCTCACTGTGGGAGGAAGCAGTTTAGGGTGTACTGTGGGTGAGAGCCAGGGGATGGGTTCCATTTCGAAAAATCGGGCTTGAGACAGGCCGATACAAAAGGCAGCTCACAAATCACATCATGGTTATGGGTCTACTAGCGTCGCCCCGGGGGTGCGTGCAGGCTGAATATCAGCCACCTAACTAGACGGAAAAACTCGGTAGAGGATCCGTGCTTCAGTGAAAACAGCAGCTCCTGAGGGTGAAAGCATTTTGTTGTGTGCGTGCGTGAGAGCACTGCAAGGGATTCCAAAGGTATATACGAGTGAGACTCAGGCCCCAGCAAAAGGCAGAACAAGACTCCCCGTGTGTTTAATTTAGCCAGCACTGCGTCCCTCCATTTGAATTGAAGTCTAATCGCGAGGGTTCTAACTCGAAGAAACAAGAGTGTGCAGAAACAGTGTTTTAGATTCCGACGACCTCTCTGTGGGTGGAAGCAGTTTAGCGTGTACTGTGTGTGAGAGCCTCGGGACTGGTGCCATTTCGTAAAATCGGGGTAGAGACAACCCGTTACAGAAGGCAGCTCACAACTCACATCATGGTTATGCGGCTAGTAGCGTTGGCCCAAGGGTGCGTGCATGCTGAATGTCAGCCACCTAACTCGAAGGAAAAACTCGGTAGAGAATCCGTGCTTCAGCGAAAACAGCCGATCCTGAGGGTGGAAGCCTTTTGTTGTGTGCGTGCGTGAGAGCACTGCAAGGGAGTCCAAAGCTATATACGAGTCAGACTCAGGACACATCAAAAGGCAGAGCAAGACTCCCAGTGTGTTTGATTTAGCTAGAACTGCGGCCCTCCTTTTGCATTGAAGTCTAATCGCTAGGGTTCGGACTCGAACAAACAACAGTGTACAGAAACAGTGTTTTAGAGTCCGACGACCTCTCTGTGGGAGGAAGCACTTTTGGGTGTACTTTCGTTGAGAGCCACGGGACTGGCTCCATTTCGTAAAATCGGGGTAGAGACAGGCTGGTACAGGAGGTAGCGCACAAATCACATCATGGTTATGGGGCTAGTAGCATTGCCCCGGGGTTGCGTGCAGGCTGAAAGTCAGCCACCTACCTCGACGTAAAAACTCGGGAGAGAATCCGTGCTTCAGCGAAAACAGCCGCTCCTGTGTGTGGAATCATTTTGTTGTGTGCGTGCTTGAGAGCACTACAAGGGATTCCAAAGGTATATAGGAGTGAGACTCAGGACCCAGCAAAAGGCAGAACGAGGCCCCGGTGTGTTTGATTAAGCTAGCACTGAGACCCTCCATTTGCATGGAAGTCTAATCACTAGGGTTCTAACTCGAAGAAACAACAGTGTACAGAGACAGGGTTTTAGCTTCCGACGTCCTCTCTGTGGGAGGAAGCAGTTTAGGGTGTAGTGTGAGTGAGTGCCACGGGACTGGCTCCATTTCGTAAAATCGGGGTAGAGAGAACCCGGTACAGAGGGGAGCACACAAATCACATCATGGTTATGGGGCTAGTAGCGTTGCCCCGTGGGTGTGTGCAGTCTTAATGTCAGCCAGCTAACTCGAAGGAGAAACTCGGTAGAGAATCCGTGCTTCAGCGAAAACAGACGCTCCTGAGGGTGGAAGCATTTTGTTGTGTGGTGTATGAGAGCACTGCAAGGGAGTCCAAAGCTATATACGAGTGAGAGTCAGACCCCAGCAAAGTTAGAACAAGGCTCCCTGTGTGTATGACTTAGCCAGCACTGCGGCCCTCCATTTGAATTGAAGTCTAATTGCGAGGGTTCTAACTCGAATAAACAAGAGTGTGCAGAAACAGTGTTTTAGGTTCCGACGAACTCTCTGTGGGTGGAAGCAGTTTAGCGTGTACTGTGTGTGAGAGCCTCGGGACTGGTGCCATTTCGTAAAATCGGGGTAGAGACAACCCGTTACAGAAGGCAGCTCACAACTCACATCATGGTTATGCGGCTAGTAGCATTGGCCCGGGGGTGCGTGCAGGCTGAATGTCAGCCACCTAACTCGAAGGAGAAACTCTGTAGAGAATCCGTGCTTCAGCGAAAACAGCCGCTCCTGAGGGTGGAAGCATTTTGTTGTGTGCGTGTGTGAGAGCACTGCAAGGGAGTCCAAAGCTATATACGAGTGGGAGTCAGACCCCAGCAAAGTTAGAACAAGGCTCCCCGTGTGTATGACTTAGCTAGCACTGAGGCCCTCCATTTGCATGGAAGTCTAATCGCTAGGGTTCTAAGTCGAAGAAACAACAGTGTACAGAGACAGTGTTTTAGCTTCCGACGACCTCTCTGTGGGAGGAAGCAGTTTAGTGTGTGCTTTCGTTGAGAGCCGCGGGACTGGCTCCATTTCGTAAACTCGGGGTAGACACAGGCCGGTGTGAAGGCAGCGCACAAATCACATCATGGTTATGGGGCTAATAGCGTTGCCCCCGGGTTGCATGCAGACTGAAAGTCAGCCACCTAAATCGACGGACAAACTCGGTAGAGAATCCGTGCTTCAGCGAAAACAGCCGCTCCTGAGGGTGGAAGCATTTTGTTGTGTGCGTGCCTGAGAGCACTGCAAAGGAGTCCAAAGCTATATACCAGTCAGCCACAGGCCATATCAAAAGGCAGAACAAGACTCCCAGTGTGTTTGATTTAGCTAGCACTGCTGGCTTCTTTTGCATGGAAGTCTACTCGCTAGCGTTCTAACTCGAGGAAACAACAGTGTACAGAAACATTGTTTTAGCTTCCGACGACCTCACTGTGGGAGGAAGCAGTTTAGGGTGTACTGTGGGTGAGAGCCAGGGGATGGGTTCCATTTCGAAAAATCGGGCTAGAGACAGGCCGATACAGAAGGCAGCTCACAAATCACATCATGGTTATGGGTCTCCTAGCGTCGCCCCGGGGGTGCGTGCAGGCTGAATATCAGCCACCTAACTAGACGGAAAAACTCGGTAGAGGATCCGTGCTTCAGTGAAAACAGCAGCTCCTGAGGGTGAAAGCATTTTGTTGTGTGCGTGCGTAAGAGCACTGCAAGGGATTCCAAAGGTATATACGAGTGAGACTCAGGCCCCAGCAAAAGGCAGAACAAGACTCCCCGTGTGTTTAATTTAGCCAGCACTGCGGCCCTCCATTTGAATTGAAGTCTAATCGCGAGGGTTCTAACTCGAAGAAACAAGAGTGTGCAGAAACAGTGTTTTAGATTCCGACGACCTCTCTGTGGGTGGAAGCAGTTTAGCGTGTACTGTGTGTGAGAGCCTCGGGACTGGTGCCATTTCGTAAAATCGGGGTAGAGACAACCCGTTACAGAAGGCAGCTCACAACTCACATCATGGTTATGCGGCTAGTAGCGTTGGCCCGGGGGTGCGTGCAGGCTGAATGTCAGCCACCTAACTCGAAGGAAAAACTCGGTAGAGAATCCGTGCTTCAGCGAAAACAGCCGATCCTGAGGGTGGAAGCCTTTTGTTGTGTGCGTGCGTGAGAGCACTGCAAGGGAGTCCAAAGCTATATACGAGTCAGACTCAGGACACATCAAAAGGCAGAGCAAGACTCCCAGTGTGTTTGATTTAGCTAGAACTGCGGCCCTCCTTTTGCATTGAAGTCTAATCGATAGGGTTCGGACTCGAACAAACAACAGTGTACAGAAACAGTGTTTTAGATTCCGACGACCTCTCTGTGGGAGGAAGCACTTTTGGGTGTACTTTCGTTGAGAGCCACGGGACTGGCTCCATTTCGTATAATCGGGGTAGAGACAGGCTGGTACAGGAGGTAGCGCACATATCACATCATGGTCATGGGGCTAGTAGCATTGCCCCGGGGTTGCGTGCAGGCTGAAAGTCAGCCACCTACCTCGACGTAAAAACTCGGGAGAGAATCCGTGCTTCAGCGAAAACAGCCGCTCCTGTGGGTGGAATCATTTTGTTGTGTGCGTGCTTGAGAGCACTACAAGGGATTCCAAAGGTATATAGGAGTGAGACTCAGGACCCAGCAAAAGGCAGAACGAGGCCCCCGTGTGTTTGATTAAGCTAGCACTGAGACCCTCCATTTGCATGGAAGTCTAATCACTAGGGTTCTAACTCGAAGAAACAACAGTGTACAGAGACAGGGTTTTAGCTTCCGACGTCCTCTCTGTGGGAGGAAGCAGTTTAGGGTGTAGTGTGAGTGAGTGCCACGGGACTGGCTCCATTTCGTAAAATCGGGGTAGAGAGAACCCGGTACAGAGGGGAGCACACAAATCACATCATGGTTATGGGGCTACTAGCGTTGCCCCGTGGGTGCGTGCAGTCTTAATGTCAGCCAGCTAACTCGAAGGAGAAACTCGGTAGAGAATCCGTGCTTCAGCGAAAACAGCCGCTCCTGAGGGTGGAAGCATTTTGTTGTGTGGTGTATGAGAGCACTGCAAGGGAGTCCAAAGCTATATACGAGTGAGAGTCAGACCCCAGCAAAGTTAGAACAAGGATCCCTGTGTGTATGACTTAGCCAGCACTGCGGCCCTCCATTTGAATTGAAGTCTAATTGCGAGGGTTCTAACTCGAAGAAACAAGAGTGTGCAGAAACAGTGTTTTAGGTTCCGACGACCTCTCTGTGGGTGGAAGCAGTTTAGCGTGTACTGTGTGTGAGAGCCTCGGGACTGGTGCCATTTCGTAAAATCGGGGTAGAGACAACCCGTTACAGAAGGCAGCTCACAACTCACATCATGGTTATGCGGCTAGTAGCATTGGCCCGGGGGTGCGTGCAGGCTGAATGTCAGCCACCTAACTCGAAGGAGAAACTCGGTAGAGAATCCGTGCTTCAGCGAAAACAGCCGCTCCTGAGGGTGGAAGCATTTTGTTGTGTGCGTGTGTGAGAGCACTGCAAGGGAGTCCAAAGCTATATACGAGTGAGAGTCAGACCCCAGCAAAGTTAGAACAAGGCTCCCCGTGTGTATGACTTAGCTAGCACTGAGGCCCTCCATTTGCATGGAAGTCTAATCGCTAGGGTTCTAAGTCGAAGAAACAACAGTGTACAGAGACAGTGTTTTAGCTTCCGACGACCTCTCTGTGGGAGGAAGCAGTTTAGTGTGTGCTTTCGTTGAGAGCCGCGGGACTGGCTCCATTTCGTAAACTCGGGGTAGACACAGGCCGGTATGAAGGCAGCGCACAAATCACATCATGGTTATGGGGCTAATAGCGTTGCCCCCGGGTTGCATGCAGACTGAAAATCAGCCACCTAACTCGACGGACAAACTCGGTAGAGAATCCGTGCTTCAGCGAAAACAGCCGCTCCTGAGGGTGGAAGCATTTTGTTGTGTGCGTGCCTGAGAGCACTGCAAAGGAGTCCAAAGCTATATACCAGTCAGCCACAGGCCATATCAAAAGGCAGAACAAGACTCCCAGTGTGTTTGATTTAGCTAGCACTGCTGGCTTCTTTTGCATGGAAGTCTACTCGCTAGCGTTCTAACTCGAGGAAACAACAGTGTACAGAAACATTGTTTTAGCTTCCGACGACCTCACTGTGGGAGGAAGCAGTTTAGGGTGTACTGTGGGTGAGAGCCAGGGGATGGGTTCCATTTCGAAAAATCGGGCTAGAGACAGGCCGATACAGAAGGCAGCTCACAAATCACATCATGGTTATGGGTCTACTAGCGTCGCCCCGGGGGTGCGTGCAGGCTGAATATCAGCCACCTAACTAGACGGAAAAACTCGGTAGAGGATCCGTGCTTCAGTGAAAACAGCAGCTCCTGAGGGTGAAAGCATTTTGTTGTGTGCGTGCGTGAGAGCACTGCCAGGGATTCCAAAGGTATATACGAGTGAGACTCAGGCCCCAGCAAAAGGCAGAACAAGACTCCCCGTGTGTTTAATTTAGCCAGCACTGCGTCCCTCCATTTGAATTGAAGTCTAATCGCGAGGGTTCTAACTCGAAGAAACAAGAGTGTGCAGAAACAGTGTTTTAGATTCCGACGACCTCTCTGTGGGTGGAAGCAGTTTAGCGTGTACTGTGTGTGAGAGCCTCGGGACTGGTGCCATTTCGTAAAATCGGGGTAGAGACAACCCGTTACAGAAGGCAGCTCACAACTCACATCATGGTTATGCGGCTAGTAGCGTTGGCCCGGGGGTGCGTGCAGGCTGAATGTCAGCCACCTAACTCGAAGGAAAAACTCGGTAGAGAATCCGTGCTTCAGCGAAAACAGCCGATCCTGAGGGTGGAAGCCTTTTGTTGTGTGCGTGCGTGAGAGCACTGCAAGGGAGTCCAAAGCTATATACGAGTCAGACTCAGGACACATCAAAAGGCAGAGCAAGACTCCCAGTGTGTTTGATTTAGCTAGAACTGCGGCCCTCCTTTTGCATTGAAGTCTAATCGCTAGGGTTCGGACTCGAACAAACAACAGTGTACAGAAACAGTGTTTTAGAGTCCGACGACCTCTCTGTGGGAGGAAGCACTTTTGGGTGTACTTTCGTTGAGAGCCACGGGACTGGCTCCATTTCGTAAAATCGGGGTAGAGACAGGCTGGTACAGGAGGTAGCGCACAAATCACATCATGGTTACGGGGCTAGTAGCATTGCCCCGGGGTTGCGTGCAGGCTGAAAGTCAGCCACCTACCTCGACGTAAAAACTCGGGAGAGAATCCGTGCTTCAGCGAAAACAGCCGCTCCTGTGTGTGGAATCATTTTGTTGTGTGCGTGCTTGAGAGCACTACAAGGGATTCCAAAGGTATATAGGAGTGAGACTCAGGACCCAGCAAAAGGCAGAACGAGGCCCCCGTGTGTTTGATTAAGCTAGCACTGAGACCCTCCATTTGCATGGAAGTCTAATCACTAGGGTTCTAACTCGAAGAAACAACAGTGTACAGAGACAGGGTTTTAGCTTCCGACGTCCTCTCTGTGGGAGGAAGCAGTTTAGGGTGTAGTGTGAGTGAGTGCCACGGGACTGGCTCCATTTCGTAAAATCGGGGTAGAGAGAACCCGGTACAGAGGGGAGCACACAAATCACATCATGGTTATGGGGCTACTAGCGTTGCCCCGTGGGTGCGTGCAGTCTTAATGTCAGCCAGCTAACTCGAAGGAGAAACTCGGTAGAGAATCCGAGCTTCAGCGAAAACAGCCGCTCCTGAGGGTGGAAGCATTTTGTTGTGTGGTGTATGAGAGCACTGCAAGGGAGTCCAAAGCTATATACGAGTGAGAGTCAGACCCCAGCAAAGTTAGAACAAGGCTCCCTGTGTGTATGACTTAGCCAGCACTGCGGCCCTCCATTTGAATTGAAGTCTAATCGCGAGGGTTCTAACTCGAAGAAACAAGAGTGTGCAGAAACAGTGTTTTAGGTTCCGACGACCTCTCTGTGGGTGGAAGCAGTTTAGCGTGTACTGTGTGTGAGAGCCTCGGGACTGGTGCCATTTCGTAAAATCGGGGTAGAGACAACCCGTTACAGAAGGCAGCTCACAACTCACATCATGGTTATGCGGCTAGTAGCATTGGCCCGGGGGTGCGTGCAGGCTGAATGTCAGCCACCTAACTCGAAGGAGAAACTCGGTAGAGAATCCGTGCTTCAGCGAAAACAGCCGCTCCTGAGGGTGGATGCATTTTGTTATGTGCGTGTGTGAGAGCACTGCAAGGGAGTCCAAAGCTATATACGAGTGAGAGTCAGACCCCAGCAAAGTTAGAACAAGGCTCCCCGTTTGTATGACTTAGCTAGCACTGAGGCCCTCCATTTGCATGGAAGTCTAATCGCTAGGGTTCTAAGTCGAAGAAACAACAGTGTACAGAGACAGTGTTTTAGCTTCCGACGACCTCTCTGTGGGAGGAAGCAGTTTAGTGTGTGCTTTCGTTGAGAGCCGCGGGACTGGCTCCATTTCGTAAACTCGGGGTAGACACAGGCCGGTATGAAGGCAGCGCACAAATCACATCATGGTTATGGGGCTAATAGCGTTGCCCCCGGGTTGCATGCAGACTGAAAGTCAGCCACCTAACTCGACGGACAAACTCGGTAGAGAATCTGTGCTTCAGCGAAAACAGCCGCTCCTGAGGGTGGAAGCATTTTGTTGTGTGCGTGCCTGAGAGCACTGCAAAGGAGTCCAAAGCTATATACCAGTCAGCCACAGGCCATATCAAAAGGCAGAACAAGACTCCCAGTGTGTTTGATTTAGCTAGCACTGCTGGCTTCTTTTGCATGGAAGTCTACTCGCTAGCGTTCTAACTCGAGGAAACAACAGTGTACAGAAACATTGTTTTAGCTTCCGACGACCTCACTGTGGGAGGAAGCAGTTTAGGGTGTACTGTGGGTGAGAGCCAGGGGATGGGTTCCATTTCGAAAAATCGGGCTTGAGACAGGCCGATACAAAAGGCAGCTCACAAATCACATCATGGTTATGGGTCTACTAGCGTCGCCCCGGGGGTGCGTGCAGGCTGAATATCAGCCACCTAACTAGACGGAAAAACTCGGTAGAGGATCCGTGCTTCAGTGAAAACAGCAGCTCCTGAGGGTGAAAGCATTTTGTTGTGTGCGTGCGTGAGAGCACTGCCAGGGATTCCAAAGGTATATACGAGTGAGACTCAGGCCCCAGCAAAAGGCAGAACAAGACTCCCCGTGTGTTTAATTTAGCCAGCACTGCGTCCCTCCATTTGAATTGAAGTCTAATCGCGAGGGTTCTAACTCGAAGAAACAAGAGTGTGCAGAAACAGTGTTTTAGATTCCGACGACCTCTCTGTGGGTGGAAGCAGTTTAGCGTGTACTGTGTGTGAGAGCCTCGGGACTGGTGCCATTTCGTAAAATCGGGGTAGAGACAACCCGTTACAGAAGGCAGCTCACAACTCACATCATGGTTATGCGGCTAGTAGCGTTGGCCCAAGGGTGCGTGCATGCTGAATGTCAGCCACCTAACTCGAAGGAAAAACTCGGTAGAGAATCCGTGCTTCAGCGAAAACAGCCGATCCTGAGGGTGGAAGCCTTTTGTTGTGTGCGTGCGTGAGAGCACTGCAAGGGAGTCCAAAGCTATATACGAGTCAGACTCAGGACACATCAAAAGGCAGAGCAAGACTCCCAGTGTGTTTGATTTAGCTAGAACTGCGGCCCTCCTTTTGCATTGAAGTCTAATCGCTAGGGTTCGGACTCGAACAAACAACAGTGTACAGAAACAGTGTTTTAGAGTCCGACGACCTCTCTGTGGGAGGAAGCACTTTTGGGTGTACTTTCGTTGAGAGCCACGGGACTGGCTCCATTTCGTAAAATCGGGGTAGAGACAGGCTGGTACAGGAGGTAGCGCACAAATCACATCATGGTTATGGGGCTAGTAGCATTGCCCCGGGGTTGCGTGCAGGCTGAAAGTCAGCCACCTACCTCGACGTAAAAACTCGGGAGAGAATCCGTGCTTCAGCGAAAACAGCCGCTCCTGTGTGTGGAATCATTTTGTTGTGTGCGTGCTTGAGAGCACTACAAGGGATTCCAAAGGTATATAGGAGTGAGACTCAGGACCCAGCAAAAGGCAGAACGAGGCCCCGGTGTGTTTGATTAAGCTAGCACTGAGACCCTCCATTTGCATGGAAGTCTAATCACTAGGGTTCTAACTCGAAGAAACAACAGTGTACAGAGACAGGGTTTTAGCTTCCGACGTCCTCTCTGTGGGAGGAAGCAGTTTAGGGTGTAGTGTGAGTGAGTGCCACGGGACTGGCTCCATTTCGTAAAATCGGGGTAGAGAGAACCCGGTACAGAGGGGAGCACACAAATCACATCATGGTTATGGGGCTAGTAGCGTTGCCCCGTGGGTGTGTGCAGTCTTAATGTCAGCCAGCTAACTCGAAGGAGAAACTCGGTAGAGAATCCGTGCTTCAGCGAAAACAGCCGCTCCTGAGGGTGGAAGCATTTTGTTGTGTGGTGTATGAGAGTACTGCAAGGGAGTCCAAAGCTATATACGAGTGAGAGTCAGACCCCAGCAAAGTTAGAACAAGGCTCCCTGTGTGTATGACTTAGCCAGCACTGCGGCCCTCCATTTGAATTGAAGTCTAATTGCGAGGGTTCTAACTCGAATAAACAAGAGTGTGCAGAAACAGTGTTTTAGGTTCCGACGAACTCTCTGTGGGTGGAAGCAGTTTAGCGTGTACTGTGTGTGAGAGCCTCGGGACTGGTGCCATTTCGTAAAATCGGGGTAGAGACAACCCGTTACAGAAGGCAGCTCACAACTCACATCATGGTTATGCGGCTAGTAGCATTGGCCCGGGGGTGCGTGCAGGCTGAATGTCAGCCACCTAACTCGAAGGAGAAACTCGGTAGAGAATCCGTGCTTCAGCGAAAACAGCCGCTCCTGAGGGTGGAAGCATTTTGTTGTGTGCGTGTGTGAGAGCACTGCAAGGGAGTCCAAAGCTATATACGAGTGGGAGTCAGACCCCAGCAAAGTTAGAACAAGGCTCCCCGTGTGTATGACTTAGCTAGCACTGAGGCCCTCCATTTGCATGGAAGTCTAATCGCTAGGGTTCTAAGTCGAAGAAACAACAGTGTACAGAGACAGTGTTTTAGCTTCCGACGACCTCTCTGTGGGAGGAAGCAGTTTAGTGTGTGCTTTCGTTGAGAGCCGCGGGACTGGCTCCATTTCGTAAACTCGGGGTAGACACAGGCCGGTGTGAAGGCAGCGCACAAATCACATCATGGTTATGGGGCTAATAGCGTTGCCCCCGGGTTGCATGCAGACTGAAAGTCAGCCACCTAAATCGACGGACAAACTCGGTAGAGAATCCGTGCTTCAGCGAAAACAGCCGCTCCTGAGGGTGGAAGCATTTTGTTGTGTGCGTGCCTGAGAGCACTGCAAAGGAGTCCAAAGCTATATACCAGTCAGCCACAGGCCATATCAAAAGGCAGAACAAGACTCCCAGTGTGTTTGATTTAGCTAGCACTGCTGGCTTCTTTTGCATGGAAGTCTACTCGCTAGCGTTCTAACTCGAGGAAACAACAGTGTACAGAAACATTGTTTTAGCTTCCGACGACCTCACTGTGGGAGGAAGCAGTTTAGGGTGTACTGTGGGTGAGAGCCAGGGGATGGGTTCCATTTCGAAAAATCGGGCTAGAGACAGGCCGATACAGAAGGCAGCTCACAAATCACATCATGGTTATGGGTCTCCTAGCGTCGCCCCGGGGGTGCGTGCAGGCTGAATATCAGCCACCTAACTAGACGGAAAAACTCGGTAGAGGATCCGTGCTTCAGTGAAAACAGCAGCTCCTGAGGGTGAAAGCATTTTGTTGTGTGCGTGCGTAAGAGCACTGCAAGGGATTCCAAAGGTATATACGAGTGAGACTCAGGCCCCAGCAAAAGGCAGAACAAGACTCCCCGTGTGTTTAATTTAGCCAGCACTGCGGCCCTCCATTTGAATTGAAGTCTAATCGCGAGGGTTCTAACTCGAAGAAACAAGAGTGTGCAGAAACAGTGTTTTAGATTCCGACGACCTCTCTGTGGGTGGAAGCAGTTTAGCGTGTACTGTGTGTGAGAGCCTCGGGACTGGTGCCATTTCGTAAAATCGGGGTAGAGACAACCCGTTACAGAAGGCAGCTCACAACTCACATCATGGTTATGCGGCTAGTAGCGTTGGCCCGGGGGTGCGTGCAGGCTGAATGTCAGCCACCTAACTCGAAGGAAAAACTCGGTAGAGAATCCGTGCTTCAGCGAAAACAGCCGATCCTGAGGGTGGAAGCCTTTTGTTGTGTGCGTGCGTGAGAGCACTGCAAGGGAGTCCAAAGCTATATACGAGTCAGACTCAGGACACATCAAAAGGCAGAGCAAGACTCCCAGTGTGTTTGATTTAGCTAGAACTGCGGCCCTCCTTTTGCATTGAAGTCTAATCGATAGGGTTCGGACTCGAACAAACAACAGTGTACAGAAACAGTGTTTTAGATTCCGACGACCTCTCTGTGGGAGGAAGCACTTTTGGGTGTACTTTCGTTGAGAGCCACGGGACTGGCTCCATTTCGTATAATCGGGGTAGAGACAGGCTGGTACAGGAGGTAGCGCACATATCACATCATGGTCATGGGGCTAGTAGCATTGCCCCGGGGTTGCGTGCAGGCTGAAAGTCAGCCACCTACCTCGACGTAAAAACTCGGGAGAGAATCCGTGCTTCAGCGAAAACAGCCGCTCCTGTGGGTGGAATCATTTTGTTGTGTGCGTGCTTGAGAGCACTACAAGGGATTCCAAAGGTATATAGGAGTGAGACTCAGGACCCAGCAAAAGGCAGAACGAGGCCCCCGTGTGTTTGATTAAGCTAGCACTGAGACCCTCCATTTGCATGGAAGTCTAATCACTAGGGTTCTAACTCGAAGAAACAACAGTGTACAGAGACAGGGTTTTAGCTTCCGACGTCCTCTCTGTGGGAGGAAGCAGTTTAGGGTGTAGTGTGAGTGAGTGCCACGGGACTGGCTCCATTTCGTAAAATCGGGGTAGAGAGAACCCGGTACAGAGGGGAGCACACAAATCACATCATGGTTATGGGGCTACTAGCGTTGCCCCGTGGGTGCGTGCAGTCTTAATGTCAGCCAGCTAACTCGAAGGAGAAACTCGGTAGAGAATCCGTGCTTCAGCGAAAACAGCCGCTCCTGAGGGTGGAAGCATTTTGTTGTGTGGTGTATGAGAGCACTGCAAGGGAGTCCAAAGCTATATACGAGTGAGAGTCAGACCCCAGCAAAGTTAGAACAAGGATCCCTGTGTGTATGACTTAGCCAGCACTGCGGCCCTCCATTTGAATTGAAGTCTAATTGCGAGGGTTCTAACTCGAAGAAACAAGAGTGTGCAGAAACAGTGTTTTAGGTTCCGACGACCTCTCTGTGGGTGGAAGCAGTTTAGCGTGTACTGTGTGTGAGAGCCTCGGGACTGGTGCCATTTCGTAAAATCGGGGTAGAGACAACCCGTTACAGAAGGCAGCTCACAACTCACATCATGGTTATGCGGCTAGTAGCATTGGCCCGGGGGTGCGTGCAGGCTGAATGTCAGCCACCTAACTCGAAGGAGAAACTCGGTAGAGAATCCGTGCTTCAGCGAAAACAGCCGCTCCTGAGGGTGGAAGCATTTTGTTGTGTGCGTGTGTGAGAGCACTGCAAGGGAGTCCAAAGCTATATACGAGTGAGAGTCAGACCCCAGCAAAGTTAGAACAAGGCTCCCCGTGTGTATGACTTAGCTAGCACTGAGGCCCTCCATTTGCATGGAAGTCTAATCGCTAGGGTTCTAAGTCGAAGAAACAACAGTGTACAGAGACAGTGTTTTAGCTTCCGACGACCTCTCTGTGGGAGGAAGCAGTTTAGTGTGTGCTTTCGTTGAGAGCCGCGGGACTGGCTCCATTTCGTAAACTCGGGGTAGACACAGGCCGGTATGAAGGCAGCGCACAAATCACATCATGGTTATGGGGCTAATAGCGTTGCCCCCGGGTTGCATGCAGACTGAAAATCAGCCACCTAACTCGACGGACAAACTCGGTAGAGAATCCGTGCTTCAGCGAAAACAGCCGCTCCTGAGGGTGGAAGCATTTTGTTGTGTGCGTGCCTGAGAGCACTGCAAAGGAGTCCAAAGCTATATACCAGTCAGCCACAGGCCATATCAAAAGGCAGAACAAGACTCCCAGTGTGTTTGATTTAGCTAGCACTGCTGGCTTCTTTTGCATGGAAGTCTACTCGCTAGCGTTCTAACTCGAGGAAACAACAGTGTACAGAAACATTGTTTTAGCTTCCGACGACCTCACTGTGGGAGGAAGCAGTTTAGGGTGTACTGTGGGTGAGAGCCAGGGGATGGGTTCCATTTCGAAAAATCGGGCTAGAGACAGGCCGATACAGAAGGCAGCTCACAAATCACATCATGGTTATGGGTCTCCTAGCGTCGCCCCGGGGGTGCGTGCAGGCTGAATATCAGCCACCTAACTAGACGGAAAAACTCGGTAGAGAATCCGTGCTTCAGTGAAAACAGCAGCTCCTGAGGGTGAAAGCATTTTGTTGTGTGCGTGCGTGAGAGCACTGCAAGGGATTCCAAAGGTATATACGAGTGAGACTCAGGCCGCAGCAAAAGGCAGAACAAGACTCCCCGTGTGTTTAATTTAGCCAGCACTGCGGCCCTCCATTTGAATTGAAGTCTAATCGCGAGGGTTCTAACTCGAAGAAACAAGAGTGTGCAGAAACAGTGTTTTAGATTCCGACGACCTCTCTGTGGGTGGAAGCAGTTTAGCGTGTACTGTGTGTGAGAGCCTCGGGACTGGTGCCATTTCGTAAAATCAGGGTAGAGACAACCCGTTACAGAAGGCAGCTCACAACTCACATCATGGTTATGCGGCTAGTAGCGTTGGCCCGGGGGTGCGTGCAGGCTGAATGTCAGCCACCTAACTCGAAGGAGAAACTCGGTAGAGAATCCGTGCTTCAGCGAAAACAGCCGATCCTGAGGGTGGAAGCCTTTTGTTGTGTGCGTGCGTGAGAGCACTGCAAGGGAGTCCAAAGCTATATACGAGTCAGACTCAGGACACATCAAAAGGCAGAGCAAGACTCCCAGTGTGTTTGATTTAGCTAGAACTGCGGCCCTCCTTTTGCATTGAAGTCTAATCGCTAGGGTTCGGACTCGAACAAACAACAGTGTACAGAAACAGTGTTTTAGATTCCGACGACCTCTCTGTGGGAGGAAGCACTTTTGGGTGTACTTTCGTTGAGAGCCACGGGACTGGCTCCATTTCGTAAAATCGGGGTAGAGACAGGCTGGTACAGGAGGTAGCGCACAAATCACATCATGGTCATGGGGCTAGTAGCATTGCCCCGGGGTTGCGTGCAGGCTGAAAGTCAGCCACCTACCTCGACGTAAAAACTCGGGAGAGAATCCGTGCTTCAGCGAAAACAGCCGCTCCTGTGGGTGGAATCATTTTGTTGTGTGCGTGCTTGAGAGCACTACAAGGGATTCCAAAGGTATATAGGAGTGAGACTCAGGACCCAGCAAAAGGCAGAACGAGGCCCCCGTGTGTTTGATTAAGTTAGCACTGAGACCCTCCATTTGCATGGAAGTCTAATCACTAGGGTTCTAACTCGAAGAAACAACAGTGTACAGAGACAGGGTTTTAGCTTCCGACGTCCTCTCTGTGGAAGGAAGCAGTTTAGGGTGTAGTGTGAGTGAGTGCCACGGGACTGGCTCCATTTCGTAAAATCGGGGTAGAGAGAACCCGGTACAGAGGGGAGCACACAAATCACATCATGGTTATGGGGCTAGTAGCGTTGCCCCGTGGGTGCGTGCAGTCTTAATGTCAGCCAGCTAACTCGAAGGAGAAACTCGGTAGAGAATCCGTGCTTCAGCGAAAACAGCCGCTCCTGAGGGTGGAAGCATTTTGTTGTGTGCGTGTGTGAGAGCACTGCAAGGGAGTCCAAAGCTATATACGAGTGAGAGTCAGACCCCAGCAAAGTTAGAACAAGTCTCCCTGTGTGTATTACTTAGCTAGCACTGAGGCCCTCCATTTGCATGGAAGTCTAATCGCTAGGGTTCTAAGTCGAAGAAACAACAGTGTACAGAGACAGTGTTTTAGCTTCCGACGACCTCTCTGTGGGAGGAAGCAGTTTAGTGTGTGCTTTCGTTGAGAGCCGCGGGACTGGCTCCATTTCGTAAACTCGGGGTAGACACAGGCTGGTACGAAGGCAGCGCACAAATCACATCATGGTTATGGGGCTAATAGCATTGCCCCCGGGTTGCATGCAGACTGAAAGTCAGCCACCTAACTCGACGGACAAACTCGGTAGAGAATCCGTGCTTCAGCGAAAACAGCCGCTCCTGAGGGTGGAAGCCTTTTGTTGTGTGCGTGCGTGAGAGCACTGCAAGGGAGTCCAAAGCTATATACGAGTCAGACTCAGGACACATCAAAAGGCAGAGCAAGATTCCCAGTGTGTTTGATTTAGCTAGAACTGCGGCCCTCCTTTTGCATTGAAGTCTAATCGCTAGGGTTCGGACTCGAACAAACAACAGTGTACAGAAACAGTGTTTTAGATTCCGACGACCTCTCTGTGGGAGGAAGCACTTTTGGGTGTACTTTCGTTGAGAGCCACGGGACTGGCTCCATTTCGTAAAATCGGGGTAGAGACAGGCTGGTACAGGAGGTAGCGCACAAATCACATCATGGTTATGGGGCTAGTAGCATTGCCCCGGGGTTGCGTGCAGGCTGAAAGTCAGCCACCTACCTCGACGTAAAAACTCGGGAGAGAATCCGTGCTTCAGCGAAAACAGCCGCTCCTGTGGGTGGAATCATTTTGTTGTGTGCGTGCTTGAGAGCACTACAAGGGATTCCAAAGGTATATAGGAGTGAGACTCAGGATCCAGCAAAAGGCAGAACGAGGCCCCGGTGTGTTTGATTAAGCTAGCACTGAGACCCTCCATTTGCATGGAAGTCTAATCACTAGGGTTCTAACTCGAAGAAACAACAGTGTACAGAGACAGGGTTTTAGCTTCCGACGTCCTCTCTGTGGGAGGAAGCAGTTTAGGGTGTAGTGTGAGTGAGTGCCACGGGACTGGGTCCATTTCGTAAAATCGGGGTAGAGAGAACCCGGTACAGAGGGGAGCACACAAATCACATCATGGTTATGGGGCTAGTAGCGTTGCCCCGTGGGTGCGTGCAGTCTTAATGTCAGCCAGCTAACTCGAAGGAGAAACTCGGTAGAGAATCCGTGCTTCAGCGAAAACAGCCGCTCCTGAGGGTGGAAGCATTTTGTTGTGTGGTGTATGAGAGCACTGCAAGGGAGTCCAAAGCTATATACGAGTGAGAGTCAGACCCCAGCAAAGTTAGAACAAGGCTCCCTGTGTGTATGACTTAGCCAACACTGCGGCCCTCCATTTGAATTGAAGTCTAATTGCGAGGGTTCTAACTCGAAGAAACAAGAGTGTGCAGAAACAGTGTTTTAGGTTCCGACGACCTCTCTGTGGGTGGAAGCAGTTTAGCGTGTACTGTGTGTGAGAGCCTCGGGACTGGTGCCATTTCGTAAAATCGGGGTAGAGACAACCCGTTACAGAAGGCAGCTCACAACTCACATCATGGTTATGCGGCTAGTAGCATTGGCCCGGGGGTGCGTGCAGGCTGAATGTCAGCCACCTAACTCGAAGGAGAAACTCGGTAGAGAATCCGTGCTTCAGCGAAAACAGCCGCTCCTGAGGGTGGAAGCATTTTGTTGTGTGCGTGTGTGAGAGCACTGCAAGGGAGTCCAAAGCTATATACGAGTGAGAGTCAGACCCCAGCAAAGTTAGAACAAGGCTCCCCGTGTGTATGACTTAGCTAGCACTGAGGCCCTCCATTTGCATGGAAGTCTAATCGCTAGGGTTCTAAGTCGAAGAAACAACAGTGTACAGAGACAGTGTTTTAGCTTCCGACGACCTCTCTGTGGGAGGAAGCAGTTTAGTGTGTGCTTTCGTTGCGAGCCGCGGGACTGGCTCCATTTCGTAAACTCGGGGTAGACACAGGCCGGTATGAAGGCAGCGCACAAATCACATCATGGTTATGGGGCTAATAGCGTTGCCCCCGGGTTGCATGCAGAGTGAAAGTCAGCCACCTAACTCGACGGACAAACTCGGTAGAGAATCCGTGCTTCAGCGAAAACAGCCACTCCTGAGGGTGGAAGCATTTTGTTGCGTGCGTGCCTGAGAGCACTGCAAAGGAGTCCAAAGCTATATACCAGTCAGCCACAGGCCACATCAAAAGGCAGAACAAGACTCCCAGTGTGTTTGATTTAGCTAGCACTGCTGGCTTCTTTTGCATGGAAGTCTACTCGCTAGCGTTCTAACTCGAGGAAACAACAGTGTACAGAAACATTGTTTTAGCTTCCGACGACCTCACTGTGGGAGGAAGCAGTTTAGGGTGTACTGTGGGTGAGAGCCAGGGGATGGGTTCCATTTCGAAAAATCGGGCTAGAGACAGGCCGATACAGAAGGCAGCTCACAAATCACATCATGGTTATGGGTCTACTAGCGTCGCCCCGGGGGTGCGTGCAGGCTGAATATCAGCCACCTAACTAGACGGAAAAACTCGGTAGAGGATCCGTGCTTCAGTGAAAACAGCAGCTCCTGAGGGTGAAAGCATTTTGTTGTGTGCGTGCGTGAGAGCACTGCCAGGGATTCCAAAGGTATATACGAGTGAGACTCAGGCCCCAGCAAAAGGCAGAACAAGACTCCCCGTGTGTTTAATTTAGCCAGCACTGCGTCCCTCCATTTGAATTGAAGTCTAATCGCGAGGGTTCTAACTCGAAGAAACAAGAGTGTGCAGAAACAGTGTTTTAGATTCCGACGACCTCTCTGTGGGTGGAAGCAGTTTAGCGTGTACTGTGTGTGAGAGCCTCGGGACTGGTGCCATTTCGTAAAATCGGGGTAGAGACAACCCGTTACAGAAGGCAGCTCACAACTCACATCATGGTTATGCAGCTAGTAGCGTTGGCCCGGGGGTGCGTGCAGGCTGAATGTCAGCCACCTAACTCGAAGGAAAAACTCGGTAGAGAATCCGTGCTTCAGCGAAAACAGCCGATCCTGAGGGTGGAAGCCTTTTGTTGTGTGCGTGCGTGAGAGCACTGCAAGGGAGTCCAAAGCTATATACGAGTCAGACTCAGGACACATCAAAAGGCAGAGCAAGACTCCCAGTGTGTTTGATTTAGCTAGAACTGCGGCCCTCCTTTTGCATTGAAGTCTAATCGCTAGGGTTCGGACTCGAACAAACAACAGTGTACAGAAACAGTGTTTTAGAGTCCGACGACCTCTCTGTGGGAGGAAGCACTTTTGGGTGTACTTTCGTTGAGAGCCACGGGACTGGCTCCATTTCGTAAAATCGGGGTAGAGACAGGCTGGTACAGGAGGTAGCGCACAAATCACATCATGGTTACGGGGCTAGTAGCATTGCCCCGGGGTTGCGTGCAGGCTGAAAGTCAGCCACCTACCTCGACGTAAAAACTCGGGAGAGAATCCGTGCTTCAGCGAAAACAGCCGCTCCTGTGTGTGGAATCATTTTGTTGTGTGCGTGCTTGAGAGCACTACAAGGGATTCCAAAGGTATATAGGAGTGAGACTCAGGACCCAGCAAAAGGCAGAACGAGGCCCCCGTGTGTTTGATTAAGCTAGCACTGAGACCCTCCATTTGCATGGAAGTCTAATCACTAGGGTTCTAACTCGAAGAAACAACAGTGTACAGAGACAGGGTTTTAGCTTCCGACGTCCTCTCTGTGGGAGGAAGCAGTTTAGGGTGTAGTGTGAGTGAGTGCCACGGGACTGGCTCCATTTCGTAAAATCGGGGTAGAGAGAACCCGGTACAGAGGGGAGCACACAAATCACATCATGGTTATGGGGCTAGTAGCGTTGCCCCGTGGGTGCGTGCAGTCTTAATGTCAGCCAGCTAACTCGAAGGAGAAACTCGGTAGAGAATCCGAGCTTCAGCGAAAACAGCCGCTCCTGAGGGTGGAAGCATTTTGTTGTGTGGTGTATGAGAGCACTGCAAGGGAGTCCAAAGCTATATACGAGTGAGAGTCAGACCCCAGCAAAGTTAGAACAAGGCTCCCTGTGTGTATGACTTAGCCAGCACTGCGGCCCTCCATTTGAATTGAAGTCTAATTGCGAGGGTTCTAACTCGAAGAAACAAGAGTGTGCAGAAACAGTGTTTTAGGTTCCGACGACCTCTCTGTGGGTGGAAGCAGTTTAGCGTGTACTGTGTGTGAGAGCCTCGGGACTGGTGCCATTTCGTAAAATCGGGGTAGAGACAACCCGTTACAGAAGGCAGCTCACAACTCACATCATGGTTATGCGGCTAGTAGCATTGGCCCGGGGGTGCGTGCAGGCTGAATGTCAGCCACCTAACTCGAAGGAGAAACTCGGTAGAGAATCCGTGCTTCAGCGAAAACAGCCGCTCCTGAGGGTGGATGCATTTTGTTATGTGCGTGTGTGAGAGCACTGCAAGGGAGTCCAAAGCTATATACGAGTGAGAGTCAGACCCCAGCAAAGTTAGAACAAGGCTCCCCGTGTGTATGACTTAGCTAGCACTGAGGCCCTCCATTTGCATGGAAGTCTAATCGCTAGGGTTCTAAGTCGAAGAAACAACAGTGTACAGAGACAGTGTTTTAGCTTCCGACGACCTCTCTGTGGGAGGAAGCAGTTTAGTGTGTGCTTTCGTTGAGAGCCGCGGGACTGGCTCCATTTCGTAAACTCGGGGTAGACACAGGCCGGTATGAAGGCAGCGCACAAATCACATCATGGTTATGGGGCTAATAGCGTTGCCCCCGGGTTGCATGCAGACTGAAAGTCAGCCACCTAACTCGACGGACAAACTCGGTAGAGAATCTGTGCTTCAGCGAAAACAGCCGCTCCTGAGGGTGGAAGCCTTTTGTTGTGTGCGTGCGTGAGAGCACTGCAAGGGAGTCCAAAGCTATATACGAGTCAGACTCAGGACACATCAAAAGGCAGAGCAAGACTCCCAGTGTGTTTGATTTAGCTAGAACTGCGGCCCTCCTTTTGCATTGAAGTCTAATCGCTAGGGTTCGGACTCGAACAAACAACAGTGTACAGAAACAGTGTTTTAGAGTCCGACGACCTCTCTGTGGGAGGAAGCACTTTTGGGTGTACTTTCGTTGAGAGCCACGGGACTGGCTCCATTTCGTAAAATCGGGGTAGAGACAGGCTGGTACAGGAGGTAGCGCACAAATCACATCATGGTTATGGGGCTAGTAGCATTGCCCCGGGGTTGCGTGCAGGCTGAAAGTCAGCCACCTACCTCGACGTAAAAACTCGGGAGAGAATCCGTGCTTCAGCGAAAACAGCCGCTCCTGTGTGTGGAATCATTTTGTTGTGTGCGTGCTTGAGAGCACTACAAGGGATTCCAAAGGTATATAGGAGTGAGACTCAGGACCCAGCAAAAGGCAGAACGAGGCCCCGGTGTGTTTGATTAAGCTAGCACTGAGACCCTCCATTTGCATGGAAGTCTAATCACTAGGGTTCTAACTCGAAGAAACAACAGTGTACAGAGACAGGGTTTTAGCTTCCGACGTCCTCTCTGTGGGAGGAAGCAGTTTAGGGTGTAGTGTGAGTGAGTGCCACGGGACTGGCTCCATTTCGTAAAATCGGGGTAGAGAGAACCCGGTACAGAGGGGAGCACACAAATCACATCATGGTTATGGGGCTAGTAGCGTTGCCCCGTGGGTGTGTGCAGTCTTAATGTCAGCCAGCTAACTCGAAGGAGAAACTCGGTAGAGAATCCGTGCTTCAGCGAAAACAGCCGCTCCTGAGGGTGGAAGCATTTTGTTGTGTGGTGTATGAGAGCACTGCAAGGGAGTCCAAAGCTATATACGAGTGAGAGTCAGACCCCAGCAAAGTTAGAACAAGGCTCCCTGTGTGTATGACTTAGCCAGCACTGCGGCCCTCCATTTGAATTGAAGTCTAATTGCGAGGGTTCTAACTCGAATAAACAAGAGTGTGCAGAAACAGTGTTTTAGGTTCCGACGAACTCTCTGTGGGTGGAAGCAGTTTAGCGTGTACTGTGTGTGAGAGCCTCGGGACTGGTGCCATTTCGTAAAATCGGGGTAGAGACAACCCGTTACAGAAGGCAGCTCACAACTCACATCATGGTTATGCGGCTAGTAGCATTGGCCCGGGGGTGCGTGCAGGCTGAATGTCAGCCACCTAACTCGAAGGAGAAACTCGGTAGAGAATCCGTGCTTCAGCGAAAACAGCCGCTCCTGAGGGTGGAAGCATTTTGTTGTGTGCGTGTGTGAGAGCACTGCAAGGGAGTCCAAAGCTATATACGAGTGGGAGTCAGACCCCAGCAAAGTTAGAACAAGGCTCCCCGTGTGTATGACTTAGCTAGCACTGAGGCCCTCCATTTGCATGGAAGTCTAATCGCTAGGGTTCTAAGTCGAAGAAACAACAGTGTACAGAGACAGTGTTTTAGCTTCCGACGACCTCTCTGTGGGAGGAAGCAGTTTAGTGTGTGCTTTCGTTGAGAGCCGCGGGACTGGCTCCATTTCGTAAACTCGGGGTAGACACAGGCCGGTGTGAAGGCAGCGCACAAATCACATCATGGTTATGGGGCTAATAGCGTTGCCCCCGGGTTGCATGCAGACTGAAAGTCAGCCACCTAAATCGACGGACAAACTCGGTAGAGAATCCGTGCTTCAGCGAAAACAGCCGCTCCTGAGGGTGGAAGCATTTTGTTGTGTGCGTGCCTGAGAGCACTGCAAAGGAGTCCAAAGCTATATACCAGTCAGCCACAGGCCATATCAAAAGGCAGAACAAGACTCCCAGTGTGTTTGATTTAGCTAGCACTGCTGGCTTCTTTTGCATGGAAGTCTACTCGCTAGCGTTCTAACTCGAGGAAACAACAGTGTACAGAAACATTGTTTTAGCTTCCGACGACCTCACTGTGGGAGGAAGCAGTTTAGGGTGTACTGTGGGTGAGAGCCAGGGGATGGGTTCCATTTCGAAAAATCGGGCTAGAGACAGGCCGATACAGAAGGCAGCTCACAAATCACATCATGGTTATGGGTCTCCTAGCGTCGCCCCGGGGGTGCGTGCAGGCTGAATATCAGCCACCTAACTAGACGGAAAAACTCGGTAGAGGATCCGTGCTTCAGTGAAAACAGCAGCTCCTGAGGGTGAAAGCATTTTGTTGTGTGCGTGCGTAAGAGCACTGCAAGGGATTCCAAAGGTATATACGAGTGAGACTCAGGCCCCAGCAAAAGGCAGAACAAGACTCCCCGTGTGTTTAATTTAGCCAGCACTGCGGCCCTCCATTTGAATTGAAGTCTAATCGCGAGGGTTCTAACTGGAAGAAACAAGAGTGTGCAGAAACAGTGTTTTAGATTCCGACGACCTCTCTGTGGGTGGAAGCAGTTTAGCGTGTACTGTGTGTGAGAGCCTCGGGACTGGTGCCATTTCGTAAAATCGGGGTAGAGACAACCCGTTACAGAAGGCAGCTCACAACTCACATCATGGTTATGCGGCTAGTAGCGTTGGCCCGGGGGTGCGTGCAGGCTGAATGTCAGCCACCTAACTCGAAGGAAAAACTCGGTAGAGAATCCGTGCTTCAGCGAAAACAGCCGATCCTGAGGGTGGAAGCCTTTTGTTGTGTGCGTGCGTGAGAGCACTGCAAGGGAGTCCAAAGCTATATACGAGTCAGACTCAGGACACATCAAAAGGCAGAGCAAGACTCCCAGTGTGTTTGATTTAGCTAGAACTGCGGCCCTCCTTTTGCATTGAAGTCTAATCGATAGGGTTCGGACTCGAACAAACAACAGTGTACAGAAACAGTGTTTTAGATTCCGACGACCTCTCTGTGGGAGGAAGCACTTTTGGGTGTACTTTCGTTGAGAGCCACGGGACTGGCTCCATTTCGTATAATCGGGGTAGAGACAGGCTGGTACAGGAGGTAGCGCACATATCACATCATGGTCATGGGGCTAGTAGCATTGCCCCGGGGTTGCGTGCAGGCTGAAAGTCAGCCACCTACCTCGACGTAAAAACTCGGGAGAGAATCCGTGCTTCAGCGAAAACAGCCGCTCCTGTGGGTGGAATCATTTTGTTGTGTGCGTGCTTGAGAGCACTACAAGGGATTCCAAAGGTATATAGGAGTGAGACTCAGGACCCAGCAAAAGGCAGAACGAGGCCCCCGTGTGTTTGATTAAGCTAGCACTGAGACCCTCCATTTGCATGGAAGTCTAATCACTAGGGTTCTAACTCGAAGAAACAACAGTGTACAGAGACAGGGTTTTAGCTTCCGACGTCCTCTCTGTGGGAGGAAGCAGTTTAGGGTGTAGTGTGAGTGAGTGCCACGGGACTGGCTCCATTTCGTAAAATCGGGGTAGAGAGAACCCGGTACAGAGGGGAGCACACAAATCACATCATGGTTATGGGGCTACTAGCGTTGCCCCGTGGGTGCGTGCAGTCTTAATGTCAGCCAGCTAACTCGAAGGAGAAACTCGGTAGAGAATCCGTGCTTCAGCGAAAACAGCCGCTCCTGAGGGTGGAAGCATTTTGTTGTGTGGTGTATGAGAGCACTGCAAGGGAGTCCAAAGCTATATACGAGTGAGAGTCAGACCCCAGCAAAGTTAGAACAAGGATCCCTGTGTGTATGACTTAGCCAGCACTGCGGCCCTCCATTTGAATTGAAGTCTAATTGCGAGGGTTCTAACTCGAAGAAACAAGAGTGTGCAGAAACAGTGTTTTAGGTTCCGACGACCTCTCTGTGGGTGGAAGCAGTTTAGCGTGTACTGTGTGTGAGAGCCTCGGGACTGGTGCCATTTCGTAAAATCGGGGTAGAGACAACCCGTTACAGAAGGCAGCTCACAACTCACATCATGGTTATGCGGCTAGTAGCATTGGCCCGGGGGTGCGTGCAGGCTGAATGTCAGCCACCTAACTCGAAGGAGAAACTCGGTAGAGAATCCGTGCTTCAGCGAAAACAGCCGCTCCTGAGGGTGGAAGCATTTTGTTGTGTGCGTGTGTGAGAGCACTGCAAGGGAGTCCAAAGCTATATACGAGTGAGAGTCAGACCCCAGCAAAGTTAGAACAAGGCTCCCCGTGTGTATGACTTAGCTAGCACTGAGGCCCTCCATTTGCATGGAAGTCTAATCGCTAGGGTTCTAAGTCGAAGAAACAACAGTGTACAGAGACAGTGTTTTAGCTTCCGACGACCTCTCTGTGGGAGGAAGCAGTTTAGTGTGTGCTTTCGTTGAGAGCCGCGGGACTGGCTCCATTTCGTAAACTCGGGGTAGACACAGGCCGGTATGAAGGCAGCGCACAAATCACATCATGGTTATGGGGCTAATAGCGTTGCCCCCGGGTTGCATGCAGACTGAAAATCAGCCACCTAACTCGACGGACAAACTCGGTAGAGAATCCGTGCTTCAGCGAAAACAGCCGCTCCTGAGGGTGGAAGCATTTTGTTGTGTGCGTGCCTGAGAGCACTGCAAAGGAGTCCAAAGCTATATACCAGTCAGCCACAGGCCATATCAAAAGGCAGAACAAGACTCCCAGTGTGTTTGATTTAGCTAGCACTGCTGGCTTCTTTTGCATGGAAGTCTACTCGCTAGCGTTCTAACTCGAGGAAACAACAGTGTACAGAAACATTGTTTTAGCTTCCGACGACCTCACTGTGGGAGGAAGCAGTTTAGGGTGTACTGTGGGTGAGAGCCAGGGGATGGGTTCCATTTCGAAAAATCGGGCTAGAGACAGGCCGATACAGAAGGCAGCTCACAAATCACATCATGGTTATGGGTCTCCTAGCGTCGCCCCGGGGGTGCGTGCAGGCTGAATATCAGGCACCTAACTAGACGGAAAAACTCGGTAGAGAATCCGTGCTTCAGTGAAAACAGCAGCTCCTGAGGGTGAAAGCATTTTGTTGTGTGCGTGCGTGAGAGCACTGCAAGGGATTCCAAAGGTATATACGAGTGAGACTCAGGCCGCAGCAAAAGGCAGAACAAGACTCCCCGTGTGTTTAATTTAGCCAGCACTGCGGCCCTCCATTTGAATTGAAGTCTAATCGCGAGGGTTCTAACTCGAAGAAACAAGAGTGTGCAGAAACAGTGTTTTAGATTCCGACGACCTCTCTGTGGGTGGAAGCAGTTTAGCGTGTACTGTGTGTGAGAGCCTCGGGACTGGTGCCATTTCGTAAAATCAGGGTAGAGACAACCCGTTACAGAAGGCAGCTCACAACTCACATCATGGTTATGCGGCTAGTAGCGTTGGCCCGGGGGTGCGTGCAGGCTGAATGTCAGCCACCTAACTCGAAGGAGAAACTCGGTAGAGAATCCGTGCTTCAGCGAAAACAGCCGATCCTGAGGGTGGAAGCCTTTTGTTGTGTGCGTGCGTGAGAGCACTGCAAGGGAGTCCAAAGCTATATACGAGTCAGACTCAGGACACATCAAAAGGCAGAGCAAGACTCCCAGTGTGTTTGATTTAGCTAGAACTGCGGCCCTCCTTTTGCATTGAAGTCTAATCGCTAGGGTTCGGACTCGAACAAACAACAGTGTACAGAAACAGTGTTTTAGATTCCGACGACCTCTCTGTGGGAGGAAGCACTTTTGGGTGTACTTTCGTTGAGAGCCACGGGACTGGCTCCATTTCGTAAAATCGGGGTAGAGACAGGCTGGTACAGGAGGTAGCGCACAAATCACATCATGGTCATGGGGCTAGTAGCATTGCCCCGGGGTTGCGTGCAGGCTGAAAGTCAGCCACCTACCTCGACGTAAAAACTCGGGAGAGAATCCGTGCTTCAGCGAAAACAGCCGCTCCTGTGGGTGGAATCATTTTGTTGTGTGCGTGCTTGAGAGCACTACAAGGGATTCCAAAGGTATATAGGAGTGAGACTCAGGACCCAGCAAAAGGCAGAACGAGGCCCCCGTGTGTTTGATTAAGTTAGCACTGAGACCCTCCATTTGCATGGAAGTCTAATCACTAGGGTTCTAACTCGAAGAAACAACAGTGTACAGAGACAGGGTTTTAGCTTCCGACGTCCTCTCTGTGGAAGGAAGCAGTTTAGGGTGTAGTGTGAGTGAGTGCCACGGGACTGGCTCCATTTCGTAAAATCGGGGTAGAGAGAACCCGGTACAGAGGGGAGCACACAAATCACATCATGGTTATGGGGCTAGTAGCGTTGCCCCGTGGGTGCGTGCAGTCTTAATGTCAGCCAGCTAACTCGAAGGAGAAACTCGGTAGAGAATCCGTGCTTCAGCGAAAACAGCCGCTCCTGAGGGTGGAAGCATTTTGTTGTGTGCGTGTGTGAGAGCACTGCAAGGGAGTCCAAAGCTATATACGAGTGAGAGTCAGACCCCAGCAAAGTTAGAACAAGTCTCCCTGTGTGTATTACTTAGCTAGCACTGAGGCCCTCCATTTGCATGGAAGTCTAATCGCTAGGGTTCTAAGTCGAAGAAACAACAGTGTACAGAGACAGTGTTTTAGCTTCCGACGACCTCTCTGTGGGAGGAAGCAGTTTAGTGTGTGCTTTCGTTGAGAGCCGCGGGACTGGCTCCATTTCGTAAACTCGGGGTAGACACAGGCTGGTACGAAGGCAGCGCACAAATCACATCATGGTTATGGGGCTAATAGCATTGCCCCCGGGTTGCATGCAGACTGAAAGTCAGCCACCTAACTCGACGGACAAACTCGGTAGAGAATCCGTGCTTCAGCGAAAACAGCCGCTCCTGAGGGTGGAAGCCTTTTGTTGTGTGCGTGCGTGAGAGCACTGCAAGGGAGTCCAAAGCTATATACGAGTCAGACTCAGGACACATCAAAAGCAGAGCAAGATTCCCAGTGTGTTTGATTTAGCTAGAACTGCGGCCCTCCTTTTGCATTGAAGTCTAATCGCTAGGGTTCGGACTCGAACAAACAACAGTGTACAGAAACAGTGTTTTAGATTCCGACGACCTCTCTGTGGGAGGAAGCACTTTTGGGTGTACTTTCGTTGAGAGCCACGGGACTGGCTCCATTTCGTAAAATCGGGGTAGAGACAGGCTGGTACAGGAGGTAGCGCACAAATCACATCATGGTTATGGGGCTAGTAGCATTGCCCCGGGGTTGCGTGCAGGCTGAAAGTCAGCCACCTACCTCGACGTAAAAACTCGGGAGAGAATCCGTGCTTCAGCGAAAACAGCCGCTCCTGTGGGTGGAATCATTTTGTTGTGTGCGTGCTTGAGAGCACTACAAGGGATTCCAAAGGTATATAGGAGTGAGACTCAGGACCCAGCAAAAGGCAGAACGAGGCCCCGGTGTGTTTGATTAAGCTAGCACTGAGACCCTCCATTTGCATGGAAGTCTAATCACTAGGGTTCTAACTCGAAGAAACAACAGTGTACAGAGACAGGGTTTTAGCTTCCGACGTCCTCTCTGTGGGAGGAAGCAGTTTAGGGTGTAGTGTGAGTGAGTGCCACGGGACTGGGTCCATTTCGTAAAATCGGGGTAGAGAGAACCCGGTACAGAGGGGAGCACACAAATCACATCATGGTTATGGGGCTAGTAGCGTTGCCCCGTGGGTGCGTGCAGTCTTAATGTCAGCCAGCTAACTCGAAGGAGAAACTCGGTAGAGAATCCGTGCTTCAGCGAAAACAGCCGCTCCTGAGGGTGGAAGCATTTTGTTGTGTGGTGTATGAGAGCACTGCAAGGGAGTCCAAAGCTATATACGAGTGAGAGTCAGACCCCAGCAAAGTTAGAACAAGGCTCCCTGTGTGTATGACTTAGCCAACACTGCGGCCCTCCATTTGAATTGAAGTCTAATTGCGAGGGTTCTAACTCGAAGAAACAAGAGTGTGCAGAAACAGTGTTTTAGGTTCCGACGACCTCTCTGTGGGTGGAAGCAGTTTAGCGTGTACTGTGTGTGAGAGCCTCGGGACTGGTGCCATTTCGTAAAATCGGGGTAGAGACAACCCGTTACAGAAGGCAGCTCACAACTCACATCATGGTTATGCGGCTAGTAGCATTGGCCCGGGGGTGCGTGCAGGCTGAATGTCAGCCACCTAACTCGAAGGAGAAACTCGGTAGAGAATCCGTGCTTCAGCGAAAACAGCCGCTCCTGAGGGTGGAAGCATTTTGTTGTGTGCGTGTGTGAGAGCACTGCAAGGGAGTCCAAAGCTATATACGAGTGAGAGTCAGACCCCAGCAAAGTTAGAACAAGGCTCCCCGTGTGTATGACTTAGCTAGCACTGAGGCCCTCCATTTGCATGGAAGTCTAATCGCTAGGGTTCTAAGTCGAAGAAACAACAGTGTACAGAGACAGTGTTTTAGCTTCCGACGACCTCTCTGTGGGAGGAAGCAGTTTAGTGTGTGCTTTCGTTGCGAGCCGCGGGACTGGCTCCATTTCGTAAACTCGGGGTAGACACAGGCCGGTATGAAGGCAGCGCACAAATCACATCATGGTTATGGGGCTAATAGCGTTGCCCCCGGGTTGCATGCAGAGTGAAAGTCAGCCACCTAACTCGACGGACAAACTCGGTAGAGAATCCGTGCTTCAGCGAAAACAGCCACTCCTGAGGGTGGAAGCATTTTGTTGCGTGCGTGCCTGAGAGCACTGCAAAGGAGTCCAAAGCTATATACCAGTCAGCCACAGGCCACATCAAAAGGCAGAACAAGACTCCCAGTGTGTTTGATTTAGCTAGCACTGCTGGCTTCTTTTGCATGGAAGTCTACTCGCTAGCGTTCTAACTCGAGGAAACAACAGTGTACAGAAACATTGTTTTAGCTTCCGACGACCTCACTGTGGGAGAAAGCAGTTTAGGGTGTACTGTGGGTGAGAGCCAGGGGATGGGTTCCATTTCGAAAAATCGGGCTAGAGACAGGCCGATACAGAAGGCAGCTCACAAATCACATCATGGTTATGGGTCTCCTAGCGTCGCCCCGGGGGTGCGTGCAGGATGAATATCAGCCACCTAACTAGATGGAAAAACTCGGTAGAGGATCCGTGCTTCAGTGAAAACAGCAGCTCCTGAGGGTGAAAGCATTTTGTTGTGTGCGTACGTGAGAGCACTGCAAGGGATTCCAAAGGTATATACGAGTGAGACTCAGGCCCCAGCAAAAGGCAGAACAAGACTCCCCGTGTGTTTAATTTAGCCAGCACTGCGGCCCTCCATTTGAATTGAAGTCTAATCGCGAGGGTTCTAACTCGAAGAAACAAGAGTGTGCAGAAACAGTGTTTTAGATTCCGACGACCTCTCTGTGGGTGGAAGCAGTTTAGCGTGTACTGTGTGTGAGAGCCTCGGGACTGGTGCCATTTCGTAAAATCGGGGTAGAGACAACCCGTTACAGAAAGCAGCTCACAACTCACATCATGGTTATGCGGCTAGTAGCGTTGGCCCGGGGGTGCGTGCAGGCTGAATGTCAGCCACCTAACTCGAAGGAAAAACTCGGTAGAGAATCCGTGCTTCAGCGAAAACAGCCGATCCTGAGGGTGGAAGCCTTTTGTTGTGTGCGTGCGTGAGAGCACTGCAAGGGAGTCCAAAGCTATATACGAGTCAAACTCAGGACACATCAAAAGGCAGAGCAAGACTCCCAGTGTGTTTGATTTAGCTAGAACTGCGGCCCTCCTTTTGCATTGAAGTCTAATCGCTAGGGTTCGGACTCGAACAAACAACAGTGTACAGAAACAGTGTTTTAGATTCCGACAACCTCTCTGTGGGAGGAAGCACTTTCGGTGTACTTTCGTTGAGAGCCACGGGACTGGCTCCATTTCGTAAAATCGGGGTAGAGACAGGCTGGTACAGGAGGTAGCGCACAAATCACATCATGGTTATGGGGCTAGTAGCATTGCCCCGGGGTTGCGTGCAGGCTGAAAGTCAGCCACCTACCTCGACGTAAAAACTCGGGAGAGAATCCGTGCTTCAGCGAAAACAGCCGCTCCTGTGGGTGGAATCATTTTGTTGTGTGCGTGCTTGAGAGCACTACAAGGGATTCCAAAGGTATATAGGAGTGAGACTCAGGACCCAGCAAAAGGCAGAACGAGGCCCCCGTGTGTTTGATTAAGCTAGCACTGAGACCCTCCATTTGCATGGAAGTCTAATCACTAGGGTTCTAACTCGAAGAAACAACAGTGTACAGAGACAGGGTTTTAGCTTCCGACGTCCTCTCTGTGGGAGGAAGCAGTTTAGGGTGTAGTGTGAGTGAGTGCCACGGGACTGGCTCCATTTCGTAAAATCGGGGTAGAGAGAACCCGGTACAGAGGGGAGCACACAAATCACATCATGGTTATGGGGCTAGTAGCGTTGCCCCGTGGGTGCGTGCAGTCTTAATGTCAGCCAGCTAACTCGAAGGAGAAACTCGGTAGAGAATCCGTGCTTCAGCGAAAACAGCCGCTCCTGAGGGTGGAAGCATTTTGTTGTGTGGTGTATGAGAGCACTGCAAGGGAGTCCAAAGCTATATACGAGTGAGAGTCAGACCCCAGCAAAGTTAGAACAAGGCTCCCTGTGTGTATGACTTAGCCAGCACTGCGGCCCTCCATTTGAATTGAAGTCTAATTGCGAGGGTTCTAACTCGAAGAAACAAGAGTGTGCAGAAACAGTGTTTTAGGTTCCGACGACCTCTCTGTGGGAGGAAGCAGTTTAGCGTGTACTGTGTGTGAGAGCCTCGGGACTGGTGCCATTTCGTAAAATCGGGGTAGAGACAACCCGTTACAGAAGGCAGCTCACAACTCACATCATGGTTATGCGGCTAGTAGCATTGGCCCGGGGGTGCGTGCAGGCTGAATGTCAGCCACCTAACTCGAAGGAGAAACTCGGTAGAGAATCCGTGCTTCAGCGAAAACAGCCGCTCCTGAGGGTGGAAGCATTTTGTTGTGTGCGTGTGTGAGAGCACTGCAAGGGAGTCCAAAGCTATATACGAGTGAGAGTCAGACCCCAGCAAAGTTAGAACAAGGCTCCCCGTGTGTATGACTTAGCTAGCACTGAGGCCCTCCATTTGCATGGAAGTCTAATCGCTAGGGTTCTAAGTCGAAGAAACAACAGTGTACAGAGACAGTGTTTTAGCTTCCGACGACCTCTCTGTGGGAGGAAGCAGTTTAGTGTGTGCTTTCGTTGAGAGCCGCGGGACTGGCTCCATTTCGTAATCTCGGGGTAGACACAGGCCGGTATGAAGGCAGCGCACAAATCACATCATGGTTATGGGGCTAATAGCGTTGCCCCCGGGTTGCATGCAGACTGAAAGTCAGCCACCTAACTCGACGGACAAAGTCGGTAGAGAATCCGTGCTTCAGCGAAAACAGCCGCTCCTGAGGGTGGAAGCATTTTGTTGTGTGCGTGCCTGAGAGCACTGCAAAGGAGTCCAAAGCTATATACCAGTCAGCCACAGGCCATATCAAAAGGCAGAACAAGACTCCCAGTGTGTTTGATTTAGCTAGCACTGCTGGCTTCTTTTGCATGGAAGTCTACTCGCTAGCGTTCTAACTCGAGGAAACAACAGTGTACAGAAACATTGTTTTAGCTTCCGACGACCTCACTGTGGGAGGAAGCAGTTTAGGGTGTACTGTGGGTGAGAGCCAGGGGATGGGTTCCATTTCGAAAAATCGGGCTAGAGACAGGCCGATACAGAAGGCAGCTCACAAATCACATCATGGTTATGGGTCTCCTAGCGTCGCCCCGGGGGTGCGTGCAGGCTGAATATCAGCCACCTAACTAGACGGAAAAACTCGGTAGAGGATCCGTGCTTCAGTGAAAACAGCAGCTCCTGAGGGTGAAAGCATTTTGTTGTGTGCGTGCGTAAGAGCACTGCAAGGGATTCCAAAGGTATATACGAGTGAGGCTCAGGCCCCAGCAAAAGGCAGAACAAGACTCCCCGTGTGTTTAATTTAGCCAGCACTGCGGCCCTCCATTTGAATTGAAGTCTAATCGCGAGGGTTCTAACTCGAAGAAACAAGAGTGTGCAGAAACAGTGTTTTAGATTCCGACGACCTCTCTGTGGGTGGAAGCAGTTTAGCGTGTACTGTGTGTGAGAGCCTCGGGACTGGTGCCATTTCGTAAAATCGGGGTAGAGACAACCCGTTACAGAAGGCAGCTCACAACTCACATCATGGTTATGCGGCTAGTAGCGTTGGCCCGGGGGTGCGTGCAGGCTGAATGTCAGCCACCTAACTTGAAGGAAAAACTCGGTAGAGAATCCGTGCTTCAGCGAAAACAGCCGATCCTGAGGGTGGAAGCCTTTTGTTGTGTGCGTGCGTGAGAGCACTGCAAGGGAGTCCAAAGCTATATACGAGTCAGACTCAGGACACATCAAAAGGCAGAGCAAGACTCCCAGTGTGTTTGATTTAGCTAGAACTGCGGCCCTCCTTTTGCATTGAAGTCTAATCGATAGGGTTCGGACTCGAACAAACAACAGTGTACAGAAACAGTGTTTTAGATTCCGACGACCTCTCTGTGGGAGGAAGCACTTTTGGGTGTACTTTCGTTGAGAGCCACGGGACTGGCTCCATTTCGTATAATCGGGGTAGAGACAGGCTGGTACAGGAGGTAGCGCACATATCACATCATGGTCATGGGGCTAGTAGCATTGCCCCGGGGTTGCGTGCAGGCTGAAAGTCAGCCACCTACCTCGACGTAAAAACTCGGGAGAGAATCCGTGCTTCAGCGAAAACAGCCGCTCCTGTGGGTGGAATCATTTTGTTGTGTGCGTGCTTGAGAGCACTACAAGGGATTCCAAAGGTATATAGGAGTGAGACTCAGGACCCAGCAAAAGGCAGAACGAGGCCCCCGTGTGTTTGATTAAGCTAGCACTGAGACCCTCCATTTGCATGGAAGTCTAATCACTAGGGTTCTAACTCGAAGAAACAACAGTGTACAGAGACAGGGTTTTAGCTTCCGACGTCCTCTCTGTGGAAGGAAGCAGTTTAGGGTGTAGTGTGAGTGAGTGCCACGGGACTGGCTCCATTTCGTAAAATCGGGGTAGAGAGAACCCGGTACAGAGGGGAGCACACAAATCACATCATGGTTATGGGGCTAGTAGCGTTGCCCCATGGGTGCGTGCAGTCTTAATGTCAGCCAGCTAACTCGAAGGAGAAACTCGGTAGAGAATCCGTGCTTCAGCGAAAACAGCCGCTCCTGAGGGTGGAAGCATTTTGTTGTGTGGTGTATGAGAGCACTGCAAGGGAGTCCAAAGCTATATACGAGTGAGAGTCAGACCCCAGCAAAGTTAGAACAAGGCTCCCTGTGTGTATGACTTAGCCAGCACTGCGGCCCTCCATTTGAATTGAAGTCTAATTGCGAGGGTTCTAACTCGAAGAAACAAGAGTGTGCAGAAACAGTGTTTTAGGTTCCGACGACCTCTCTGTGGGTGGAAGCAGTTTAGCGTGTACTGTGTGTGAGAGCCTCGGGACTGGTGCCATTTCGTAAAATCGGGGTAGAGACAACCCGTTACAGAAGGCAGCTCACAACTCACATCATGGTTATGCGGCTAGTAGCATTGGCCCGGGGGTGCGTGCAGGCTGAATGTCAGCCAGCTAACTCGAAGGAGAAACTCGGTAGAGAATCCGTGCTTCAGCGAAAACAGCCGCTCCTGAGGGTGGAAGCATTTTGTTGTGTGCGTGTGTGAGAGCACTGCAAGGGAGTCCAAAGCTATATACGAGTGAGAGTCAGACCCCAGCAAAGTTAGAACAAGGCTCCCCATGTGTATGACTTAGCTAGCACTGAGGCCCTCCATTTGCATGGAAGTCTAATCGCTAGGGTTCTAAGTCGAAGAAACAACAGTGTACAGAGACAGTGTTTTAGCTTCCGACGACCTCTCTGTGGGAGGAAGCAGTTTAGTGTGTGCTTTCGTTGAGAGCCGCGGGACTGGCTCCATTTCGTAAACTCGGGGTAGACACAGGCCGGTATGAAGGCAGCGCACAAATCACATCATGGTTATGGGGCTAATAGCATTGCCCCCGGGTTGCATGCAGACTGAAAGTCAGCCACCTAACTCGACGGACAAACTCGGTAGAGAATCCGTGCTTCAGCGAAAACAGCCGCTCCTGAGGGTGGAAGCCTTTTGTTGTGTGCGTGCGTGAGAGCACTGCAAGGGAGTCCAAAGCTATATACGAGTCAGACTCAGGACACATCAAAAGGCAGAGCAAGACTCCCAGTGTGTTTGATTTAGCTAGAACTGCGGCCCTCCTTTTGCATTGAAGTCGAATCGCTAGGGTTCGGACTCGAACAAACAACAGTGTACAGAAACAGTGTTTTAGATTCCGACGACCTCTCTGTGGGAGGAAGCACTTTTGGGTGTACTTTCGTTGAGAGCCACGGGACTGGCTCCATTTCGTAAAATCGGGGTAGAGACAGGCTGGTACAGGAGGTAGCGCACAAATCACATCATGGTTATGGGGCTAGTAGCATTGCCCCGGGGTTGCGTGCAGGCTGAAAGTCAGCCACCTACCTCGACGTAAAAACTCGGGAGAGAATCCGTGCTTCAGCGAAAACAGCCGCTCCTGTGGGTGGAATCATTTTGTTGTGTGCGTGCTTGAGAGCACTACAAGGGATTCCAAAGGTATATAGGAGTGAGACTCAGGACCCAGCAAAAGGCAGAACGAGGCCCCGGTGTGTTTGATTAAGCTAGCACTGAGACCCTCCATTTGCATGGAAGTCTAATCACTAGGGTTCTAACTCGAAGAAACAACAGTGTACAGAGACAGGGTTTTAGCTTCCGACGTCCTCTCTGTGGGAGGAAGCAGTTTAGGGTGTAGTGTGAGTGAGTGCCACGGGACTGGGTCCATTTCGTAAAATCGGGGTAGAGAGAACCCGGTACAGAGGGGAGCACACAAATCACATCATGGTTATGGGGCTAGTAGCGTTGCCCCGTGGGTGCGTGCAGTCTTAATGTCAGCCAGCTAACTCGAAGGAAAAACTCGGTAGAGGATCCGTGCTTCAGTGAAAACAGCAGCTCCTGAGGGTGAAAGCATTTTGTTGTGTGCGTACGTGAGAGCACTGCAAGGGATTCCAAAGGTATATACGAGTGAGACTCAGGCCCCAGCAAAAGGCAGAACAAGACTCCCCGTGTGTTTAATTTAGCCAGCACTGCGGCCCTCCATTTGAATTGAAGTCTAATCGCGAGGGTTCTAACTCGAAGAAACAAGAGTGTGCAGAAACAGTGTTTTAGATTCCGACGACCTCTCTGTGGGTGGAAGCAGTTTAGCGTGTACTGTGTGTGAGAGCCTCGGGACTGGTGCCATTTCGTAAAATCGGGGTAGAGACAACCCGTTACAGAAGGCAGCTCACAACTCACATCATGGTTATGCGGCTAGTAGCGTTGGCCCGGGGGTGCGTGCAGGCTGAATGTCAGCCACCTAACTCGAAGGAAAAACTCGGTAGAGAATCCGTGCTTCAGCGAAAACAGCCGATCCTGAGGGTGGAAGCCTTTTGTTGTGTGCGTGCGTGAGAGCACTGCAAGGGAGTCCAAAGCTATATACGAGTCAGACTCAGGACACATCAAAAGGCAGAGCAAGACTCCCAGTGTGTTTGATTTAGCTAGAACTGCGGCCCTCCTTTTGCATTGAAGTCTAATCGCTAGGGTTCGGACTCGAACAAACAACAGTGTACAGAAACAGTGTTTTAGATTCCGACGACCTCTCTGTGGTAGCAAGCACTTTTGGGTGTACTTTCGTTGAGAGCCACGGGACTGGCTCCATTTCGTAAAATCGGGGTAGAGACAGGCTGGTACAGGAGGTAGCGCACAAATCACATCATGGTTATGGGGCTAGTAGCATTGCCCCGGGGTTGCGTGCAGGCTGAAAGTCAGCCACCTACCTCGACGTAAAAACTCGGGAGAGAATCCGTGCTTCAGCGAAAACAGCCGCTCCTGTGGGTGGAATCATTTTGTTGTGTGCGTGCTTGAGAGCACTACAAGGGATTCCAAAGGTATATAGGAGTGAGACTCAGGACCCAGCAAAAGGCAGAACGAGGCCCCGGTGTGTTTGATTAAGCTAGCACTGAGACCCTCCATTTGCATGGAAGTCTAATCACTAGGGTTCTAACTCGAAGAAACAACAGTGTACAGAGACAGGGTTTTAGCTTCCGACGTCCTCTCTGTGGGAGGAAGCAGTTTAGGGTGTAGTGTGAGTGAGTGCCACGGGACTGGGTCTATTTCGTAAAATCGGGGTAGAGAGAACCCGGTACAGAGGGGAGCACACAAATCACATCATGGTTATGGGGCTAGTAGCGTTGCCCCGTGGGTGCGTGCAGTCTTAATGTCAGCCAGCTAACTCGAAGGAGAAACTCGGTAGAGAATCCGTGCTTCAGCGAAAACAGCCGCTCCTGAGGGTGGAAGCATTTTGTTGTGTGGTGTATGAGAGCACTGCAAGGGAGTCCAAAGCTATATACGAGTGAGAGTCAGACACCAGCAAAGTTAGAACAAGGCTCCCTGTGTGTATGACTTAGCCAGCACTGCGGCCCTCCATTTGAATTGAAGTCTAATTGCGAGGGTTCTAACTCGAAGAAACAAGAGTGTGCAGAAGCAGTGTTTAAGGGTCCGACGACCTCTCTGTGGGTGGAAGCAGTTTAGCGTGTACTGTGTGTGAGAGCCTCGGGACTGGTGCCATTTCGTAAAATCGGGGTAGAGACAACCCGTTACAGAAGGCAGCTCACAACTCACATCATGGTTATGCGGCTAGTAGCATTGGCCCGGGGGTGCGTGCAGGCTGAATGTCAGCCACCTAACTCGAAGGAGAAACTCGGTAGAGAATCCGTGCTTCAGTGAAAACAGCCGCTCCTGAGGGTGGAAGCATTTTGTTGTGTGCGTGTGTGAGAGCACTGCAAGGGAGTCCAAAGCTATATACGAGTGAGAGTCAGACCCCAGCAAAGTTAGAACAAGGCTCCCCGTGTGTATGACTTAGCTAGCACTGAGGCCCTCCATTTGCATGGAAGTCTAATCGCTAGGGTTCTAAGTCGAAGAAACAACAGTGTACAGAGACAGTGTTTTAGCTTCCGACGACCTCTCTGTGGGAGGAAGCAGTTTAGTGTGTGCTTTCGTTGAGAGCCGCGGGACTGGCTCCATTTCATAAACTCGGGGTAGACACAGGCCGGTATGAAGGCAGCGCACAAATCACATCATGCTTATGGGGCTAATAGCGTTGCCCCCGGGTTGCATGCAGACTGAAAGTCAGCCACCTAACTCGACGGACAAACTCGGTAGAGAATCCGTGCTTCAGCGAAAACAGCCGCTCCTGAGGGTGGAAGCATTTTGTTGTGTGCGTGCCTGAGAGCACTGCAAAGGAGTCCAAAGCTATATACCAGTCAGCCACAGGCCATATCAAAAGGCAGAACAAGACTCCCAGTGTGTTTGATTTAGCTAGCACTGCTGGCTTCTTTTGCATGGAAGTCTACTCGCTAGCGTTCTAACTCGAGGAAACAACAGTGTACAGAAACATTGTTTTAGCTTCCGACGACCTCACTGTGGGAGGAAGCAGTTTAGGGTGTACTGTGGGTGAGAGCCAGGGGATGGGTTCCATTTCGAAAAATCGGGCTAGAGACAGGCCGATACAGAAGGCAGCTCACAAATCACATCATGGTTATGGGTCTACTAGCGTCGCCCCGGGGGTGCGTGCAGGCTGAATATCAGCCACCTAACTAGACGGAAAAACTCGGTAGAGGATCCGTGCTTCAGTGAAAACAGCAGCTCCTGAGGGTGAAAGCATTTTGTTGTGTGCGTGCGTAAGAGCACTGCAAGGGATTCCAAAGGTATATACGAGTGAGACTCAGGCCCCAGCAAAAGGCAGAACAAGACTCCCCGTGTGTTTAATTTAGCCAGCACTGCGGCTCTCCATTTGAATTGAAGTCTAATCGCGAGGGTTCTAACTCGAAGAAACAAGAGTGTGCAGAAACAGTGTTTTAGATTCCGACGACCTCTCTGTGGGTGGAAGCAGTTTAGCGTGTACTGTGTGTGAGAGCCTCGGGACTGGTGCCATTTCGTAAAATCGGGGTAGAGACAACCCGTTACAGAAGGCAGCTCACAACTCACATCATGGTTATGCGGCTAGTAGCGTTGGCCCAGGGGTGCGTGCAGGCTGAATGTCAGCCACCTAACTCGAAGGAAAAACTCGGTAGAGAATCCGTGCTTCAGCGAAAACAGCCGATCCTGAGGGTGGAAGCCTTTTGTTGTGTGCGTGCGTGAGAGCACTGCAAGGGAGTCCAAAGCTATATACGAGTCAGACTCAGGACACATCAAAAGGCAGAGCAAGACTCCCAGTGTGTTTGATTTAGCTAGAACTGCGGCCCTCCTTTTGCATTGAAGTCTAATCGCTAGGGTTCGGACTCGAACAAACAACAGTGTACAGAAACAGTGTTTTAGATTCCGACGACCTCTCTGTGGGAGGAAGCACTTTTGGGTGTACTTTCGTTGAGAGCCACGGGACTGGCTCCATTTCGTAAAATCGGGGTAGAGACAGGCTGGTACAGGAGGTAGCGCACAAATCACATCATGGTTATGGGGCTAGTAGCATTGCCCCGGGGTTGCGTGCAGGCTGAAAGTCAGCCACCTACCTCGACGTAAAAACTCGGGAGAGAATCCGTGCTTCAGCGAAAACAGCCGCTCCTGTGTGTGGAATCATTTTGTTGTGTGCGTGCTTGAGAGCACTACAAGGGATTCCAAAGGTATATAGGAGTGAGACTCAGGACCCAGCAAAAGGCAGAACGAGGCCCCGGTGTGTTTGATTAAGCTAGCACTGAGACCCTCCATTTGCATGGAAGTCTAATCACTAGGGTTCTAACTCGAAGAAACAACAGTGTACAGAGACAGGGTTTTAGCTTCCGACGTCCTCTCTGTGGGAGGAAGCAGTTTAGGGTGTAGTGTGAGTGAGTGCCACGGGACTGGCTCCATTTCGTAAAATCGGGGTAGAGAGAACCCGGTACAGAGGGGAGCACACAAATCACATCATGGTTATGGGGCTAGTAGCGTTGCCCCGTGGGTGCGTGCAGTCTTAATGTCAGCCAGCTAACTCGAAGGAGAAACTCGGTAGAGAATCCGTGCTTCAGCGAAAACAGCCGCTCCTGAGGGTGGAAGCATTTTGTTGTGTGGTGTATGAGAGCACTGCAAGGGAGTCCAAAGCTATATACGAGTGAGAGTCAGACCCCAGCAAAGTTAGAACAAGGCTCCCTGTGTGTATGACTTAGCCAGCACTGCGGCCCTCCATTTGAATTGAAGTCTAATTGCGAGGGTTCTAACTCGAAGAAACAAGAGTGTGCAGAAACAGTGTTTTAGGTTCCGAAGACCTCTCTGTGGGTGGAAGCAGTTTAGCGTGTACTGTGTGTGAGAGCCTCGGGACTGGTGCCATTTCGTAAAATCGGGGTAGAGACAACCCGTTACAGAAGGCAGCTCACAACTCACATCATGGTTATGCGGCTAGTAGCATTGGCCCGGGGGTGCGTGCAGGCTGAATGTCAGCCACCTAACTCGAAGGAGAAACTCGGTAGAGAATCCGTGCTTCAGCGAAAACAGCCGCTCCTGAGGGTGGAAGCATTTTGTTGTGTGCGTGTGTGAGAGCACTGCAAGGGAGTCCAAAGCTATATACGAGTGAGAGTCAGACCCCAGCAAAGTTAGAACAAGGCTCCCCGTGTGTATGACTTAGCTAGCACTGAGGCCCTCCATTTGCATGGAAGTCTAATCGCTAGGGTTCTAAGTCGAAGAAACAACAGTGTACAGAGACAGTGTTTTAGCTTCCGACGACCTCTCTGTGGGAGGAAGCAGTTTAGTGTGTGCTTTCGTTGAGAGCCGCGGGACTGGCTCCATTTCGTAAACTCGGGGTAGACACAGGCCGGTATGAAGGCAGCGCACAAATCACATCATGGTTATGGGGCTAATAGCGTTGCCCCCGGGTTGCATGCAGACTGAAAGTCAGCCACCTAACTCGACGGACAAACTCGGTAGAGAATCCGTGCTTCAGCGAAAACAGCCGCTCCTGAGGGTGGAAGCATTTTGTTGTGTGCGTGCCTGAGAGCACTGCAAAGGAGTCCAAAGCTATATACCAGTCAGCCACAGGCCATATCAAAAGGCAGAACAAGACTCCCAGTGTGTTTGATTTAGCTAGCACTGCTGGCTTCTTTTGCATGGAAGTCTACTCGCTAGCGTTCTAACTCGAGGAAACAACAGTGTACAGAAACATTGTTTTAGCTTCCGACGACCTCACTGTGGGAGGAAGCAGTTTAGGGTGTACTGTGGGTGAGAGCCAGGGGATGGGTTCCATTTCGAAAAATCGGGCTAGAGACAGGCCGATACAGAAGGCAGCTCACAAATCACATCATGGTTATGGGTCTACTAGTGTCGCCCCGGGGGTGCGTGCAGGCTGAATATCAGCCACCTAACTAGACGGAAAAACTCGGTAGAGGATCCGTGCTTCAGTGAAAACAGCAGCTCCTGAGGGTGAAAGCATTTTGTTGTGTGCGTGCGTGAGAGCACTGCAAGGGATTCCAAAGGTATATACGAGTGAGACTCAGGCCCCAGCAAAAGGCAGAACAAGACTCCCCGTGTGTTTAATTTAGCCAGCACTGCGGCCCTCCATTTGAATTGAAGTCTAATCGCGAGGGTTCTAACTCGAAGAAACAAGAGTGTGCAGAAACAGTGTTTTAGATTCCGACGACCTCTCTGTGGGTGGAAGCAGTTTAGCGTGTACTGTGTGTGAGAGCCTCGGGACTGGTGCCATTTCGTAAAATCGGGGTAGAGACAACCCGTTACAGAAGGCAGCTCACAACTCACATCATGGTTATGCGGCTAGTAGCGTTGGCCCGGGGGTGCGTGCAGGCTGAATGTCAGCCACCTAACTCGAAGGAAAAACTCGGTAGAGAATCCGTGCTTCAGCGAAAACAGCCGATCCTGAGGGTGGAAGCCTTTTGTTGTGTGCGTGCGTGAGAGCACTGCAAGGGAGTCCAAAGCTATATACGAGTCAGACTCAGGACACATCAAAAGGCAGAGCAAGACTCCCAGTGTGTTTGATTTAGCTAGAACTGCGGCCCTCCTTTTGCATTGAAGTCTAATCGCTAGGGTTCGGACTCGAACAAACAACAGTGTACAGAAACAGTGTTTTAGAGTCCGACGACCTCTCTGTGGGAGGAAGCACTTTTGGGTGTACTTTCGTTGAGAGCCACGGGACTGGCTCCATTTCGTAAAATCGGGGTAGAGACAGGCTGGTACAGGAGGTAGCGCACAAATCACATCATGGTTATGGGGCTAGTAGCATTGCCCCGGGGTTGCGTGCAGGCTGAAAGTCAGCCACCTACCTCGACGTAAAAACTCGGGAGAGAATCCGTGCTTCAGCGAAAACAGCCGCTCCTGTGGGTGGAATCATTTTGTTGTGTGCGTGCTTGAGAGCACTACAAGGGATTCCAAAGGTATATAGGAGTGAGACTCAGGACCCAGCAAAAGGCAGAACGAGGCCCCCGTGTGTTTGATTAAGCTAGCACTGAGACCCTCCATTTGCATGGAAGTCTAATCACTAGGGTTCTAACTCGAAGAAACAACAGTGTACAGAGACAGGGTTTTAGCTTCCGACGTCCTCTCTGTGGGAGGAAGCAGTTTAGGGTGTAGTGTGAGTGAGTGCCACGGGACTGGCTCCATTTCGTAAAATCGGGGTAGAGAGAACCCGGTACAGAGGGGAGCACACAAATCACATCATGGTTATGGGGCTAGTAGCGTTGCCCCGTGGGTGCGTGCAGTCTTAATGTCAGCCAGCTAACTCGAAGGAGAAACTCGGTAGAGAATCCGAGCTTCAGCGAAAACAGCCGCTCCTGAGGGTGGAAGCATTTTGTTGTGTGGTGTATGAGAGCACTGCAAGGGAGTCCAAAGCTATATACGAGTGAGAGTCAGACCCCAGCAAAGTTAGAACAAGGCTCCCTGTGTGTATGACTTAGCCAGCACTGCGGCCCTCCATTTGAATTGAAGTCTAATTGCGAGGGTTCTAACTCGAAGAAACAAGAGTGTGCAGAAACAGTGTTTTAGGTTCCGACGACCTCTCTGTGGGTGGAAGCAGTTTAGCGTGTACTGTGTGTGAGAGCCTCGGGACTGGTGCCATTTCGTAAAATCGGGGTAGAGACAACCCGTTACAGAAGGCAGCTCACAACTCACATCATGGTTATGCGGCTAGTAGCATTGGCCCGGGGGTGCGTGCAGGCTGAATGTCAGCCACCTAACTCGAAGGAGAAACTCGGTAGAGAATCCGTGCTTCAGCGAAAACAGCCGCTCCTGAGGGTGGAAGCATTTTGTTGTGTGCGTGTGTGAGAGCACTGCAAGGGAGTCCAAAGCTATATACGAGTGAGAGTCTGACCCCAGCAAAGTTAGAACAAGGCTCCCCGTGTGTATGACTTAGCTAGCACTGAGGCCCTCCATTTGCATGGAAGTCTAATCGCTAGGGTTCTAAGTCGAAGAAACAACAGTGTACAGAGACCGTGTTTTAGCTTCCGACGACCTCTCTGTGGGAGGAAGCAGTTTAGTGTGTGCTTTCGTTGAGAGCCGCGGGACTGGCTCCATTTCGTAAACTCGGGGTAGACACAGGCCGGTATGAAGGCAGCGCACAAATCACATCATGGTTATGGGGCTAATAGCGTTGCCCCCGGGTTGCATGCAGACTGAAAGTCAGCCACCTAACTCGACGGACAAACTCGGTAGAGAATCTGTGCTTCAGCGAAAACAGCCGCTCCTGAGGGTGGAAGCATTTTGTTGTGTGCGTGCCTGAGAGCACTGCAAAGGAGTCCAAAGCTATATACCAGTCAGCCACAGGCCATATCAAAAGGCAGAACAAGACTCCCAGTGTGTTTGATTTAGCTAGCACTGCTGGCTTCTTTTGCATGGAAGTCTACTCGCTAGCGTTCTAACTCGAGGAAACAACAGTGTACAGAAACATTGTTTTAGCTTCCGACGACCTCACTGTGGGAGGAAGCAGTTTAGGGTGTACTGTGGGTGAGAGCCAGGGGATGGGTTCCATTTCGAAAAATCGGGCTTGAGACAGGCCGATACAAAAGGCAGCTCACAAATCACATCATGGTTATGGGTCTACTAGCGTCGCCCCGGGGGTGCGTGCAGGCTGAATATCAGCCACCTAACTAGACGGAAAAACTCGGTAGAGGATCCGTGCTTCAGTGAAAACAGCAGCTCCTGAGGGTGAAAGCATTTTGTTGTGTGCGTGCGTGAGAGCACTGCAAGGGATTCCAAAGGTATATACGAGTGAGACTCAGGCCCCAGCAAAAGGCAGAACAAGACTCCCCGTGTGTTTAATTTAGCCAGCACTGCGTCCCTCCATTTGAATTGAAGTCTAATCGCGAGGGTTCTAACTCGAAGAAACAAGAGTGTGCAGAAACAGTGTTTTAGATTCCGACGACCTCTCTGTGGGTGGAAGCAGTTTAGCGTGTACTGTGTGTGAGAGCCTCGGGACTGGTGCCATTTCGTAAAATCGGGGTAGAGACAACCCGTTACAGAAGGCAGCTCACAACTCACATCATGGTTATGCGCCTAGTAGCGTTGGCCCAAGGGTGCGTGCAGGCTGAATGTCAGCCACCTAACTCGAAGGAAAAACTCGGTAGAGAATCCGTGCTTCAGCGAAAACAGCCGATCCTGAGGGTGGAAGCCTTTTGTTGTGTGCGTGCGTGAGAGCACTGCAAGGGAGTCCAAAGCTATATACGAGTCAGACTCAGGACACATCAAAAGGCAGAGCAAGACTCCCAGTGTGTTTGATTTAGCTAGAACTGCGGCCCTCCTTTTGCATTGAAGTCTAATCGCTAGGGTTCGGACTCGAACAAACAACAGTGTACAGAAACAGTGTTTTAGAGTCCGACGACCTCTCTGTGGGAGGAAGCACTTTTGGGTGTACTTTCGTTGAGAGCCACGGGACTGGCTCCATTTCGTAAAATCGGGGTAGAGACAGGCTGGTACAGGAGGTAGCGCACAAATCACATCATGGTTATGGGGCTAGTAGCATTGCCCCGGGGTTGCGTGCAGGCTGAAAGTCAGCCACCTACCTCGACGTAAAAACTCGGGAGAGAATCCGTGCTTCAGCGAAAACAGCCGCTCCTGTGTGTGGAATCATTTTGTTGTGTGCGTGCTTGAGAGCACTACAAGGGATTCCAAAGGTATATAGGAGTGAGACTCAGGACCCAGCAAAAGGCAGAACGAGGCCCCGGTGTGTTTGATTAAGCTAGCACTGAGACCCTCCATTTGCATGGAAGTCTAATCACTAGGGTTCTAACTCGAAGAAACAACAGTGTACAGAGACAGGGTTTTAGCTTCCGACGTCCTCTCTGTGGGAGGAAGCAGTTTAGGGTGTAGTGTGAGTGAGTGCCACGGGACTGGCTCCATTTCGTAAAATCGGGGTAGAGAGAACCCGGTACAGAGGGGAGCACACAAATCACATCATGGTTATGGGGCTAGTAGCGTTGCCCCGTGGGTGCGTGCAGTCTTAATGTCAGCCAGCTAACTCGAAGGAGAAACTCGGTAGAGAATCCGTGCTTCAGCGAAAACAGCCGCTCCTGAGGGTGGAAGCATTTTGTTGTGTGGTGTATGAGAGCACTGCAAGGGAGTCCAAAGCTATATACGAGTGAGAGTCAGACCCCAGCAAAGTTAGAACAAGGCTCCCTGTGTGTATGACTTAGCCAGCACTGCGGCCCTCCATTTGAATTGAAGTCTAATTGCGAGGGTTCTAACTCGAAGAAACAAGAGTGTGCAGAAACAGTGTTTTAGGTTCCGAAGACCTCTCTGTGGGTGGAAGCAGTTTAGCGTGTACTGTGTGTGAGAGCCTCGGGACTGGTGCCATTTCGTAAAATCGGGGTAGAGACAACCCGTTACAGAAGGCAGCTCACAACTCACATCATGGTTATGCGGCTAGTAGCATTGGCCCGGGGGTGCGTGCAGGCTGAATGTCAGCCACCTAACTCGAAGGAGAAACTCGGTAGAGAATCCGTGCTTCAGCGAAAACAGCCGCTCCTGAGGGTGGAAGCATTTTGTTGTGTGCGTGTGTGAGAGCACTGCAAGGGAGTCCAAAGCTATATACGAGTGAGAGTCAGACCCCAGCAAAGTTAGAACAAGGCTCCCCGTGTGTATGACTTAGCTAGCACTGAGGCCCTCCATTTGCATGGAAGTCTAATCGCTAGGGTTCTAAGTCGAAGAAACAACAGTGTACAGAGACAGTGTTTTAGCTTCCGACGACCTCTCTGTGGGAGGAAGCAGTTTAGTGTGTGCTTTCGTTGCGAGCCGCGGGACTGGCTCCATTTCGTAAACTCGGGGTAGACACAGGCCGGTATGAAGGCAGCGCACAAATCACATCATGGTTATGGGGCTAATAGCGTTGCCCCCGGGTTGCATGCAGACTGAAAGTCAGCCACCTAACTCGACGGACAAACTCGGTAGAGAATCCGTGCTTCAGCGAAAACAGCCGCTCCTGAGGGTGGAAGCATTTTGTTGTGTGCGTGCCTGAGAGCACTGCAAAGGAGTCCAAAGCTATATACCAGTCAGCCACAGGCCATATCAAAAGGCAGAACAAGACTCCCAGTGTGTTTGATTTAGCAAGCACTGCTGGCTTCTTTTGCATGGAAGTCTACTCGCTAGCGTTCTAACTCGAGGAAACAACAGTGTACAGAAACATTGTTTTAGCTTCCGACGACCTCACTGTGGGAGGAAGCAGTTTAGGGTGTACTGTGGGTGAGAGCCAGGGGATGGGTTCCATTTCGAAAAATCGGGCTAGAGACAGGCCGATACAGAAGGCAGCTCACAAATCACATCATGGTTATGGGTCTACTAGCGTCGCCCCGGGGGTGCATGCAGGCTGAATATCAGCCACCTAACTGGACGGAAAAACTCGGTAGAGGATCCGTGCTTCAGTGAAAACAGCAGCTCCTGAGGGTGAAAGCATTTTGTTGTGTGCATGCGTGAGAGCACTGCAAGGGATTCCAAAGGTATATACGAGTGAGACTCAGGCCCCAGCAAAAGGCAGAACAAGACTCCCCGTGTGTTTAATTTAGCCAGCACTGCGGCCCTCCATTTGAATTGAAGTCTAATCGCGAGGGTTCTAACTCGAAGAAACAAGAGTGTGCAGAAACAGTGTTTTAGATTCCGACGACCTCTCTGTGGGTGGAAGCAGTTTAGCGTGTACTGTGTGTGAGAGCCTCGGGACTGGTGCCATTTCGTAAAATCGGGGTAGAGACAACCCGTTACAGAAGGCAGCTCACAACTCACATCATGGTTATGCGGCTAGTAGCATTGGCCCGGGGGTGCGTGCAGGCTGAATGTCAGCCACCTAACTCGAAGGAAAAACTCGGTAGAGAATCCGTGCTTCAGCGAAAACAGCCGATCCTGAGGGTGGAAGCCTTTTGTTGTGTGCGTGCGTGAGAGCACTGCAAGGGAGTCCAAAGCTATATACGAGTCAGACTCAGGACACATCAAAAGGCAGAGCAAGACTCCCAGTGTGTTTGATTTAGCTAGAACTGCGGCCCTCCTTTTGCATTGAAGTCTAATCGCTAGGGTTCGGACTCGAACAAACAACAGTGTACAGAAAGAGTGTTTTAGAGTCCGAAGACCTCTCTGTGGGAGGAAGCACTTTTGGGTGTACTTTCGTTGAGAGCCACGGGACTGGCTCCATTTCGTAAAATCGGGGTAGAGACAGGCTGGTACAGGAGGTAGCGCACAAATCACATCATGGTCATGGGGCTAGTAGCATTGCCCCGGGGTTGCGTGCAGGCTGAAAGTCAGCCACCTACCTCGACGTAAAAACTCGGGAGAGAATCCGTGCTTCAGCGAAAACAGCCGCTCCTGTGTGTGGAATCATTTTGTTGTGTGCGTGCTTGAGAGCACTACAAGGGATTCCAAAGGTATATAGGAGTGAGACTCAGGACCCAGCAAAAGGCAGAACGAGGCCCCCGTGTGTTTGATTAAGCTAGCACTGAGACCCTCCATTTGCATGGAAGTCTAATCACTAGGGTTCTAACTCGAAGAAACAACAGTGTACAGAGACAGGGTTTTAGCTTCCGACGTCCTCTCTGTGGGAGGAAGCAGTTTAGGGTGTAGTGTGAGTGAGTGCCACGGGACTGGCTCCATTTCGTAAAATCGGGGTAGAGAGAACCCGGTACAGAGGGGAGCACACAAATCACATCATGGTTATGGGGCTAGTAGCGTTGCCCCGTGGGTGCGTGCAGTCTTAATGTCAGCCAGCTAACTCGAAGGAGAAACTCGGTAGAGAATCCGTGCTTCAGCGAAAACAGCCGCTCCTGAGGGTGGAAGCATTTTGTTGTGTGGTGTATGAGAGCACTGCAAGGGAGTCCAAAGCTATATACGAGTGAGAGTCAGACCCCAGCAAAGTTAGAACAAGGCTCCCTGTGTGTATGACTTAGCCAGCACTGCGGCCCTCCATTTGAATTGAAGTCTAATTGCGAGGGTTCTAACTCGAAGAAACAAGAGTGTGCAGAAACAGTGTTTTAGGTTCCGACGACCTCTCTGTGGGTGGAAGCAGTTTAGCGTGTACTGTGTGTGAGAGCCTCGGGACTGGTGCCATTTCGTAAAATCGGGGTAGAGACAACCCGTTACAGAAGGCAGCTCACAACTCACATCATGGTTATGCGGCTAGTAGCATTGGCCCGGGGGTGCGTGCAGGCTGAATGTCAGCCAGCTAACTCGAAGGAGAAACTCGGTAGAGAATCCGTGCTTCAGCGAAAACAGCCGCTCCTGAGGGTGGGAGCATTTTGTTGTGTGCGTGTGTGAGAGCACTGCAAGGGAGTCCAAAGCTATATACGAGTGAGAGTCAGACCCCAGCAAAGTTAGAACAAGGCTCCCCGTGTGTATGACTTAGCTAGCACTGAGGCCCTCCATTTGCATGGAAGTCTAATCGCTAGGGTTCTAAGTCGAAGAAACAACAGTGTACAGAGACAGTGTTTTAGCTTCTGACGACCTCTCTGTGGGAGGAAGCAGTTTAGTGTGTGCTTTCTTTGAGAGCCGCGGGACTGGCTCCATTTCGTAAACTCGGGGTAGACACAGGCCGGTATGAAGGCAGCGCACAAATCACATCATGGTTATGGGGCTAATAGCGTTGCCCCCGGGTTGCATGCAGACTGAAAGTCAGCCACCTAACTCGACGGACAAACTCGGTAGAGAATCCGTGCTTCAGCGAAAACAGCCGCTCCTGAGGGTGGAAGCATTTTGTTGTGTGCGTGCCTGAGAGCACTGCAAAGGAGTCCAAAGCTATATACCAGTCAGCCACAGGCCATATCAAAAGGCAGAACAAGACTCCCAGTGTGTTTGATTTAGCTAGCACTGCTGGCTTCTTTTGCATGGAAGTCTACTCGCTAGCGTTCTAACTCGAGGAAACAACAGTGTACAGAAACATTGTTTTAGCTTCCGACGACCTCACTGTGGGAGGAAGCAGTTTAGGGTGTACTGTGGGTGAGAGCCAGGGGATGGGTTCCATTTCGAAAAATCGGGCTAGAGACAGGCCGATACAGAAGGCAGCTCACAAATCACATCATGGTTATGGGTCTCCTAGCATCGCCCCGGGGGTGCGTGCAGGCTGAATATCAGCCACCTAACTAGACGGAAAAACTCGGTAGAGGATCCGTGCTTCAGTGAAAACAGCAGCTCCTGAGGGTGAAAGCATTTTGTTGTGTGCGTGCGTAAGAGCACTGCAAGGGATTCCAAAGGTATATACGAGTGAGACTCAGGCCCCAGCAAAAGGCAGAACAAGACTCCCCGTGTGTTTAATTTAGCCAGCACTGCGGCCCTCCATTTGAATTGAAGTCTAATCGCGAGGGTTCTAACTCGAAGAAACAAGAGTGTGCAGAAACAGTGTTTTAGATTCCGACGACCTCTCTGTGGGTGGAAGCAGTTTAGCGTGTACTGTGTGTGAGAGCCTCGGGACTGGTGCCATTTCGTAAAATCGGGGTAGAGACAACCCGTTACAGAAGGCAGCTCACAACTCACATCATGGTTATGCGGCTAGTAGCGTTGGCCCGGGGGTGCGTGCAGGCTGAATGTCAGCGACCTAACTCGAAGGAAAAACTCGGTAGAGAATCCGTGCTTCAGCGAAAACAGCCGATCCTGAGGGTGGAAGCCTTTTGTTGTGTGCGTGCGTGAGAGCACTGCAAGGGAGTCCAAAGCTATATACGAGTCAGACTCAGGACACATCAAAAGGCAGAGCAAGACTCCCAGTGTGTTTGATTTAGCTAGAACTGCGGCCCTCCTTTTGCATTGAAGTCTAATCGCTAGGGTTCGGACTCGAACAAACAACAGTGTACAGAAACAGTGTTTTAGAGTCCGACGACCTCTCTGTGGGAGGAAGCACTTTTGGGTGTACTTTCGTTGAGAGCCACGGGACTGGCTCCATTTCGTAAAATCAGGGTAGAGACAGGCTGGTACAGGAGGTAGCGCACAAATCACATCATGGTTATGGGGCTAGTAGCATTGCCCCGGGGTTGCGTGCAGGCTGAAAGTCAGCCACCTACCTCGACGTAAAAACTCGGGAGAGAATCCGTGCTTCAGCGAAAACAGCCGCTCCTGTGTGTGGAATCATTTTGTTGTGTGCGTGCTTGAGAGCACTACAAGGGATTCCAAAGGTATATAGGAGTGAGACTCAGGACCCAGCAAAAGGCAGAACGAGGCCCCCGTGTGTTTGATTAAGCTAGCACTGAGACCCTCCATTTGCATGGAAGTCTAATCACTAGGGTTCTAACTCGAAGAAACAACAGTGTACAGAGACAGGGTTTTAGCTTCCGACGTCCTCTCTGTGGGAGGAAGCAGTTTAGGGTGTAGTGTGAGTGAGTGCCACGGGACTGGCTCCATTTCGTAAAATCGGGGTAGAGAGAACCCGGTACAGAGGGGAGCACACAAATCACATCATGGTTATGGGGCTAGTAGCGTTGCCCCGTGGGTGCGTGCAGTCTTAATGTCAGCCAGCTAACTCGAAGGAGAAACTCGGTAGAGAATCCGAGCTTCAGCGAAAACAGCCGCTCCTGAGGGTGGAAGCATTTTGTTGTGTGGTGTATGAGAGCACTGCAAGGGAGTCCAAAGCTATATACGAGTGAGAGTCAGACCCCAGCAAAGTTAGAACAAGGCTCCCTGTGTGTATGACTTAGCCAGCACTGCGGCCCTCCATTTGAATTGAAGTCTAATTGCGAGGGTTCTAACTCGAAGAAACAAGAGTGTGCAGAAACAGTGTTTTAGGTTCCGACGACCTCTCTGTGGGTGGAAGCAGTTTAGCGTGTACTGCGTGTGAGAGCCTCGGGACTGGTGCCATTTCGTAAAATCGGGGTAGAGACAACCCGTTACAGAAGGCAGCTCACAACTCACATCATGGTTATGCGGCTAGTAGCATTGGCCCGGGGGTGCGTGCAGGCTGAATGTCAGCCACCTAACTCGAAGGAGAAACTCGGTAGAGAATCCGTGCTTCAGCGAAAACAGCCGCTCCTGAGGGTGGAAGCATTTTGTTGTGTGCGTGTGTGAGAGCACTGCAAGGGAGTCCAAAGCTATATACGAGTGAGAGTCAGACCCCAGCAAAGTTAGAACAAGGCTCCCCGTGTGTATGACTTAGCTAGCACTGAGGCCCTCCATTTGCATGGAAGTCTAATCGCTAGGGTTCTAAGTCGAAGAAACAACAGTGTACAGAGACAGTGTTTTAGCTTCCGACGACCTCTCTGTGGGAGGAAGCAGTTTAGTGTGTGCTTTCTTTGAGAGCCGCGGGACTGGCTCCATTTCGTAAACTCGGGGTAGACACAGGCCGGTATGAAGGCAGCGCACAAATCACATCATGGTTATGGGGCTAATAGCGTTGCCCCCGGGTTGCATGCAGACTGAAAGTCAGCCACCTAACTCGACGGACAAACTCGGTAGAGAATCCGTGCTTCAGCGAAAACAGCCGCTCCTGAGGGTGGAAGCATTTTGTTGTGTGCGTGCCTGAGAGCACTGCAAAGGAGTCCAAAGCTATATACCAGTCAGCCACAGGCCATATCAAAAGGCAGAACAAGACTCCCAGTGTGTTTGATTTAGCTAGCACTGCTGGCTTCTTTTGCATGGAAGTCTACTCGCTAGCGTTCTAACTCGAGGAAACAACAGTGTACAGAAACATTGTTTTAGCTTCCGACGACCTCACTGTGGGAGGAAGCAGTTTAGGGTGTACTGTGGGTGAGAGCCAGGGGATGGGTTCCATTTCGAAAAATCGGGCTAGAGACAGGCCGATACAGAAGGCAGCTCACAAATCACATCATGGTTATGGGTCTCCTAGCGTCGCCCCGGGCTGCGTGCAGGCTGAATATCAGCCACCTAACTAGACGGAAAAACTCGGTAGAGGATCCGTGCTTCAGTGAAAACAGCAGCTCCTGAGGGTGAAAGCATTTTGTTGTGTGCGTGCGTGAGAGCACTGCCAGGGATTCCAAAGGTATATACGAGTGAGACTCAGGCCCCAGCAAAAGGCAGAACAAGACTCCCCGTGTGTTTAATTTAGCCAGCACTGCGTCCCTCCATTTGAATTGAAGTCTAATCGCGAGGGTTCTAACTCGAAGAAACAAGAGTGTGCAGAAACAGTGTTTTAGATTCCGACGACCTCTCTGTGGGTGGAAGCAGTTTAGCGTGTACTGTGTGTGAGAGCCTCGGGACTGGTGCCATTTCGTAAAATCGGGGTAGAGACAACCCGTTACAGAAGGCAGCTCACAACTCACATCATGGTTATGCGGCTAGTAGCGTTGGCCCGGGGGTGCGTGCAGGCTGAATGTCAGCCACCTAACTCGAAGGAAAAACTCGGTAGAGAATCCGTGCTTCAGCGAAAACAGCCGATCCTGAGGGTGGAAGCCTTTTGTTGTGTGCGTGCGTGAGAGCACTGCAAGGGAGTCCAAAGCTATATACGAGTCAGACTCAGGACACATCAAAAGGCAGAGCAAGACTCCCAGTGTGTTTGATTTAGCTAGAACTGCGGCCCTCCTTTTGCATTGAAGTCTAATCGCTAGGGTTCGGACTCGAACAAACAACAGTGTACAGAAACAGTGTTTTAGATTCCGACGACCTCTCTGTGGGAGGAAGCACTTTTGGGTGTACTTTCGTTGAGAGCCACGGGACTGGCTCCATTTCGTAAAATCGGGGTAGAGACAGGCTGGTACAGGAGGTAGCGCACAAATCACATCATGGTTATGGGGCTAGTAGCATTGCCCCGGGGTTGCGTGCAGGCTGAAAGTCAGCCACCTACCTCGACGTAAAAACTCGGGAGAGAATCCGTGCTTCAGCGAAAACAGCCGCTCCTGTGTGTGGAATCATTTTGTTGTGTGCGTGCTTGAGAGCACTACAAGGGATTCCAAAGGTATATAGGAGTGAGACTCAGGACCCAGCAAAAGGCAGAACGAGGCCCCCGTGTGTTTGATTAAGCTAGCACTGAGACCCTCCATTTGCATGGAAGTCTAATCACTAGGGTTCTAACTCGAAGAAACAACAGTGTACAGAGACAGGGTTTTAGCTTCCGACGTCCTCTCTGTGGGAGGAAGCAGTTTAGGGTGTAGTGTGAGTGAGTGCCACGGGACTGGCTCCATTTCGTAAAATCGGGGTAGAGAGAACCCGGTACAGAGGGGAGCACACAAATCACATCATGGTTATGGGGCTAGTAGCGTTGCCCCGTGGGTGCGTGCAGTCTTAATGTCAGCCAGCTAACTCGAAGGAGAAACTCGGTAGAGAATCCGAGCTTCAGCGAAAACAGCCGCTCCTGAGGGTGGAAGCATTTTGTTGTGTGGTGTATGAGAGCACTGCAAGGGAGTCCAAAGCTATATACGAGTGAGAGTCAGACCCCAGCAAAGTTAGAACAAGGCTCCCTGTGTGTATGACTTAGCCAGCACTGCGGCCCTCCATTTGAATTGAAGTCTAATTGCGAGGGTTCTAACTCGAAGAAACAAGAGTGTGCAGAAACAGTGTTTTAGGTTCCGACGACCTCTCTGTGGGTGGAAGCAGTTTAGCGTGTACTGTGTGTGAGAGCCTCGGGACTGGTGCCATTTCGTAAAATCGGGGTAGAGACAACCCGTTACAGAAGGCAGCTCACAACTCACATCATGGTTATGCGGCTAGTAGCATTGGCCCGGGGGTGCGTGCAGGCTGAATGTCAGGCACCTAACTCGAAGGAGAAACTCGGTAGAGAATCCGTGCTTCAGCGAAAACAGCCGCTCCTGAGGGTGGAAGCATTTTGTTGTGTGCGTGTGTGAGAGCACTGCAAGGGAGTCCAAAGCTATATACGAGTGAGAGTCAGACCCCAGCAAAGTTAGAACAAGGCTCCCCGTGTGTATGACTTAGCTAGCACTGAGGCCCTCCATTTGCATGGAAGTCTAATCGCTAGGGTTCTAAGTCGAAGAAACAACAGTGTACAGAGACAGTGTTTTAGCTTCCGACGACCTCTCTGTGGGAGGAAGCAGTTTAGTGTGTGCTTTCGTTGAGAGCTGCGGGACTGGCTCCATTTCGTAAACTCGGGGTAGACACAGGCCGGTATGAAGGCAGCGCACAAATCACATCATGGTTATGGGGCTAATAGCGTTGCCCCCGGGTTGCATGCAGACTGAAAGTCAGCCACCTAACTCGACGGACAAACTCGGTAGAGAATCCGTGCTTCAGCGAAAACAGCCGCTCCTGAGGGTGGAAGCATTTTGTTGTGTGCGTGCCTGAGAGCACTGCAAAGGAGTCCAAAGCTATATACCAGTCAGCCACAGGCCATATCAAAAGGCAGAACAAGACTCCCAGTGTGTTTGATTTAGCTAGCACTGCTGGCTTCTTTTGCATGGAAGTCTACTCGCTAGCGTTCTAACTCGAGGAAACAACAGTGTACAGAAACATTGTTTTAGCTTCCGACGACCTCACTGTGGGAGGAAGCAGTTTAGGGTGTACTGTGGGTGAGAGCCAGGGGATGGGTTCCATTTCGAAAAATCGGGCTAGAGACAGGCCGATACAGAAGGCAGCTCACAAATCACATCATGGTTATGGGTCTACTAGCGTCGCCCCGGGGGTGCGTGCAGGCTGAATATCAGCCACCTAACTAGACGGAAAAACTCGGTAGAGGATCCGTGCTTCAGTGAAAACAGCAGCTCCTGAGGGTGAAAGCATTTTGTTGTGTGCGTGCGTGAGAGCACTGCCAGGGATTCCAAAGGTATATACGAGTGAGACTCAGGCCCCAGCAAAAGGCAGAACAAGACTCCCCGTGTGTTTAATTTAGCCAGCACTGCGTCCCTCCATTTGAATTGAAGTCTAATCGCGAGGGTTCTAACTCGAAGAAACAAGAGTGTGCAGAAACAGTGTTTTAGATTCCGACGACCTCTCTGTGGGTGGAAGCAGTTTAGCGTGTACTGTGTGTGAGAGCCTCGGGACTGGTGCCATTTCGTAAAATCGGGGTAGAGACAACCCGTTACAGAAGGCAGCTCACAACTCACATCATGGTTATGCGGCTAGTAGCGTTGGCCCGGGGGTGCGTGCAGGCTGAATGTCAGCCACCTAACTCGAAGGAAAAACTCGGTAGAGAATCCGTGCTTCAGCGAAAACAGCCGATCCTGAGGGTGGAAGCCTTTTGTTGTGTGCGTGCGTGAGAGCACTGCAAGGGAGTCCAAAGCTATATACGAGTCAGACTCAGGACACATCAAAAGGCAGAGCAAGACTCCCAGTGTGTTTGATTTAGCTAGAACTGCGGCCCTCCTTTTGCATTGAAGTCGAATCGCTAGGGTTCGGACTCGAACAAACAACAGTGTACAGAAACAGTGTTTTAGAGTCCGACGACCTCTCTGTGGGAGGAAGCACTTTTGGGTGTACTTTCGTTGAGAGCCACGGGACTGGCTCCATTTCGTAAAATCGGGGTAGAGACAGGCTGGTACAGGAGGTAGCGCACAAATCACATCATGGTTATGGGGCTAGTAGCATTGCCCCGGGGTTGCGTGCAGGCTGAAAGTCAGCCACCTACCTCGACGTAAAAACTCGGGAGAGAATCCGTGCTTCAGCGAAAACAGCCGCTCCTGTGTGTGGAATCATTTTGTTGTGTGCGTGCTTGAGAGCACTAAAAGGGATTCCAAAGGTATATAGGAGTGAGACTCAGGACCCAGCAAAAGGCAGAACGAGGCCCCCGTGTGTTTGATTAAGCTAGCACTGAGACCCTCCATTTGCATGGAAGTCTAATCACTAGGGTTCTAACTCGAAGAAACAACAGTGTACAGAGACAGGGTTTTAGCTTCCGACGTCCTCTCTGTGGGAGGAAGCAGTTTAGGGTGTAGTGTGAGTGAGTGCCACGGGACTGGCTCCATTTCGTAAAATCGGGGTAGAGAGAACCCGGTACAGAGGGGAGCACACAAATCACATCATGGTTATGGGGCTAGTAGCGTTGCCCCGTGGGTGCGTGCAGTCTTAATGTCAGCCAGCTAACTCGAAGGAGAAACTCGGTAGAGAATCCGAGCTTCAGCGAAAACAGCCGCTCCTGAGGGTGGAAGCATTTTGTTGTGTGGTGTATGAGAGCACTGCAAGGGAGTCCAAAGCTATATACGAGTGAGAGTCAGACCCCAGCAAAGTTAGAACAAGGCTCCCTGTGTGTATGACTTAGCCAGCACTGCGGCCCTCCATTTGAATTGAAGTCTAATTGCGAGGGTTCTAACTCGAAGAAACAAGAGTGTGCAGAAACAGTGTTTTAGGTTCCGACGACCTCTCTGTGGGTGGAAGCAGTTTAGCGTGTACTGCGTGTGAGAGCCTCGGGACTGGTGCCATTTCGTAAAATCGGGGTAGAGACAACCCGTTACAGAAGGCAGCTCACAACTCACATCATGGTTATGCGGCTAGTAGCATTGGCCCGGGGGTGCGTGCAGGCTGAATGTCAGCCACCTAACTCGAAGGAGAAACTCGGTAGAGAATCCGTGCTTCAGCGAAAACAGCCGCTCCTGAGGGTGGATGCATTTTGTTGTGTGCGTGTGTGAGAGCACTGCAAGGGAGTCCAAAGCTATATACGAGTGAGAGTCAGACCCCAGCAAAGTTAGAACAAGGCTCCCCGTGTGTATGACTTAGCTAGCACTGAGGCCCTCCATTTGCATGGAAGTCTAATCGCTAGGGTTCTAAGTCGAAGAAACAACAGTGTACAGAGACAGTGTTTTAGCTTCCGACGACCTCTCTGTGGGAGGAAGCAGTTTAGTGTGTGCTTTCGTTGAGAGCCGCGGGACTGGCTCCATTTCGTAAACTCGGGGTAGACACAGGCCGGTATGAAGGCAGCGCACAAATCACATCATGGTTATGGGGCTAATAGCGTTGCCCCCGGGTTGCATGCAGACTGAAAGTCAGCCACCTAACTCGACGGACAAACTCGGTAGAGAATCCGTGCTTCAGCGAAAACAGCCGCTCCTGAGGGTGGAAGCATTTTGTTGTGTGCGTGCCTGAGAGCACTGCAAAGGAGTCCAAAGCTATATACCAGTCAGCCACAGGCCATATCAAAAGGCAGAACAAGACTCCCAGTGTGTTTGATTTAGCTAGCACTGCTGGCTTCTTTTGCATGGAAGTCTACTCGCTAGCGTTCTAACTCGAGGAAACAACAGTGTACAGAAACATTGTTTTAGCTTCCGACGACCTCACTGTGGGAGGAAGCAGTTTAGGGTGTACTGTGGGTGAGAGCCAGGGGATGGGTTCCATTTCGAAAAATCGGGCTAGAGACAGGCCGATACAGAAGGCAGCTCACAAATCACATCATGGTTATGGGTCTACTAGCGTCGCCCCGGGGGTGCGTGCAGGCTGAATATCAGCCACCTAACTAGACGGAAAAACTCGGTAGAGGATCCGTGCTTCAGTGAAAACAGCAGCTCCTGAGGGTGAAAGCATTTTGTTGTGTGCGTGCGTGAGAGCACTGCAAGGGATTCCAAAGGTATATACGAGTGAGACTCAGGCCCCAGCAAAAGGCAGAACAAGACTCCCCGTGTGTTTAATTTAGCCAGCACTGCGGCCCTCCATTTGAATTGAAGTCTAATCGCGAGGGTTCTAACTCGAAGAAACAAGAGTGTGCAGAAACAGTGTTTTAGATTCCGACGACCTCTCTGTGGGTGGAAGCAGTTTAGCGTGTACTGTGTGTGAGAGCCTCGGGACTGGTGCCATTTCGTAAAATCGGGGTAGAGACAACCCGTTACAGAAGGCAGCTCACAACTCACATCATGGTTATGCGGCTAGTAGCGTTGGCCCAGGGGTGCGTGCAGGCTGAATGTCAGCCACCTAACTCGAAGGAAAAACTCGGTAGAGAATCCGTGCTTCAGCGAAAACAGCCGATCCTGAGGGTGGAAGCCTTTTGTTGTGTGCGTGCGTGAGAGCACTGCAAGGGAGTCCAAAGCTATATACGAGTCAGACTCAGGACACATCAAAAGGCAGAGCAAGACTCCCAGTGTGTTTGATTTAGCTAGAACTGCGGCCCTCCTTTTGCATTGAAGTCGAATCGCTAGGGTTCGGACTCGAACAAACAACAGTGTACAGAAACAGTGTTTTAGAGTCCGACGACCTCTCTGTGGGAGGAAGCACTTTTGGGTGTACTTTCGTTGAGAGCCACGGGACTGGCTCCATTTCGTAAAATCGGGGTAGAGACAGGCTGGTACAGGAGGTAGCGCACAAATCACATCATGGTTATGGGGCTAGTAGCATTGCCCCGGGGTTGCGTGCAGGCTGAAAGTCAGCCACCTACCTCGACGTAAAAACTCGGGAGAGAATCCGTGCTTCAGCGAAAACAGCCGCTCCTGTGTGTGGAATCATTTTGTTGTGTGCGTGCTTGAGAGCACTACAAGGGATTCCAAAGGTATATAGGAGTGAGACTCAGGACCCAGCAAAAGGCAGAACGAGGCCCCCGTGTGTTTGATTAAGCTAGCACTGAGACCCTCCATTTGCATGGAAGTCTAATCACTAGGGTTCTAACTCGAAGAAACAACAGTGTACAGAGACAGGGTTTTAGCTTCCGACGTCCTCTCTGTGGGAGGAAGCAGTTTAGGGTGTAGTGTGAGTGAGTGCCACGGGACTGGCTCCATTTCGTAAAATCGGGGTAGAGAGAACCCGGTACAGAGGGGAGCACACAAATCACATCATGGTTATGGGGCTAGTAGCGTTGCCCCGTGGGTGCGTGCAGTCTTAATGTCAGCCAGCTAACTCGAAGGAGAAACTCGGTAGAGAATCCGAGCTTCAGCGAAAACAGCCGCTCCTGAGGGTGGAAGCATTTTGTTGTGTGGTGTATGAGAGCACTGCAAGGGAGTCCAAAGCTATATACGAGTGAGAGTCAGACCCCAGCAAAGTTAGAACAAGGCTCCCTGTGTGTATGACTTAGCCAGCACTGCGGCCCTCCATTTGAATTGAAGTCTAATTGCGAGGGTTCTAACTCGAAGAAACAAGAGTGTGCAGAAACAGTGTTTTAGGTTCCGACGACCTCTGTGTGGGTGGAAGCAGTTTAGCGTGTACTGCGTGTGAGAGCCTCGGGACTGGTGCCATTTCGTAAAATCGGGGTAGAGACAACCCGTTACAGAAGGCAGCTCACAACTCACATCATGGTTATGCGGCTAGTAGCATTGGCCCGGGGGTGCGTGCAGGCTGAATGTCAGCCACCTAACTCGAAGGAGAAACTCGGTAGAGAATCCGTGCTTCAGCGAAAACAGCCGCTCCTGAGGGTGGATGCATTTTGTTGTGTGCGTGTGTGAGAGCACTGCAAGGGAGTCCAAAGCTATATACGAGTGAGAGTCAGACCCCAGCAAAGTTAGAACAAGGCTCCCCGTGTGTATGACTTAGCTAGCACTGAGGCCCTCCATTTGCATGGAAGTCTAATCGCTAGGGTTCTAAGTCGAAGAAACAACAGTGTACAGAGACAGTGTTTTAGCTTCCGACGACCTCTCTGTGGGAGGAAGCAGTTTAGTGTGTGCTTTCGTTGAGAGCCGCGGGACTGGCTCCATTTCGTAAACTCGGGGTAGACACAGGCCGGTATGAAGGCAGCGCACAAATCACATCATGGTTATGGGGCTAATAGCGTTGCCCCCGGGTTGCATGCAGACTGAAAGTCAGCCACCTAACTCGACGGACAAACTCGGTAGAGAATCCGTGCTTCAGCGAAAACAGCCGCTCCTGAGGGTGGAAGCATTTTGTTGTGTGCGTGCCTGAGAGCACTGCAAAGGAGTCCAAAGCTATATACCAGTCAGCCACAGGCCATATCAAAAGGCAGAACAAGACTCCCAGTGTGTTTGATTTAGCTAGCACTGCTGGCTTCTTTTGCATGGAAGTCTACTCGCTAGCGTTCTAACTCGAGGAAACAACAGTGTACAGAAACATTGTTTTAGCTTCCGACGACCTCACTGTGGGAGGAAGCAGTTTAGGGTGTACTGTGGGTGAGAGCCAGGGGATGGGTTCCATTTCGAAAAATCGGGCTAGAGACAGGCCGATACAGAAGGCAGCTCACAAATCACATCATGGTTATGGGTCTACTAGCGTCGCCCCGGGGGTGCGTGCAGGCTGAATATCAGCCACCTAACTAGACGGAAAAACTCGGTAGAGGATCCGTGCTTCAGTGAAAACAGCAGCTCCTGAGGGTGAAAGCATTTTGTTGTGTGCGTGCGTGAGAGCACTGCAAGGGATTCCAAAGGTATATACGAGTGAGACTCAGGCCCCAGCAAAAGGCAGAACAAGACTCCCCGTGTGTTTAATTTAGCCAGCACTGCGGCCCTCCATTTGAATTGAAGTCTAATCGCGAGGGTTCTAACTCGAAGAAACAAGAGTGTGCAGAAACAGTGTTTTAGATTCCGACGACCTCTCTGTGGGTGGAAGCAGTTTAGCGTGTACTGTGTGTGAGAGCCTCGGGACTGGTGCCATTTCGTAAAATCGGGGTAGAGACAACCCGTTACAGAAGGCAGCTCACAACTCACATCATGGTTATGCGGCTAGTAGCGTTGGCCCAGGGGTGCGTGCAGGCTGAATGTCAGCCACCTAACTCGAAGGAAAAACTCGGTAGAGAATCCGTGCTTCAGCGAAAACAGCCGATCCTGAGGGTGGAAGCCTTTTGTTGTGTGCGTGCGTGAGAGCACTGCAAGGGAGTCCAAAGCTATATACGAGTCAGACTCAGGACACATCAAAAGGCAGAGCAAGACTCCCAGTGTGTTTGATTTAGCTAGAACTGCGGCCCTCCTTTTGCATTGAAATCTAATCGCTAGGGTTCGGACTCGAACAAACAACAGTGTACAGAAACAGTGTTTTAGAGTCCGACGACCTCTCTGTGGGAGGTAGCATTTTTGGGTGTACTTTCGTTGAGAGCCACGGGACTGGCTCCATTTCGTAAAATCGGGGTAGAGACAGGCTGGTACAGGAGGTAGCGCACAAATCACATCATGGTTATGGGGCTAGTAGCATTGCCCCGGGGTTGCGTGCAGGCTGAAAGTCAGCCACCTACCTCGACGTAAAAACTCGGGAGAGAATCCGTGCTTCAGCGAAAACAGCCGCTCCTGTGTGTGGAATCATTTTGTTGTGTGCGTGCTTGAGAGCACTACAAGGGATTCCAAAGGTATATAGGAGTGAGACTCAGGACCCAGCAAAAGGCAGAACGAGGCCCCCGTGTGTTTGATTAAGCTAGCACTGAGACCCTCCATTTGCATGGAAGTCTAATCACTAGGGTTCTAACTCGAAGAAACAACAGTGTACAGAGACAGGGTTTTAGCTTCCGACGTCCTCTCTGTGGGAGGAAGCAGTTTAGGGTGTAGTGTGAGTGAGTGCCACGGGACTGGCTCCATTTCGTAAAATCGGGGTAGAGAGAACCCGGTACAGAGGGGAGCACACAAATCACATCATGGTTATGGGGCTAGTAGCGTTGCCCCGTGGGTGCGTGCAGTCTTAATGTGAGCCAGCTAACTCGAAGGAGAAACTCGGTAGAGAATCCGAGCTTCAGCGAAAACAGCCGCTCCTGAGGGTGGAAGCATTTTGTTGTGTGGTGTATGAGAGCACTGCAAGGGAGTCCAAAGCTATATACGAGTGAGAGTCAGACCCCAGCAAAGTTAGAACAAGGCTCCCTGTGTGTATGACTTAGCCAGCACTGCGGCCCTCCATTTGAATTGAAGTCTAATCGCGAGGGTTCTAACTCGAAGAAACAAGAGTGTGCAGAAACAGTGTTTTAGGGTCCGACGACCTCTCTGTGGGTGGAAGCAGTTTAGCGTGTACTGTGTGTGAGAGCCTCGGGACTGGTGCCATTTCGTAAAATCGGGGTAGAGACAACCCGTTACAGAAGGCAGCTCACAACTCACATCATGGTTATGCGGCTAGTAGCATTGGCCCGGGGGTGCGTGCAGGCTGAATGTCAGCCACCTAACTCGAAGGAGAAACTCGGTAGAGAATCCGTGCTTCAGCGAAAACAGCCGCTCCTGAGGGTGGAAGCATTTTGTTGTGTGCGTGTGTGAGAGCACTGCAAGGGAGTCCAAAGCTATATACGAGTGAGAGTCAGACCCCAGCAAAGTTAGAACAAGGCTCCCCGTGTGTATGACTTAGCTAGCACTGAGGCCCTCCATTTGCATGGAAGTCTAATCGCTAGGGTTCTAAGTCGAAGAAACAACAGTGTACAGAGACAGTGTTTTAGCTTCCGACGACCTCTCTGTGGGAGGAAGCAGTTTAGTGTGTGCTTTCGTTGAGAGCCGCGGGACTGGCTCCATTTCGTAAACTCGGGGTAGACACAGGCCGGTATGAAGGCAGCGCACAAATCACATCATGGTTATGGGGCTAATAGCGTTGCCCCCGGGTTGCATGCAGACTGAAAGTCAGCCACCTAACTCGACGGACAAACTCGGTAGAGAATCCGTGCTTCAGCGAAAACAGCCGCTCCTGAGGGTGGAAGCATTTTGTTGTGTGCGTGCCTGAGAGCACTGCAAAGGAGTCCAAAGCTATATACCAGTCAGCCACAGGCCATATCAAAAGGCAGAACAAGACTCCCAGTGTGTTTGATTTAGCTAGCACTGCTGGCTTCTTTTGCATGGAAGTCTACTCGCTAGCGTTCTAACTCGAGGAAACAACAGTGTACAGAAACATTGTTTTAGCTTCCGACGACCTCACTGTGGGAGGAAGCAGTTTAGGGTGTACTGTGGGTGAGAGCCAGGGGATGGGTTCCATTTCGAAAAATCGGGCTAGAGACAGGCCGATACAGAAGGCAGCTCACAAATCACATCATGGTTATGGGTCTCCTAGCGTCGCCCCGGGGGTGCGTGCAGGCTGAATATCAGCCACCTAACTAGACGGAAAAACTCGGTAGAGGTTCCGTGCTTCAGTGAAAACAGCAGCTCCTGAGGGTGAAAGCATTTTGTTGTGTGCGTGCGTGAGAGCACTGCAAGGGATTCCAAAGGTATATACGAGTGAGACTCAGGCCCCAGCAAAAGGCAGAACAAGACTCCCCGTGTGTTTAATTTAGCCAGCACTGCGTCCCTCCATTTGAATTGAAGTCTAATCGCGAGGGTTCTAACTCGAAGAAACAAGAGTGTGCAGAAACAGTGTTTTAGATTCCGACGACCTCTCTGTGGGTGGAAGCAGTTTAGCGTGTACTGTGTGTGAGAGCCTCGGGACTGGTGCCATTTCGTAAAATCGGGGTAGAGACAACCCGTTACAGAAGGCAGCTCACAACTCACATCATGGTTATGCGGCTAGTAGCATTGGCCCGGGGGTGCGTGCAGGCTGAATGTCAGGCACCTAACTCGAAGGAGAAACTCGGTAGAGAATCCGTGCTTCAGCGAAAACAGCCGCTCCTGAGGGTGGAAGCATTTTGTTGTGTGCGTGTGTGAGAGCACTGCAAGGGAGTCCAAATCTATATACGAGTGAGAGTCAGACCCCAGCAAAGTTAGAACAAGGCTCCCCGTGTGTATGACTTAGCTAGCACTGAGGCCCTCCATTTGCATGGAAGTCTAATCGCTAGGGTTCTAAGTCGAAGAAACAACAGTGTACAGAGACAGTGTTTTAGCTTCCGACGACCTCTCTGTGGGAGGAAGCAGTTTAGTGTGTGCTTTCGTTGAGAGCCGCGGGACTGGCTCCATTTCGTAAACTCGGGGTAGACACAGGCCGGTATGAAGGCAGCGCACAAATCACATCATGGTTATGGGGCTAATAGCGTTGCCCCCGGGTTGCATGCAGACTGAAAGTCAGCCACCTAACTCGACGGACAAACTCGGTAGAGAATCCGTGCTTCAGCGAAAACAGCCGCTCCTGAGGGTGGAAGCATTTTGTTGTGTGCGTGCCTGAGAGCACTGCAAAGGAGTCCAAAGCTATATACCAGTCAGCCACAGGCCATATCAAAAGGCAGAACAAGACTCCCAGTGTGTTTGATTTAGCTAGCACTGCTGGCTTCTTTTGCATGGAAGTCTACTCGCTAGCATTCTAACTCGAGGAAACAACAGTGTACAGAAACATTGTTTTAGCTTCCGACGACCTCACTGTGGGAGGAAGCAGTTTAGGGTGTACTGTGGGTGAGAGCCAGGGGATGGGTTCCATTTCGAAAAATCGGGCTAGAGACAGGCCGATACAGAAGGCAGCTCACAAATCACATCATGGTTATGGGTCTACTAGCGTCGCCCCGGGGGTGCGTGCAGGCTGAATATCAGCCACCTAACTAGACGGAAAAACTCGGTAGAGGATCCGTGCTTCAGTGAAAACAGCAGCTCCTGAGGGTGAAAGCATTTTGTTGTGTGCGTGCGTGAGAGCACTGCAAGGGATTCCAAAGGTATATACGAGTGAGACTCAGGCCCCAGCAAAAGGCAGAACAAGACTCCCCGTGTGTTTAATTTAGCCAGCACTGCGGCCCTCCATTTGAATTGAAGTCTAATCGCGAGGGTTCTAACTCGAAGAAACAAGAGTGTGCAGAAACAGTGTTTTAGATTCCGACGACCTCTCTGTGGGTGGAAGCAGTTTAGCGTGTACTGTGTGTGAGAGCCTTGGGACTGGTGCCATTTCGTAAAATCGGGGTAGAGACAACCAGTTACAGAAGGCAGCTCACAACTCACATCATGGTTATGCGGCTAGTAGCGTTGGCCCAGGGGTGCGTGCAGGCTGAATGTCAGCCACCTAACTCGAAGGAAAAACTCGGTAGAGAATCCGTGCTTCAGCGAAAACAGCCGATCCTGAGGGTGGAAGCCTTTTGTTGTGTGCGTGCGTGAGAGCACTGCAAGGGAGTCCAAAGCTATATACGAGTCAGACTCAGGACACATCAAAAGGCAGAGCAAGACTCCCAGTGTGTTTGATTTAGCTAGAACTGCGGCCCTCCTTTTGCATTGAAGTCTAATCGCTAGGGTTCGGACTCGAACAAACAACAGTGTACAGAAACAGTGTTTTAGAGTCCGACGACCTCTCTGTGGGAGGTAGCATTTTTGGGTGTACTTTCGTTGAGAGCCACGGGACTGGCTCCATTTCGTAAAATCGGGGTAGAGACAGGCTGGTACAGGAGGTAGCGCACAAATCACATCATGGTTATGGGGCTAGTAGCATTGCCCCGGGGTTGCGTGCAGGCTGAAAGTCAGCCACCTACCTCGACGTAAAAACTCGGGAGAGAATCCGTGCTTCAGCGAAAACAGCCGCTCCTGTGTGTGGAATCATTTTGTTGTGTGCGTGCTTGAGAGCACTACAAGGGATTCCAAAGGTATATAGGAGTGAGACTCAGGACCCAGCAAAAGGCAGAACGAGGCCCCCGTGTGTTTGATTAAGCTAGCACTGAGACCCTCCATTTGCATGGAAGTCTAATCACTAGGGTTCTAACTCGAAGAAACAACAGTGTACAGAGACAGGGTTTTAGCTTCCGACGTCCTCTCTGTGGGAGGAAGCAGTTTAGGGTGTAGTGTGAGTGAGTGCCACGGGACTGGCTCCATTTCGTAAAATCGGGGTAGAGAGAACCCGGTACAGAGGGGAGCACACAAATCACATCATGGTTATGGGGCTAGTAGCGTTGCCCCGTGGGTGCGTGCAGTCTTAATGTCAGCCAGCTAACTCGAAGGAGAAACTCGGTAGAGAATCCGAGCTTCAGCGAAAACAGCCGCTCCTGAGGGTGGAAGCATTTTGTTGTGTGGTGTATGAGAGCACTGCAAGGGAGTCCAAAGCTATATACGAGTGAGAGTCAGACCCCAGCAAAGTTAGAACAAGGCTCCCTGTGTGTATGACTTAGCCAGCACTGCGGCCCTCCATTTGAATTGAAGTCTAATCGCGAGGGTTCTAACTCGAAGAAACAAGAGTGTGCAGAAACAGTGTTTTAGGGTCCGACGACCTCTCTGTGGGTGGAAGCAGTTTAGCGTGTACTGTGTGTGAGAGCCTCGGGACTGGTGCCATTTCGTAAAATCGGGGTAGAGACAACCCGTTACAGAAGGCAGCTCACAACTCACATCATGGTTATGCGGCTAGTAGCATTGGCCCGGGGGTGCGTGCAGGCTGAATGTCAGCCACCTAACTCGAAGGAGAAACTCGGTAGAGAATCCGTGCTTCAGCGAAAACAGCCGCTCCTGAGGGTGGAAGCATTTTGTTGTGTGCGTGTGTGAGAGCACTGCAAGGGAGTCCAAAGCTATATACGAGTGAGAGTCAGACCCCAGCAAAGTTAGAACAAGGCTCCCCGTGTGTATGACTTAGCTAGCACTGAGGCCCTCCATTTGCATGGAAGTCTAATCGCTAGGGTTCTAAGTCGAAGAAACAACAGTGTACAGAGACAGTGTTTTAGCTTCCGACGACCTCTCTGTGGGAGGAAGCAGTTTAGTGTGTGCTTTCGTTGAGAGCCGCGGGACTGGCTCCATTTCGTAAACTCGGGGTAGACACAGGCCGGTATGAAGGCAGCGCACAAATCACATCATGGTTATGGGGCTAATAGCGTTGCCCCCGGGTTGCATGCAGACTGAAAGTCAGCCACCTAACTCGACGGACAAACTCGGTAGAGAATCCGTGCTTCAGCGAAAACAGCCGCTCCTGAGGGTGGAAGCATTTTGTTGTGTGCGTGCCTGAGAGCACTGCAAAGGAGTCCAAAGCTATATACCAGTCAGCCACAGGCCATATCAAAAGGCAGAACAAGACTCCCAGTGTGTTTGATTTAGCTAGCACTGCTGGCTTCTTTTGCATGGAAGTCTACTCGCTAGCGTTCTAACTCGAGGAAACAACAGTGTACAGAAACATTGTTTTAGCTTCCGACGACCTCACTGTGGGAGGAAGCAGTTTAGGGTGTACTGTGGGTGAGAGCCAGGGGATGGGTTCCATTTCGAAAAATCGGGCTAGAGACAGGCCGATACAGAAGGCAGCTCACAAATCACATCATGGTTATGGGTCTCCTAGCGTCGCCCCGGGGGTGCGTGCAGGCTGAATATCAGCCACCTAACTAGACGGAAAAACTCGGTAGAGGTTCCGTGCTTCAGTGAAAACAGCAGCTCCTGAGGGTGAAAGCATTTTGTTGTGTGCGTGCGTGAGAGCACTGCAAGGGATTCCAAAGGTATATACGAGTGAGACTCAGGCCCCAGCAAAAGGCAGAACAAGACTCCCCGTGTGTTTAATTTAGCCAGCACTGCGTCCCTCCATTTGAATTGAAGTCTAATCGCGAGGGTTCTAACTCGAAGAAACAAGAGTGTGCAGAAACAGTGTTTTAGATTCCGACGACCTCTCTGTGGGTGGAAGCAGTTTAGCGTGTACTGTGTGTGAGAGCCTCGGGACTGGTGCCATTTCGTAAAATCGGGGTAGAGACAACCCGTTACAGAAGGCAGCTCACAACTCACATCATGGTTATGCGGCTAGTAGCATTGGCCCGGGGGTGCGTGCAGGCTGAATGTCAGGCACCTAACTCGAAGGAGAAACTCGGTAGAGAATCCGTGCTTCAGCGAAAACAGCCGCTCCTGAGGGTGGAAGCATTTTGTTGTGTGCGTGTGTGAGAGCACTGCAAGGGAGTCCAAATCTATATACGAGTGAGAGTCAGACCCCAGCAAAGTTAGAACAAGGCTCCCCGTGTGTATGACTTAGCTAGCACTGAGGCCCTCCATTTGCATGGAAGTCTAATCGCTAGGGTTCTAAGTCGAAGAAACAACAGTGTACAGAGACAGTGTTTTAGCTTCCGACGACCTCTCTGTGGGAGGAAGCAGTTTAGTGTGTGCTTTCGTTGAGAGCCGCGGGACTGGCTCCATTTCGTAAACTCGGGGTAGACACAGGCCGGTATGAAGGCAGCGCACAAATCACATCATGGTTATGGGGCTAATAGCGTTGCCCCCGGGTTGCATGCAGACTGAAAGTCAGCCACCTAACTCGACGGACAAACTCGGTAGAGAATCCGTGCTTCAGCGAAAACAGCCGCTCCTGAGGGTGGAAGCATTTTGTTGTGTGCGTGCCTGAGAGCACTGCAAAGGAGTCCAAAGCTATATACCAGTCAGCCACAGGCCATATCAAAAGGCAGAACAAGACTCCCAGTGTGTTTGATTTAGCTAGCACTGCTGGCTTCTTTTGCATGGAAGTCTACTCGCTAGCGTTCTAACTCGAGGAAACAACAGTGTACAGAAACATTGTTTTAGCTTCCGACGACCTCACTGTGGGAGGAAGCAGTTTAGGGTGTACTGTGGGTGAGAGCCAGGGGATGGGTTCCATTTCGAAAAATCGGGCTAGAGACAGGCCGATACAGAAGGCAGCTCACAAATCACATCATGGTTATGGGTCTACTAGCGTCGCCCCGGGGGTGCGTGCAGGCTGAATATCAGCCACCTAACTAGACGGAAAAACTCGGTAGAGGATCCGTGCTTCAGTGAAAACAGCAGCTCCTGAGGGTGAAAGCATTTTGTTGTGTGCGTGCGTGAGAGCACTGCAAGGGATTCCAAAGGTATATACGAGTGAGACTCAGGCCCCAGCAAAAGGCAGAACAAGACTCCCCGTGTGTTTAATTTAGCCAGCACTGCGGCCCTCCATTTGAATTGAAGTCTAATCGCGAGGGTTCTAACTCGAAGAAACAAGAGTGTGCAGAAACAGTGTTTTAGATTCCGACGACCTCTCTGTGGGTGGAAGCAGTTTAGCGTGTACTGTGTGTGAGAGCCTCGGGACTGGTGCCATTTCGTAAAATCGGGGTAGATACAACCCGTTACAGAAGGCAGCTCACAACTCACATCATGGTTATGCGGCTAGTAGCGTTGGCCCAGGGGTGCGTGCAGGCTGAATGTCAGCCACCTAACTCGAAGGAAAAACTCGGTAGAGAATCCGTGCTTCAGCGAAAACAGCCGATCCTGAGGGTGGAAGCCTTTTGTTGTGTGCGTGCGTGAGAGCACTGCAAGGGAGTCCAAAGCTATATACGAGTCAGACTCAGGACACATCAAAAGGCAGAGCAAGACTCCCAGTGTGTTTGATTTAGCTAGAACTGCGGCCCTCCTTTTGCATTGAAGTCTAATCGCTAGGGTTCGGACTCGAACAAACAACAGTGTACAGAAACAGTGTTTTAGAGTCCGACGACCTCTCTGTGGGAGGTAGCATTTTTGGGTGTACTTTCGTTGAGAGCCACGGGACTGGCTCCATTTCGTAAAATCGGGGTAGAGACAGGCTGGTACAGGAGGTAGCGCACAAATCACATCATGGTTATGGGGCTAGTAGCATTGCCCCGGGGTTGCGTGCAGGCTGAAAGTCAGCCACCTACCTCGACGTAAAAACTCGGGAGAGAATCCGTGCTTCAGCGAAAACAGCCGCTCCTGTGTGTGGAATCATTTTGTTGTGTGCGTGCTTGAGAGCACTACAAGGGATTCCAAAGGTATATAGGAGTGAGACTCAGGACCCAGCAAAAGGCAGAACGAGGCCCCCGTGTGTTTGATTAAGCTAGCACTGAGACCCTCCATTTGCATGGAAGTCTAATCACTAGGGTTCTAACTCGAAGAAACAACAGTGTACAGAGACAGGGTTTTAGCTTCCGACGTCCTCTCTGTGGGAGGAAGCAGTTTAGGGTGTAGTGTGAGTGAGTGCCACGGGACTGGCTCCATTTCGTAAAATCGGGGTAGAGAGAACCCGGTACAGAGGGGAGCACACAAATCACATCATGGTTATGGGGCTAGTAGCGTTGCCCCGTGGGTGCGTGCAGTCTTAATGTCAGCCAGCTAACTCGAAGGAGAAACTCGGTAGAGAATCCGAGCTTCAGCGAAAACAGCCGCTCCTGAGGGTGGAAGCATTTTGTTGTGTGGTGTATGAGAGCACTGCAAGGGAGTCCAAAGCTATATACGAGTGAGAGTCAGACCCCAGCAAAGTTAGAACAAGGCTCCCTGTGTGTATGACTTAGCCAGCACTGCGGCCCTCCATTTGAATTGAAGTCTAATCGCGAGGGTTCTAACTCGAAGAAACAAGAGTGTGCAGAAACAGTGTTTTAGGTTCCGACGACCTCTCTGTGGGTGGAAGCAGTTTAGCGTGTACTGTGTGTGAGAGCCTCGGGACTGGTGCCATTTCGTAAAATCGGGGTAGAGACAACCCGTTACAGAAGGCAGCTCACAACTCACATCATGGTTATGCGGCTAGTAGCATTGGCCCGGGGGTGCGTGCAGGCTGAATGTCAGCCACCTAACTCGAAGGAGAAACTCGGTAGAGAATCCGTGCTTCAGCGAAAACAGCCGCTCCTGAGGGTGGAAGCATTTTGTTGTGTGCGTGTGTGAGAGCACTGCAAGGGAGTCCAAAGCTATATACGAGTGAGAGTCAGACCCCAGCAAAGTTAGAACAAGGCTCCCCGTGTGTATGACTTAGCTAGCACTGAGGCCCTCCATTTGCATGGAAGTCTAATCGCTAGGGTTCTAAGTCGAAGAAACAACAGTGTACAGAGACAGTGTTTTAGCTTCCGACGACCTCTCTGTGGGAGGAAGCAGTTTAGTGTGTGCTTTCGTTGAGAGCCGCGGGACTGGCTCCATTTCGTAAACTCGGGGTAGACACAGGCCGGTATGAAGGCAGCGCACAAATCACATCATGGTTATGGGGCTAATAGCGTTGCCCCCGGGTTGCATGCAGACTGAAAGTCAGCCACCTAACTCGACGGACAAACTCGGTAGAGAATCCGTGCTTCAGCGAAAACAGCCGCTCCTGAGGGTGGAAGCATTTTGTTGTGTGCGTGCCTGAGAGCACTGCAAAGGAGTCCAAAGCTATATACCAGTCAGCCACAGGCCATATCAAAAGGCAGAACAAGACTCCCAGTGTGTTTGATTTAGCTAGCACTGCTGGCTTCTTTTGCATGGAAGTCTACTCGCTAGCGTTCTAACTCGAGGAAACAACAGTGTACAGAAACATTGTTTTAGCTTCCGACGACCTCACTGTGGGAGGAAGCAGTTTAGGGTGTACTGTGGGTGAGAGCCAGGGGATGGGTTCCATTTCGAAAAATCGGGCTAGAGACAGGCCGATACAGAAGGCAGCTCACAAATCACATCATGGTTATGGGTCTCCTAGCGTCGCCCCGGGGGTGCGTGCAGGCTGAATATCAGCCACCTAACTAGACGGAAAAACTCGGTAGAGGTTCCGTGCTTCAGTGAAAACAGCAGCTCCTGAGGGTGAAAGCATTTTGTTGTGTGCGTGCGTGAGAGCACTGCAAGGGATTCCAAAGGTATATACGAGTGAGACTCAGGCCCCAGCAAAAGGCAGAACAAGACTCCCCGTGTGTTTAATTTAGCCAGCACTGCGTCCCTCCATTTGAATTGAAGTCTAATCGCGAGGGTTCTAACTCGAAGAAACAAGAGTGTGCAGAAACAGTGTTTTAGATTCCGACGACCTCTCTGTGGGTGGAAGCAGTTTAGCATGTACTGTGTGTGAGAGCCTCGGGACTGGTGCCATTTCGTAAAATCGGGGTAGAGACAACCCGTTACAGAAGGCAGCTCACAACTCACATCATGGTTATGCGGCTAGTAGCATTGGCCCGGGGGTGCGTGCAGGCTGAATGTCAGGCACCTAACTCGAAGGAGAAACTCGGTAGAGAATCCGTGCTTCAGCGAAAACAGCCGCTCCTGAGGGTGGAAGCATTTTGTTGTGTGCGTGTGTGAGAGCACTGCAAGGGAGTCCAAAGCTATATACGAGTGAGAGTCAGACCCCAGCAAAGTTAGAACAAGGCTCCCCGTGTGTATGACTTAGCTAGCACTGAGGCCCTCCATTTGCATGGAAGTCTAATCGCTAGGGTTCTAAGTCGAAGAAACAACAGTGTACAGAGACAGTGTTTTAGCTTCCGACGACCTCTCTGTGGGAGGAAGCAGTTTAGTGTGTGCTTTCGTTGAGAGCCGCGGGACTGGCTCCATTTCGTAAACTCGGGGTAGACACAGGCCGGTATGAAGGCAGCGCACAAATCACATCATGGTTATGGGGCTAATAGCGTTGCCCCCGGGTTGCATGCAGACTGAAAGTCAGCCACCTAACTCGACGGACAAACTCGGTAGAGAATCCGTGCTTCAGCGAAAACAGCCGCTCCTGAGGGTGGAAGCATTTTGTTGTGTGCGTGCCTGAGAGCACTGCAAAGGAGTCCAAAGCTATATACCAGTCAGCCACAGGCCATATCAAAAGGCAGAACAAGACTCCCAGTGTGTTTGATTTAGCTAGCACTGCTGGCTTCTTTTGCATGGAAGTCTACTCGCTAGCGTTCTAACTCGAGGAAACAACAGTGTACAGAAACATTGTTTTAGCTTCCGACGACCTCACTGTGGGAGGAAGCAGTTTAGGGTGTACTGTGGGTGAGAGCCAGGGGATGGGTTCCATTTCGAAAAATCGGGCTAGAGACAGGCCGATACAGAAGGCAGCTCACAAATCATATCATGGTTATGGGTCTCCTAGCGTCGCCCCGGGGGTGCGTGCAGGCTGAATATCAGCCACCTAACTAGACGGAAAAACTCGGTAGAGGATCCGTGCTTCAGTGAAAACAGCAGCTCCTGAGGGTGAAAGCATTTTGTTGTGTGCGTGCGTGAGAGCACTGCAAGGGATTCCAAAGGTATATACGAGTGAGACTCAGGCCCCAGCAAAAGGCAGAACAAGACTCCCCGTGTGTTTAATTTAGCCAGCACTGCGGCCCTCCATTTGAATTGAAGTCTAATCGCGAGGGTTCTAACTCGAAGAAACAAGAGTGTGCAGAAACAGTGTTTTAGATTCCGACGACCTCTCTGTGGGTGGAAGCAGTTTAGCGTGTACTGTGTGTGAGAGCCTCGGGACTGGTGCCATTTCGTAAAATCGGGGTAGAGACAACCCGTTACAGAAGGCAGCTCACAACTCACATCATGGTTATGCGGCTAGTAGCGTTGGCCCAGGGGTGCGTGCAGGCTGAATGTCAGCCACCTAACTCGAAGGAAAAACTCGGTAGAGAATCCGTGCTTCAGCGAAAACAGCCGATCCTGAGGGTGGAAGCCTTTTGTTGTGTGCGTGCGTGAGAGCACTGCAAGGGAGTCCAAAGCTATATACGAGTCAGACTCAGGACACATCAAAAGGCAGAGCAAGACTCCCAGTGTGTTTGATTTAGCTAGAACTGCGGCCCTCCTTTTGCATTGAAGTCTAATCGCTAGGGTTCGGACTCGAACAAACAACAGTGTACAGAAACAGTGTTTTAGAGTCCGACGACCTCTCTGTGGGAGGTAGCATTTTTGGGTGTACTTTCGTTGAGAGCCACGGGACTGGCTCCATTTCGTAAAATCGGGGTAGAGACAGGCTGGTACAGGAGGTAGCGCACAAATCACATCATGGTTATGGGGCTAGTAGCATTGCCCCGGGGTTGCGTGCAGGCTGAAAGTCAGCCACCTACCTCGACGTAAAAACTCGGGAGAGAATCCGTGCTTCAGCGAAAACAGCCGCTCCTGTGTGTGGAATCATTTTGTTGTGTGCGTGCTTGAGAGCACTACAAGGGATTCCAAAGGTATATAGGAGTGAGACTCAGGACCCAGCAAAAGGCAGAACGAGGCCCCCGTGTGTTTGATTAAGCTAGCACTGAGACCCTCCATTTGCATGGAAGTCTAATCACTAGGGTTCTAACTCGAAGAAACAACAGTGTACAGAGACAGGGTTTTAGCTTCCGACGTCCTCTCTGTGGGAGGAAGCAGTTTAGGGTGTAGTGTGAGTGAGTGCCACGGGACTGGCTCCATTTCGTAAAATCGGGGTAGAGAGAACCCGGTACAGAGGGGAGCACACAAATCACATCATGGTTATGGGGCTAGTAGCGTTGCCCCGTGGGTGTGTGCAGTCTTAATGTCAGCCAGCTAACTCGAAGGAGAAACTCGGTAGAGAATCCGAGCTTCAGCGAAAACAGCCGCTCCTGAGGGTGGAAGCATTTTGTTGTGTGGTGTATGAGAGCACTGCAAGGGAGTCCAAAGCTATATACGAGTGAGAGTCAGACCCCAGCAAAGTTAGAACAAGGCTCCCTGTGTGTATGACTTAGCCAGCACTGCGGCCCTCCATTTGAATTGAAGTCTAATCGCGAGGGTTCTAACTCGAAGAAACAAGAGTGTGCAGAAACAGTGTTTTAGGTTCCGACGACCTCTCTGTGGGTGGAAGCAGTTTAGCGTGTACTGTGTGTGAGAGCCTCGGGACTGGTGCCATTTCGTAAAATCGGGGTAGAGACAACCCGTTACAGAAGGCAGCTCACAACTCACATCATGGTTATGCGGCTAGTAGCATTGGCCCGGGGGTGCGTGCAGGCTGAATGTCAGCCACCTAACTCGAAGGAGAAACTCGGTAGAGAATCCGTGCTTCAGCGAAAACAGCCGCTCCTGAGGGTGGAAGCATTTTGTTGTGTGCGTGTGTGAGAGCACTGCAAGGGAGTCCAAAGCTATATACGAGTGAGAGTCAGACCCCAGCAAAGTTAGAACAAGGCTCCCCGTGTGTATGACTTAGCTAGCACTGAGGCCCTCCATTTGCATGGAAGTCTAATCGCTAGGGTTCTAAGTCGAAGAAACAACAGTGTACAGAGACAGTGTTTTAGCTTCCGACGACCTCTCTGTGGGAGGAAGCAGTTTAGTGTGTGCTTTCGTTGAGAGCCGCGGGACTGGCTCCATTTCGTAAACTCGGGGTAGACACAGGCCGGTATGAAGGCAGCGCACAAATCACATCATGGTTATGGGGCTAATAGCGTTGCCCCCGGGTTGCATGCAGACTGAAAGTCAGCCACCTAACTCGACGGACAAACTCGGTAGAGAATCCGTGCTTCAGCGAAAACAGCCGCTCCTGAGGGTGGAAGCATTTTGTTGTGTGCGTGCCTGAGAGCACTGCAAAGGAGTCCAAAGCTATATACCAGTCAGCCACAGGCCATATCAAAAGGCAGAACAAGACTCCCAGTGTGTTTGATTTAGCTAGCACTGCTGGCTTCTTTTGCATGGAAGTCTACTCGCTAGCGTTCTAACTCGAGGAAACAACAGTGTACAGAAACATTGTTTTAGCTTCCGACGACCTCACTGTGGGAGGAAGCAGTTTAGGGTGTACTGTGGGTGAGAGCCAGGGGATGGGTTCCATTTCGAAAAATCGGGCTAGAGACAGGCCGATACAGAAGGCAGCTCACAAATCACATCATGGTTATGGGTCTCCTAGCGTCGCCCCGGGGGTGCGTGCAGGCTGAATATCAGCCACCTAACTAGACGGAAAAACTCGGTAGAGGATCCGTGCTTCAGTGAAAACAGCAGCTCCTGAGGGTGAAAGCATTTTGTTGTGTGCGTGCGTGAGAGCACTGCAAGGGATTCCAAAGGTATATACGAGTGAGACTCAGGCCCCAGCAAAAGGCAGAACAAGACTCCCCGTGTGTTTAATTTAGCCAGCACTGCGTCCCTCCATTTGAATTGAAGTCTAATCGCGAGGGTTCTAACTCGAAGAAACAAGAGTGTGCAGAAACAGTGTTTTAGATTCCGACGACCTCTCTGTGGGTGGAAGCAGTTTAGCGTGTACTGTGTGTGAGAGCCTCGGGACTGGTGCCATTTCGTAAAATCGGGGTAGAGACAACCCGTTACAGAAGGCAGCTCACAACTCACATCATGGTTATGCGGCTAGTAGCGTTGGCCCGGGGGTGCGTGCAGGCTGAATGTCAGCCACCTAACTCGAAGGAAAAACTCGGTAGAGAATCCGTGCTTCAGCGAAAACAGCCGATCCTGAGGGTGGAAGCCTTTTGTTGTGTGCGTGTGTGAGAGCACTGCAAGGGAGTCCAAAGCTATATACGAGTCAGACTCAGGACACATCAAAAGGCAGAGCAAGACTCCCAGTGTGTTTGATTTAGCTAGAACTGCGGCCCTCCTTTTGCATTGAAGTCTAATCGCTAGGGTTCGGACTCGAACAAACAACAGTGTACAGAAACAGTGTTTTAGAGTCCGACGACCTCTCTGTGGGAGGAAGCACTTTTGGGTGTACTTTCGTTGAGAGCCACGGGACTGGCTCCATTTCGTAAAATCGGGGTAGAGACAGGCTGGTACAGGAGGTAGCGCACAAATCACATCATGGTTATGGGGCTAGTAGCATTGCCCCGGGGTTGCGTGCAGGCTGAAAGTCAGCCACCTACCTCGACGTAAAAACTCGGGAGAGAATCCGTGCTTCAGCGAAAACAGCCGCTCCTGTGGGTGGAATCATTTTGTTGTGTGCGTGCTTGAGAGCACTACAAGGGATTCCAAAGGTATATAGGAGTGAGACTCAGGACCCAGCAAAAGGCAGAACGAGGCCCCCGTGTGTTTGATTAAGCTAGCACTGAGACCCTCCATTTGCATGGAAGTCTAATCACTAGGGTTCTAACTCGAAGAAACAACAGTGTACAGAGACAGGGTTTTAGCTTCCGACGTCCTCTCTGTGGGAGGAAGCAGTTTAGGGTGTAGTGTGAGTGAGTGCCACGGGACTGGCTCCATTTCGTAAAATCGGGGTAGAGAGAACCCGGTACAGAGGGGAGCACACAAATCACATCATGGTTATGGGGCTAGTAGCGTTGCCCCGTGGGTGCGTGCAGTCTTAATGTCAGCCAGCTAACTCGAAGGAGAAACTCGGTAGAGAATCCGTGCTTCAGCGAAAACAGCCGCTCCTGAGGGTGGAAGCATTTTGTTGTGTGGTGTATGAGAGCACTGCAAGGGAGTCCAAAGCTATATACGAGTGAGAGTCAGACCCCAGCAAAGTTAGAACAAGGCTCCCTGTGTGTATGACTTAGCCAGCACTGCGGCCCTCCATTTGAATTGAAGTCTAATTGCGAGGGTTCTAACTCGAAGAAACAAGAGTGTGCAGAAACAGTGTTTTAGGTTCCGACGACCTCTCTGTGGGTGGAAGCAGTTTAGCGTGTACTGCGTGTGAGAGCCTCGGGACTGGTGCCATTTCGTAAAATCGGGGTAGAGACAACCCGTTACAGAAGGCAGCTCACAACTCACATCATGGTTATGCGGCTAGTAGCATTGGCCCGGGGGTGCGTGCAGGCTGAATGTCAGCCACCTAACTCGAAGGAGAAACTCGGTAGAGAATCCGTGCTTCAGCGAAAACAGCCGCTCCTGAGGGTGGAAGCATTTTGTTGTGTGCGTGTGTGAGAGCACTGCAAGGGAGTCCAAAGCTATATACGAGTGAGAGTCAGACCCCAGCAAAGTTAGAACAAGGCTCCCCGTGTGTATGACTTAGCTAGCACTGAGGCCCTCCATTTGCATGGAAGTCTAATCGCTAGGGTTCTAAGTCGAAGAAACAACAGTGTACAGAGACAGTGTTTTAGCTTCCGACGACCTCTCTGTGGGAGGAAGCAGTTTAGTGTGTGCTTTCGTTGAGAGCCGCGGGACTGGCTCCATTTCGTAAACTCGGGGTAGACACAGGCCGGTATGAAGGCAGCGCACAAATCACATCATGGTTATGGGGCTAATAGCGTTGCCCCCGGGTTGCATGCAGACTGAAAGTCAGCCACCTAACTCGACGGACAAACTCGGTAGAGAATCCGTGCTTCAGCGAAAACAGCCGCTCCTGAGGGTGGAAGCATTTTGTTGTGTGCGTGCCTGAGAGCACTGCAAAGGAGTCCAAAGCTATATACCAGTCAGCCACAGGCCATATCAAAAGGCAGAACAAGACTCCCAGTGTGTTTGATTTAGCTAGCACTGCTGGCTTCTTTTGCATGGAAGTCTACTCGCTAGCGTTCTAACTCGAGGAAACAACAGTGTACAGAAACATTGTTTTAGCTTCCGACGACCTCACTGTGGGAGGAAGCAGTTTAGGGTGTACTGTGGGTGAGAGCCAGGGGATGGGTTCCATTTCGAAAAATCGGGCTAGAGACAGGCCGATACAGAAGGCAGCTCACAAATCACATCATGGTTATGGGTCTCCTAGCGTCGCCCCGGGGGTGCGTGCAGGCTGAATATCAGCCACCTAACTAGACGGAAAAACTCGGTAGAGGATCCGTGCTTCAGTGAAAACAGCAGCTCCTGAGGGTGAAAGCATTTTGTTGTGTGCGTGCGTGAGAGCACTGCAAGGGATTCCAAAGGTATATACGAGTGAGACTCAGGCCCCAGCAAAAGGCAGAACAAGACTCCCCGTGTGTTTAATTTAGCCAGCACTGCGGCCCTCCATTTGAATTGAAGTCTAATCGCGAGGGTTCTAACTCGAAGAAACAAGAGTGTGCAGAAACAGTGTTTTAGATTCCGACGACCTCTCTGTGGGTGGAAGCAGTTTAGCGTGTACTGTGTGTGAGAGCCTCGGGACTGGTGCCATTTCGTAAAATCGGGGTAGAGACAACCCGTTACAGAAGGCAGCTCACAACTCACATCATGGTTATGCGGCTAGTAGCGTTGGCCCGGGGGTGCGTGCAGGCTGAATGTCAGCCACCTAACTCGAAGGAAAAACTCGGTAGAGAATCCGTGCTTCAGCGAAAACAGCCGATCCTGAGGGTGGAAGCCTTTTGTTGTGTGCGTGCGTGAGAGCACTGCAAGGGAGTCCAAAGCTATATACGAGTCAGACTCAGGACACATCAAAAGGCAGAGCAAGACTCCCAGTGTGTTTGATTTAGCTAGAACTGCGGCCCTCCTTTTGCATTGAAGTCTAATCGCTAGGGTTCGGACTCGAACAAACAACAGTGTACAGAAACAGTGTTTTAGAGTCCGACGACCTCTCTGTGGGAGGAAGCACTTTTGGGTGTACTTTCGTTGAGAGCCACGGGACTGGCTCCATTTCGTAAAATCGGGGTAGAGACAGGCTGGTACAGGAGGTAGCGCACAAATCACATCATGGTTATGGGGCTAGTAGCATTGCCCCGGGGTTGCGTGCAGGCTGAAAGTCAGCCACCTACCTCGACGTAAAAACTCGGGAGAGAATCCGTGCTTCAGCGAAAACAGCCGCTCCTGTGGGTGGAATCATTTTGTTGTGTGCGTGCTTGAGAGCACTACAAGGGATTCCAAAGGTATATAGGAGTGAGACTCAGGACCCAGCAAAAGGCAGAACGAGGCCCCGGTGTGTTTGATTAAGCTAGCACTGAGACCCTCCATTTGCATGGAAGTCTAATCACTAGGGTTCTAACTCGAAGAAACAACAGTGTACAGAGACAGGGTTTTAGCTTCCGACGTCCTCTCTGTGGGAGGAAGCAGTTTAGGGTGTAGTGTGAGTGAGTGCCACGGGACTGGCTCCATTTCGTAAAATCGGGGTAGAGAGAACCCGGTACAGAGGGGAGCACACAAATCACATCATGGTTATGGGGCTAGTAGCGTTGCCCCGTGGGTGCGTGCAGTCTTAATGTCAGCCAGCTAACTCGAAGGAGAAACTCGGTAGAGAATCCGTGCTTCAGCGAAAACAGCCGCTCCTGAGGGTGGAAGCATTTTGTTGTGTGGTGTATGAGAGCACTGCAAGGGAGTCCAAAGCTATATACGAGTGAGAGTCAGACCCCAGCAAAGTTAGAACAAGGCTCCCTGTGTGTATGACTTAGCCAGCACTGCGGCCCTCCATTTGAATTGAAGTCTAATTGCGAGGGTTCTAACTCGAAGAAACAAGAGTGTGCAGAAACAGTGTTTTAGGTTCCGACGACCTCTCTGTGGGTGGAAGCAGTTTAGCGTGTACTGCGTGTGAGAGCCTCGGGACTGGTGCCATTTCGTAAAATCGGGGTAGAGACAACCCGTTACAGAAGGCAGCTCACAACTCACATCATGGTTATGCGGCTAGTAGCATTGGCCCGGGGGTGCGTGCAGGCTGAATGTCAGCCACCTAACTCGAAGGAGAAACTCGGTAGAGAATCCGTGCTTCAGCGAAAACAGCCGCTCCTGAGGGTGGAAGCATTTTGTTGTGTGCGTGTGTGAGAGCACTGCAAGGGAGTCCAAAGCTATATACGAGTGAGAGTCAGACCCCAGCAAAGTTAGAACAAGGCTCCCCGTGTGTATGACTTAGCTAGCACTGAGGCCCTCCATTTGCATGGAAGTCTAATCGCTAGGGTTGTAAGTCGAAGAAACAACAGTGTACAGAGACAGTGTTTTAGCTTCCGACGACCTCTCTGTGGGAGGAAGCAGTTTAGTGTGTGCTTTCGTTGAGAGCCGCGGGACTGGCTCCATTTCGTAAACTCGGGGTAGACACAGGCCGGTATGAAGGCAGCGCACAAATCACATCATGGTTATGGGGCTAATAGCGTTGCCCCCGGGTTGCATGCAGACTGAAAGTCAGCCACCTAACTCGACGGACAAACTCGGTAGAGAATCCGTGCTTCAGCGAGAACAGCCGCTCCTGAGGGTGGAAGCATTTTGTTGTGTGCGTGCCTGAGAGCACTGCAAAGGAGTCCAAAGCTATATACCAGTCAGCCACAGGCCATATCAAAAGGCAGAACAAGACTCCCAGTGTGTTTGATTTAGCTAGCACTGCTGGCTTCTTTTGCATGGAAGTCTACTCGCTAGCGTTCTAACTCGAGGAAACAACAGTGTACAGAAACATTGTTTTAGCTTCCGACGACCTCACTGTGGGAGGAAGCAGTTTAGGGTGTACTGTGGGTGAGAGCCAGGGGATGGGTTCCATTTCGAAAAATCGGGCTAGAGACAGGCCGATACAGAAGGCAGCTCACAAATCACATCATGGTTATGGGTCTCCTAGCGTCGCCCCGGGGGTGCGTGCAGGCTGAATATCAGCCACCTAACTAGACGGAAAAACTCGGTAGAGGATCCGTGCTTCAGTGAAAACAGCAGCTCCTGAGGGTGAAAGCATTTTGTTGTGTGCGTGCGTGAGAGCACTGCAAGGGATTCCAAAGGTATATACGAGTGAGACTCAGGCCCCAGCAAAAGGCAGAACAAGACTCCCCGTGTGTTTAATTTAGCCAGCACTGCGTCCCTCCATTTGAATTGAAGTCTAATCGCGAGGGTTCTAACTCGAAGAAACAAGAGTGTGCAGAAACAGTGTTTTAGATTCCGACGACCTCTCTGTGGGTGGAAGCAGTTTAGCGTGTACTGTGTGTGAGAGCCTCGGGACTGGTGCCATTTCGTAAAATCGGGGTAGAGACAACCCGTTACAGAAGGCAGCTCACAACTCACATCATGGTTATGCGGCTAGTAGCGTTGGCCCGGGGGTGCGTGCAGGCTGAATGTCAGCCACCTAACTCGAAGGAAAAACTCGGTAGAGAATCCGTGCTTCAGCGAAAACAGCCGATCCTGAGGGTGGAAGCCTTTTGTTGTGTGCGTGCGTGAGAGCACTGCAAGGGAGTCCAAAGCTATATACGAGTCAGACTCAGGACACATCAAAAGGCAGAGCAAGACTCCCAGTGTGTTTGATTTAGCTAGAACTGCGGCCCTCCTTTTGCATTGAAGTCTAATCGCTAGGGTTCGGACTCGAACAAACAACAGTGTACAGAAACAGTGTTTTAGAGTCCGACGACCTCTCTGTGGGAGGAAGCACTTTTGGGTGTACTTTCGTTGAGAGCCACGGGACTGGCTCCATTTCGTAAAATCGGGGTAGAGACAGGCTGGTACAGGAGGTAGCGCACAAATCACATCATGGTTATGGGGCTAGTAGCATTGCCCCGGGGTTGCGTGCAGGCTGAAAGTCAGCCACCTACCTCGACGTAAAAACTCGGGAGAGAATCCGTGCTTCAGCGAAAACAGCCGCTCCTGTGGGTGGAATCATTTTGTTGTGTGCGTGCTTGAGAGCACTACAAGGGATTCCAAAGGTATATAGGAGTGAGACTCAGGACCCAGCAAAAGGCAGAACGAGGCCCCGGTGTGTTTGATTAAGCTAGCACTGAGACCCTCCATTTGCATGGAAGTCTAATCACTAGGGTTCTAACTCGAAGAAACAACAGTGTACAGAGACAGGGTTTTAGCTTCCGACGTCCTCTCTGTGGGAGGAAGCAGTTTAGGGTGTAGTGTGAGTGAGTGCCACGGGACTGGCTCCATTTCGTAAAATCGGGGTAGAGAGAACCCGGTACAGAGGGGAGCACACAAATCACATCATGGTTATGGGGCTAGTAGCGTTGCCCCGTGGGTGCGTGCAGTCTTAATGTCAGCCAGCTAACTCGAAGGAGAAACTCGGTAGAGAATCCGTGCTTCAGCGAAAACAGCCGCTCCTGAGGGTGGAAGCATTTTGTTGTGTGGTGTATGAGAGCACTGCAAGGGAGTCCAAAGCTATATACGAGTGAGAGTCAGACCCCAGCAAAGTTAGAACAAGGCTCCCTGTGTGTATGACTTAGCCAGCACTGCGGCCCTCCATTTGAATTGAAGTCTAATTGCGAGGGTTCTAACTCGAAGAAACAAGAGTGTGCAGAAACAGTGTTTTAGGTTCCGACGACCTCTCTGTGGGTGGAAGCAGTTTAGCGTGTACTGCGTGTGAGAGCCTCGGGACTGGTGCCATTTCGTAAAATCGGGGTAGAGACAACCCGTTACAGAAGGCAGCTCACAACTCACATCATGGTTATGCGGCTAGTAGCATTGGCCCGGGGGTGCGTGCAGGCTGAATGTCAGCCACCTAACTCGAAGGAGAAACTCGGTAGAGAATCCGTGCTTCAGCGAAAACAGCCGCTCCTGAGGGTGGAAGCATTTTGTTGTGTGCGTGTGTGAGAGCACTGCAAGGGAGTCCAAAGCTATATACGAGTGAGAGTCAGACCCCAGCAAAGTTAGAACAAGGCTCCCCGTGTGTATGACTTAGCTAGCACTGAGGCCCTCCATTTGCATGGAAGTCTAATCGCTAGGGTTGTAAGTCGAAGAAACAACAGTGTACAGAGACAGTGTTTTAGCTTCCGACGACCTCTCTGTGGGAGGAAGCAGTTTAGTGTGTGCTTTCGTTGAGAGCCGCGGGACTGGCTCCATTTCGTAAACTCGGGGTAGACACAGGCCGGTATGAAGGCAGCGCACAAATCACATCATGGTTATGGGGCTAATAGCGTTGCCCCCGGGTTGCATGCAGACTGAAAGTCAGCCACCTAACTCGACGGACAAACTCGGTAGAGAATCCGTGCTTCAGCGAGAACAGCCGCTCCTGAGGGTGGAAGCATTTTGTTGTGTGCGTGCCTGAGAGCACTGCAAAGGAGTCCAAAGCTATATACCAGTCAGCCACAGGCCATATCAAAAGGCAGAACAAGACTCCCAGTGTGTTTGATTTAGCTAGCACTGCTGGCTTCTTTTGCATGGAAGTCTACTCGCTAGCGTTCTAACTCGAGGAAACAACAGTGTACAGAAACATTGTTTTAGCTTCCGACGACCTCACTGTGGGAGGAAGCAGTTTAGGGTGTACTGTGGGTGAGAGCCAGGGGATGGGTTCCATTTCGAAAAATCGGGCTAGAGACAGGCCGATACAGAAGGCAGCTCACAAATCACATCATGGTTATGGGTCTCCTAGCGTCGCCCCGGGGGTGCGTGCAGGCTGAATATCAGCCACCTAACTAGACGGAAAAACTCGGTAGAGGATCCGTGCTTCAGTGAAAACAGCAGCTCCTGAGGGTGAAAGCATTTTGTTGTGTGCGTGCGTGAGAGCACTGCAAGGGATTCCAAAGGTATATACGAGTGAGACTCAGGCCCCAGCAAAAGGCAGAACAAGACTCCCCGTGTGTTTAATTTAGCCAGCACTGCGTCCCTCCATTTGAATTGAAGTCTAATCGCGAGGGTTCTAACTCGAAGAAACAAGAGTGTGCAGAAACAGTGTTTTAGATTCCGACGACCTCTCTGTGGGTGGAAGCAGTTTAGCGTGTACTGTGTGTGAGAGCCTCGGGACTGGTGCCATTTCGTAAAATCAGGGTAGAGACAACCCGTTACAGAAGGCAGCTCACAACTCACATCATGGTTATGCGGCTAGTAGCGTTGGCCCGGGGGTGCGTGCAGGCTGAATGTCAGCCACCTAACTCGAAGGAAAAACTCGGTAGAGAATCCGTGCTTCAGCGAAAACAGCCGATCCTGAGGGTGGAAGCCTTTTGTTGTGTGCGTGTGTGAGAGCACTGCAAGGGAGTCCAAAGCTATATACGAGTCAGACTCAGGACACATCAAAAGGCAGAGCAAGACTCCCAGTGTGTTTGATTTAGCTAGAACTGCGGCCCTCCTTTTGCATTGAAGTCTAATCGCTAGGGTTCCGACTCGAACAAACAACAGTGTACAGAAACAGTGTTTTAGAGTCCGACGACCTCTCTGTGGGAGGAAGCACTTTTGGGTGTACTTTCGTTGAGAGCCACGGGACTGGCTCCATTTCGTAAAATCGGGGTAGAGACAGGCTGGTACAGGAGGTAGCGCACAAATCACATCATGGTTATGGGGCTAGTAGCATTGCCCCGGGGTTGCGTGCAGGCTGAAAGTCAGCCACCTACCTCGACGTAAAAACTCGGGAGAGAATCCGTGCTTCAGCGAAAACAGCCGCTCCTGTGGGTGGAATCATTTTGTTGTGTGCGTGCTTGAGAGCACTACAAGGGATTCCAAAGGTATATAGGAGTGAGACTCAGGACCCAGCCAAAGGCAGAACGAGGCCCCCGTGTGTTTGATTAAGCTAGCACTGAGACCCTCCATTTGCATGGAAGTCTAATCACTAGGGTTCTAACTCGAAGAAACAACAGTGTACAGAGACAGGGTTTTAGCTTCCGACGTCCTCTCTGTGGGAGGAAGCAGTTTAGGGTGTAGTGTGAGTGAGTGCCACGGGACTGGCTCCATTTCGTAAAATCGGGGTAGAGAGAACCCGGTACAGAGGGGAGCACACAAATCACATCATGGTTATGGGGCTAGTAGCGTTGCCCCGTGGGTGCGTGCAGTCTTAATGTCAGCCAGCTAACTCGAAGGAGAAACTCGGTAGAGAATCCGTGCTTCAGCGAAAACAGCCGCTCCTGAGGGTGGAAGCATTTTGTTGTGTGGTGTATGAGAGCACTGCAAGGGAGTCCAAAGCTATATACGAGTGAGAGTCAGACCCCAGCAAAGTTAGAACAAGGCTCCCTGTGTGTATGACTTAGCCAGCACTGCGGCCCTCCATTTGAATTGAAGTCTAATTGCGAGGGTTCTAACTCGAAGAAACAAGAGTGTGCAGAAACAGTGTTTTAGGTTCCGACGACCTCTCTGTGGGTGGAAGCAGTTTAGCGTGTACTGCGTGTGAGAGCCTCGGGACTGGTGCCATTTCGTAAAATCGGGGTAGAGACAACCCGTTACAGAAGGCAGCTCACAACTCACATCATGGTTATGCGGCTAGTAGCATTGGCCCGGGGGTGCGTGCAGGCTGAATGTCAGCCACCTAACTCGAAGGAGAAACTCGGTAGAGAATCCGTGCTTCAGCGAAAACAGCCGCTCCTGAGGGTGGAAGCATTTTGTTGTGTGCGTGTGTGAGAGCACTGCAAGGGAGTCCAAAGCTATATACGAGTGAGAGTCAGACCCCAGCAAAGTTAGAACAAGGCTCCCCGTGTGTATGACTTAGCTAGCACTGAGGCCCTCCATTTGCATGGAAGTCTAATCGCTAGGGTTCTAAGTCGAAGAAACAACAGTGTACAGAGACAGTGTTTTAGCTTCCGACGACCTCTCTGTGGGAGGAAGCAGTTTAGTGTGTGCTTTCGTTGAGAGCCGCGGGACTGGCTCCATTTCGTAAACTCGGGGTAGACACAGGCCGGTATGAAGGCAGCGCACAAATCACATCATGGTTATGGGGCTAATAGCGTTGCCCCCGGGTTGCATGCAGACTGAAAGTCAGCCACCTAACTCGACGGACAAACTCGGTAGAGAATCCGTGCTTCAGCGAAAACAGCCGCTCCTGAGGGTGGAAGCATTTTGTTGTGTGCGTGCCTGAGAGCACTGCAAAGGAGTCCAAAGCTATATACCAGTCAGCCACAGGCCATATCAAAAGGCAGAACAAGACTCCCAGTGTGTTTGATTTAGCTAGCACTGCTGGCTTCTTTTGCATGGAAGTCTACTCGCTAGCGTTCTAACTCGAGGAAACAACAGTGTACAGAAACATTGTTTTAGCTTCCGACGACCTCACTGTGGGAGGAAGCAGTTTAGGGTGTACTGTGGGTGAGAGCCAGGGGATGGGTTCCATTTCGAAAAATCGGGCTAGAGACAGGCCGATACAGAAGGCAGCTCACAAATCACATCATGGTTATGGGTCTCCTAGCGTCGCCCCGGGGGTGCGTGCAGGCTGAATATCAGCCACCTAACTAGACGGAAAAACTCGGTAGAGGATCCGTGCTTCAGTGAAAACAGCAGCTCCTGAGGGTGAAAGCATTTTGTTGTGTGCGTGCGTGAGAGCACTGCAAGGGATTCCAAAGGTATATACGAGTGAGACTCAGGCCCCAGCAAAAGGCAGAACAAGACTCCCCGTGTGTTTAATTTAGCCAGCACTGCGTCCCTCCATTTGAATTGAAGTCTAATCGCGAGGGTTCTAACTCGAAGAAACAAGAGTGTGCAGAAACAGTGTTTTAGATTCCGACGACCTCTCTGTGGGTGGAAGCAGTTTAGCGTGTACTGTGTGTGAGAGCCTCGGGACTGGTGCCATTTCGTAAAATCGGGGTAGAGACAACCCGTTACAGAAGGCAGCTCACAACTCACATCATGGTTATGCGGCTAGTAGCGTTGGCCCGGGGGTGCGTGCAGGCTGAATGTCAGCCACCTAACTCGAAGGAAAAACTCGGTAGAGAATCCGTGCTTCAGCGAAAACAGCCGATCCTGAGGGTGGAAGCCTTTTGTTGTGTGCGTGTGTGAGAGCACTGCAAGGGAGTCCAAAGCTATATACGAGTCAGACTCAGGACACATCAAAAGGCAGAGCAAGACTCCCAGTGTGTTTGATTTAGCTAGAACTGCGGCCCTCCTTTTGCATTGAAGTCTAATCGCTAGGGTTCGGACTCGAACAAACAACAGTGTACAGAAACAGTGTTTTAGAGTCCGACGACCTCTCTGTGGGAGGAAGCACTTTTGGGTGTACTTTCGTTGAGAGCCACGGGACTGGCTCCATTTCGTAAAATCGGGGTAGAGACAGGCTGGTACAGGAGGTAGCGCACAAATCACATCATGGTTATGGGGCTAGTAGCATTGCCCCGGGGTTGCGTGCAGGCTGAAAGTCAGCCACCTACCTCGACGTAAAAACTCGGGAGAGAATCCGTGCTTCAGCGAAAACAGCCGCTCCTGTGTGTGGAATCATTTTGTTGTGTGCGTGCTTGAGAGCACTACAAGGGATTCCAAAGGTATATAGGAGTGAGACTCAGGACCCAGCAAAAGGCAGAACGAGGCCCCCGTGTGTTTGATTAAGCTAGCACTGAGACCCTCCATTTGCATGGAAGTCTAATCACTAGGGTTCTAACTCGAAGAAACAACAGTGTACAGAGACAGGGTTTTAGCTTCCGACGTCCTCTCTGTGGGAGGAAGCAGTTTAGGGTGTAGTGTGAGTGAGTGCCACGGGACTGGCTCCATTTCGTAAAATCGGGGTAGAGAGAACCCGGTACAGAGGGGAGCACACAAATCACATCATGGTTATGGGGCTAGTAGCGTTGCCCCGTGGGTGCGTGCAGTCTTAATGTCAGCCAGCTAACTCGAAGGAGAAACTCGGTAGAGAATCCGAGCTTCAGCGAAAACAGCCGCTCCTGAGGGTGGAAGCATTTTGTTGTGTGGTGTATGAGAGCACTGCAAGGGAGTCCAAAGCTATATACGAGTGAGAGTCAGACCCCAGCAAAGTTAGAACAAGGCTCCCTGTGTGTATGACTTAGCCAGCACTGCGGCCCTCCATTTGAATTGAAGTCTAATTGCGAGGGTTCTAACTCGAAGAAACAAGAGTGTGCAGAAACAGTGTTTTAGGTTCCGACGACCTCTCTGTGGGTGGAAGCAGTTTAGCGTGTACTGCGTGTGAGAGCCTCGGGACTGGTGCCATTTCGTAAAATCGGGGTAGAGACAACCCGTTACAGAAGGCAGCTCACAACTCACATCATGGTTATGCGGCTAGTAGCGTTGGCCCGGGGGTGCGTGCAGGCTGAATGTCAGCCACCTAACTCGAAGGAAAAACTCGGTAGAGAATCCGTGCTTCAGCGAAAACAGCCGATCCTGAGGGTGGAAGCCTTTTGTTGTGTGCGTGTGTGAGAGCACTGCAAGGGAGTCCAAAGCTATATACGAGTCAGACTCAGGACACATCAAAAGGCAGAGCAAGACTCCCAGTGTGTTTGATTTAGCTAGAACTGCGGCCCTCCTTTTGCATTGAAGTCTAATCGCTAGGGTTCGGACTCGAACAAACAACAGTGTACAGAAACAGTGTTTTAGAGTCCGACGACCTCTCTGTGGGAGGAAGCACTTTTGGGTGTACTTTCGTTGAGAGCCACGGGACTGGCTCCATTTCGTAAAATCGGGGTAGAGACAGGCTGGTACAGGAGGTAGCGCACAAATCACATCATGGTTATGGGGCTAGTAGCATTGCCCCGGGGTTGCGTGCAGGCTGAAAGTCAGCCACCTACCTCGACGTAAAAACTCGGGAGAGAATCCGTGCTTCAGCGAAAACAGCCGCTCCTGTGTGTGGAATCATTTTGTTGTGTGCGTGCTTGAGAGCACTACAAGGGATTCCAAAGGTATATAGGAGTGAGACTCAGGACCCAGCAAAAGGCAGAACGAGGCCCCCGTGTGTTTGATTAAGCTAGCACTGAGACCCTCCATTTGCATGGAAGTCTAATCACTAGGGTTCTAACTCGAAGAAACAACAGTGTACAGAGACAGGGTTTTAGCTTCCGACGTCCTCTCTGTGGGAGGAAGCAGTTTAGGGTGTAGTGTGAGTGAGTGCCACGGGACTGGCTCCATTTCGTAAAATCGGGGTAGAGAGAACCCGGTACAGAGGGGAGCACACAAATCACATCATGGTTATGGGGCTAGTAGCGTTGCCCCGTGGGTGCGTGCAGTCTTAATGTCAGCCAGCTAACTCGAAGGAGAAACTCGGTAGAGAATCCGAGCTTCAGCGAAAACAGCCGCTCCTGAGGGTGGAAGCATTTTGTTGTGTGGTGTATGAGAGCACTGCAAGGGAGTCCAAAGCTATATACGAGTGAGAGTCAGACCCCAGCAAAGTTAGAACAAGGCTCCCTGTGTGTATGACTTAGCCAGCACTGCGGCCCTCCATTTGAATTGAAGTCTAATTGCGAGGGTTCTAACTCGAAGAAACAAGAGTGTGCAGAAACAGTGTTTTAGGTTCCGACGACCTCTCTGTGGGTGGAAGCAGTTTAGCGTGTACTGCGTGTGAGAGCCTCGGGACTGGTGCCATTTCGTAAAATCGGGGTAGAGACAACCCGTTACAGAAGGCAGCTCACAACTCACATCATGGTTATGCGGCTAGTAGCATTGGCCCGGGGGTGCGTGCAGGCTGAATGTCAGCCACCTAACTCGAAGGAGAAACTCGGTAGAGAATCCGTGCTTCAGCGAAAACAGCCGCTCCTGAGGGTGGATGCATTTTGTTGTGTGCGTGTGTGAGAGCACTGCAAGGGAGTCCAAAGCTATATACGAGTGAGAGTCAGACCCCAGCAAAGTTAGAACAAGGCTCCCCGTGTGTATGACTTAGCTAGCACTGAGGCCCTCCATTTGCATGGAAGTCTAATCGCTAGGGTTCTAAGTCGAAGAAACAACAGTGTACAGAGACAGTGTTTTAGCTTCCGACGACCTCTCTGTGGGAGGAAGCAGTTTAGTGTGTGCTTTCGTTGAGAGCCGCGGGACTGGCTCCATTTCCTAAACTCGGGGTAGACACAGGCCGGTATGAAGGCAGCGCACAAATCACATCATGGTTATGGGGCTAATAGCGTTGCCCCCGGGTTGCATGCAGACTGAAAGTCAGCCACCTAACTCGACGGACAAACTCGGTAGAGAATCCGTGCTTCAGCGAAAACAGCCGCTCCTGAGGGTGGAAGCATTTTGTTGTGTGCGTGCCTGAGAGCACTGCAAAGGAGTCCAAAGCTATATACCAGTCAGCCACAGGCCATATCAAAAGGCAGAACAAGACTCCCAGTGTGTTTGATTTAGCTAGCACTGCTGGCTTCTTTTGCATGGAAGTCTACTCGCTAGCGTTCTAACTCGAGGAAACAACAGTGTACAGAAACATTGTTTTAGCTTCCGACGACCTCACTGTGGGAGGAAGCAGTTTAGGGTGTACTGTGGGTGAGAGCCAGGGGATGGGTTCCATTTCGAAAAATCGGGCTAGAGACAGGCCGATACAGAAGGCAGCTCACAAATCACATCATGGTTATGGGTCTCCTAGCGTCGCCCCGGGGGTGCGTGCAGGCTGAATATCAGCCACCTAACTAGACGGAAAAACTCGGTAGAGGATCCGTGCTTCAGTGAAAACAGCAGCTCCTGAGGGTGAAAGCATTTTGTTGTGTGCGTGCGTGAGAGCACTGCAAGGGATTCCAAAGGTATATACGAGTGAGACTCAGGCCCCAGCAAAAGGCAGAACAAGACTCCCCGTGTGTTTAATTTAGCCAGCACTGCGTCCCTCCATTTGAATTGAAGTCTAATCGCGAGGGTTCTAACTCGAAGAAACAAGAGTGTGCAGAAACAGTGTTTTAGATTCCGACGACCTCTCTGTGGGTGGAAGCAGTTTAGCGTGTACTGTGTGTGAGAGCCTCGGGACTGGTGCCATTTCGTAAAATCGGGGTAGAGACAACCCGTTACAGAAGGCAGCTCACAACTCACATCATGGTTATGCGGCTAGTAGCGTTGGCCCGGGGGTGCGTGCAGGCTGAATGTCAGCCACCTAACTCGAAGGAAAAACTCGGTAGAGAATCCGTGCTTCAGCGAAAACAGCCGATCCTGAGGGTGGAAGCCTTTTGTTGTGTGCGTGTGTGAGAGCACTGCAAGGGAGTCCAAAGCTATATACGAGTCAGACTCAGGACACATCAAAAGGCAGAGCAAGACTCCCAGTGTGTTTGATTTAGCTAGAACTGCGGCCCTCCTTTTGCATTGAAGTCTAATCGCTAGGGTTCGGACTCGAACAAACAACAGTGTACAGAAACAGTGTTTTAGAGTCCGACGACCTCTCTCTGGGAGGAAGCACTTTTGGGTGTACTTTCGTTGAGAGCCACGGGACTGGCTCCATTTCGTAAAATCGGGGTAGAGACAGGCTGGTACAGGAGGTAGCGCACAAATCACATCATGGTTATGGGGCTAGTAGCATTGCCCCGGGGTTGCGTGCAGGCTGAAAGTCAGCCACCTACCTCGACGTAAAAACTCGGGAGAGAATCCGTGCTTCAGCGAAAACAGCCGCTCCTGTGGGTGGAATCATTTTGTTGTGTGCGTGCTTGAGAGCACTACAAGGGATTCCAAAGGTATATAGGAGTGAGACTCAGGACCCAGCAAAAGGCAGAACGAGGCCCCGGTGTGTTTGATTAAGCTAGCACTGAGACCCTCCATTTGCATGGAAGTCTAATCACTAGGGTTCTAACTCGAAGAAACAACAGTGTACAGAGACAGGGTTTTAGCTTCCGACGTCCTCTCTGTGGGAGGAAGCAGTTTAGGGTGTAGTGTGAGTGAGTGCCACGGGACTGGCTCCATTTCGTAAAATCGGGGTAGAGAGAACCCGGTACAGAGGGGAGCACACAAATCACATCATGGTTATGGGGCTAGTAGCGTTGCCCCGTGGGTGCGTGCAGTCTTAATGTCAGCCAGCTAACTCGAAGGAGAAACTCGGTAGAGAATCCGTGCTTCAGCGAAAACAGCCGCTCCTGAGGGTGGAAGCATTTTGTTGTGTGGTGTATGAGAGCACTGCAAGGGAGTCCAAAGCTATATACGAGTGAGAGTCAGACCCCAGCAAAGTTAGAACAAGGCTCCCTGTGTGTATGACTTAGCCAGCACTGCGGCCCTCCATTTGAATTGAAGTCTAATTGCGAGGGTTCTAACTCGAAGAAACAAGAGTGTGCAGAAACAGTGTTTTAGGGTCCGACGACCTCTCTGTGGGTGGAAGCAGTTTAGCGTGTACTGCGTGTGAGAGCCTCGGGACTGGTGCCATTTCGTAAAATCGGGGTAGAGACAACCCGTTACAGAAGGCAGCTCACAACTCACATCATGGTTATGCGGCTAGTAGCATTGGCCCGGGGGTGCGTGCAGGCTGAATGTCAGCCACCTAACTCGAAGGAGAAACTCGGTAGAGAATCCGTGCTTCAGCGAAAACAGCCGCTCCTGAGGGTGGAAGCATTTTGTTGTGTGCGTGTGTGAGAGCACTGCAAGGGAGTCCAAAGCTATATACGAGTGAGAGTCAGACCCCAGCAAAGTTAGAACAAGGCTCCCCGTGTGTATGACTTAGCTAGCACTGAGGCCCTCCATTTGCATGGAAGTCTAATCGCTAGGGTTCTAAGTCGAAGAAACAACAGTGTACAGAGACAGTGTTTTAGCTTCCGACGACCTCTCTGTGGGAGGAAGCAGTTTAGTGTGTGCTTTCGTTGAGAGCCGCGGGACTGGCTCCATTTCGTAAACTCGGGGTAGACACAGGCCGGTATGAAGGCAGCGCACAAATCACATCATGGTTATGGGGCTAATAGCGTTGCCCCCGGGTTGCATGCAGACTGAAAGTCAGCCACCTAACTCGACGGACAAACTCGGTAGAGAATCCGTGCTTCAGCGAAAACAGCCGCTCCTGAGGGTGGAAGCATTTTGTTGTGTGCGTGCCTGAGAGCACTGCAAAGGAGTCCAAAGCTATATACCAGTCAGCCACAGGCCATATCAAAAGGCAGAACAAGACTCCCAGTGTGTTTGATTTAGCTAGCACTGCTGGCTTCTTTTGCATGGAAGTCTACTCGCTAGCGTTCTAACTCGAGGAAACAACAGTGTACAGAAACATTGTTTTAGCTTCCGACGACCTCACTGTGGGAGGAAGCAGTTTAGGGTGTACTGTGGGTGAGAGCCAGGGGATGGGTTCCATTTCGAAAAATCGGGCTAGAGACAGGCCGATACAGAAGGCAGCTCACAAATCACATCATGGTTATGGGTCTACTAGCGTCGCCCCGGGGGTGCGTGCAGGCTGAATATCAGCCACCTAACTAGACGGAAAAACTCGGTAGAGAATCCGTGCTTCAGTGAAAACAGCAGCTCCTGAGGGTGAAAGCATTTTGTTGTGTGCGTGCGTGAGAACACTGCAAGGGATTCCAAAGGTATATACGAGTGAGACTCAGGCCGCAGCAAAAGGCAGAACAAGACTCCCCGTGTGTTTAATTTAGCCAGCACTGCGGCCCTCCATTTGAATTGAAGTCTAATCGCGAGGGTTCTAACTCGAAGAAACAAGAGTGTGCAGAAACAGTGTTTTAGATTCCGACGACCTCTCTGTGGGTGGAAGCAGTTTAGCGTGTACTGTGTGTGAGAGCCTCGGGACTGGTGCCATTTCGTAAAATCGGGGTAGAGACAACCCGTTACAGAAGGCAGCTCACAACTCACATCATGGTTATGCGGCTAGTAGCGTTGGCCCGGGGGTGCGTGCAGGCTGAATGTCAGCCACCTAACTCGAAGGAGAAACTCGGTAGAGAATCCGTGCTTCAGCGAAAACAGCCGATCCTGAGGGTGGAAGCCTTTTGTTGTGTGCGTGCGTGAGTGCACTGCAAGGGAGTCCAAAGCTATATACGAGTCAGACTCCGGACACATCAAAAGGCAGAGCAAGACTCCCAGTGTTTTTGATTTAGCTAGAACTGCGGCCCTACTTTTGCATTGAAGTCTAATCGATAGGGTTCGGACTCGAACAAACAACAGTGTACAGAAACAGTGTTTTAGATTCCGACGACCTCTCTGTGGGAGGAAGCACTTTTGGGTGTACTTTCGTTGAGAGCCACGGGACTGGCTCCATTTCGTATAATCGGGGTAGAGACAGGCTGGTACAGGAGGTAGCGCACATATCACATCATGGTCATGGGGCTAGTAGCATTGCCCCGGGGTTGCGTGCAGGCTGAAAGTCAGCCACCTACCTCGACGTAAAAACTCGGGAGAGAATCCGTGCTTCAGCGAAAACAGCCGCTCCTGTGGGTGGAATCATTTTGTTGTGTGCGTGCTTGAGAGCACTACAAGGGATTCCAAAGGTATATAGGAGTGAGACTCAGGACCCAGCAAAAGGCAGAACGAGGCCCCCGTGTGTTTGATTAAGCTAGCACTGAGACCCTCCATTTGCATGGAAGTCTAATCACTAGGGTTCTAACTCGAAGAAACAACAGTGTACAGAGACAGGGTTTTAGCTTCCGACGTCCTCTCTGTGGGAGGAAGCAGTTTAGGGTGTAGTGTGAGTGAGTGCCACGGGACTGGCTCCATTTCGTAAAATCGGGGTAGAGAGAACCCGGTACAGAGGGGAGCACACAAATCACATCATGGTTATGGGGCTACTAGCGTTGCCCCGTGGGTGCGTGCAGTCTTAATGTCAGCCAGCTAACTCGAAGGAGAAACTCGGTAGGGAATCCGTGCTTCAGCGAAAACAGCCGCTCCTGAGGGTGGAAGCATTTTGTTGTGTGGTGTATGAGAGCACTGCAAGGGAGTCCAAAGCTATATACGAGTGAGAGTCAGACCACAGCAAAGTTAGAACAAGGCTCCCTGTGTGTATGACTTAGCCAGCACTGCGGCCCTCCATTTGAATTGAAGTCTAATTGCGAGGGTTCTAACTCGAAGAAACAAGAGTGTGCAGAAACAGTGTTTTAGGTTCCGACGACCTCTCTGTGGGTGGAAGCAGTTTAGCGTGTACTGTGTGTGAGAGCCTCGGGACTGGTGCCATTTCGTAAAATCGGGGTAGAGACAACCCGTTACAGAAGGCAGCTCACAACTCACATCATGGTTATGCGGCTAGTAGCATTGGCCCGGGGGTGCGTGCAGGCTGAATGTCAGCCACCTAACTCGAAGGAGAAACTCGGTAGAGAATCCGTGCTTCAGCGAAAACAGCCGCTCCTGAGGGTGGAAGCATTTTGTTGTGTGCGTGTGTGAGAGCACTGCAAGGGAGTCCAAAGCTATATACGAGTGAGAGTCAGACCCCAGCAAAGTTAGAACAAGGCTCCCCGTGTGTATGACTTAGCTAGCACTGAGGCCCTCCATTTGCATGGAAGTCTAATCGCTAGGGTTCTAAGTCGAAGAAACAACAGTGTACAGAGACAGTGTTTTAGCTTCCGACGACCTCTCTGTGGGAGGAAGCAGTTTAGTGTGTGCTTTCGTTGAGAGCCGCGGGACTGGCTCCATTTCGTAAACTCGGGGTAGACACAGGCCGGTATGAAGGCAGCGCACAAATCACATCATGGTTATGGGGCTAATAGCGTTGCCCCCGGGTTGCATGCAGACTGAAAGTCAGCCACCTAACTCGACGGACAAACTCGGTAGAGAATCCGTGCTTCAGCGAAAACAGCCGCTCCTGAGGGTGGAAGCATTTTGTTGTGTGCGTGCCTGAGAGCACTGCAAAGGAGTCCAAAGCTATATACCAGTCAGCCACAGGCCATATCAAAAGGCAGAACAAGACTCCCAGTGTGTTTGATTTAGCTAGCACTGCTGGCTTCTTTTGCATGGAAGTCTACTCGCTAGCGTTCTAACTCGAGGAAACAACAGTGTACAGAAACATTGTTTTAGCTTCCGAAGACCTCACTGTGGGAGGAAGCAGTTTAGGGTGTACTGTGGGTGAGAGCCAGGGGATGGGTTCCATTTCGAAAAATCGGGCTAGAGACAGGCCGATACAGAAGGCAGCTCACAAATCACATCATGGTTATGGGTCTACTAGCGTCGCCCCGGGGGTGCGTGCAGGCTGAATATCAGCCACCTAACTAGACGGAAAAACTCGGTAGAGAATCCGTGCTTCAGTGAAAACAGCAGCTCCTGAGGGTGAAAGCATTTTGTTGTGTGCGTGCGTGAGAGCACTGCAAGGGATTCCAAAGGTATATACGAGTGAGACTCAGGCCGCAGCAAAAGGCAGAACAAGACTCCCCGTGTGTTTAATTTAGCCAGCACTGCGGCCCTCCATTTGAATTGAAGTCTAATCGCGAGGGTTCTAACTCGAAGAAACAAGAGTGTGCAGAAACAGTGTTTTAGATTCCGACGACCTCTCTGTGGGTGGAAGCAGTTTAGCGTGTACTGTGTGTGAGAGCCTCGGGACTGGTGCCATTTCGTAAAATCGGGGTAGAGACAACCCGTTACAGAAGGCAGCTCACAACTCACATCATGGTTATGCGGCTAGTAGCGTTGGCCCGGGGGTGCGTGCAGGCTGAATGTCAGCCACCTAACTCGAAGGAGAAACTCGGTAGAGAATCCGTGCTTCAGCGAAAACAGCCGATCCTGAGGGTGGAAGCCTTTTGTTGTGTGCGTGCGTGAGAGCACTGCAAGGGAGTCCAAAGCTATATACGAGTCAGACTCAGGACACATCAAAAGGCAGAGCAAGACTCCCAGTGTGTTTGATTTAGCTAGAACTGCGGCCCTCCTTTTGCATTGAAGTCTAATCGCTAGGGTTCGGACTCGAACAAACAACAGTGTACAGAAACAGTGTTTTAGATTCCGACGACCTCTCTGTGGGAGGAAGCACTTTTGGGTGTACTTTCGTTGAGAGCCACGGGACTGGCTCCATTTCGTAAAATCGGGGTAGAGACAGGCTGGTACAGGAGGTAGCGCACAAATCACATCATGGTCATGGGGCTAGTAGCATTGCCCCGGGGTTGCGTGCAGGCTGAAAGTCAGCCACCTACCTCGACGTAAAAACTCGGGAGAGAATCCGTGCTTCAGCGAAAACAGCCGCTCCTGTGGGTTGAATCATTTTGTTGTGTGCGTGCTTGAGAGCACTACAAGGGATTCCAAAGGTATATAGGAGTGAGACTCAGGACCCAGCAAAAGGCAGAACGAGGCCCCCGTGTGTTTGATTAAGTTAGCACTGAGACGCTCCATTTGCATGGAAGTCTAATCACTAGGGTTCTAACTCGAAGAAACAACAGTGTACAGAGACAGGGTTTTAGCTTCCGACGTCCTCTCTGTGGAAGGAAGCAGTTTAGGGTGTAGTGTGAGTGAGTGCCACGGGACTGGCTCCATTTCGTAAAATCGGGGTAGAGAGAACCCGGTACAGAGGGGAGCACACAAATCACATCATGGTTATGGGGCTAGTAGCGTTGCCCCGTGGGTGCGTGCAGTCTTAATGTCAGCCAGCTAACTCGAAGGAGAAACTCGGTAGGGAATCCGTGCTTCAGCGAAAACAGCCGCTCCTGAGGGTGGAAGCATTTTGTTGTGTGGTGTATGAGAGCACTGCAAGGGAGTCCAAAGCTATATACGAGTGAGAGTCAGACCCCAGCAAAGTTAGAACAAGGCTCCCTGTGTGTATGACTTAGCCAGCACTGCGGCCCTCCATTTGAATTGAAGTCTAATTGCGAGGGTTCTAACTCGAAGAAACAAGAGTGTGCAGAAACAGTGTTTTAGGTTCCGACGACCTCTCTGTGGGTGGAAGCAGTTTAGCGTGTACTGTGTGTGAGAGCCTCGGGACTGGTGCCATTTCGTAAAATCGGGGTAGAGACAACCCGTTACAGAAGGCAGCTCACAACTCACATCATGGTTATGCGGCTAGTAGCATTGGCCCGGGGGTGCGTGCAGGCTGAATGTCAGCCACCTAACTCGAAGGAGAAACTCGGTAGAGAATCCGTGCTTCAGCGAAAACAGCCGCTCCTGAGGGTGGAAGCATTTTGTTGTGTGCGTGTGTGAGAGCACTGCAAGGGAGTCCAAAGCTATATACGAGTGAGAGTCAGACCCCAGCAAAGTTAGAACAAGGCTCCCCGTGTGTATGACTTAGCTAGCACTGAGGCCCTCCATTTGCATGGAAGTCTAATCGCTAGGGTTCTAAGTCGAAGAAACAACAGTGTACAGAGACAGTGTTTTAGCTTCCGACGACCTCTCTGTGGGAGGAAGCAGTTTAGTGTGTGCTTTCGTTGAGAGCCGCGGGACTGGCTCCATTTCGTAAACTCGGGGTAGACACAGGCCGGTATGAAGGCAGCGCACAAATCACATCATGGTTATGGGGCTAATAGCGTTGCCCCCGGGTTGCATGCAGACTGAAAGTCAGCCACCTAACTCGACGGACAAACTCGGTAGAGAATCCGTGCTTCAGCGAAAACAGCCGCTCCTGAGGGTGGAAGCATTTTGTTGTGTGCGTGCCTGAGAGCACTGCAAAGGAGTCCAAAGCTATATACCAGTCAGCCACAGGCCATATCAAAAGGCAGAACAAGACTCCCAGTGTGTTTGATTTAGCTAGCACTGCTGGCTTCTTTTGCATGGAAGTCTACTCGCTAGCGTTCTAACTCGAGGAAACAACAGTGTACAGAAACATTGTTTTAGCTTCCGACGACCTCACTGTGGGAGGAAGCAGTTTAGGGTGTACTGTGGGTGAGAGCCAGGGGATGGGTTCCATTTCGAAAAATCGGGCTAGAGACAGGCCGATACAGAAGGCAGCTCACAAATCACATCATGGTTATGGGTCTCCTAGCGTCGCCCCGGGGGTGCGTGCAGGCTGAATATCAGCCACCTAACTAGACGGAAAAACTCGGTAGAGGTTCCGTGCTTCAGTGAAAACAGCAGCTCCTGAGGGTGAAAGCATTTTGTTGTGTGCGTGCGTGAGAGCACTGCAAGGGATTCCAAAGGTATATACGAGTGAGACTCAGGCCCCAGCAAAAGGCAGAACAAGACTCCCCGTGTGTTTAATTTAGCCAGCACTGCGTCCCTCCATTTGAATTGAAGTCTAATCGCGAGGGTTCTAACTCGAAGAAACAAGAGTGTGCAGAAACAGTGTTTTAGATTCCGACGACCTCTCTGTGGGTGGAAGCAGTTTAGCGTGTACTGTGTGTGAGAGCCTCGGGACTGGTGCCATTTCGTAAAATCGGGGTAGAGACAACCCGTTACAGAAGGCAGCTCACAACTCACATCATGGTTATGCGGCTAGTAGCATTGGCCCGGGGGTGCGTGCAGGCTGAATGTCAGGCACCTAACTCGAAGGAGAAACTCGGTAGAGAATCCGTGCTTCAGCGAAAACAGCCGCTCCTGAGGGTGGAAGCATTTTGTTGTGTGCGTGTGTGAGAGCACTGCAAGGGAGTCCAAAGCTATATACGAGTGAGAGTCAGACCCCAGCAAAGTTAGAACAAGGCTCCCCGTGTGTATGACTTAGCTAGCACTGAGGCCCTCCATTTGCATGGAAGTCTAATCGCTAGGGTTCTAAGTCGAAGAAACAACAGTGTACAGAGACAGTGTTTTAGCTTCCGACGACCTCTCTGTGGGAGGAAGCAGTTTAGTGTGTGCTTTCGTTGAGAGCCGCGGGACTGGCTCCATTTCGTAAACTCGGGGTAGACACAGGCCGGTATGAAGGCAGCGCACAAATCACATCATGGTTATGGGGCTAATAGCGTTGCCCCCGGGTTGCATGCAGACTGAAAGTCAGCCACCTAACTCGACGGACAAACTCGGTAGAGAATCCGTGCTTCAGCGAAAACAGCCGCTCCTGAGGGTGGAAGCATTTTGTTGTGTGCGTGCCTGAGAGCACTGCAAAGGAGTCCAAAGCTATATACCAGTCAGCCACAGGCCATATCAAAAGGCAGAACAAGACTCCCAGTGTGTTTGATTTAGCTAGCACTGCTGGCTTCTTTTGCATGGAAGTCTACTCGCTAGCGTTCTAACTCGAGGAAACAACAGTGTACAGAAACATTGTTTTAGCTTCCGACGACCTCACTGTGGGAGGAAGCAGTTTAGGGTGTACTGTGGGTGAGAGCCAGGGGATGGGTTCCATTTCGAAAAATCGGGCTAGAGACAGGCCGATACAGAAGGCAGCTCACAAATCACATCATGGTTATGGGTCTACTAGCGTCGCCCCGGGGGTGCGTGCAGGCTGAATATCAGCCACCTAACTAGACGGAAAAACTCGGTAGAGGATCCGTGCTTCAGTGAAAACAGCAGCTCCTGAGGGTGAAAGCATTTTGTTGTGTGCGTGCGTGAGAGCACTGCAAGGGATTCCAAAGGTATATACGAGTGAGACTCAGGCCCCAGCAAAAGGCAGAACAAGACTCCCCGTGTGTTTAATTTAGCCAGCACTGCGGCCCTCCATTTGAATTGAAGTCTAATCGCGAGGGTTCTAACTCGAAGAAACAAGAGTGTGCAGAAACAGTGTTTTAGATTCCGACGACCTCTCTGTGGGTGGAAGCAGTTTAGCGTGTACTGTGTGTGAGAGCCTCGGGACTGGTGCCATTTCGTAAAATCGGGGTAGATACAACCCGTTACAGAAGGCAGCTCACAACTCACATCATGGTTATGCGGCTAGTAGCGTTGGCCCAGGGGTGCGTGCAGGCTGAATGTCAGCCACCTAACTCGAAGGAAAAACTCGGTAGAGAATCCGTGCTTCAGCGAAAACAGCCGATCCTGAGGGTGGAAGCCTTTTGTTGTGTGCGTGCGTGAGAGCACTGCAAGGGAGTCCAAAGCTATATACGAGTCAGACTCAGGACACATCAAAAGGCAGAGCAAGACTCCCAGTGTGTTTGATTTAGCTAGAACTGCGGCCCTCCTTTTGCATTGAAGTCTAATCGCTAGGGTTCGGACTCGAACAAACAACAGTGTACAGAAACAGTGTTTTAGAGTCCGACGACCTCTCTGTGGGAGGTAGCATTTTTGGGTGTACTTTCGTTGAGAGCCACGGGACTGGCTCCATTTCGTAAAATCGGGGTAGAGACAGGCTGGTACAGGAGGTAGCGCACAAATCACATCATGGTTATGGGGCTAGTAGCATTGCCCCGGGGTTGCGTGCAGGCTGAAAGTCAGCCACCTACCTCGACGTAAAAACTCGGGAGAGAATCCGTGCTTCAGCGAAAACAGCCGCTCCTGTGTGTGGAAGCATTTTGTTGTGTGCGTGCTTGAGAGCACTACAAGGGATTCCAAAGGTATATAGGAGTGAGACTCAGGACCCAGCAAAAGGCAGAACGAGGCCCCCGTGTGTTTGATTAAGCTAGCACTGAGACCCTCCATTTGCATGGAAGTCTAATCACTAGGGTTCTAACTCGAAGAAACAACAGTGTACAGAGACAGGGTTTTAGCTTCCGACGTCCTCTCTGTGGGAGGAAGCAGTTTAGGGTGTAGTGTGAGTGAGTGCCACGGGACTGGCTCCATTTCGTAAAATCGGGGTAGAGAGAACCCGGTACAGAGGGGAGCACACAAATCACATCATGGTTATGGGGCTAGTAGCGTTGCCCCGTGGGTGCGTGCAGTCTTAATGTCAGCCAGCTAACTCGAAGGAGAAACTCGGTAGAGAATCCGTGCTTCAGCGAAAACAGCCGCTCCTGAGGGTGGAAGCATTTTGTTGTGTGGTGTATGAGAGCACTGCAAGGGAGTCCAAAGCTATATACGAGTGAGAGTCAGACCCCAGCAAAGTTAGAACAAGGCTCCCTGTGTGTATGACTTAGCCAGCACTGCGGCCCTCCATTTGAATTGAAGTCTAATTGCGAGGGTTCTAACTCGAAGAAACAAGAGTGTGCAGAAACAGTGTTTTAGGGTCCGACGACCTCTCTGTGGGTGGAAGCAGTTTAGCGTGTACTGTGTGTGAGAGCCTCGGGACTGGTGCCATTTCGTAAAATCGGGGTAGAGACAACCCGTTACAGAAGGCAGCTCACAACTCACATCATGGTTATGCGGCTAGTAGCATTGGCCCGGGGGTGCGTGCAGGCTGAATGTCAGCCACCTAACTCGAAGGAGAAACTCGGTAGAGAATCCGTGCTTCAGCGAAAACAGCCGCTCCTGAGGGTGGATGCATTTTGTTGTGTGCGTGTGTGAGAGCACTGCAAGGGAGTCCAAAGCTATATACGAGTGAGAGTCAGACCCCAGCAAAGTTAGAACAAGGCTCCCCGTGTGTATGACTTAGCTAGCACTGAGGCCCTCCATTTGCATGGAAGTCTAATCTCTAGGGTTCTAAGTCGAAGAAACAACAGTGTACAGAGACAGTGTTTTAGATTCCGACGACCTCTCTGTGGGAGGAAGCAGTTTAGTGTGTGCTTTCGTTGAGAGCCGCGGGACTGGCTCCATTTCGTAAACTCGGGGTAGACACAGGCCGGTATGAAGGCAGCGCACAAATCACATCATGGTTATGGGGCTAATAGCGTTGCCCCCGGGTTGCATGCAGACTGAAAGTCAGCCACCTAACTCGACGGACAAACTCGGTAGAGAATCCGTGCTTCAGCGAAAACAGCCGCTCCTGAGGGTGGAAGCATTTTGTTGTGTGCGTGCCTGAGAGCACTGCAAAGGAGTCCAAAGCTATATACCAGTCAGCCACAGGCCATATCAAAAGGCAGAACAAGACTCCCAGTGTGTTTGATTTAGCTAGCACTGCTGGCTTCTTTTGCATGGAAGTCTACTCGCTAGCGTTCTAACTCGAGGAAACAACAGTGTACAGAAACATTGTTTTAGCTTCCGACGACCTCACTGTGGGAGGAAGCAGTTTAGGGTGTACTGTGGGTGAGAGCCAGGGGATGGGTTCCATTTCGAAAAATCGGGCTAGAGACAGGCCGATACAGAAGGCAGCTCACAAATCACATCATGGTTATGGGTCTCCTAGCGTCGCCCCGGGGGTGCGTGCAGGCTGAATATCAGCCACCTAACTAGACGGAAAAACTCGGTAGAGGATCCGTGCTTCAGTGAAAACAGCAGCTCCTGAGGGTGAAAGCATTTTGTTGTGTGCGTGCGTGAGAGCACTGCAAGGGATTCCAAAGGTATATACGAGTGAGACTCAGGCCCCAGCAAAAGGCAGAACAAGACTCCCCGTGTGTTTAATTTAGCCAGCACTGCGGCCCTCCATTTGAATTGAAGTCTAATCGCGAGGGTTCTAACTCGAAGAAACAAGAGTGTGCAGAAACAGTGTTTTAGATTCCGACGACCTCTCTGTGGGTGGAAGCAGTTTAGCGTGTACTGTGTGTGAGAGCCTCGGGACTGGTGCCATTTCGTAAAATCGGGGTAGAGACAACCCGTTACAGAAGGCAGCTCACAACTCACATCATGGTTATGCGGCTAGTAGCGTTGGCCCAGGGGTGCGTGCAGGCTGAATGTCAGCCACCTAACTCGAAGGAAAAACTCGGTAGAGAATCCGTGCTTCAGCGAAAACAGCCGATCCTGAGGGTGGAAGCCTTTTGTTGTGTGCGTGCGTGAGAGCACTGCAAGGGAGTCCAAAGCTATATACGAGTCAGACTCAGGACACATCAAAAGGCAGAGCAAGACTCCCAGTGTGTTTGATTTAGCTAGAACTGCGGCCCTCCTTTTGCATTGAAGTCTAATCGCTAGGGTTCGGACTCGAACAAACAACAGTGTACAGAAACAGTGTTTTAGAGTCCGACGACCTCTCTGTGGGAGGTAGCATTTTTGGGTGTACTTTCGTTGAGAGCCACGGGACTGGCTCCATTTCGTAAAATCGGGGTAGAGACAGGCTGGTACAGGAGGTAGCGCACAAATCACATCATGGTTATGGGGCTAGTAGCATTGCCCCGGGGTTGCGTGCAGGCTGAAAGTCAGCCACCTACCTCGACGTAAAAACTCGGGAGAGAATCCGTGCTTCAGCGAAAACAGCCGCTCCTGTGTGTGGAATCATTTTGTTGTGTGCGTGCTTGAGAGCACTACAAGGGATTCCAAAGGTATATAGGAGTGAGACTCAGGACCCAGCAAAAGGCAGAACGAGGCCCCCGTGTGTTTGATTAAGCTAGCACTGAGACCCTCCATTTGCATGGAAGTCTAATCACTAGGGTTCTAACTCGAAGAAACAACAGTGTACAGAGACAGGGTTTTAGCTTCCGACGTCCTCTCTGTGGGAGGAAGCAGTTTAGGGTGTAGTGTGAGTGAGTGCCACGGGACTGGCTCCATTTCGTAAAATCGTGGTAGAGAGAACCCGGTACAGAGGGGAGCACACAAATCACATCATGCTTATGGGGCTAGTAGCGTTGCCCCGTGGGTGCGTGCAGTCTTAATGTCAGCCAGCTAACTCGAAGGAGAAACTCGGTAGAGAATCCGAGCTTCAGCGAAAACAGCCGCTCGTGAGGGTGGAAGCATTTTGTTGTGTGGTGTATGAGAGCACTGCAAGGGAGTCCAAAGCTATATACGAGTGAGAGTCAGACCCCAGCAAAGTTAGAACAAGGCTCCCTGTGTGTATGACTTAGCCAGCACTGCGGCCCTCCATTTGAATTGAAGTCTAATTGCGAGGGTTCTAACTCGAAGAAACAAGAGTGTGCAGAAACAGTGTTTTAGGGTCCGACGACCTCTCTGTGGGTGGAAGCAGTTTAGCGTGTACTGTGTGTGAGAGCCTCGGGACTGGTGCCATTTCGTAAAATCGGGGTAGAGACAACCCGTTACAGAAGGCAGCTCACAACTCACATCATGGTTATGCGGCTAGTAGCATTGGCCCGGGGGTGCGTGCAGGCTGAATGTCAGGCACCTAACTCGAAGGAGAAACTCGGTAGAGAATCCGTGCTTCAGCGAAAACAGCCGCTCCTGAGGGTGGAAGCATTTTGTTGTGTGCGTGTGTGAGAGCACTGCAAGGGAGTCCAAAGCTATATACGAGTGAGAGTCAGACCCCAGCAAAGTTAGAACAAGGCTCCCCGTGTGTATGACTTAGCTAGCACTGAGGCCCTCCATTTGCATGGAAGTCTAATCGCTAGGGTTCTAAGTCGAAGAAACAACAGTGTACAGAGACAGTGTTTTAGCTTCCGACGACCTCTCTGTGGGAGGAAGCAGTTTAGTGTGTGCTTTCGTTGAGAGCCGCGGGACTGGCTCCATTTCATAAACTCGGGGTAGACACAGGCCGGTATGAAGGCAGCGCACAAATCACATCATGGTTATGGGGCTAATAGCGTTGCCCCCGGGTTGCATGCAGACTGAAAGTCAGCCACCTAACTCGACGGACAAACTCGGTAGAGAATCCGTGCTTCAGCGAAAACAGCCGCTCCTGAGGGTGGAAGCATTTTGTTGTGTGCGTGCCTGAGAGCACTGCAAAGGAGTCCAAAGCTATATACCAGTCAGCCACAGGCCATATCAAAAGGCAGAACAAGACTCCCAGTGTGTTTGATTTAGCTAGCACTGCTGGCTTCTTTTGCATGGAAGTCTACTCGCTAGCGTTCTAACTCGAGGAAACAACAGTGTACAGAAACATTGTTTTAGCTTCCGACGACCTCACTGTGGGAGGAAGCAGTTTAGGGTGTACTGTGGGTGAGAGCCAGGGGATGGGTTCCATTTCAAAAAATCGGGCTAGAGACAGGCCGATACAGAAGGCAGCTCACAAATCACATCATGGTTATGGGTCTCCTAGCGTCGCCCCGGGGGTGCGTGCAGGCTGAATATCAGCCACCTAACTAGACGGAAAAACTCGGTAGAGGATCCGTGCTTCAGTGAAAACAGCAGCTCCTGAGGGTGAAAGCATTTTGTTGTGTGCGTGCGTGAGAGCACTGCAAGGGATTCCAAAGGTATATACGAGTGAGACTCAGGCCCCAGCAAAAGGCAGAACAAGACTCCCCGTGTGTTTAATTTAGCCAGCACTGCGGCCCTCCATTTGAATTGAAGTCTAATCGCGAGGGTTCTAACTCGAAGAAACAAGAGTGTGCAGAAACAGTGTTTTAGATTCCGACGACCTCTCTGTGGGTGGAAGCAGTTTAGCGTGTACTGTGTGTGAGAGCCTCGGGACTGGTGCCATTTCGTAAAATCGGGGTAGAGACAACCCGTTACAGAAGGCAGCTCACAACTCACATCATGGTTATGCGGCTAGTAGCATTGGCCCGGGGGTGCGTGCAGGCTGAATGTCAGGCACCTAACTCGAAGGAGAAACTCGGTAGAGAATCCGTGCTTCAGCGAAAACAGCCGCTCCTGAGGGTGGAAGCATTTTGTTGTGTGCGTGTGTGAGAGCACTGCAAGGGAGTCCAAAGCTATATACGAGTGAGAGTCAGACCCCAGCAAAGTTAGAACAAGGCTCCCCGTGTGTATGACTTAGCTAGCACTGAGGCCCTCCATTTGCATGGAAGTCTAATCGCTAGGGTTCTAAGTCGAAGAAACAACAGTGTACAGAGACAGTGTTTTAGCTTCCGACGACCTCTCTGTGGGAGGAAGCAGTTTAGTGTGTGCTTTCGTTGAGAGCTGCGGGACTGGCTCCATTTCGTAAACTCGGGGTAGACACAGGCCGGTATGAAGGCAGCGCACAAATCACATCATGGTTATGGGGCTAATAGCGTTGCCCCCGGGTTGCATGCAGACTGAAAGTCAGCCACCTAACTCGACGGACAAACTCGGTAGAGAATCCGTGCTTCAGCGAAAACAGCCGCTCCTGAGGGTGGAAGCATTTTGTTGTGTGCGTGCCTGAGAGCACTGCAAAGGAGTCCAAAGCTATATACCTGTCAGCCACAGGCCATATCAAAAGGCAGAACAAGACTCCCAGTGTGTTTGATTTAGCTAGCACTGCTGGCTTCTTTTGCATGGAAGTCTACTCGCTAGCGTTCTAACTCGAGGAAACAACAGTGTACAGAAACATTGTTTTAGCTTCCGACGACCTCACTGTGGGAGGAAGCAGTTTAGGGTGTACTGTGGGTGAGAGCCAGGGGATGGGTTCCATTTCGAAAAATCGGGCTAGAGACAGGCCGATACAGAAGGCAGCTCACAAATCACATCATGGTTATGGGTCTACTAGCGTCGCCCCGGGGGTGCGTGCAGGCTGAATATCAGCCACCTAACTAGACGGAAAAACTCGGTAGAGGATCCGTGCTTCAGTGAAAACAGCAGCTCCTGAGGGTGAAAGCATTTTGTTGTGTGCGTGCGTGAGAGCACTGCAAGGGATTCCAAAGGTATATACGAGTGAGACTCAGGCCCCAGCAAAAGGCAGAACAAGACTCCCCGTGTGTTTAATTTAGCCAGCACTGCGGCCCTCCATTTGAATTGAAGTCTAATCGCGAGGGTTCTAACTCGAAGAAACAAGAGTGTGCAGAAACAGTGTTTTAGATTCCAACGACCTCTCTGTGGGTGGAAGCAGTTTAGCGTGTACTGTGTGTGAGAGCCTCGGGACTGGTGCCATTTCGTAAAATCGGGGTAGATACAACCCGTTACAGAAGGCAGCTCACAACTCACATCATGGTTATGCGGCTAGTAGCGTTGGCCCAGGGGTGCGTGCAGGCTGAATGTCAGCCACCTAACTCGAAGGAAAAACTCGGTAGAGAATCCGTGCTTCAGCGAAAACAGCCTATCCTGAGGGTGGAAGCCTTTTGTTGTGTGCGTGCGTGAGAGCACTGCAAGGGAGTCCAAAGCTATATACGAGTCAGACTCAGGACACATCAAAAGGCAGAGCAAGACTCCCAGTGTGTTTGATTTAGCTAGAACTGCGGCCCTCCTTTTGCATTGAAGTCTAATCGCTAGGGTTCGGACTCGAACAAACAACAGTGTACAGAAACAGTGTTTTAGAGTCCGACGACCTCTCTGTGGGAGGTAGCATTTTTGGGTGTACTTTCGTTGAGAGCCACGGGACTGGCTCCATTTCGTAAAATCGGGGTAGAGACAGGCTGGTACAGGAGGTAGCGCACAAATCACATCATGGTTATGGGGCTAGTAGCATTGCCCCGGGGTTGCGTGCAGGCTGAAAGTCAGCCACCTACCTCGACGTAAAAACTCGGGAGAGAATCCGTGCTTCAGCGAAAACAGCCGCTCCTGTGTGTGGAATCATTTTGTTGTGTGCGTGCTTGAGAGCACTACAAGGGATTCCAAAGGTATATAGGAGTGAGACTCAGGACCCAGCAAAAGGCAGAACGAGGCCCCCGTGTGTTTGATTAAGCTAGCACTGAGACCCTCCATTTGCATCGAAGTCTAATCACTAGGGTTCTAACTCGAAGAAACAACAGTGTACAGAGACAGGGTTTTAGCTTCCGACGTCCTCTCTGTGGGAGGAAGCAGTTTAGGGTGTAGTGTGAGTGAGTGCCACGGGACTGGCTCCATTTCGTAAAATCGGGGTAGAGAGAACCCGGTACAGAGGGGAGCACACAAATCACATCATGGTTATGGGGCTAGTAGCGTTGCCCCGTGGGTGCGTGCAGTCTTAATGTCAGCCAGCTAACTCGAAGGAGAAACTCGGTAGAGAATCCGAGCTTCAGCGAAAACAGCCGCTCGTGAGGGTGGAAGCATTTTGTTGTGTGGTGTATGAGAGCACTGCAAGGGAGTCCAAAGCTATATACGAGTGAGAGTCAGACCCCAGCAAAGTTAGAACAAGGCTCCCTGTGTGTATGACTTAGCCAGCACTGCGGCCCTCCATTTGAATTGAAGTCTAATTGCGAGGGTTCTAACTCGAAGAAACAAGAGTGTGCAGAAACAGTGTTTTAGGGTCCGACGACCTCTCTGTGGGTGGAAGCAGTTTAGCGTGTACTGTGTGTGAGAGCCTCGGGACTGGTGCCATTTCGTAAAATCGGGGTAGAGACAACCCGTTACAGAAGGCAGCTCACAACTCACATCATGGTTATGCGGCTAGTAGCATTGGCCCGGGGGTGCGTGCAGGCTGAATGTCAGCCACCTAACTCGAAGGAGAAACTCGGTAGAGAATCCGTGCTTCAGCGAAAACAGCCGCTCCTGAGGGTGGAAGCATTTTGTTGTGTGCGTGTGTGAGAGCACTGCAAGGGAGTCCAAAGCTATATACGAGTGAGAGTCAGACCCCAGCAAAGTTAGAACAAGGCTCCCCGTGTGTATGACTTAGCTAGCACTGAGGCCCTCCATTTGCATGGAAGTCTAATCGCTAGGGTTCTAAGTCGAAGAAACAACAGTGTACAGAGACAGTGTTTTAGCTTCCGACGACCTCTCTGTGGGAGGAAGCAGTTTAGTGTGTGCTTTCGTTGAGAGCCGCGGGACTGGCTCCATTTCATAAACTCGGGGTAGACACAGGCCGGTATGAAGGCAGCGCACAAATCACATCATGGTTATGGGGCTAATAGCGTTGCCCCCGGGTTGCATGCAGACTGAAAGTCAGCCACCTAACTCGACGGACAAACTCGGTAGAGAATCCGTGCTTCAGCGAAAACAGCCGCTCCTGAGGGTGGAAGCATTTTGTTGTGTGCATGCCTGAGAGCACTGCAAAGGAGTCCAAAGCTATATACCAGTCAGCCACAGGCCATATCAAAAGGCAGAACAAGACTCCCAGTGTGTTTGATTTAGCTAGCACTGCTGGCTTCTTTTGCATGGAAGTCTACTCGCTAGCGTTCTAACTCGAGGAAACAACAGTGTACAGAAACATTGTTTTAGCTTCCGACGACCTCACTGTGGGAGGAAGCAGTTTAGGGTGTACTGTGGGTGAGAGCCAGGGGATGGGTTCCATTTCAAAAAATCGGGCTAGAGACAGGCCGATACAGAAGGCAGCTAACAAATCACATCATGGTTATGGGTCTCCTAGCGTCGCCCCGGGGGTGCGTGCAGGCTGAATATCAGCCACCTAACTAGACGGAAAAACTCGGTAGAGGATCCGTGCTTCAGTGAAAACAGCAGCTCCTGAGGGTGAAAGCATTTTGTTGTGTGCGTGCGTGAGAGCACTGCAAGGGATTCCAAAGGTATATACGAGTGAGACTCAGGCCCCAGCAAAAGGCAGAACAAGATTCCCCGTGTGTTTAATTTAGCCAGCACTGCGTCCCTCCATTTGAATTGAAGTCTAATCGCGAGGGTTCTAACTCGAAGAAACAAGAGTGTGCAGAAACAGTGTTTTAGATTCCGACGACCTCTCTGTGGGTGGAAGCAGTTTAGCGTGTACTGTGTGTGAGAGCCTCGGGACTGGTGCCATTTCGTAAAATCGGGGTAGAGACAACCCGTTACAGAAGGCAGCTCACAACTCACATCATGGTTATGCGGCTAGTAGCATTGGCCCGGGGGTGCGTGCAGGCTGAATGTCAGGCACCTAACTCGAAGGAGAAACTCGGTAGAGAATCCGTGCTTCAGCGAAAACAGCCGCTCCTGAGGGTGGAAGCATTTTGTTGTGTGCGTGTGTGAGAGCACTGCAAGGGAGTCCAAAGCTATATACGAGTGAGAGTCAGACCCCAGCAAAGTTAGAACAAGGCTCCCCGTGTGTATGACTTAGCTAGCACTGAGGCCCTCCATTTGCATGGAAGTCTAATCGCTAGGGTTCTAAGTCGAAGAAACAACAGTGTACAGAGACAGTGTTTTAGCTTCCGACGACCTCTCTGTGGGAGGAAGCAGTTTAGTGTGTGCTTTCGTTGAGAGCTGCGGGACTGGCTCCATTTCGTAAACTCGGGGTAGACACAGGCCGGTATGAAGGCAGCGCACAAATCACATCATGGTTATGGGGCTAATAGCGTTGCCCCCGGGTTGCATGCAGACTGAAAGTCAGCCACCTAACTCGACGGACAAACTCGGTAGAGAATCCGTGCTTCAGCGAAAACAGCCGCTCCTGAGGGTGGAAGCATTTTGTTGTGTGCGTGCCTGAGAGCACTGCAAAGGAGTCCAAAGCTATATACCTGTCAGCCACAGGCCATATCAAAAGGCAGAACAAGACTCCCAGTGTGTTTGATTTAGCTAGCACTGCTGGCTTCTTTTGCATGGAAGTCTACTCGCTAGCGTTCTAACTCGAGGAAACAACAGTGTACAGAAACATTGTTTTAGCTTCCGACGACCTCACTGTGGGAGGAAGCAGTTTAGGGTGTACTGTGGGTGAGAGCCAGGGGATGGGTTCCATTTCGAAAAATCGGGCTAGAGACAGGCCGATACAGAAGGCAGCTCACAAATCACATCATGGTTATGGGTCTACTAGCGTCGCCCCGGGGGTGCGTGCAGGCTGAATATCAGCCACCTAACTAGACGGAAAAACTCGGTAGAGGATCCGTGCTTCAGTGAAAACAGCAGCTCCTGAGGGTGAAAGCATTTTGTTGTGTGCGTGCGTGAGAGCACTGCCAGGGATTCCAAAGGTATATACGAGTGAGACTCAGGCCCCAGCAAAAGGCAGAACAAGACTCCCCGTGTGTTTAATTTAGCCAGCACTGCGTCCCTCCATTTGAATTGAAGTCTAATCGCGAGGGTTCTAACTCGAAGAAACAAGAGTGTGCAGAAACAGTGTTTTAGATTCCGACGACCTCTCTGTGGGTGGAAGCAGTTTAGCGTGTACTGTGTGTGAGAGCCTCGGGACTGGTGCCATTTCGTAAAATCGGGGTAGAGACAACCCGTTACAGAAGGCAGCTCACAACTCACATCATGGTTATGCGGCTAGTAGCGTTGGCCCGGGGGTGCGTGCAGGCTGAATGTCAGCCACCTAACTCGAAGGAAAAACTCGGTAGAGAATCCGTGCTTCAGCGAAAACAGCCGATCCTGAGGGTGGAAGCCTTTTGTTGTGTGCGTGCGTGAGAGCACTGCAAGGGAGTCCAAAGCTATATACGAGTCAGACTCAGGACACATCAAAAGGCAGAGCAAGACTCCCAGTGTGTTTGATTTAGCTAGAACTGCGGCCCTCCTTTTGCATTGAAGTCTAATCGCTAGGGTTCGGACTCGAACAAACAACAGTGTACAGAAACAGTGTTTTAGAGTCCGACGACCTCTCTGTGGGAGGAAGCACTTTTGGGTGTACTTTCGTTGAGAGCCACGGGACTGGCTCCATTTCGTAAAATCGGGGTAGAGACAGGCTGGTACAGGAGGTAGCGCACAAATCACATCATGGTTATGGGGCTAGTAGCATTGCCCCGGGGTTGCGTGCAGGCTGAAAGTCAGCCACCTACCTCGACGTAAAAACTCGGGAGAGAATCCGTGCTTCAGCGAAAACAGCCGCTCCTGTGTGTGGAATCATTTTGTTGTGTGCGTGCTTGAGAGCACTACAAGGGATTCCAAAGGTATATAGGAGTGAGACTCAGGACCCAGCAAAAGGCAGAACGAGGCCCCCGTGTGTTTGATTAAGCTAGCACTGAGACCCTCCATTTGCATGGAAGTCTAATCACTAGGGTTCTAACTCGAAGAAACAACAGTGTACAGAGACAGGGTTTTAGCTTCCGACGTCCTCTCTGTGGGAGGAAGCAGTTTAGGGTGTAGTGTGAGTGAGTGCCACGGGACTGGCTCCATTTCGTAAAATCGGGGTAGAGAGAACCCGGTACAGAGGGGAGCACACAAATCACATCATGGTTATGGGGCTAGTAGCGTTGCCCTGTGGGTGCGTGCAGTCTTAATGTCAGCCAGCTAACTCGAAGGAGAAACTCGGTAGAGAATCCGAGCTTCAGCGAAAACAGCCGCTCCTGAGGGTGGAAGCATTTTGTTGTGTGGTGTATGAGAGCACTGCAAGGGAGTCCAAAGCTATATACGAGTGAGAGTCAGACCCCAGCAAAGTTAGAACAAGGCTCCCTGTGTGTATGACTTAGCCAGCACTGCGGCCCTCCATTTGAATTGAAGTCTAATTGCGAGGGTTCTAACTCGAAGAAACAAGAGTGTGCAGAAACAGTGTTTTAGGTTCCGACGACCTCTCTGTGGGTGGAAGCAGTTTAGCGTGTACTGTGTGTGAGAGCCTCGGGACTGGTGCCATTTCGTAAAATCGGGATAGAGACAACCCGTTACAGAAGGCAGCTCACAACTCACATCATGGTTATGCGGCTAGTAGCATTGGCCCGGGGGTGCGTGCAGGCTGAATGTCAGCCACCTAACTCGAAGGAGAAACTCGGTAGAGAATCCGTGCTTCAGCGAAAACAGCCGCTCCTGAGGGTGGATGCATTTTGTTGTGTGCGTGTGTGAGAGCACTGCAAGGGAGTCCAAAGCTATATACGAGTGAGAGTCAGACCCCAGCAAAGTTAGAACAAGGCTCCCCGTGTGTATGACTTAGCTAGCACTGAGGCCCTCCATTTGCATGGAAGTCTAATCGCTAGGGTTCTAAGTCGAAGAAACAACAGTGTACAGAGACAGTGTTTTAGCTTCCGACGACCTCTCTGTGGGAGGAAGCAGTTTAGTGTGTGCTTTCGTTGAGAGCCGCGGGACTGGCTCCATTTCGTAAACTCGGGGTAGACACAGGCCGGTATGAAGGCAGCGCACAAATCACATCATGGTTATGGGGCTAATAGCGTTGCCCCCGGGTTGCATGCAGACTGAAAGTCAGCCACCTAACTCGACGGACAAACTCGGTAGAGAATCCGTGCTTCAGCGAAAACAGCCGCTCCTGAGGGTGGAAGCATTTTGTTGTGTGCGTGCCTGAGAGCACTGCAAAGGAGTCCAAAGCTATATACCAGTCAGCCACAGGCCATATCAAAAGGCAGAACAAGACTCCCAGTGTGTTTGATTTAGCTAGCACTGCTGGCTTCTTTTGCATGGAAGTCTACTCGCTAGCGTTCTAACTCGAGGAAACAACAGTGTACAGAAACATTGTTTTAGCTTCCGACGACCTCACTGTGGGAGGAAGCAGTTTAGGGTGTACTGTGGGTGAGAGCCAGGGGATGGGTTCCATTTCGAAAAATCGGGCTAGAGACAGGCCGATACAGAAGGCAGCTCACAAATCACATCATGGTTATGGGTCTCCTAGCGTCGCCCCGGGGGTGCGTGCAGGCTGAATATCAGCCACCTAACTAGACGGAAAAACTCGGTAGAGGATCCGTGCTTCAGTGAAAACAGCAGCTCCTGAGGGTGAAAGCATTTTGTTGTGTGCGTGCGTGAGAGCACTGCAAGGGATTCCAAAGGTATATACGAGTGAGACTCAGGCCCCAGCAAAAGGCAGAACAAGACTCCCCGTGTGTTTAATTTAGCCAGCACTGCGTCCCTCCATTTGAATTGAAGTCTAATCGCGAGGGTTCTAACTCGAAGAAACAAGAGTGTGCAGAAACAGTGTTTTAGATTCCGACGACCTCTCTGTGGGTGGAAGCAGTTTAGCGTGTACTGTGTGTGAGAGCCTCGGGACTGGTGCCATTTCGTAAAATCGGGGTAGAGACAACCCGTTACAGAAGGCAGCTCACAACTCACATCATGGTTATGCGGCTAGTAGCATTGGCCCGGGGGTGCGTGCAGGCTGAATGTCAGGCACCTAACTCGAAGGAGAAACTCGGTAGAGAATCCGTGCTTCAGCGAAAACAGCCGCTCCTGAGGGTGGAAGCATTTTGTTGTGTGCGTGTGTGAGAGCACTGCAAGGGAGTCCAAAGCTATATACGAGTGAGAGTCAGACCCCAGCAAAGTTAGAACAAGGCTCCCCGTGTGTATGACTTAGCTAGCACTGAGGCCCTCCATTTGCATGGAAGTCTAATCGCTAGGGTTCTAAGTCGAAGAAACAACAGTGTACAGAGACAGTGTTTTAGCTTCCGACGACCTCTCTGTGGGAGGAAGCAGTTTAGTGTGTGCTTTCGTTGAGAGCCGCGGGACTGGCTCCATTTCGTAAACTCGGGGTAGACACAGGCCGGTATGAAGGCAGCGCACAAATCACATCATGGTTATGGGGCTAATAGCGTTGCCCCCGGGTTGCATGCAGACTGAAAGTCAGCCACCTAACTCGACGGACAAACTCGGTAGAGAATCCGTGCTTCAGCGAAAACAGCCGCTCCTGAGGGTGGAAGCATTTTGTTGTGTGCGTGCCTGAGAGCACTGCAAAGGAGTCCAAAGCTATATACCAGTCAGCCACAGGCCATATCAAAAGGCAGAACAAGACTCCCAGTGTGTTTGATTTAGCTAGCACTGCTGGCTTCTTTTGCATGGAAGTCTACTCGCTAGCGTTCTAACTCGAGGAAACAACAGTGTACAGAAACATTGTTTTAGCTTCCGACGACCTCACTGTGGGAGGAAGCAGTTTAGGGTGTACTGTGGGTGAGAGCCAGGGGATGGGTTCCATTTCGAAAAATCGGGCTAGAGACAGGCCGATACAGAAGGCAGCTCACAAATCACATCATGGTTATGGGTCTACTAGCGTCGCCCCGGGGGTGCGTGCAGGCTGAATATCAGCCACCTAACTAGACGGAAAAACTCGGTAGAGGATCCGTGCTTCAGTGAAAACAGCAGCTCCTGAGGGTGAAAGCATTTTGTTGTGTGCGTGCGTGAGAGCACTGCCAGGGATTCCAAAGGTATATACGAGTGAGACTCAGGCCCCAGCAAAAGGCAGAACAAGACTCCCCGTGTGTTTAATTTAGCCAGCACTGCGTCCCTCCATTTGAATTGAAGTCTAATCGCGAGGGTTCTAACTCGAAGAAACAAGAGTGTGCAGAAACAGTGTTTTAGATTCCGACGACCTCTCTGTGGGTGGAAGCAGTTTAGCGTGTACTGTGTGTGAGAGCCTCGGGACTGGTGCCATTTCGTAAAATCGGGGTAGAGACAACCCGTTACAGAAGGCAGCTCACAACTCACATCATGGTTATGCGGCTAGTAGCGTTGGCCCGGGGGTGCGTGCAGGCTGAATGTCAGCCACCTAACTCGAAGGAAAAACTCGGTAGAGAATCCGTGCTTCAGCGAAAACAGCCGATCCTGAGGGTGGAAGCCTTTTGTTGTGTGCGTGCGTGAGAGCACTGCAAGGGAGTCCAAAGCTATATACGAGTCAGACTCAGGACACATCAAAAGGCAGAGCAAGACTCCCAGTGTGTTTGATTTAGCTAGAACTGCGGCCCTCCTTTTGCATTGAAGTCTAATCGCTAGGGTTCGGACTCGAACAAACAACAGTGTACAGAAACAGTGTTTTAGAGTCCGACGACCTCTCTGTGGGAGGAAGCACTTTTGGGTGTACTTTCGTTGAGAGCCACGGGACTGGCTCCATTTCGTAAAATCGGGGTAGAGACAGGCTGGTACAGGAGGTAGCGCACAAATCACATCATGGTTATGGGGCTAGTAGCATTGCCCCGGGGTTGCGTGCAGGCTGAAAGTCAGCCACCTACCTCGACGTAAAAACTCGGGAGAGAATCCGTGCTTCAGCGAAAACAGCCGCTCCTGTGTGTGGAATCATTTTGTTGTGTGCGTGCTTGAGAGCACTACAAGGGATTCCAAAGGTATATAGGAGTGAGACTCAGGACCCAGCAAAAGGCAGAACGAGGCCCCCGTGTGTTTGATTAAGCTAGCACTGAGACCCTCCATTTGCATGGAAGTCTAATCACTAGGGTTCTAACTCGAAGAAACAACAGTGTACAGAGACAGGGTTTTAGCTTCCGACGTCCTCTCTGTGGGAGGAAGCAGTTTAGGGTGTAGTGTGAGTGAGTGCCACGGGACTGGCTCCATTTCGTAAAATCGGGGTAGAGAGAACCCGGTACAGAGGGGAGCACACAAATCACATCATGGTTATGGGGCTAGTAGCGTTGCCCCGTGGGTGCGTGCAGTCTTAATGTCAGCCAGCTAACTCGAAGGAGAAACTCGGTAGAGAATCCGAGCTTCAGCGAAAACAGCCGCTCCTGAGGGTGGAAGCATTTTGTTGTGTGGTGTATGAGAGCACTGCAAGGGAGTCCAAAGCTATATACGAGTGAGAGTCAGACCCCAGCAAAGTTGGAACAAGGCTCCCTGTGTGTATGACTTAGCCAGCACTGCGGCCCTCCATTTGAATTGAAGTCTAATTGCGAGGGTTCTAACTCGAAGAAACAAGAGTGTGCAGAAACAGTGTTTTAGGTTCCGACGACCTCTCTGTGGGTGGAAGCAGTTTAGCGTGTACTGTGTGTGAGAGCCTCGGGACTGGTGCCATTTCGTAAAATCGGGGTAGAGACAACCCGTTACAGAAGGCAGCTCACAACTCACATCATGGTTATGCGGCTAGTAGCATTGGCCCGGGGGTGCGTGCAGGCTGAATGTCAGGCACCTAACTCGAAGGAGAAACTCGGTAGAGAATCCGTGCTTCAGCGAAAACAGCCGCTCCTGAGGGTGGAAGCATTTTGTTGTGTGCGTGTGTGAGAGCACTGCAAGGGAGTCCAAAGCTATATACGAGTGAGAGTCAGACCCCAGCAAAGTTAGAACAAGGCTCCCCGTGTGTATGACTTAGCTAGCACTGAGGCCCTCCATTTGCATGGAAGTCTAATCGCTAGGGTTCTAAGTCGAAGAAACAACAGTGTACAGAGACAGTGTTTTAGCTTCCGACGACCTCTCTGTGGGAGGAAGCAGTTTAGTGTGTGCTTTCGTTGAGAGCCGCGGGACTGGCTCCATTTCGTAAACTCGGGGTAGACACAGGCCGGTATGAAGGCAGCGCACAAATCACATCATGGTTATGGGGCTAATAGCGTTGCCCCCGGGTTGCATGCAGACTGAAAGTCAGCCACCTAACTCGACGGACAAACTCGGTAGAGAATCCGTGCTTCAGCGAAAACAGCCGCTCCTGAGGGTGGAAGCATTTTGTTGTGTGCGTGCCTGAGAGCACTGCAAAGGAGTCCAAAGCTATATACCAGTCAGCCACAGGCCATATCAAAAGGAAGAACAAGACTCCCAGTGTGTTTGATTTAGCTAGCACTGCTGGCTTCTTTTGCATGGAAGTCTACTCGCTAGCGTTCTAACTCGAGGAAACAACAGTGTACAGAAACATTGTTTTAGCTTCCGACGACCTCACTGTGGGAGGAAGCAGTTTAGGGTGTACTGTGGGTGAGAGCCAGGGGATGGGTTCCATTTCGAAAAATCGGGCTAGAGACAGGCCGATACAGAAGGCAGCTCACAAATCACATCATGGTTATGGGTCTACTAGCGTCGCCCCGGGGGTGCGTGCAGGCTGAATATCAGCCACCTAACTAGACGGAAAAACTCGGTAGAGGATCCGTGCTTCAGTGAAAACAGCAGCTCCTGAGGGTGAAAGCATTTTGTTGTGTGCGTGCGTAAGAGCACTGCAAGGGATTCCAAAGGTATATACGAGTGAGGCTCAGGCCCCAGCAAAAGGCAGAACAAGACTCCCCGTGTGTTTAATTTAGCCAGCACTGCGGCCCTCCATTTGAATTGAAGTCTAATCGCGAGGGTTCTAACTCGAAGAAACAAGAGTGTGCAGAAACAGTGTTTTAGATTCCGACGACCTCTCTGTGGGTGGAAGCAGTTTAGCGTGTACTGTGTGTGAGAGCCTCGGGACTGGTGCCATTTCATAAAATCGGGGTAGAGACAACCCGTTACAGAAGGCAGCTCACAACTCACATCATGGTTATGCGGCTAGTAGCGTTGGCCCGGGGGTGCGTGCAGGCTGAATGTCAGCCACCTAACTCGAAGGAAAAACTCGGTAGAGAATCCGTGCTTCAGCGAAAACAGCCGATCCTGAGGGTGGAAGCCTTTTGTTGTGTGCGTGCGTGAGAGCACTGCAAGGGAGTCCAAAGCTATATACGAGTCAGACTCAGGACACATCAAAAGGCAGAGCAAGACTCCCAGTGTGTTTGATTTAGCTAGAACTGCGGCCCTCCTTTTGCATTGAAGTCTAATCGCTAGGGTTCGGACTCGAACAAACAACAGTGTACAGAAACAGTGTTTTAGATTCCGACGACCTCTCTGTGGGAGGAAGCACTTTTGGGTGTACTTTCGTTGAGAGCCACGGGACTGGCTCCATTTCGTAAAATCGGGGTAGAGACAGGCTGGTACAGGAGGTAGCGCACAAATCACATCATGGTTATGGGGCTAGTAGCATTGCCCCGGGGTTGCGTGCAGGCTGAAAGTCAGCCACCTACCTCGACGTAAAAACTCGGGAGAGAATCCGTGCTTCAGCGAAAACAGCCGCTCCTGTGTGTGGAATCATTTTGTTGTGTGCGTGCTTGAGAGCACTACAAGGGATTCCAAAGGTATATAGGAGTGAGACTCAGGACCCAGCAAAAGGCAGAACGAGGCCCCCGTGTGTTTGATTAAGCTAGCACTGAGACCCTCCATTTGCATGGAAGTCTAATCACTAGGGTTCTAACTCGAAGAAACAACAGTGTACAGAGACAGGGTTTTAGCTTCCGACGTCCTCTCTGTGGGAGGAAGCAGTTTAGGGTGTAGTGTGAGTGAGTGCCACGGGACTGGCTCCATTTCGTAAAATCGGGGTAGAGAGAACCCGGTACAGAGGGGAGCACACAAATCACATCATGGTTATGGGGCTAGTAGCGTTGCCCCGTGGGTGCGTGCAGTCTTAATGTCAGCCAGCTAACTCGAAGGAGAAACTCGGTAGAGAATCCGAGCTTCAGCGAAAACAGCCGCTCCTGAGGGTGGAAGCATTTTGTTGTGTGGTGTATGAGAGCACTGCAAGGGAGTCCAAAGCTATATACGAGTGAGAGTCAGACCCCAGCAAAGTTAGAACAAGGCTCCCTGTGTGTATGACTTAGCCAGCACTGCGGCCCTCCATTTGAATTGAAGTCTAATCGCGAGGGTTCTAACTCGAAGAAACAAGAGTGTGCAGAAACAGTGTTTTAGGTTCCGACGACCTCTCTGTGGGTGGAAGCAGTTTAGCGTGTACTGTGTGTGAGAGCCTCGGGACTGGTGCCATTTCGTAAAATCGGGGTAGAGACAACCCGTTACAGAAGGCAGCTCACAACTCACATCATGGTTATGCGGCTAGTAGCATTGGCCCGGGGGTGCGTGCAGGCTGAATGTCAGCCACCTAACTCGAAGGAGAAACTCGGTAGAGAATCCGTGCTTCAGCGAAAACAGCCGCTCCTGAGGGTGGAAGCATTTTGTTGTGTGCGTGTGTGAGAGCACTGCAAGGGAGTCCAAAGCTATATACGAGTGAGAGTCAGACCCCAGCAAAGTTAGAACAAGGCTCCCCGTGTGTATGACTTAGCTAGCACTGAGGCCCTCCATTTGCATGGAAGTCTAATCGCTAGGGTTCTAAGTCGAAGAAACAACAGTGTACAGAGACAGTGTTTTAGCTTCCGACGACCTCTCTGTGGGAGGAAGCAGTTTAGTGTGTGCTTTCGTTGAGAGCCGCGGGACTGGCTCCATTTCGTAAACTCGGGGTAGACACAGGCCGGTATGAAGGCAGCGCACAAATCACATCATGGTTATGGGGCTAATAGCGTTGCCCCCGGGTTGCATGCAGACTGAAAGTCAGCCACCTAACTCGACGGACAAACTCGGTAGAGAATCCGTGCTTCAGCGAAAACAGCCGCTCCTGAGGGTGGAAGCATTTTGTTGTGTGCGTGCCTGAGAGCACTGCAAAGGAGTCCAAAGCTATATACCAGTCAGCCACAGGCCATATCAAAAGGCAGAACAAGACTCCCAGTGTGTTTGATTTAGCTAGCACTGCTGGCTTCTTTTGCATGGAAGTCTACTCGCTAGCGTTCTAACTCGAGGAAACAACAGTGTACAGAAACATTGTTTTAGCTTCCGACGACCTCACTGTGGGAGGAAGCAGTTTAGGGTGTACTGTGGGTGAGAGCCAGGGGATGGGTTCCATTTCGAAAAATCGGGCTAGAGACAGGCCGATACAGAAGGCAGCTCACAAATCACATCATGGTTATGGGTCTCCTAGCGTCGCCCCGGGGGTGCGTGCAGGCTGAATATCAGCCACCGAACTAGACGGAAAAACTCGGTAGAGGATCCGTGCTTCAGTGAAAACAGCAGCTCCTGAGGGTGAAAGCATTTTGTTGTGTGCGTGCGTGAGAGCACTGCAAGGGATTCCAAAGGTATATACGAGTGAGACTCAGGCCCCAGCAAAAGGCAGAACAAGACTCCCCGTGTGTTTAATTTAGCCAGCACTGCGGCCCTCCATTTGAATTGAAGTCTAATCGCGAGGGTTCTAACTCGAAGAAACAAGAGTGTGCAGAAACAGTGTTTTAGATTCCGACGACCTCTCTGTGGGAGGAAGCACTTTTGGGTGTACTTTCGTTGAGAGCCACGGGACTGGCTCCATTTCGTAAAATCGGGGTAGAGACAGGCTGGTACAGGAGGTAGCGCACAAATCACATCATGGTTATGGGGCTAGTAGCATTGCCCCGGGGTTGCGTGCAGGCTGAAAGTCAGCCACCTACCTCGACGTAAAAACTCGGGAGAGAATCCGTGCTTCAGCGAAAACAGCCGCTCCTGTGTGTGGAATCATTTTGTTGTGTGCGTGCTTGAGAGCACTACAAGGGATTCCAAAGGTATATAGGAGTGAGACTCAGGACCCAGCAAAAGGCAGAACGAGGCCCCCGTGTGTTTGATTAAGCTAGCACTGAGACCCTCCATTTGCATGGAAGTCTAATCACTAGGGTTCTAACTCGAAGAAACAACAGTGTACAGAGACAGGGTTTTAGCTTCCGACGTCCTCTCTGTGGGAGGAAGCAGTTTAGGGTGTAGTGTGAGTGAGTGCCACGGGACTGGCTCCATTTCGTAAAATCGGGGTAGAGAGAACCCGGTACAGAGGGGAGCACACAAATCACATCATGGTTATGGGGCTAGTAGCGTTGCCCCGTGGGTGCGTGCAGTCTTAATGTCAGCCAGCTAACTCGAAGGAGAAACTCGGTAGAGAATCCGAGCTTCAGCGAAAACAGCCGCTCCTGAGGGTGGAAGCATTTTGTTGTGTGGTGTATGAGAGCACTGCAAGGGAGTCCAAAGCTATATACGAGTGAGAGTCAGACCCCAGCAAAGTTAGAACAAGGCTCCCTGTGTGTATGACTTAGCCAGCACTGCGGCCCTCCATTTGAATTGAAGTCTAATTGCGAGGGTTCTAACTCGAAGAAACAAGAGTGTGCAGAAACAGTGTTTTAGGGTCCGACGACCTCTCTGTGGGTGGAAGCAGTTTAGCGTGTACTGTGTGTGAGAGCCTCGGGACTGGTGCCATTTCGTAAAATCGGGGTAGAGACAACCCGTTACAGAAGGCAGCTCACAACTCACATCATGGTTATGCGGCTAGTAGCATTGGCCCGGGGGTGCGTGCAGGCTGAATGTCAGCCACCTAACTCGAAGGAGAAACTCGGTAGAGAATCCGTGCTTCAGCGAAAACAGCCGCTCCTGAGGTTGGAAGCATTTTGTTGTGTGCGTGTGTGAGAGCACTGCAAGGGAGTCCAAAGCTATATACGAGTGAGAGTCAGACCCCAGCAAAGTTAGAACAAGGCTCCCCGTGTGTATGACTTAGCTAGCACTGAGGCCCTCCATTTGCATGGAAGTCTAATCGCTAGGGTTCTAAGTCGAAGAAACAACAGTGTACAGAGACAGTGTTTTAGCTTCCGACGACCTCTCTGTGGGAGGAAGCAGTTTAGTGTGTGCTTTCGTTGAGAGCCGCGGGACTGGCTCCATTTCGTAAACTCGGGGTAGACACAGGCCGGTATGAAGGCAGCGCACAAATCACATCATGGTTATGGGGCTAATAGCGTTGCCCCCGGGTTGCATGCAGACTGAAAGTCAGCCACCTAACTCGACGGACAAACTCGGTAGAGAATCCGTGCTTCAGCGAAAACAGCCGCTCCTGAGGGTGGAAGCATTTTGTTGTGTGCGTGCCTGAGAGCACTGCAAAGGAGTCCAAAGCTATATACCAGTCAGCCACAGGCCATATCAAAAGGCAGAACAAGACTCCCAGTGTGTTTGATTTAGCTAGCACTGCTGGCTTCTTTTGCATGGAAGTCTACTCGCTAGCGTTCTAACTCGAGGAAACAACAGTGTACAGAAACATTGTTTTAGCTTCCGACGACCTCACTGTGGGAGGAAGCAGTTTAGGGTGTACTGTGGGTGAGAGCCAGGGGATGGGTTCCATTTCGAAAAATCGGGCTAGAGACAGGCCGATACAGAAGGCAGCTCACAAATCACATCATGGTTATGGGTCTCCTAGCGTCGCCCCGGGGGTGCGTGCAGGCTGAATATCAGCCACCTAACTAGACGGAAAAACTCGGTAGAGGATCCGTGCTTCAGTGAAAACAGCAGCTCCTGAGGGTGAAAGCATTTTGTTGTGTGCGTGCGTGAGAGCACTGCAAGGGATTCCAAAGGTATATACGAGTGAGACTCAGGCCCCAGCAAAAGGCAGAACAAGACTCCCCGTGTGTTTAATTTAGCCAGCACTGCGGCCCTCCATTTGAATTGAAGTCTAATCGCGAGGGTTGTAACTTGAAGAAACAAGAGTGTGCAGAAACAGTGTTTTAGATTCCGACGACCTCTCTGTGGGTGGAAGCAGTTTAGCGTGTACTGTGTGTGAGAGCCTCGGGACTGGTGCCATTTCGTAAAATCGGGGTAGAGACAACCCGTTATAGAAGGCAGCTCACAACTCACATCATGGTTATGCGGCTAGTAGCGTTGGCCCGGGGGTGCGTGCAGGGTGAATGTCAGCCACCTAACTCGAAGGAAAAACTCGGTAGAGAATCCGTGCTTCAGCGAAAACAGCCGATCCTGAGGGTGGAAGCCTTTTGTTGTGTGCGTGCGTGAGAGCACTGCAAGGGAGTCCAAAGCTATATACGAGTCAGACTCAGGACACATCAAAAGGCAGAGCAAGACTCCCAGTGTGTTTGATTTAGCTAGAACTGCGGCCCTCCTTTTGAATTGAAGTCTAATCGCTAGGGTTCGGACTCGAACAAACAACAGTGTACAGAAACAGTGTTTTAGATTCCGACGACCTCTCTGTGGGAGGAAGCACTTTTGGGTGTAGTTTCGTTGAGAGCCACGGGACTGGCTCCATTTCGTAAAATCGAGGTAGAGACAGGCTGGTACAGGAGGTAGCGCACAAATCACATCATGGTTATGGGGCTAGTAGCATTGCCCCGGGGTTGAGTGCAGGCTGAAAGTCAGCCACCTACCTCGACGTAAAAACTCGGGAGAGAATCCGTGCTTCAGTGAAAACAGCCGCTCCTGTGTGTGGAAGCATTTTGTTGTGTGCGTGCTTGAGAGCACTACAAGGGATTCCAAAGGTATATAGGAGTGAGACTCAGGACCCAGCAAAAGGCAGAACGAGGCCCCCGTGTGTTTGATTAAGCTAGCACTGAGACCCTCCATTTGCATGGAAGTCTAATCACTAGGGTTCTAACTCGAAGAAACAACAGTGTACAGAGACAGGGTTTTAGCTTCCGACGTCCTCTCTGTGGGAGGAAGCAGTTTAGGGTGTAGTGTGAGTGAGTGCCACGGGACTGGCTCCATTTCGTAAAATCGGGGTAGAGAGAACCCGGTACAGAGGGGAGCACACAAATCACATCATGGTTATGAGGCTAGTAGCGTTGCCCCGTGGGTGCGTGCAGTCTTAATGTCAGCCAGCTAACTCGAAGGAGAAACTCGGTAGAGAATCCGAGCTTCAGCGAAAACAGCCGCTCCTGAGGGTGGAAGCATTTTGTTGTGTGGTGTATGAGAGCACTGCAAGGGAGTCCAAAGCTATATACGAGTGAGAGTCAGACCCCAGCAAAGTTAGAACAAGGCTCCCTGTGTGTATGACTTAGCCAGCACTGCGGCCCTCCATTTGAATTGAAGTCTAATTGCGAGGGTTCTAACTCGAAGAAACAAGAGTGTGCAGAAACAGTGTTTTAGGTTCCGACGACCTCTCTGTGGGTGGAAGCAGTAGAGCGTGTACTGCGTGTGAGAGCCTCGGGACTGGTGCCATTTCGTAAAATCAGGGTAGAGACAACCCGTTACAGAAGGCAGCTCACAACTCACATCATGGTTATGCGGCTAGTAGCATTGGCCCGGGGGTGCGTGCAGGCTGAATGTCAGCCACCTAACTCGAAGGAGAAACTCGGTAGAGAATCCGTGCTTCAGCGAAAACAGCCGCTCCTGAGGGTGGAAGCATTTTGTTGTGTGCGTGTGTGAGAGCACTGCAAGGGAGTCCAAAGCTATATACGAGTGAGAGTCAGACCCCAGCAAAGTTAGAACAAGGCTCCCCGTGTGTATGACTTAGCTAGCACTGAGGCCCTCCATTTGCATGGAAGTCTAATCGCTAGGGTTCTAAGTCGAAGAAACAACAGTGTACAGAGACAGTGTTTTAGCTTCCGACGACCTCTCTGTGGGAGGAAGCAGTTTAGTGTGTGCTTTCGTTGAGAGCCGCGGGACTGGCTCCATTTCGTAAACTCGGGGTAGACACAGGCCGGTATGAAGGCAGCGCACAAATCACATCATGGTTATGGGGCTAATAGCGTTGCCCCCGGGTTGCATGCAGACTGAAAGTCAGCCACCTAACTCGACGGACAAACTCGGTAGAGAATCCGTGCTTCAGCGAAAACAGCCGCTCCTGAGGGTCGAAGCCTTTTGTTGTGTGCGTGCGTGAGAGCACTGCAAGGGAGTCCAAAGCTATATACGAGTCAGACTCAGGACACATCAAAAGGCAGAGCAAGACTCCCAGTGTGTTTGATTTAGCTAGAACTGCGTCCCTCCTTTTGCATTGAAGTCTAATCGCTAGGGTTCAGACTCGAACAAACAACAGTGTACAGAAACAGTGTTTTAGATTCCGACGACCTCTCTGTGGGAGGAAGCACTTTTGGGTGGACTTTCGTTGAGAGCCACGGGACTGGCTCCATTTCGTAAAATCGGGGTAGAGACAGGCTGGTAGAGGAGGTAGCGCACAAATCACATCATGGTTATGGGGCTAGTAGCATTGCCCCGGGGTTGCGTGCAGGCTGAAAGTCAGCCACCTACCTCGACGTAAAAACTCGGGAGAGAATCCGTGCTTCAGCGAAAACAGCCGCTCCTGTGTGTGGAATCATTTTGTTGTGTGCGTGCTTGAGAGCACTACAAGGGATTCCAAAGGTATATACGAGTGAGACTCAGGACCCAGCAAAAGGCAGAACGAGGCCCCCGTGTTTGATTAAGCTAGCACTGAGACCCTCCATTTGCATGGAAGTCTAATCACTAGGGTTCTAACTCGAAGAAACAACAGTGTACAGAGACAGGGTTTTAGCTTCCGACGTCCTCTCTGTGGGAGGAAGCAGTTTAGGGTGTAGTGTGAGTGAGTGCCACAGGACTGGCTCCATTTCGTAAAATCGGGGTAGAGAGAACCCGGTACAGAGGGGAGCACACAAATCACATCATGGTTATGGGGCTAGTAGCGTTGCCCCGTGGGTGCGTGCAGTCTTAATGTCAGCCAGCTAACTCGAAGGAGAAACTCGGTAGAGAATCCGAGCTTCAGCGAAAACAGCCGCTCGTGAGGGTGGAAGCATTTTGTTGTGTGGTGTATGAGAGCACTGCAAGGGAGTCCAAAGCTATATACGAGTGAGAGTCAGACCCCAGCAAAGTTAGAACAAGGCTCCCTGTGTGTATGACTTAGCCAGCACTGCGGCCCTCCATTTGAATTGAAGTCTAATCGCGAGGGTTCTAACTCGAAGAAACAAGAGTGTGCAGAAACAGTGTTTTAGGATCCGGCGACCTCTCTGTGGGTGGAAGCAGTTTAGCGTGTACTGTGTGTGAGAGCCTCGGGACTGGTGCCATTTCGTAAAATCGGGGTAGAGACAACCCGTTACAGAAGGCAGCTCACAACTCACATCATGGTTATGCGGCTAGTAGCATTGGCCCGGGGGTGCGTGCAGGCTGAATGTCAGCCACCTAACTCGAAGGAGAAACTCGGTAGAGAATCCGTGCTTCAGCGAAAACAGCCGCTCCTGAGGGTGGAAGCATTTTGTTGTGTGCGTGTGTGAGAGCACTGCAAGGGAGTCCAAAGCTATATACGAGTGAGAGTCAGACCCCAGCAAAGTTAGAACAAGGCTCCCCGTGTGTATGACTTAGCTAGCACTGAGGCCCTCCATTTGCATGGAAGTCTAATCGCTAGGGTTCTAAGTCGAAGAAACAACAGTGTACAGAGACAGTGTTTTAGCTTCCGACGACCTCTCTGTGGGAGGAAGCAGTTTAGTGTGTGCTTTCGTTGAGAGCCGCGGGACTGGCTCCATTTCGTAAACTCGGGGTAGACACAGGCCGGTATGAAGGCAGCGCACAAATCACATCATGGTTATGGGGCTAATAGCGTTGCCCCCGGGTTGCATGCAGACTGAAAGTCAGCCACCTAACTCGACGGACAAACTCGGTAGAGAATCCGTGCTTCAGCGAAAACAGCCGCTCCTGAGGGTGGAAGCATTTTGTTGTGTGCGTGCCTGAGAGCACTGCAAAGGAGTCCAAAGCTATATACCAGTCAGCCACAGGCCATATCAAAAGGCAGAACAAGACTCCCAGTGTGTTTGATTTAGCTAGCACTGCTGGCTTCTTTTGCATGGAAGTCTACTCGCTAGCGTTCTAACTCGAGGAAACAACAGTGTACAGAAACATTGTTTTAGCTTCCGACGACCTCACTGTGGGAGGAAGCAGTTTAGGGTGTACTGTGGGTGAGAGCTAGGGGATGGGTTCCATTTCGAAAAATCGGGCTAGAGACAGGCCGATACAGAAGGCAGCTCACAAATCACATCATGGTTATGGGTCTACTAGCGTCGCCCCGGGGGTGCGTGCAGGCTGAATATCAGCCACCTAACTAGACGGAAAAACTCGGTAGAGGATCCGTGCTTCAGTGAAAACAGCAGCTCCTGAGGGTGAAAGCATTCTGTAGTGTGCGTGCGTGAGAGCACTGCAAGGGATTCCAAAGGTATATACGAGTGAGACTCAGGCCCCAGCAAAAGGCAGAACAAGACTCCCCGTGTGTTTAATTTAGCCAGCACTGCGGCCCTCCATTTGAATTGAAGTCTAATCGCGAGGGTTCTAACTCGAAGAAACATGAGTGTGCAGAAACAGTGTTTTAGATTCCGACGACCTCTCTGTGGGTGGAAGCAGTTTAGCGTGTACTGTGTGTGAGAGCCTCGGGACTGGTGCCATTTCGTAAAATCGGGGTAGAGACAACCCGTTACAGAAGGCAGCTCACAACTCACATCATGGTTATGCGGCTAGTAGCGTTGGCCCGGGGGTGCGTGCAGGCTGAATGTCAGCCACCTAACTCGAAGGAAAAACTCGGTAGAGAATCCGTGCTTCAGCGAAAACAGCCGATCCTGAGGGTGGAAGCCTTTTGTTGTGTGCGTGCGTGAGAGCACTGCAAGGGAGTCCAAAGCTATATACGAGTCAGACTCAGGACACATCAAAAGGCAGAGCAAGACTCCCAGTGTGTTTGATTTAGCTAGAACTGCGGCCCTCCTTTTGAATTGAAGTCTAATCGCTAGGGTTCGGACTCGAACAAACAACAGTGTACAGAAACAGTGTTTTAGATTCCAACGACCTCTCTGTGGGAGGAAGCACTTTTGGGTGTACTTTCGTTGAGAGCCACGGGACTGGCTCCATTTCGTAAAATCGGGGTAGAGACAGGCTGGTACAGGAGGTAGCGCACAAATCACATCATGGTTATGGGGCTAGTAGCATTGCCCCGGGGTTGCGTGCAGGCTGAAAGTCAGCCACCTACCTCGACGTAAAAACTCGGGAGAGAATCCGTGCTTCAGCGAAAACAGCCGCTCCTGTGTGTGGAAGCATTTTGTTGTGTGCGTGCTTGAGAGCACTACAAGGGATTCCAAAGGTATATAGGAGTGAGACTCAGGACCCAGGAAAGGCAGAACGAGGCCCCCGTGTGTTTGATTAAGCTAGCACTGAGACCCTCCATTTGCATGGAAGTCTAATCACTAGGGTTCTAACTCGAAGAAACAACAGTGTACAGAGACAGGGTTTTAGCTTCCGACGTCCTCTCTGTGGGAGGAAGCAGTTTAGGGTGTAGTGTGAGTGAGTGCCACGGGACTGGCTCCATTTCGTAAAATCGGGGTAGAGAGAACCCGGTACAGAGGGGAGCACACAAATCACATCATGGTTATGGGGCTAGTAGCGTTGCCCCGTGGGTGCGTGCAGTCTTAATGTCAGCCAGCTAACTCGAAGGAGAAACTCGGTAGAGAATCCGTGCTTCAGCGAAAACAGCCGCTCCTGAGGGTGGAAGCATTTTGTTGTGTGGTGTATGAGAGCACTGCAAGGGAGTCCAAAGCTATATACGAGTGAGAGTCAGACCCCAGCAAAGTTAGAACAAGGCTCCCTGTGTGTATGACTTAGCCAGCACTACGGCCCTCCATTTGAATTGAAGTCTAATTGCGAGGGTTCTAACTCGAAGAAACAAGAGTGTGCAGAAACAGTGTTTTAGGGTCCGACGACCTCTCTGTGGGTGGAAGCAGTTTAGCGTGTACTGTGTGTGAGAGCCTCGGGACTGGTGCCATTTCGTAAAATCGGGGTAGAGACAACCCGTTACAGAAGGCAGCTCACAACTCACATCATGGTTATGCGGCTAGTAGCGTTGGCCCGGGGGTGCGTGCAGGCTGAATGTCAGCCACCTAACTCGAAGGAAAAACTCGGTAGAGAATCCGTGCTTCAGCGAAAACAGCCGATCCTGAGGGTGGAAGCCTTTTGTTGTGTGCGTGCGTGAGAGCACTGCAAGGGAGTCCAAAGCTATATACGAGTCAGACTCAGGACACATCAAAAGGCAGAGCAAGACTCCCAGTGTGTTTGATTTAGCTAGAACTGCGGCCCTCCTTTTGCATTGAAGTCTAATCGCTAGGGTTCTAACTCGAAGAAACAAGAGTGTGCAGAAACAGTGTTTTAGATTCCGACGACCTCTCTGTGGGAGGAAGCACTTTTGGGTGTACTTTCGTTGAGAGCCACGGGACTGGCTCCATTTCGTAAAATCGGGGTAGAGACAGGCTGGTACAGGAGGTAGCGCACAAATCACATCATGGTTATGGGGCTAGTAGCATTGCCCCGGGGTTGCGTGCAGGCTGAAAGTCAGCCACCTACCTCGACGTAAAAACTCGGGAGAGAATCCGTGCTTCAGCGAAAACAGCCGCTCCTGTGTGTGGAATCATTTTGTTGTGTGCGTGCTTGAGAGCACTACAAGGGATTCCAAAGGTATATAGGAGTGAGACTCAGGACCCAGCAAAAGGCAGAACGAGGCCCCCGTGTGTTTGATTAAGCTAGCACTGAGACCCTCCATTTGCATGGAAGTCTAATCACTAGGGTTCTAACTCGAAGAAACAACAGTGTACAGAGACAGGGTTTTAGCTTCCGACGTCCTCTCTGTGGGAGGAAGCAGTTTAGGGTGTAGTGTGAGTGAGTGCCACGGGACTGGCTCCATTTCGTAAAATCGGGGTAGAGAGAACCCGGTACAGAGGGGAGCACACAAATCACATCATGGTTATGGGGCTAGTAGCGTTGCCCCGTGGGTGCGTGCAGTCTTAATGTCAGCCAGCTAACTCGAAGGAGAAACTCGGTAGAGAATCCGAGCTTCAGCGAAAACAGCCGCTCCTGAGGGTGGAAGCATTTTGTTGTGTGGTGTATGAGAGCACTGCAAGGGAGTCCAAAGCTATATACGAGTGAGAGTCAGACCCCAGCAAAGTTAGAACAAGGCTCCCTGTGTGTATGACTTAGCCAGCACTGCGGCCCTCCATTTGAATTGAAGTCTAATTGCGAGGGTTCTAACTCGAAGAAACAAGAGTGTGCAGAAACAGTGTTTTAGGTTCCGACGACCTCTCTGTGGGTGGAAGCAGTTTAGCGTGTACTGCGTGTGAGAGCCTCGGGACTGGTGCCATTTCGTAAAATCGGGGTAGAGACAACCCGTTACAGAAGGCAGCTCACAACTCACATCATGGTTATGCGGCTAGTAGCATTGGCCCGGGGGTGCGTGCAGGCTGAATGTCAGCCACCTAACTCGAAGGAGAAACTCGGTAGAGAATCCGTGCTTCAGCGAAAACAGCCGCTCCTGAGGGTGGATGCATTTTGTTGTGTGCGTGTGTGAGAGCACTGCAAGGGAGTCCAAAGCTATATACGAGTGAGAGTCAGACCCCAGCAAAGTTAGAACAAGGCTCCCCGTGTGTATGACTTAGCTAGCACTGAGGCCCTCCATTTGCATGGAAGTCTAATCGCTAGGGTTCTAAGTCGAAGAAACAACAGTGTACAGAGACAGTGTTTTAGCTTCCGACGACCTCTCTGTGGGAGGAAGCAGTTTAGTGTGTGCTTTCGTTGAGAGCCGCGGGACTGGCTCCATTTCGTAAACTCGGGGTAGACACAGGCCGGTATGAAGGCAGCGCACAAATCACATCATGGTTATGGGGCTAATAGCGTTGCCCCCGGGTTGCATGCAGACTGAAAGTCAGCCACCTAACTCGACGGACAAACTCGGTAGAGAATCCGTGCTTCAGCGAAAACAGCCGCTCCTGAGGGTGGAAGCATTTTGTTGTGTGCGTGCCTGAGAGCACTGCAAAGGAGTCCAAAGCTATATACCAGTCAGCCACAGGCCATATCAAAAGGCAGAACAAGACTCCCAGTGTGTTTGATTTAGCTAGCACTGCTGGCTTCTTTTGCATGGAAGTCTACTCGCTAGCGTTCTAACTCGAGGAAACAACAGTGTACAGAAACATTGTTTTAGCTTCCGACGACCTCACTGTGGGAGGAAGCAGTTTAGGGTGTACTGTGGGTGAGAGCCAGGGGATGGGTTCCATTTCGAAAAATCGGGCTAGAGACAGGCCGATACAGAAGGCAGCTCACAAATCACATCATGGTTATGGGTCTCCTAGCGTCGCCCCGGGGGTGCGTGCAGGCTGAATATCAGCCACCTAACTAGACGGAAAAACTCGGTAGAGGATCCGTGCTTCAGTGAAAACAGCAGCTCCTGAGGGTGAAAGCATTTTGTTGTGTGCGTGCGTGAGAGCACTGCAAGGGATTCCAAAGGTATATACGAGTGAGACTCAGGCCCCAGCAAAAGGCAGAACAAGACTCCCCGTGTGTTTAATTTAGCCAGCACTGCGGCCCTCCATTTGAATTGAAGTCTAATCGCGAGGGTTCTAACTTGAAGAAACAAGAGTGTGCAGAAACAGTGTTTTAGATTCCGACGACCTCTCTGTGGGTGGAAGCAGTTTAGCGTGTACTGTGTGTGAGAGCCTCGGGACTGGTGCCATTTCGTAAAATCGGGGTAGAGACAACCCGTTATAGAAGGCAGCTCACAACTCACATCATGGTTATGCGGCTAGTAGCGTTGGCCCGGGGGTGCGTGCAGGGTGAATGTCAGCCACCTAACTCGAAGGAAAAACTCGGTAGAGAATCCGTGCTTCAGCGAAAACAGCCGATCCTGAGGGTGGAAGCCTTTTGTTGTGTGCGTGCGTGAGAGCACTGCAAGGGAGTCCAAAGCTATATACGAGTCAGACTCAGGACACATCAAAAGGCAGAGCAAGACTCCCAGTGTGTTTGATTTAGCTAGAACTGCGGCCCTCCTTTTGAATTGAAGTCTAATCGCTAGGGTTCGGACTCGAACAAACAACAGTGTACAGAAACAGTGTTTTAGATTCCGACGACCTCTCTGTGGGAGGAAGCACTTTTGGGTGGACTTTCGTTGAGAGCCACGGGACTGGCTCCATTTCGTAAAATCGGGGTAGAGACAGGCTGGTAGAGGAGGTAGCGCACAAATCACATCATGGTTATGGGGCTAGTAGCATTGCCCCGGGGTTGCGTGCAGGCTGAAAGTCAGCCACCTACCTCGACGTAAAAACTCGGGAGAGAATCCGTGCTTCAGCGAAAACAGCCGCTCCTGTGTGTGGAATCATTTTGTTGTGTGCGTGCTTGAGAGCACTACAAGGGATTCCAAAGGTATATACGAGTGAGACTCAGGACCCAGCAAAAGGCAGAACGAGGCCCCCGTGTTTGATTAAGCTAGCACTGAGACCCTCCATTTGCATGGAAGTCTAATCACTAGGGTTCTAACTCGAAGAAACAACAGTGTACAGAGACAGGGTTTTAGCTTCCGACGTCCTCTCTGTGGGAGGAAGCAGTTTAGGGTGTAGTGTGAGTGAGTGCCACAGGACTGGCTCCATTTCGTAAAATCGGGGTAGAGAGAACCCGGTACAGAGGGGAGCACACAAATCACATCATGGTTATGGGGCTAGTAGCGTTGCCCCGTGGGTGCGTGCAGTCTTAATGTCAGCCAGCTAACTCGAAGGAGAAACTCGGTAGAGAATCCGAGCTTCAGCGAAAACAGCCGCTCGTGAGGGTGGAAGCATTTTGTTGTGTGGTGTATGAGAGCACTGCAAGGGAGTCCAAAGCTATATACGAGTGAGAGTCAGACCCCAGCAAAGTTAGAACAAGGCTCCCTGTGTGTATGACTTAGCCAGCACTGCGGCCCTCCATTTGAATTGAAGTCTAATCGCGAGGGTTCTAACTCGAAGAAACAAGAGTGTGCAGAAACAGTGTTTTAGGTTCCGACGACCTCTCTGTGGGTGGAAGCAGTTTAGCGTGTACTGTGTGTGAGAGCCTCGGGACTGGTGCCATTTCGTAAAATCGGGGTAGAGACAACCCGTTACAGAAGGCAGCTCACAACTCACATCATGGTTATGCGGCTAGTAGCATTGGCCCGGGGGTGCGTGCAGGCTGAATGTCAGCCACCTAACTCGAAGGAGAAACTCGGTAGAGAATCCGTGCTTCAGCGAAAACAGCCGCTCCTGAGGGTGGAAGCATTTTGTTGTGTGCGTGTGTGAGAGCACTGCAAGGGAGTCCAAAGCTATATACGAGTGAGAGTCAGACCCCAGCAAAGTTAGAACAAGGCTCCCCGTGTGTATGACTTAGCTAGCACTGAGGCCCTCCATTTGCATGGAAGTCTAATCGCTAGGGTTCTAAGTCGAAGAAACAACAGTGTACAGAGACAGTGTTTTAGCTTCCGACGACCTCTCTGTGGGAGGAAGCAGTTTAGTGTGTGCTTTCGTTGAGAGCCGCGGGACTGGCTCCATTTCGTAAACTCGGGGTAGACACAGGCCGGTATGAAGGCAGCGCACAAATCACATCATGGTTATGGGGCTAATAGCGTTGCCCCCGGGTTGCATGCAGACTGAAAGTCAGCCACCTAACTCGACGGACAAACTCGGTAGAGAATCCGTGCTTCAGCGAAAACAGCCGCTCCTGAGGGTGGAAGCATTTTGTTGTGTGCGTGCCTGAGAGCACTGCAAAGGAGTCCAAAGCTATATACCAGTCAGCCACAGGCCATATCAAAAGGCAGAACAAGACTCCCAGTGTGTTTGATTTAGCTAGCACTGCTGGCTTCTTTTGCATGGAAGTCTACTCGCTAGCGTTCTAACTCGAGGAAACAACAGTGTACAGAAACATTGTTTTAGCTTCCGACGACCTCACTGTGGGAGGAAGCAGTTTAGGGTGTACTGTGGGTGAGAGCTAGGGGATGGGTTCCATTTCGAAAAATCGGGCTAGAGACAGGCCGATACAGAAGGCAGCTCACAAATCACATCATGGTTATGGGTCTACTAGCGTCGCCCCGGGGGTGCGTGCAGGCTGAATATCAGCCACCTAACTAGACGGAAAAACTCGGTAGAGGATCCGTGCTTCAGTGAAAACAGCAGCTCCTGAGGGTGAAAGCATTCTGTAGTGTGCGTGCGTGAGAGCACTGCAAGGGATTCCAAAGGTATATACGAGTGAGACTCAGGCCCCAGCAAAAGGCAGAACAAGACTCCCCGTGTGTTTAATTTAGCCAGCACTGCGGCCCTCCATTTGAATTGAAGTCTAATCGCGAGGGTTCTAACTCGAAGAAACATGAGTGTGCAGAAACAGTGTTTTAGATTCCGACGACCTCTCTGTGGGTGGAAGCAGTTTAGCGTGTACTGTGTGTGAGAGCCTCGGGACTGGTGCCATTTCGTAAAATCGGGGTAGAGACAACCCGTTACAGAAGGCAGCTCACAACTCACATCATGGTTATGCGGCTAGTAGCGTTGGCCCGGGGGTGCGTGCAGGCTGAATGTCAGCCACCTAACTCGAAGGAAAAACTCGGTAGAGAATCCGTGCTTCAGCGAAAACAGCCGATCCTGAGGGTGGAAGCCTTTTTTTGTGTGCGTGCGTGAGAGCACTGCAAGGGAGTCCAAAGCTATATACGAGTCAGACTCAGGACACATCAAAAGGCAGAGCAAGACTCCCAGTGTGTTTGATTTAGCTAGAACTGCGGCCCTCCTTTTGAATTGAAGTCTAATCGCTAGGGTTCGGACTCGAACAAACAACAGTGTACAGAAACAGTGTTTTAGATTCCAACGACCTCTCTGTGGGAGGAAGCACTTTTGGGTGTACTTTCGTTGAGAGCCACGGGACTGGCTCCATTTCGTAAAATCGGGGTAGAGACAGGCTGGTACAGGAGGTAGCGCACAAATCACATCATGGTTATGGGGCTAGTAGCATTGCCCCGGGGTTGCGTGCAGGCTGAAAGTCAGCCACCTACCTCGACGTAAAAACTCGGGAGAGAATCCGTGCTTCAGCGAAAACAGCCGCTCCTGTGTGTGGAAGCATTTTGTTGTGTGCGTGCTTGAGAGCACTACAAGGGATTCCAAAGGTATATAGGAGTGAGACTCAGGACCCAGCAAAAGGCAGAACGAGGCCCCCGTGTGTTTGATTAAGCTAGCACTGAGACCCTCCATTTGCATGGAAGTCTAATCACTAGGGTTCTAACTCGAAGAAACAACAGTGTACAGAGACAGGGTTTTAGCTTCCGACGTCCTCTCTGTGGGAGGAAGCAGTTTAGGGTGTAGTGTGAGTGAGTGCCACGGGACTGGCTCCATTTCGTAAAATCGGGGTAGAGAGAACCCGGTACAGAGGGGAGCACACAAATCACATCATGGTTATGGGGCTAGTAGCGTTGCCCCGTGGGTGCGTGCAGTCTTAATGTCAGCCAGCTAACTCGAAGGAGAAACTCGGTAGAGAATCCGTGCTTCAGCGAAAACAGCCGCTCCTGAGGGTGGAAGCATTTTGTTGTGTGGTGTATGAGAGCACTGCAAGGGAGTCCAAAGCTATATACGAGTGAGAGTCAGACCCCAGCAAAGTTAGAACAAGGCTCCCTGTGTGTATGACTTAGCCAGCACTGCGGCCCTCCATTTGAATTGAAGTCTAATTGCGAGGGTTCTAACTCGAAGAAACAAGAGTGTGCAGAAACAGTGTTTTAGGGTCCGACGACCTCTCTGTGGGTGGAAGCAGTTTAGCGTGTACTGTGTGTGAGAGCCTCGGGACTGGTGCCATTTCGTAAAATCGGGGTAGAGACAACCCGTTACAGAAGGCAGCTCACAACTCACATCATGGTTATGCGGCTAGTAGCGTTGGCCCGGGGGTGCGTGCAGGCTGAATGTCAGCCACCTAACTCGAAGGAAAAACTCGGTAGAGAATCCGTGCTTCAGCGAAAACAGCCGATCCTGAGGGTGGAAGCCTTTTGTTGTGTGCGTGCGTGAGAGCACTGCAAGGGAGTCCAAAGCTATATACGAGTCAGACTCAGGACACATCAAAAGGCAGAGCAAGACTCCCAGTGTGTTTGATTTAGCTAGAACTGCGGCCCTCCTTTTGCATTGAAGTCTAATCGCTAGGGTTCTAACTCGAAGAAACAAGAGTGTGCAGAAACAGTGTTTTAGATTCCGACGACCTCTCTGTGGGAGGAAGCACTTTTGGGTGTACTTTCGTTGAGAGCCACGGGACTGGCTCCATTTCGTAAAATCGGGGTAGAGACAGGCTGGTACAGGAGGTAGCGCACAAATCACATCATGGTTATGGGGCTAGTAGCATTGCCCCGGGGTTGCGTGCAGGCTGAAAGTCAGCCACCTACCTCGACGTAAAAACTCGGGAGAGAATCCGTGCTTCAGCGAAAACAGCCGCTCCTGTGTGTGGAATCATTTTGTTGTGTGCGTGCTTGAGAGCACTACAAGGGATTCCAAAGGTATATAGGAGTGAGACTCAGGACCCAGCAAAAGGCAGAACGAGGCCCCCGTGTGTTTGATTAAGCTAGCACTGAGACCCTCCATTTGCATGGAAGTCTAATCACTAGGGTTCTAACTCGAAGAAACAACAGTGTACAGAGACAGGGTTTTAGCTTCCGACGTCCTCTCTGTGGGAGGAAGCAGTTTAGGGTGTAGTGTGAGTGAGTGCCACGGGACTGGCTCCATTTCGTAAAATCGGGGTAGAGAGAACCCGGTACAGAGGGGAGCACACAAATCACATCATGGTTATGGGGCTAGTAGCGTTGCCCCGTGGGTGCGTGCAGTCTTAATGTCAGCCAGCTAACTCGAAGGAGAAACTCGGTAGAGAATCCGAGCTTCAGCGAAAACAGCCGCTCCTGAGGGTGGAAGCATTTTGTTGTGTGGTGTATGAGAGCACTGCAAGGGAGTCCAAAGCTATATACGAGTGAGAGTCAGACCCCAGCAAAGTTAGAACAAGGCTCCCTGTGTGTATGACTTAGCCAGCACTGCGGCCCTCCATTTGAATTGAAGTCTAATTGCGAGGGTTCTAACTCGAAGAAACAAGAGTGTGCAGAAACAGTGTTTTAGGGTCCGACGACCTCTCTGTGGGTGGAAGCAGTTTAGCGTGTACTGCGTGTGAGAGCCTCGGGACTGGTGCCATTTCGTAAAATCGGGGTAGAGACAACCCGTTACAGAAGGCAGCTCACAACTCACATCATGGTTATGCGGCTAGTAGCATTGGCCCGGGGGTGCGTGCAGGCTGAATGTCAGCCACCTAACTCGAAGGAGAAACTCGGTAGAGAATCCGTGCTTCAGCGAAAACAGCCGCTCCTGAGGGTGGATGCATTTTGTTGTGTGCGTGTGTGAGAGCACTGCAAGGGAGTCCAAAGCTATATACGAGTGAGAGTCAGACCCCAGCAAAGTTAGAACAAGGCTCCCCGTGTGTATGACTTAGCTAGCACTGAGGCCCTCCATTTGCATGGAAGTCTAATCGCTAGGGTTCTAAGTCGAAGAAACAACAGTGTACAGAGACAGTGTTTTAGCTTCCGACGACCTCTCTGTGGGAGGAAGCAGTTTAGTGTGTGCTTTCGTTGAGAGCCGCGGGACTGGCTCCATTTCGTAAACTCGGGGTAGACACAGGCCGGTATGAAGGCAGCGCACAAATCACATCATGGTTATGGGGCTAATAGCGTTGCCCCCGGGTTGCATGCAGACTGAAAGTCAGCCACCTAACTCGACGGACAAACTCGGTAGAGAATCCGTGCTTCAGCGAAAACAGCCGCTCCTGAGGGTGGAAGCATTTTGTTGTGTGCGTGCCTGAGAGCACTGCAAAGGAGTCCAAAGCTATATACCAGTCAGCCACAGGCCATATCAAAAGGCAGAACAAGACTCCCAGTGTGTTTGATTTAGCTAGCACTGCTGGCTTCTTTTGCATGGAAGTCTACTCGCTAGCGTTCTAACTCGAGGAAACAACAGTGTACAGAAACATTGTTTTAGCTTCCGACGACCTCACTGTGGGAGGAAGCAGTTTAGGGTGTACTGTGGGTGAGAGCCAGGGGATGGGTTCCATTTCGAAAAATCGGGCTAGAGACAGGCCGATACAGAAGGCAGCTCACAAATCACATCATGGTTATGGGTCTCCTAGCGTCGCCCCGGGGGTGCGTGCAGGCTGAATATCAGCCACCTAACTAGACGGAAAAACTCGGTAGAGGATCCGTGCTTCAGTGAAAACAGCAGCTCCTGAGGGTGAAAGCATTTTGTTGTGTGCGTGCGTGAGAGCACTGCAAGGGATTCCAAAGGTATATACGAGTGAGACTCAGGCCCCAGCAAAAGGCAGAACAAGACTCCCCGTGTGTTTAATTTAGCCAGCACTGCGGCCCTCCATTTGAATTGAAGTCTAATCGCGAGGGTTCTAACTTGAAGAAACAAGAGTGTGCAGAAACAGTGTTTTAGATTCCGACGACCTCTCTGTGGGTGGAAGCAGTTTAGCGTGTACTGTGTGTGAGAGCCTCGGGACTGGTGCCATTTCGTAAAATCGGGGTAGAGACAACCCGTTATAGAAGGCAGCTCACAACTCACATCATGGTTATGCGGCTAGTAGCGTTGGCCCGGGGGTGCGTGCAGGGTGAATGTCAGCCACCTAACTCGAAGGAAAAACTCGGTAGAGAATCCGTGCTTCAGCGAAAACAGCCGATCCTGAGGGTGGAAGCCTTTTGTTGTGTGCGTGCGTGAGAGCATTGCAAGGGAGTCCAAAGCTATATACGAGTCAGACTCAGGACACATCAAAAGGCAGAGCAAGACTCCCAGTGTGTTTGATTTAGCTAGAACTGCGGCCCTCCTTTTGAATTGAAGTCTAATCGCTAGGGTTCGGACTCGAACAAACAACAGTGCACAGAAACAGTGTTTTAGATTCCGACGACCTCTCTGTGGGAGGAAGCACTTTTGGGTGTAGTTTCGTTGAGAGCCACGGGACTGGCTCCATTTCGTAAAATCGAGGTAGAGACAGGCTGGTACAGGAGGTAGCGCACAAATCACATCATGGTTATGGGGCTAGTAGCATTGCCCCGGGGTTGAGTGCAGGCTGAAAGTCAGCCACCTACCTCGACGTAAAAACTCGGGAGAGAATCCGTGCTTCAGTGAAAACAGCCGCTCCTGTGTGTGGAAGCATTTTGTTGTGTGCGTGCTTGAGAGCACTACAAGGGATTCCAAAGGTATATAGGAGTGAGACTCAGGACCCAGCAAAAGGCAGAACGAGGCCCCCGTGTGTTTGATTAAGCTAGCACTGAGACCCTCCATTTGCATGGAAGTCTAATCACTAGGGTTCTAACTCGAAGAAACAACAGTGTACAGAGACAGGGTTTTAGCTTCCGACGTCCTCTCTGTGGGAGGAAGCAGTTTAGGGTGTAGTGTGAGTGAGTGCCACGGGACTGGCTCCATTTCGTAAAATCGGGGTAGAGAGAACCCGGTACAGAGGGGAGCACACAAATCACATCATGGTTATGGGGCTAGTAGCGTTGCCCCGTGGGTGCGTGCAGTCTTAATGTCAGCCAGCTAACTCGAAGGAGAAACTCGGTAGAGAATCCGAGCTTCAGCGAAAACAGCCGCTCCTGAGGGTGGAAGCATTTTGTTGTGTGGTGTATGAGAGCACTGCAAGGGAGTCCAAAGCTATATACGAGTGAGAGTCAGACCCCAGCAAAGTTAGAACAAGGCTCCCTGTGTGTATGACTTAGCCAGCACTGCGGCCCTCCATTTGAATTGAAGTCTAATTGCGAGGGTTCTAACTCGAAGAAACAAGAGTGTGCAGAAACAGTGTTTTAGGTTCCGACGACCTCTCTGTGGGTGGAAGCAGTTTAGCGTGTACTGCGTGTGAGAGCCTCGGGACTGGTGCCATTTCGTAAAATCGGGGTAGAGACAACCCGTTACAGAAGGCAGCTCACAACTCACATCATGGTTATGCGGCTAGTAGCATTGGCCCAGGGGTGCGTGCAGGCTGAATGTCAGCCACCTAACTCGAAGGAGAAACTCGGTAGAGAATCCGTGCTTCAGCGAAAACAGCCGCTCCTGAGGGTGGAAGCATTTTGTTGTGTGCGTGTGTGAGAGCACTGCAAGGGAGTCCAAAGCTATATACGAGTGAGAGTCAGACCCCAGCAAAGTTAGAACAAGGCTCCCCGTGTGTATGACTTAGCTAGCACTGAGGCCCTCCATTTGCATGGAAGTCTAATCGCTAGGGTTCTAAGTCGAAGAAACAACAGTGTACAGAGACAGTGTTTTAGCTTCCGACGACCTCTCTGTGGGAGGAAGCAGTTTAGTGTGTGCTTTCGTTGAGAGCCGCGGGACTGGCTCCATTTCGTAAACTCGGGGTAGACACAGGCCGGTATGAAGGCAGCGCACAAATCACATCATGGTTATGGGGCTAATAGCGTTGCCCCCGGGTTGCATGCAGACTGAAAGTCAGCCACCTAACTCGACGGACAAACTCGGTAGAGAATCCGTGCTTCAGCGAAAACAGCCGCTCCTGAGGGTCGAAGCCTTTTGTTGTGTGCGTGCGTGAGAGCACTGCAAGGGAGTCCAAAGCTATATACGAGTCAGACTCAGGACACATCAAAAGGCAGAGCAAGACTCCCAGTGTGTTTGATTTAGCTAGAACTGCGTCCCTCCTTTTGCATTGAAGTCTAATCGCTAGGGTTCAGACTCGAACAAACAACAGTGTACAGAAACAGTGTTTTAGATTCCGACGACCTCTCTGTGGGAGGAAGCACTTTTGGGTGGACTTTCGTTGAGAGCCACGGGACTGGCTCCATTTCGTAAAATCGGGGTAGAGACAGGCTGGTAGAGGAGGTAGCGCACAAATCACATCATGGTTATGGGGCTAGTAGCATTGCCCCGGGGTTGCGTGCAGGCTGAAAGTCAGCCACCTACCTCGACGTAAAAACTCGGGAGAGAATCCGTGCTTCAGCGAAAACAGCCGCTCCTGTGTGTGGAATCATTTTGTTGTGTGCGTGCTTGAGAGCACTACAAGGGATTCCAAAGGTATATACGAGTGAGACTCAGGACCCAGCAAAAGGCAGAACGAGGCCCCCGTGTGTTTGATTAAGCTAGCACTGAGACCCTCCATTTGCATGGAAGTCTAATCACTAGGGTTCTAACTCGAAGAAACAACAGTGTACAGAGACAGGGTTTTAGCTTCCGACGTCCTCTCTGTGGGAGGAAGCAGTTTAGGGTGTAGTGTGAGTGAGTGCCACAGGACTGGCTCCATTTCGTAAAATCGGGGTAGAGAGAACCCGGTACAGAGGGGAGCACACAAATCACATCATGGTTATGGGGCTAGTAGCGTTGCCCCGTGGGTGCGTGCAGTCTTAATGTCAGCCAGCTAACTCGAAGGAGAAACTCGGTAGAGAATCCGAGCTTCAGCGAAAACAGCCGCTCGTGAGGGTGGAAGCATTTTGTTGTGTGGTGTATGAGAGCACTGCAAGGGAGTCCAAAGCTATATACGAGTGAGAGTCAGACCCCAGCAAAGTTAGAACAAGGCTCCCTGTGTGTATGACTTAGCCAGCACTGCGGCCCTCCATTTGAATTGAAGTCTAATCGCGAGGGTTCTAACTCGAAGAAACAAGAGTGTGCAGAAACAGTGTTTTAGGTTCCGACGACCTCTCTGTGGGTGGAAGCAGTTTAGCGTGTACTGTGTGTGAGAGCCTCGGGACTGGTGCCATTTCGTAAAATCGGGGTAGAGACAACCCGTTACAGAAGGCAGCTCACAACTCACATCATGGTTATGCGGCTAGTAGCATTGGCCCGGGGGTGCGTGCAGGCTGAATGTCAGCCACCTAACTCGAAGGAGAAACTCGGTAGAGAATCCGTGCTTCAGCGAAAACAGCCGCTCCTGAGGGTGGAAGCATTTTGTTGTGTGCGTGTGTGAGAGCACTGCAAGGGAGTCCAAAGCTATATACGAGTGAGAGTCAGACCCCAGCAAAGTTAGAACAAGGCTCCCCGTGTGTATGACTTAGCTAGCACTGAGGCCCTCCATTTGCATGGAAGTCTAATCGCTAGGGTTCTAAGTCGAAGAAACAACAGTGTACAGAGACAGTGTTTTAGCTTCCGACGACCTCTCTGTGGGAGGAAGCAGTTTAGTGTGTGCTTTCGTTGAGAGCCGCGGGACTGGCTCCATTTCGTAAACTCGGGGTAGACACAGGCCGGTATGAAGGCAGCGCACAAATCACATCATGGTTATGGGGCTAATAGCGTTGCCCCCGGGTTGCATGCAGACTGAAAGTCAGCCACCTAACTCGACGGACAAACTCGGTAGAGAATCCGTGCTTCAGCGAAAACAGCCGCTCCTGAGGGTGGAAGCATTTTGTTGTGTGCGTGCCTGAGAGCACTGCAAAGGAGTCCAAAGCTATATACCAGTCAGCCACAGGCCATATCAAAAGGCAGAACAAGACTCCCAGTGTGTTTGATTTAGCTAGCACTGCTGGCTTCTTTTGCATGGAAGTCTACTCGCTAGCGTTCTAACTCGAGGAAACAACAGTGTACAGAAACATTGTTTTAGCTTCCGACGACCTCACTGTGGGAGGAAGCAGTTTAGGGTGTACTGTGGGTGAGAGCTAGGGGATGGGTTCCATTTCGAAAAATCGGGCTAGAGACAGGCCGATACAGAAGGCAGCTCACAAATCACATCATGGTTATGGGTCTACTAGCGTCGCCCCGGGGGTGCGTGCAGGCTGAATATCAGCCACCTAACTAGACGGAAAAACTCGGTAGAGGATCCGTGCTTCAGTGAAAACAGCAGCTCCTGAGGGTGAAAGCATTCTGTAGTGTGCGTGCGTGAGAGCACTGCAAGGGATTCCAAAGGTATATACGAGTGAGACTCAGGCCCCAGCAAAAGGCAGAACAAGACTCCCCGTGTGTTTAATTTAGCCAGCACTGCGGCCCTCCATTTGAATTGAAGTCTAATCGCGAGGGTTCTAACTCGAAGAAACATGAGTGTGCAGAAACAGTGTTTTAGATTCCGACGACCTCTCTGTGGGTGGAAGCAGTTTAGCGTGTACTGTGTGTGAGAGCCTCGGGACTGGTGCCATTTCGTAAAATCGGGGTAGAGACAACCCGTTACAGAAGGCAGCTCACAACTCACATCATGGTTATGCGGCTAGTAGCGTTGGCCCGGGGGTGCGTGCAGGCTGAATGTCAGCCACCTAACTCGAAGGAAAAACTCGGTAGAGAATCCGTGCTTCAGCGAAAACAGCCGATCCTGAGGGTGGAAGCCTTTTGTTGTGTGCGTGCGTGAGAGCACTGCAAGGGAGTCCAAAGCTATATACGAGTCAGACTCAGGACACATCAAAAGGCAGAGCAAGACTCCCAGTGTGTTTGATTTAGCTAGAACTGCGGCCCTCCTTTTGAATTGAAGTCTAATCGCTAGGGTTCGGACTCGAACAAACAACAGTGTACAGAAACAGTGTTTTAGATTCCAACGACCTCTCTGTGGGAGGAAGCACTTTTGGGTGTACTTTCGTTGAGAGCCACGGGACTGGCTCCATTTCGTAAAATCGGGGTAGAGACAGGCTGGTACAGGAGGTAGCGCACAAATCACATCATGGTTATGGGGCTAGTAGCATTGCCCCGGGGTTGCGTGCAGGCTGAAAGTCAGCCACCTACCTCGACGTAAAAACTCGGGAGAGAATCCGTGCTTCAGCGAAAACAGCCGCTCCTGTGTGTGGAAGCATTTTGTTGTGTGCGTGCTTGAGAGCACTACAAGGGATTCCAAAGGTATATAGGAGTGAGACTCAGGACCCAGCAAAAGGCAGAACGAGGCCCCCGTGTGTTTGATTAAGCTAGCACTGAGACCCTCCATTTGCATGGAAGTCTAATCACTAGGGTTCTAACTCGAAGAAACAACAGTGTACAGAGACAGGGTTTTAGCTTCCGACGTCCTCTCTGTGGGAGGAAGCAGTTTAGGGTGTAGTGTGAGTGAGTGCCACGGGACTGGCTCCATTTCGTAAAATCGGGGTAGAGAGAACCCGGTACAGAGGGGAGCACACAAATCACATCATGGTTATGGGGCTAGTAGCGTTGCCCCGTGGGTGCGTGCAGTCTTAATGTCAGCCAGCTAACTCGAAGGAGAAACTCGGTAGAGAATCCGTGCTTCAGCGAAAACAGCCGCTCCTGAGGGTGGAAGCATTTTGTTGTGTGGTGTATGAGAGCACTGCAAGGGAGTCCAAAGCTATATACGAGTGAGAGTCAGACCCCAGCAAAGTTAGAACAAGGCTCCCTGTGTGTATGACTTAGCCAGCACTGCGGCCCTCCATTTGAATTGAAGTCTAATTGCGAGGGTTCTAACTCGAAGAAACAAGAGTGTGCAGAAACAGTGTTTTAGGGTCCGACGACCTCTCTGTGGGTGGAAGCAGTTTAGCGTGTACTGTGTGTGAGAGCCTCGGGACTGGTGCCATTTCGTAAAATCGGGGTAGAGACAACCCGTTACAGAAGGCAGCTCACAACTCACATCATGGTTATGCGGCTAGTAGCGTTGGCCCGGGGGTGCGTGCAGGCTGAATGTCAGCCACCTAACTCGAAGGAAAAACTCGGTAGAGAATCCGTGCTTCAGCGAAAACAGCCGATCCTGAGGGTGGAAGCCTTTTGTTGTGTGCGTGCGTGAGAGCACTGCAAGGGAGTCCAAAGCTATATACGAGTCAGACTCAGGACACATCAAAAGGCAGAGCAAGACTCCCAGTGTGTTTGATTTAGCTAGAACTGCGGCCCTCCTTTTGCATTGAAGTCTAATCGCTAGGGTTCGGACTCGAACAAACAACAGTGTACAGAAACAGTGTTTTAGAGTCCGACGACCTCTCTGTGGGAGGAAGCACTTTTGGGTGTACTTTCGTTGAGAGCCACGGGACTGGCTCCATTTCGTAAAATCGGGGTAGAGACAGGCTGGTACAGGAGGTAGCGCACAAATCACATCATGGTTATGGGGCTAGTAGCATTGCCCCGGGGTTGCGTGCAGGCTGAAAGTCAGCCACCTACCTCGACGTAAAAACTCGGGAGAGAATCCGTGCTTCAGCGAAAACAGCCGCTCCTGTGTGTGGAATCATTTTGTTGTGTGCGTGCTTGAGAGCACTACAAGGGATTCCAAAGGTATATAGGAGTGAGACTCAGGACCCAGCAAAAGGCAGAACGAGGCCCCCGTGTGTTTGATTAAGCTAGCACTGAGACCCTCCATTTGCATGGAAGTCTAATCACTAGGGTTCTAACTCGAAGAAACAACAGTGTACAGAGACAGGGTTTTAGCTTCCGACGTCCTCTCTGTGGGAGGAAGCAGTTTAGGGTGTAGTGTGAGTGAGTGCCACGGGACTGGCTCCATTTCGTAAAATCGGGGTAGAGAGAACCCGGTACAGAGGGGAGCACACAAATCACATCATGGTTATGGGGCTAGTAGCGTTGCCCCGTGGGTGCGTGCAGTCTTAATGTGAGCCAGCTAACTCGAAGGAGAAACTCGGTAGAGAATCCGAGCTTCAGCGAAAACAGCCGCTCCTGAGGGTGGAAGCATTTTGTTGTGTGGTGTATGAGAGCACTGCAAGGGAGTCCAAAGCTATATACGAGTGAGAGTCAGACCCCAGCAAAGTTAGAACAAGGCTCCCTGTGTGTATGACTTAGCCAGCACTGCGGCCCTCCATTTGAATTGAAGTCTAATCGCGAGGGTTCTAACTCGAAGAAACAAGAGTGTGCAGAAACAGTGTTTTAGGTTCCGACGACCTCTCTGTGGGTGGAAGCAGTTTAGCGTGTACTGTGTGTGAGAGCCTCGGGACTGGTGCCATTTCGTAAAATCGGGGTAGAGACAACCCGTTACAGAAGGCAGCTCACAACTCACATCATGGTTATGCGGCTAGTAGCGTTGGCCCGGGGGTGCGTGCAGGCTGAATGTCAGCCACCTAACTCGAAGGAGAAACTCGGTAGAGAATCCGTGCTTCAGCGAAAACAGCCGCTCCTGAGGGTGGAAGCATTTTGTTGTGTGCGTGTGTGAGAGCACTGCAAGGGAGTCCAAAGCTATATACGAGTGAGAGTCAGACCCCAGCAAAGTTAGAACAAGGCTCCCCGTGTGTATGACTTAGCTAGCACTGAGGCCCTCCATTTGCATGGAAGTCTAATCGCTAGGGTTCTAAGTCGAAGAAACAACAGTGTACAGAGACAGTGTTTTAGCTTCCGACGACCTCTCTGTGGGAGGAAGCAGTTTAGTGTGTGCTTTCGTTGAGAGCCGCGGGACTGGCTCCATTTCGTAAACTCGGGGTAGACACAGGCCGGTATGAAGGCAGCGCACAAATCACATCATGGTTATGGGGCTAATAGCGTTGCCCCCGGGTTGCATGCAGACTGAAAGTCAGCCACCTAACTCGACGGACAAACTCGGTAGAGAATCCGTGCTTCAGCGAAAACAGCCGCTCCTGAGGGTGGAAGCATTTTGTTGTGTGCGTGCCTGAGAGCACTGCAAAGGAGTCCAAAGCTATATACCAGTCAGCCACAGGCCATATCAAAAGGCAGAACAAGACTCCCAGTGTGTTTGATTTAGCTAGCACTGCTGGCTTCTTTTGCATGGAAGTCTACTCGCTAGCGTTCTAACTCGAGGAAACAACAGTGTACAGAAACATTGTTTTAGCTTCCGACGACCTCACTGTGGGAGGAAGCAGTTTAGGGTGTACTGTGGGTGAGAGCCAGGGGATGGGTTCCATTTCGAAAAATCGGGCTAGAGACAGGCCGATACAGAAGGCAGCTCACAAATCACATCATGGTTATGGGTCTACTAGCGTCGCCCCGGGGGTGCGTGCAGGCTGAATATCAGCCACCTAACTAGACGGAAAAACTCGGTAGAGGATCCGTGCTTCAGTGAAAACAGCAGCTCCTGAGGGTGAACGCATTTTGTTGTGTGCGTGCGTGAGAGCACTGCCAGGGATTCCAAAGGTATATACGAGTGAGACTCAGGCCCCAGCAAAAGGCAGAACAAGACTCCTCGTGTGTTTAATTTAGCCAGCACTGCGGCCCTCCATTTGAATTGAAGTCTAATCGCGAGGGTTCTAACTCGAAGAAACAAGAGTGTGCAGAAACAGTGTTTTAGATTCCGACGACCTCTCTGTGGGTGGAAGCAGTTTAGCGTGTACTGTGTGTGAGAGCCTCGGGACTGGTGCCATTTCGTAAAATCGGGGTAGAGACAACCCGTTACAGAAGGCAGCTCACAACTCACATCATGGTTATGCGGCTAGTAGCATTGGCCCGGGTGTGCGTGCAGGCTGAATGTCAGCCACCTAACTCGAAGGAAAAACTCGGTAGAGAATCCGTGCTTCAGCGAAAACAGCCGATCCTGAGGGTGGAAGCCTTTTGTTGTGTGCGTGCGTGAGAGCACTGCAAGGGAGTCCAAAGCTATATACGAGTCAGACTCAGGACACATCAAAAGGCAGAGCAAGACTCCCAGTGTGTTTGATTTAGCTAGAACTGCGGCCCTCCTTTTGCATTGAAGTCTAATCGCTAGGGTTCGGACTCGAACAAACAACAGTGTACAGAAACAGTGTTTTAGAGTCCGACGACCTCTCTGTGGGAGGAAGCACTTTTGGGTGTACTTTCGTTGAGAGCCACGGGACTGGCTCCATTTCGTAAAATCGGGGTAGAGACAGGCTGGTACAGGAGGTAGCGCACAAATCACATCATGGTTATGGGGCTAGTAGCATTGCCCCGGGGTTGCGTGCAGGCTGAAAGTCAGCCACCTACCTCGACGTAAAAACTCGGGAGAGAATCCGTGCTTCAGCGAAAACAGCCGCTCCTGTGTGTGGAATCATTTTGTTGTGTGCGTGCTTGAGAGCACTACAAGGGATTCCAAAGGTATATAGGATGAGACTCAGGACCCAGCAAAAGGCAGAACGAGGCCCCCGTGTGTTTGATTAAGCTAGCACTGAGACCCTCCATTTGCATGGAAGTCTAATCACTAGGGTTCTAACTCGAAGAAACAACAGTGTACAGAGACAGGGTTTTAGCTTCCGACGTCCTCTCTGTGGGAGGAAGCAGTTTAGGGTGTAGTGTGAGTGAGTGCCACGGGACTGGCTCCATTTCGTAAAATCGGGGTAGAGAGAACCCGGTACAGAGGGGAGCACACAAATCACATCATGGTTATGGGGCTAGTAGCGTTGCCCCGTGGGTGCGTGCAGTCTTAATGTCAGCCAGCTAACTCGAAGGAGAAACTCGGTAGAGAATCCGTGCTTCAGCGAAAACAGCCGCTCCTGAGGGTGGAAGCATTTTGTTGTGTGGTGTATGAGAGCACTGCAAGGGAGTCCAAAGCTATATACGAGTGAGAGTCAGACCCCAGCAAAGTTAGAACAAGGCTCCCTGTGTGTATGACTTAGCCAGCACTGCGGCCCTCCATTTGAATTGAAGTCTAATCGCGAGGGTTCTAACTCGAAGAAACAAGAGTGTGCAGAAACAGTGTTTTAGGGTCCGACGACCTCTCTGTGGGTGGAAGCAGTTTAGCGTGTACTGTGTGTGAGAGCCTCGGGACTGGTGCCATTTCGTAAAATCGGGGTAGAGACAACCCGTTACAGAAGGCAGCTCACAACTCACATCATGGTTATGCGGCTAGTAGCATTGGCCCGGGGGTGCGTGCAGGCTGAATGTCAGCCACCTAACTCGAAGGAGAAACTCGGTAGAGAATCCGTGCTTCAGCGAAAACAGCCGCTCCTGAGGGTGGAAGCATTTTGTTGTGTGCGTGTGTGAGAGCACTGCAAGGGAGTCCAAAGCTATATACGAGTGAGAGTCAGACCCCAGCAAAGTTAGAACAAGGCTCCCCGTGTGTATGACTTAGCTAGCACTGAGGCCCTCCATTTGCATGGAAGTCTAATCGCTAGGGTTCTAAGTCGAAGAAACAACAGTGTACAGAGACAGTGTTTTAGCTTCCGACGACCTCTCTGTGGGAGGAAGCAGTTTAGTGTGTGCTTTCGTTGAGAGCCGCGGGACTGGCTCCATTTCGTAAACTCGGGGTAGACACAGGCCGGTATGAAGGCAGCGCACAAATCACATCATGGTTATGGGGCTAATAGCGTTGCCCCCGGGTTGCATGCAGACTGAAAGTCAGCCACCTAACTCGACGGACAAACTCGGTAGAGAATCCGTGCTTCAGCGAAAACAGCCGCTCCTGAGGGTGGAAGCATTTTGTTGTGTGCGTGCCTGAGAGCACTGCAAAGGAGTCCAAAGCTATATACCAGTCAGCCACAGGCCATATCAAAAGGCAGAACAAGACTCCCAGTGTGTTTGATTTAGCTAGCACTGCTGGCTTCTTTTGCATGGAAGTCTACTCGCTAGCGTTCTAACTCGAGGAAACAACAGTGTACAGAAACATTGTTTTAGCTTCCGACGACCTCACTGTGGGAGGAAGCAGTTTAGGGTGTACTGTGGGTGAGAGCCAGGGGATGGGTTCCATTTCGAAAAATCGGGCTAGAGACAGGCCGATACAGAAGGCAGCTCACAAATCACATCATGGTTATGGGTCTACTAGCGTCGCCCCGGGGGTGCGTGCAGGCTGAATATCAGCCACCTAACTAGACGAAAAAACTCGGTAGAGGATCCGTGCTTCAGTGAAAACAGCAGCTCCTGAGGGTGAAAGCATTTTGTTGTGTGCGTGCGTGAGAGCACTGCCAGGGATTCCAAAGGTATATACGAGTGAGACTCAGGCCCCAGCAAAAGGCAGAACAAGACTCCCCGTGTGTTTAATTTAGCCAGCACTGCGTCCCTCCATTTGAATTGAAGTCTAATCGCGAGGGTTCTAACTCGAAGAAACAAGAGTGTGCAGAAACAGTGTTTTAGATTCCGACGACCTCTCTGTGGGTGGAAGCAGTTTAGCGTGTACTGTGTGTGAGAGCCTCGGGACTGGTGCCATTTCGTAAAATCGGGGTAGAGACAACCCGTTACAGAAGGCAGCTCACAACTCACATCATGGTTATGCGGCTAGTAGCGTTGGCCCGGGGGTGCGTGCAGGCTGAATGTCAGCCACCTAACTCGAAGGAAAAACTCGGTAGAGAATCCGTGCTTCAGCGAAAACAGCCGATCCTGAGGGTGGAAGCCTTTTGTTGTGTGCGTGCGTGAGAGCACTGCAAGGGAGTCCAAAGCTATATACGAGTCAGACTCAGGACACATCAAAAGGCAGAGCAAGACTCCCAGTGTGTTTGATTTAGCTAGAACTGCGGCCCTCCTTTTGCATTGAAGTCTAATCGCTAGGGTTCGGACTCGAACAAACAACAGTGTACAGAAACAGTGTTTTAGAGTCCGACGACCTCTCTGTGGGAGGAAGCACTTTTGGGTGTACTTTCGTTGAGAGCCACGGGACTGGCTCCATTTCGTAAAATCGGGGTAGAGACAGGCTGGTACAGGAGGTAGCGCACAAATCACATCATGGTTATGGGGCTAGTAGCATTGCCCCGGGGTTGCGTGCAGGCTGAAAGTCAGCCACCTACCTCGACGTAAAAACTCGGGAGAGAATCCGTGCTTCAGCGAAAACAGCCGCTCCTGTGTGTGGAATCATTTTGTTGTGTGCGTGCTTGAGAGCACTACAAGGGATTCCAAAGGTATATAGGAGTGAGACTCAGGACCCAGCAAAAGGCAGAACGAGGCCCCCGTGTGTTTGATTAAGCTAGCACTGAGACCCTCCATTTGCATGGAAGTCTAATCACTAGGGTTCTAACTCGAAGAAACAACAGTGTACAGAGACAGGGTTTTAGCTTCCGACGTCCTCTCTGTGGGAGGAAGCAGTTTAGGGTGTAGTGTGAGTGAGTGCCACGGGACTGGCTCCATTTCGTAAAATCGGGGTAGAGAGAACCCGGTACAGAGGGGAGCACACAAATCACATCATGGTTATGGGGCTAGTAGCGTTGCCCCGTGGGTGCGTGCAGTCTTAATGTGAGCCAGCTAACTCGAAGGAGAAACTCGGTAGAGAATCCGAGCTTCAGCGAAAACAGCCGCTCCTGAGGGTGGAAGCATTTTGTTGTGTGGTGTATGAGAGCACTGCAAGGGAGTCCAAAGCTATATACGAGTGAGAGTCAGACCCCAGCAAAGTTAGAACAAGGCTCCCTGTGTGTATGACTTAGCCAGCACTGCGGCCCTCCATTTGAATTGAAGTCTAATCGCGAGGGTTCTAACTCGAAGAAACAAGAGTGTGCAGAAACAGTGTTTTAGGTTCCGACGACCTCTCTGTGGGTGGAAGCAGTTTAGCGTGTACTGTGTGTGAGAGCCTCGGGACTGGTGCCATTTCGTAAAATCGGGGTAGAGACAACCCGTTACAGAAGGCAGCTCACAACTCACATCATGGTTATGCGGCTAGTAGCGTTGGCCCGGGGGTGCGTGCAGGCTGAATGTCAGCCACCTAACTCGAAGGAGAAACTCGGTAGAGAATCCGTGCTTCAGCGAAAACAGCCGCTCCTGAGGGTGGAAGCATTTTGTTGTGTGCGTGTGTGAGAGCACTGCAAGGGAGTCCAAAGCTATATACGAGTGAGAGTCAGACCCCAGCAAAGTTAGAACAAGGCTCCCCGTGTGTATGACTTAGCTAGCACTGAGGCCCTCCATTTGCATGGAAGTCTAATCGCTAGGGTTCTAAGTCGAAGAAACAACAGTGTACAGAGACAGTGTTTTAGCTTCCGACGACCTCTCTGTGGGAGGAAGCAGTTTAGTGTGTGCTTTCGTTGAGAGCCGCGGGACTGGCTCCATTTCGTAAACTCGGGGTAGACACAGGCCGGTATGAAGGCAGCGCACAAATCACATCATGGTTATGGGGCTAATAGCGTTGCCCCCGGGTTGCATGCAGACTGAAAGTCAGCCACCTAACTCGACGGACAAACTCGGTAGAGAATCCGTGCTTCAGCGAAAACAGCCGCTCCTGAGGGTCGAAGCCTTTTGTTGTGTGCGTGCGTGAGAGCACTGCAAGGGAGTCCAAAGCTATATACGAGTCAGACTCAGGACACATCAAAAGGCAGAGCAAGACTCCCAGTGTGTTTGATTTAGCTAGAACTGCGTCCCTCCTTTTGCATTGAAGTCTAATCGCTAGGGTTCAGACTCGAACAAACAACAGTGTACAGAAACAGTGTTTTAGATTCCGACGACCTCTCTGTGGGAGGAAGCACTTTTGGGTGTACTTTCGTTGAGAGCCACGGGACTGGCTCCATTTCGTAAAATCGGGGTAGAGACAGGCTGGTAGAGGAGGTAGCGCACAAATCACATCATGGTTATGGGGCTAGTAGCATTGCCCCGGGGTTGCGTGCAGGCTGAAAGTCAGCCACCTACCTCGACGTAAAAACTCGGGAGAGAATCCGTGCTTCAGCGAAAACAGCCACTCCTGTGTGTGGAATCATTTTGTTGTGTGCGTGCTTGAGAGCACTACAAGGGATTCCAAAGGTATATACGAGTGAGACTCAGGACCCAGCAAAAGGCAGAACGAGGCCCCCGTGTTTGATTAAGCTAGCACTGAGACCCTCCATTTGCATGGAAGTCTAATCACTAGGGTTCTAACTCGAAGAAACAACAGTGTACAGAGACAGGGTTTTAGCTTCCGACGTCCTCTCTGTGGGAGGAAGCAGTTTAGGGTGTAGTGTGAGTGAGTGCCACAGGACTGGCTCCATTTCGTAAAATCGGGGTAGAGAGAACCCGGTACAGAGGGGAGCACACAAATCACATCATGGTTATGGGGCTAGTAGCGTTGCCCCGTGGGTGCGTGCAGTCTTAATGTCAGCCAGCTAACTCGAAGGAGAAACTCGGTAGAGAATCCGAGCTTCAGCGAAAACAGCCGCTCCTGAGGGTGGAAGCATTTTGTTGTGTGGTGTATGAGAGCACTGCAAGGGAGTCCAAAGCTATATACGAGTGAGAGTCAGACCCCAGCAAAGTTAGAACAAGGCTCCCTGTGTGTATGACTTAGCCAGCACTGCGGCCCTCCATTTGAATTGAAGTCTAATCGCGAGGGTTCTAACTCGAAGAAACAAGAGTGTGCAGAAACAGTGTTTTAGGTTCCGACGACCTCTCTGTGGGTGGAAGCAGTTTAGCGTGTACTGTGTGTGAGAGCCTCGGGACTGGTGCCATTTCGTAAAATCGGGGTAGAGACAACCCGTTACAGAAGGCAGCTCACAACTCACATCATGGTTATGCGGCTAGTAGCATTGGCCCGGGGGTGCGTGCAGGCTGAATGTCAGCCACCTAACTCGAAGGAGAAACTCGGTAGAGAATCCGTGCTTCAGCGAAAACAGCCGCTCCTGAGGGTGGAAGCATTTTGTTGTGTGCGTGTGTGAGAGCACTGCAAGGGAGTCCAAAGCTATATACGAGTGAGAGTCAGACCCCAGCAAAGTTAGAACAAGGCTCCCCGTGTGTATGACTTAGCTAGCACTGAGGCCCTCCATTTGCATGGAAGTCTAATCGCTAGGGTTCTAAGTCGAAGAAACAACAGTGTACAGAGACAGTGTTTTAGCTTCCGACGACCTCTCTGTGGGAGGAAGCAGTTTAGTGTGTGCTTTCGTTGAGAGCCGCGGGACTGGCTCCATTTCGTAAACTCGGGGTAGACACAGGCCGGTATGAAGGCAGCGCACAAATCACATCATGGTTATGGGGCTAATAGCGTTGCCCCCGGGTTGCATGCAGACTGAAAGTCAGCCACCTAACTCGACGGACAAACTCGGTAGAGAATCCGTGCTTCAGCGAAAACAGCCGCTCCTGAGGGTGGAAGCATTTTGTTGTGTGCGTGCCTGAGAGCACTGCAAAGGAGTCCAAAGCTATATACCAGTCAGCCACAGGCCATATCAAAAGGCAGAACAAGACTCCCAGTGTGTTTGATTTAGCTAGCACTGCTGGCTTCTTTTGCATGGAAGTCTACTCGCTAGCGTTCTAACTCGAGGAAACAACAGTGTACAGAAACATTGTTTTAGCTTCCGACGACCTCACTGTGGGAGGAAGCAGTTTAGGGTGTACTGTGGGTGAGAGCCAGGGGATGGGTTCCATTTCGAAAAATCGGGCTAGAGACAGGCCGATACAGAAGGCAGCTCACAAATCACATCATGGTTATGGGTCTCCTAGCGTCGCCCCGGGGGTGCGTGCAGGCTGAATATCAGCCACCTAACTAGACGGAAAAACTCGGTAGAGGTTCCGTGCTTCAGTGAAAACAGCAGCTCCTGAGGGTGAAAGCATTTTGTTGTGTGCGTGCGTGAGAGCACTGCAAGGGATTCCAAAGGTATATACGAGTGAGACTCAGGCCCCAGCAAAAGGCAGAACAAGACTCCCCGTGTGTTTAATTTAGCCAGCACTGCGTCCCTCCATTTGAATTGAAGTCTAATCGCGAGGGTTCTAACTCGAAGAAACAAGAGTGTGCAGAAACAGTGTTTTAGATTCCGACGACCTCTCTGTGGGTGGAAGCAGTTTAGCGTGTACTGTGTGTGAGAGCCTCGGGACTGGTGCCATTTCGTAAAATCGGGGTAGAGACAACCCGTTACAGAAGGCAGCTCACAACTCACATCATGGTTATGCGGCTAGTAGCATTGGCCCGGGGGTGCGTGCAGGCTGAATGTCAGGCACCTAACTCGAAGGAGAAACTCGGTAGAGAATCCGTGCTTCAGCGAAAACAGCCGCTCCTGAGGGTGGAAGCATTTTGTTGTGTGCGTGTGTGAGAGCACTGCAAGGGAGTCCAAAGCTATATACGAGTGAGAGTCAGACCCCAGCAAAGTTAGAACAAGGCTCCCCGTGTGTATGACTTAGCTAGCACTGAGGCCCTCCATTTGCATGGAAGTCTAATCGCTAGGGTTCTAAGTCGAAGAAACAACAGTGTACAGAGACAGTGTTTTAGCTTCCGACGACCTCTCTGTGGGAGGAAGCAGTTTAGTGTGTGCTTTCGTTGAGAGCCGCGGGACTGGCTCCATTTCGTAAACTCGGGGTAGACACAGGCCGGTATGAAGGCAGCGCACAAATCACATCATGGTTATGGGGCTAATAGCGTTGCCCCCGGGTTGCATGCAGACTGAAAGTCAGCCACCTAACTCGACGGACAAACTCGGTAGAGAATCCGTGCTTCAGCGAAAACAGCCGCTCCTGAGGGTGGAAGCATTTTGTTGTGTGCGTGCCTGAGAGCACTGCAAAGGAGTCCAAAGCTATATACCAGTCAGCCACAGGCCATATCAAAAGGCAGAACAAGACTCCCAGTGTGTTTGATTTAGCTAGCACTGCTGGCTTCTTTTGCATGGAAGTCTACTCGCTAGCGTTCTAACTCGAGGACACAACAGTGTACAGAAACATTGTTTTAGCTTCCGACGACCTCACTGTGGGAGGAAGCAGTTTAGGGTGTACTGTGGGTGAGAGCCAGGGGATGGGTTCCATTTCGAAAAATCGGGCTAGAGACAGGCCGATACAGAAGGCAGCTCACAAATCACATCATGGTTATGGGTCTACTAGCGTCGCCCCGGGGGTGCGTGCAGGCTGAATATCAGCCACCTAACTAGACGGAAAAACTCGGTAGAGGATCCGTGCTTCAGTGAAAACAGCAGCTCCTGAGGGTGAAAGCATTTTGTTGTGTGCGTGCGTGAGAGCACTGCAAGGGATTCCAAAGGTATATACGAGTGAGACTCAGGCCCCAGCAAAAGGCAGAACAAGACTCCCCGTGTGTTTAATTTAGCCAGCACTGCGGCCCTCCATTTGAATTGAAGTCTAATCGCGAGGGTTCTAACTCGAAGAAACAAGAGTGTGCAGAAACAGTGTTTTAGATTCCGACGACCTCTCTGTGGGTGGAAGCAGTTTAGCGTGTACTGTGTGTGAGAGCCTCGGGACTGGTGCCATTTCGTAAAATCGGGGTAGATACAACCCGTTACAGAAGGCAGCTCACAACTCACATCATGGTTATGCGGCTAGTAGCGTTGGCCCAGGGGTGCGTGCAGGCTGAATGTCAGCCACCTAACTCGAAGGAAAAACTCGGTAGAGAATCCGTGCTTCAGCGAAAACAGCCGATCCTGACGGTGGAAGCCTTTTGTTGTGTGCGTGCGTGAGAGCACTGCAAGGGAGTCCAAAGCTATATACGAGTCAGACTCAGGACACATCAAAAGGCAGAGCAAGACTCCCAGTGTGTTTGATTTAGCTAGAACTGCGGCCCTCCTTTTGCATTGAAGTCTAATCGCTAGGGTTCGGACTCGAACAAACAACAGTGTACAGAAACAGTGTTTTAGAGTCCGACGACCTCTCTGTGGGAGGTAGCATTTTTGGGTGTACTTTCGTTGAGAGCCACGGGACTGGCTCCATTTCGTAAAATCGGGGTAGAGACAGGCTGGTACAGGAGGTAGCGCACAAATCACATCATGGTTATGGGGCTAGTAGCATTGCCCCGGGGTTGCGTGCAGGCTGAAAGTCAGCCACCTACCTCGACGTAAAAACTCGGGAGAGAATCCGTGCTTCAGCGAAAACAGCCGCTCCTGTGTGTGGAATCATTTTGTTGTGTGCGTGCTTGAGAGCACTACAAGGGATTCCAAAGGTATATAGGAGTGAGACTCAGGACCCAGCAAAAGGCAGAACGAGGCCCCCGTGTGTTTGATTAAGCTAGCACTGAGACCCTCCATTTGCATGGAAGTCTAATCACTAGGGTTCTAACTCGAAGAAACAACAGTGTACAGAGACAGGGTTTTAGCTTCCGACGTCCTCTCTGTGGGAGGAAGCAGTTTAGGGTGTAGTGTGAGTGAGTGCCACGGGACTGGCTCCATTTCGTAAAATCGGGGTAGAGAGAACCCGGTACAGAGGGGAGCACACAAATCACATCATGGTTATGGGGCTAGTAGCGTTGCCCCGTGGGTGCGTGCAGTCTTAATGTCAGCCAGCTAACTCGAAGGAGAAACTCGGTAGAGAATCCGAGCTTCAGCGAAAACAGCCGCTCCTGAGGGTGGAAGCATTTTGTTGTGTGGTGTATGAGAGCACTGCAAGGGAGTCCAAAGCTATATACGAGTGAGAGTCAGACCCCAGCAAAGTTAGAACAAGGCTCCCTGTGTGTATGACTTAGCCAGCACTGCGGCCCTCCATTTGAATTGAAGTCTAATCGCGAGGGTTCTAACTCGAAGAAACAAGAGTGTGCAGAAACAGTGTTTTAGGTTCCGACGACCTCTCTGTGGGTGGAAGCAGTTTAGCGTGTACTGTGTGTGAGAGCCTCGGGACTGGTGCCATTTCGTAAAATCGGGGTAGAGACAACCCGTTACAGAAGGCAGCTCACAACTCACATCATGGTTATGCGGCTAGTAGCATTGGCCCGGGGGTGCGTGCAGGCTGAATGTCAGCCACCTAACTCGAAGGAGAAACTCGGTAGAGAATCCGTGCTTCAGCGAAAACAGCCGCTCCTGAGGGTGGAAGCATTTTGTTGTGTGCGTGTGTGAGAGCACTGCAAGGGAGTCCAAAGCTATATACGAGTGAGAGTCAGACCCCAGCAAAGTTAGAACAAGGCTCCCCGTGTGTATGACTTAGCTAGCACTGAGGCCCTCCATTTGCATGGAAGTCTAATCGCTAGGGTTCTAAGTCGAAGAAACAACAGTGTACAGAGACAGTGTTTTAGCTTCCGACGACCTCTCTGTGGGAGGAAGCAGTTTAGTGTGTGCTTTCGTTGAGAGCCGCGGGACTGGCTCCATTTCGTAAACTCGGGGTAGACACAGGCCGGTATGAAGGCAGCGCACAAATCACATCATGGTTATGGGGCTAATAGCGTTGCCCCCGGGTTGCATGCAGACTGAAAGTCAGCCACCTAACTCGACGGACAAACTCGGTAGAGAATCCGTGCTTCAGCGAAAACAGCCGCTCCTGAGGGTGGAAGCATTTTGTTGTGTGCGTGCCTGAGAGCACTGCAAAGGAGTCCAAAGCTATATACCAGTCAGCCACAGGCCATATCAAAAGGCAGAACAAGACTCCCAGTGTGTTTGATTTAGCTAGCACTGCTGGCTTCTTTTGCATGGAAGTCTACTCGCTAGCGTTCTAACTCGAGGAAACAACAGTGTACAGAAACATTGTTTTAGCTTCCGACGACCTCACTGTGGGAGGAAGCAGTTTAGGGTGTACTGTGGGTGAGAGCCAGGGGATGGGTTCCATTTCGAAAAATCGGGCTAGAGACAGGCCGATACAGAAGGCAGCTCACAAATCACATCATGGTTATGGGTCTCCTAGCGTCGCCCCGGGGGTGCGTGCAGGCTGAATATCAGCCACCTAACTAGACGGAAAAACTCGGTAGAGGTTCCGTGCTTCAGTGAAAACAGCAGCTCCTGAGGGTGAAAGCATTTTGTTGTGTGCGTGCGTGAGAGCACTGCAAGGGATTCCAAAGGTATATACGAGTGAGACTCAGGCCCCAGCAAAAGGCAGAACAAGACTCCCCGTGTGTTTAATTTAGCCAGCACTGCGTCCCTCCATTTGAATTGAAGTCTAATCGCGAGGGTTCTAACTCGAAGAAACAAGAGTGTGCAGAAACAGTGTTTTAGATTCCGACGACCTCTCTGTGGGTGGAAGCAGTTTAGCGTGTACTGTGTGTGAGAGCCTCGGGACTGGTGCCATTTCGTAAAATCGGGGTAGAGACAACCCGTTACAGAAGGCAGCTCACAACTCACATCATGGTTATGCGGCTAGTAGCATTGGCCCGGGGGTGCGTGCAGGCTGAATGTCAGGCACCTAACTCGAAGGAGAAACTCGGTAGAGAATCCGTGCTTCAGCGAAAACAGCCGCTCCTGAGGGTGGAAGCATTTTGTTGTGTGCGTGTGTGAGAGCACTGCAAGGGAGTCCAAAGCTATATACGAGTGAGAGTCAGACCCCAGCAAAGTTAGAACAAGGCTCCCCGTGTGTATGACTTAGCTAGCACTGAGGCCCTCCATTTGCATGGAAGTCTAATCGCTAGGGTTCTAAGTCGAAGAAACAACAGTGTACAGAGACAGTGTTTTAGCTTCCGACGACCTCTCTGTGGGAGGAAGCAGTTTAGTGTGTGCTTTCGTTGAGAGCCGCGGGACTGGCTCCATTTCGTAAACTCGGGGTAGACACAGGCCGGTATGAAGGCAGCGCACAAATCACATCATGGTTATGGGGCTAATAGCGTTGCCCCCGGGTTGCATGCAGACTGAAAGTCAGCCACCTAACTCGACGGACAAACTCGGTAGAGAATCCGTGCTTCAGCGAAAACAGCCGCTCCTGAGGGTGGAAGCATTTTGTTGTGTGCGTGCCTGAGAGCACTGCAAAGGAGTCCAAAGCTATATACCAGTCAGCCACAGGCCATATCAAAAGGCAGAACAAGACTCCCAGTGTGTTTGATTTAGCTAGCACTGCTGGCTTCTTTTGCATGGAAGTCTACTCGCTAGCGTTCTAACTCGAGGAAACAACAGTGTACAGAAACATTGTTTTAGCTTCCGACGACCTCACTGTGGGAGGAAGCAGTTTAGGGTGTACTGTGGGTGAGAGCCAGGGGATGGGTTCCATTTCGAAAAATCGGGCTAGAGACAGGCCGATACAGAAGGCAGCTCACAAATCACATCATGGTTATGGGTCTACTAGCGTCGCCCCGGGGGTGCGTGCAGGCTGAATATCAGCCACCTAACTAGACGGAAAAACTCGGTAGAGGATCCGTGCTTCAGTGAAAACAGCAGCTCCTGAGGGTGAACGCATTTTGTTGTGTGCGTGCGTGAGAGCACTGCCAGGGATTCCAAAGGTATATACGAGTGAGACTCAGGCCCCAGCAAAAGGCAGAACAAGACTCCTCGTGTGTTTAATTTAGCCAGCACTGCGGCCCTCCATTTGAATTGAAGTCTAATCGCGAGGGTTCTAACTCGAAGAAACAAGAGTGTGCAGAAACAGTGTTTTAGATTCCGACGACCTCTCTGTGGGTGGAAGCAGTTTAGCGTGTACTGTGTGTGAGAGCCTCGGGACTGGTGCCATTTCGTAAAATCGGGGTAGAGACAACCCGTTACAGAAGGCAGCTCACAACTCACATCATGGTTATGCGGCTAGTAGCATTGGCCCGGGTGTGCGTGCAGGCTGAATGTCAGCCACCTAACTCGAAGGAAAAACTCGGTAGAGAATCCGTGCTTCAGCGAAAACAGCCGATCCTGAGGGTGGAAGCCTTTTGTTGTGTGCGTGCGTGAGAGCACTGCAAGGGAGTCCAAAGCTATATACGAGTCAGACTCAGGACACATCAAAAGGCAGAGCAAGACTCCCAGTGTGTTTGATTTAGCTAGAACTGCGGCCCTCCTTTTGCATTGAAGTCTAATCGCTAGGGTTCGGACTCGAACAAACAACAGTGTACAGAAACAGTGTTTTAGAGTCCGACGACCTCTCTGTGGGAGGAAGCACTTTTGGGTGTACTTTCGTTGAGAGCCACGGGACTGGCTCCATTTCGTAAAATCGGGGTAGAGACAGGCTGGTACAGGAGGTAGCGCACAAATCACATCATGGTTATGGGGCTAGTAGCATTGCCCCGGGGTTGCGTGCAGGCTGAAAGTCAGCCACCTACCTCGACGTAAAAACTCGGGAGAGAATCCGTGCTTCAGCGAAAACAGCCGCTCCTGTGTGTGGAATCATTTTGTTGTGTGCGTGCTTGAGAGCACTACAAGGGATTCCAAAGGTATATAGGATGAGACTCAGGACCCAGCAAAAGGCAGAACGAGGCCCCCGTGTGTTTGATTAAGCTAGCACTGAGACCCTCCATTTGCATGGAAGTCTAATCACTAGGGTTCTAACTCGAAGAAACAACAGTGTACAGAGACAGGGTTTTAGCTTCCGACGTCCTCTCTGTGGGAGGAAGCAGTTTAGGGTGTAGTGTGAGTGAGTGCCACGGGACTGGCTCCATTTCGTAAAATCGGGGTAGAGAGAACCCGGTACAGAGGGGAGCACACAAATCACATCATGGTTATGGGGCTAGTAGCGTTGCCCCGTGGGTGCGTGCAGTCTTAATGTCAGCCAGCTAACTCGAAGGAGAAACTCGGTAGAGAATCCGTGCTTCAGCGAAAACAGCCGCTCCTGAGGGTGGAAGCATTTTGTTGTGTGGTGTATGAGAGCACTGCAAGGGAGTCCAAAGCTATATACGAGTGAGAGTCAGACCCCAGCAAAGTTAGAACAAGGCTCCCTGTGTGTATGACTTAGCCAGCACTGCGGCCCTCCATTTGAATTGAAGTCTAATCGCGAGGGTTCTAACTCGAAGAAACAAGAGTGTGCAGAAACAGTGTTTTAGGGTCCGACGACCTCTCTGTGGGTGGAAGCAGTTTAGCGTGTACTGTGTGTGAGAGCCTCGGGACTGGTGCCATTTCGTAAAATCGGGGTAGAGACAACCCGTTACAGAAGGCAGCTCACAACTCACATCATGGTTATGCGGCTAGTAGCATTGGCCCGGGGGTGCGTGCAGGCTGAATGTCAGCCACCTAACTCGAAGGAGAAACTCGGTAGAGAATCCGTGCTTCAGCGAAAACAGCCGCTCCTGAGGGTGGAAGCATTTTGTTGTGTGCGTGTGTGAGAGCACTGCAAGGGAGTCCAAAGCTATATACGAGTGAGAGTCAGACCCCAGCAAAGTTAGAACAAGGCTCCCCGTGTGTATGACTTAGCTAGCACTGAGGCCCTCCATTTGCATGGAAGTCTAATCGCTAGGGTTCTAAGTCGAAGAAACAACAGTGTACAGAGACAGTGTTTTAGCTTCCGACGACCTCTCTGTGGGAGGAAGCAGTTTAGTGTGTGCTTTCGTTGAGAGCCGCGGGACTGGCTCCATTTCGTAAACTCGGGGTAGACACAGGCCGGTATGAAGGCAGCGCACAAATCACATCATGGTTATGGGGCTAATAGCGTTGCCCCCGGGTTGCATGCAGACTGAAAGTCAGCCACCTAACTCGACGGACAAACTCGGTAGAGAATCCGTGCTTCAGCGAAAACAGCCGCTCCTGAGGGTGGAAGCATTTTGTTGTGTGCGTGCCTGAGAGCACTGCAAAGGAGTCCAAAGCTATATACCAGTCAGCCACAGGCCATATCAAAAGGCAGAACAAGACTCCCAGTGTGTTTGATTTAGCTAGCACTGCTGGCTTCTTTTGCATGGAAGTCTACTCGCTAGCGTTCTAACTCGAGGAAACAACAGTGTACAGAAACATTGTTTTAGCTTCCGACGACCTCACTGTGGGAGGAAGCAGTTTAGGGTGTACTGTGGGTGAGAGCCAGGGGATGGGTTCCATTTCGAAAAATCGGGCTAGAGACAGGCCGATACAGAAGGCAGCTCACAAATCACATCATGGTTATGGGTCTACTAGCGTCGCCCCGGGGGTGCGTGCAGGCTGAATATCAGCCACCTAACTAGACGAAAAAACTCGGTAGAGGATCCGTGCTTCAGTGAAAACAGCAGCTCCTGAGGGTGAAAGCATTTTGTTGTGTGCGTGCGTGAGAGCACTGCCAGGGATTCCAAAGGTATATACGAGTGAGACTCAGGCCCCAGCAAAAGGCAGAACAAGACTCCCCGTGTGTTTAATTTAGCCAGCACTGCGTCCCTCCATTTGAATTGAAGTCTAATCGCGAGGGTTCTAACTCGAAGAAACAAGAGTGTGCAGAAACAGTGTTTTAGATTCCGACGACCTCTCTGTGGGTGGAAGCAGTTTAGCGTGTACTGTGTGTGAGAGCCTCGGGACTGGTGCCATTTCGTAAAATCGGGGTAGAGACAACCCGTTACAGAAGGCAGCTCACAACTCACATCATGGTTATGCGGCTAGTAGCGTTGGCCCGGGGGTGCGTGCAGGCTGAATGTCAGCCACCTAACTCGAAGGAAAAACTCGGTAGAGAATCCGTGCTTCAGCGAAAACAGCCGATCCTGAGGGTGGAAGCCTTTTGTTGTGTGCGTGCGTGAGAGCACTGCAAGGGAGTCCAAAGCTATATACGAGTCAGACTCAGGACACATCAAAAGGCAGAGCAAGACTCCCAGTGTGTTTGATTTAGCTAGAACTGCGGCCCTCCTTTTGCATTGAAGTCTAATCGCTAGGGTTCGGACTCGAACAAACAACAGTGTACAGAAACAGTGTTTTAGAGTCCGACGACCTCTCTGTGGGAGGAAGCACTTTTGGGTGTACTTTCGTTGAGAGCCACGGGACTGGCTCCATTTCGTAAAATCGGGGTAGAGACAGGCTGGTACAGGAGGTAGCGCACAAATCACATCATGGTTATGGGGCTAGTAGCATTGCCCCGGGGTTGCGTGCAGGCTGAAAGTCAGCCACCTACCTCGACGTAAAAACTCGGGAGAGAATCCGTGCTTCAGCGAAAACAGCCGCTCCTGTGTGTGGAATCATTTTGTTGTGTGCGTGCTTGAGAGCACTACAAGGGATTCCAAAGGTATATAGGAGTGAGACTCAGGACCCAGCAAAAGGCAGAACGAGGCCCCCGTGTGTTTGATTAAGCTAGCACTGAGACCCTCCATTTGCATGGAAGTCTAATCACTAGGGTTCTAACTCGAAGAAACAACAGTGTACAGAGACAGGGTTTTAGCTTCCGACGTCCTCTCTGTGGGAGGAAGCAGTTTAGGGTGTAGTGTGAGTGAGTGCCACGGGACTGGCTCCATTTCGTAAAATCGGGGTAGAGAGAACCCGGTACAGAGGGGAGCACACAAATCACATCATGGTTATGGGGCTAGTAGCGTTGCCCCGTGGGTGCGTGCAGTCTTAATGTGAGCCAGCTAACTCGAAGGAGAAACTCGGTAGAGAATCCGAGCTTCAGCGAAAACAGCCGCTCCTGAGGGTGGAAGCATTTTGTTGTGTGGTGTATGAGAGCACTGCAAGGGAGTCCAAAGCTATATACGAGTGAGAGTCAGACCCCAGCAAAGTTAGAACAAGGCTCCCTGTGTGTATGACTTAGCCAGCACTGCGGCCCTCCATTTGAATTGAAGTCTAATCGCGAGGGTTCTAACTCGAAGAAACAAGAGTGTGCAGAAACAGTGTTTTAGGTTCCGACGACCTCTCTGTGGGTGGAAGCAGTTTAGCGTGTACTGTGTGTGAGAGCCTCGGGACTGGTGCCATTTCGTAAAATCGGGGTAGAGACAACCCGTTACAGAAGGCAGCTCACAACTCACATCATGGTTATGCGGCTAGTAGCGTTGGCCCGGGGGTGCGTGCAGGCTGAATGTCAGCCACCTAACTCGAAGGAGAAACTCGGTAGAGAATCCGTGCTTCAGCGAAAACAGCCGCTCCTGAGGGTGGAAGCATTTTGTTGTGTGCGTGTGTGAGAGCACTGCAAGGGAGTCCAAAGCTATATACGAGTGAGAGTCAGACCCCAGCAAAGTTAGAACAAGGCTCCCCGTGTGTATGACTTAGCTAGCACTGAGGCCCTCCATTTGCATGGAAGTCTAATCGCTAGGGTTCTAAGTCGAAGAAACAACAGTGTACAGAGACAGTGTTTTAGCTTCCGACGACCTCTCTGTGGGAGGAAGCAGTTTAGTGTGTGCTTTCGTTGAGAGCCGCGGGACTGGCTCCATTTCGTAAACTCGGGGTAGACACAGGCCGGTATGAAGGCAGCGCACAAATCACATCATGGTTATGGGGCTAATAGCGTTGCCCCCGGGTTGCATGCAGACTGAAAGTCAGCCACCTAACTCGACGGACAAACTCGGTAGAGAATCCGTGCTTCAGCGAAAACAGCCGCTCCTGAGGGTCGAAGCCTTTTGTTGTGTGCGTGCGTGAGAGCACTGCAAGGGAGTCCAAAGCTATATACGAGTCAGACTCAGGACACATCAAAAGGCAGAGCAAGACTCCCAGTGTGTTTGATTTAGCTAGAACTGCGTCCCTCCTTTTGCATTGAAGTCTAATCGCTAGGGTTCAGACTCGAACAAACAACAGTGTACAGAAACAGTGTTTTAGATTCCGACGACCTCTCTGTGGGAGGAAGCACTTTTGGGTGTACTTTCGTTGAGAGCCACGGGACTGGCTCCATTTCGTAAAATCGGGGTAGAGACAGGCTGGTAGAGGAGGTAGCGCACAAATCACATCATGGTTATGGGGCTAGTAGCATTGCCCCGGGGTTGCGTGCAGGCTGAAAGTCAGCCACCTACCTCGACGTAAAAACTCGGGAGAGAATCCGTGCTTCAGCGAAAACAGCCACTCCTGTGTGTGGAATCATTTTGTTGTGTGCGTGCTTGAGAGCACTACAAGGGATTCCAAAGGTATATACGAGTGAGACTCAGGCCCCAGCAAAAGGCAGAACGAGGCCCCCGTGTTTGATTAAGCTAGCACTGAGACCCTCCATTTGCATGGAAGTCTAATCACTAGGGTTCTAACTCGAAGAAACAACAGTGTACAGAGACAGGGTTTTAGCTTCCGACGTCCTCTCTGTGGGAGGAAGCAGTTTAGGGTGTAGTGTGAGTGAGTGCCACAGGACTGGCTCCATTTCGTAAAATCGGGGTAGAGAGAACCCGGTACAGAGGGGAGCACACAAATCACATCATGGTTATGGGGCTAGTAGCGTTGCCCCGTGGGTGCGTGCAGTCTTAATGTCAGCCAGCTAACTCGAAGGAGAAACTCGGTAGAGAATCCGAGCTTCAGCGAAAACAGCCGCTCCTGAGGGTGGAAGCATTTTGTTGTGTGGTGTATGAGAGCACTGCAAGGGAGTCCAAAGCTATATACGAGTGAGAGTCAGACCCCAGCAAAGTTAGAACAAGGCTCCCTGTGTGTATGACTTAGCCAGCACTGCGGCCCTCCATTTGAATTGAAGTCTAATCGCGAGGGTTCTAACTCGAAGAAACAAGAGTGTGCAGAAACAGTGTTTTAGATTCCGACGACCTCTCTGTGGGTGGAAGCAGTTTAGCGTGTACTGTGTGTGAGAGCCTCGGGACTGGTGCCATTTCGTAAAATCGGGGTAGAGACAACCCGTTACAGAAGGCAGCTCACAACTCACATCATGGTTATGCGGCTAGTAGCATTGGCCCGGGGGTGCGTGCAGGCTGAATGTCAGCCACCTAACTCGAAGGAGAAACTCGGTAGAGAATCCGTGCTTCAGCGAAAACAGCCGCTCCTGAGGGTGGAAGCATTTTGTTGTGTGCGTGTGTGAGAGCACTGCAAGGGAGTCCAAAGCTATATACGAGTGAGAGTCAGACCCCAGCAAAGTTAGAACAAGGCTCCCCGTGTGTATGACTTAGCTAGCACTGAGGCCCTCCATTTGCATGGAAGTCTAATCGCTAGGGTTCTAAGTCGAAGAAACAACAGTGTACAGAGACAGTGTTTTAGCTTCCGACGACCTCTCTGTGGGAGGAAGCAGTTTAGTGTGTGCTTTCGTTGAGAGCCGCGGGACTGGCTCCATTTCGTAAACTCGGGGTAGACACAGGCCGGTATGAAGGCAGCGCACAAATCACATCATGGTTATGGGGCTAATAGCGTTGCCCCCGGGTTGCATGCAGACTGAAAGTCAGCCACCTAACTCGACGGACAAACTCGGTAGAGAATCCGTGCTTCAGCGAAAACAGCCGCTCCTGAGGGTGGAAGCATTTTGTTGTGTGCGTGCCTGAGAGCACTGCAAAGGAGTCCAAAGCTATATACCAGTCAGCCACAGGCCATATCAAAAGGCAGAACAAGACTCCCAGTGTGTTTGATTTAGCTAGCACTGCTGGCTTCTTTTGCATGGAAGTCTACTCGCTAGCGTTCTAACTCGAGGAAACAACAGTGTACAGAAACATTGTTTTAGCTTCCGACGACCTCACTGTGGGAGGAAGCAGTTTAGGGTGTACTGTGGGTGAGAGCCAGGGGATGGGTTCCATTTCGAAAAATCGGGCTAGAGACAGGCCGATACAGAAGGCAGCTCACAAATCACATCATGGTTATGGGTCTCCTAGCGTCGCCCCGGGGGTGCGTGCAGGCTGAATATCAGCCACCTAACTAGACGGAAAAACTCGGTAGAGGTTCCGTGCTTCAGTGAAAACAGCAGCTCCTGAGGGTGAAAGCATTTTGTTGTGTGCGTGCGTGAGAGCACTGCAAGGGATTCCAAAGGTATATACGAGTGAGACTCAGGCCCCAGCAAAAGGCAGAACAAGACTCCCCGTGTGTTTAATTTAGCCAGCACTGCGTCCCTCCATTTGAATTGAAGTCTAATCGCGAGGGTTCTAACTCGAAGAAACAAGAGTGTGCAGAAACAGTGTTTTAGATTCCGACGACCTCTCTGTGGGTGGAAGCAGTTTAGCGTGTACTGTGTGTGAGAGCCTCGGGACTGGTGCCATTTCGTAAAATCGGGGTAGAGACAACCCGTTACAGAAGGCAGCTCACAACTCACATCATGGTTATGCGGCTAGTAGCATTGGCCCGGGGGTGCGTGCAGGCTGAATGTCAGGCACCTAACTCGAAGGAGAAACTCGGTAGAGAATCCGTGCTTCAGCGAAAACAGCCGCTCCTGAGGGTGGAAGCATTTTGTTGTGTGCGTGTGTGAGAGCACTGCAAGGGAGTCCAAAGCTATATACGAGTGAGAGTCAGACCCCAGCAAAGTTAGAACAAGGCTCCCCGTGTGTATGACTTAGCTAGCACTGAGGCCCTCCATTTGCATGGAAGTCTAATCGCTAGGGTTCTAAGTCGAAGAAACAACAGTGTACAGAGACAGTGTTTTAGCTTCCGACGACCTCTCTGTGGGAGGAAGCAGTTTAGTGTGTGCTTTCGTTGAGAGCCGAGGGACTGGCTCCATTTCGTAAACTCGGGGTAGACACAGGCCGGTATGAAGGCAGCGCACAAATCACATCATGGTTATGGGGCTAATAGCGTTGCCCCCGGGTTGCATGCAGACTGAAAGTCAGCCACCTAACTCGACGGACAAACTCGGTAGAGAATCCGTGCTTCAGCGAAAACAGCCGCTCCTGAGGGTGGAAGCATTTTGTTGTGTGCGTGCCTGAGAGCACTGCAAAGGAGTCCAAAGCTATATACCAGTCAGCCACAGGCCATATCAAAAGGCAGAACAAGACTCCCAGTGTGTTTGATTTAGCTAGCACTGCTGGCTTCTTTTGCATGGAAGTCTACTCGCTAGCGTTCTAACTCGAGGACACAACAGTGTACAGAAACATTGTTTTAGCTTCCGACGACCTCACTGTGGGAGGAAGCAGTTTAGGGTGTACTGTGGGTGAGAGCCAGGGGATGGGTTCCATTTCGAAAAATCGGGCTAGAGACAGGCCGATACAGAAGGCAGCTCACAAATCACATCATGGTTATGGGTCTACTAGCGTCGCCCCGGGGGTGCGTGCAGGCTGAATATCAGCCACCTAACTAGACGGAAAAACTCGGTAGAGGATCCGTGCTTCAGTGAAAACAGCAGCTCCTGAGGGTGAAAGCATTTTGTTGTGTGCGTGCGTGAGAGCACTGCAAGGGATTCCAAAGGTATATACGAGTGAGACTCAGGCCCCAGCAAAAGGCAGAACAAGACTCCCCGTGTGTTTAATTTAGCCAGCACTGCGGCCCTCCATTTGAATTGAAGTCTAATCGCGAGGGTTCTAACTCGAAGAAACAAGAGTGTGCAGAAACAGTGTTTTAGATTCCGACGACCTCTCTGTGGGTGGAAGCAGTTTAGCGTGTACTGTGTGTGAGAGCCTCGGGACTGGTGCCATTTCGTAAAATCGGGGTAGATACAACCCGTTACAGAAGGCAGCTCACAACTCACATCATGGTTATGCGGCTAGTAGCGTTGGCCCAGGGGTGCGTGCAGGCTGAATGTCAGCCACCTAACTCGAAGGAAAAACTCGGTAGAGAATCCGTGCTTCAGCGAAAACAGCCGATCCTGAGGGTGGAAGCCTTTTGTTGTGTGCGTGCGTGAGAGCACTGCAAGGGAGTCCAAAGCTATATACGAGTCAGACTCAGGACACATCAAAAGGCAGAGCAAGACTCCCAGTGTGTTTGATTTAGCTAGAACTGCGGCCCTCCTTTTGCATTGAAGTCTAATCGCTAGGGTTCGGACTCGAACAAACAACAGTGTACAGAAACAGTGTTTTAGAGTCCGACGACCTCTCTGTGGGAGGTAGCATTTTTGGGTGTACTTTCGTTGAGAGCCACGGGACTGGCTCCATTTCGTAAAATCGGGGTAGAGACAGGCTGGTACAGGAGGTAGCGCACAAATCACATCATGGTTATGGGGCTAGTAGCATTGCCCCGGGGTTGCGTGCAGGCTGAAAGTCAGCCACCTACCTCGACGTAAAAACTCGGGAGAGAATCCGTGCTTCAGCGAAAACAGCCGCTCCTGTGTGTGGAATCATTTTGTTGTGTGCGTGCTTGAGAGCACTACAAGGGATTCCAAAGGTATATAGGAGTGAGACTCAGGACCCAGCAAAAGGCAGAACGAGGCCCCCGTGTGTTTGATTAAGCTAGCACTGAGACCCTCCATTTGCATGGAAGTCTAATCACTAGGGTTCTAACTCGAAGAAACAACAGTGTACAGAGACAGGGTTTTAGCTTCCGACGTCCTCTCTGTGGGAGGAAGCAGTTTAGGGTGTAGTGTGAGTGAGTGCCACGGGACTGGCTCCATTTCGTAAAATCGGGGTAGAGAGAACCCGGTACAGAGGGGAGCACACAAATCACATCATGGTTATGGGGCTAGTAGCGTTGCCCCGTGGGTGCGTGCAGTCTTAATGTCAGCCAGCTAACTCGAAGGAGAAACTCGGTAGAGAATCCGAGCTTCAGCGAAAACAGCCGCTCCTGAGGGTGGAAGCATTTTGTTGTGTGGTGTATGAGAGCACTGCAAGGGAGTCCAAAGCTATATACGAGTGAGAGTCAGACCCCAGCAAAGTTAGAACAAGGCTCCCTGTGTGTATGACTTAGCCAGCACTGCGGCCCTCCATTTGAATTGAAGTCTAATCGCGAGGGTTCTAACTCGAAGAAACAAGAGTGTGCAGAAACAGTGTTTTAGGTTCCGACGACCTCTCTGTGGGTGGAAGCAGTTTAGCGTGTACTGTGTGTGAGAGCCTCGGGACTGGTGCCATTTCGTAAAATCGGGGTAGAGACAACCCGTTACAGAAGGCAGCTCACAACTCACATCATGGTTATGCGGCTAGTAGCATTGGCCCGGGGGTGCGTGCAGGCTGAATGTCAGCCACCTAACTCGAAGGAGAAACTCGGTAGAGAATCCGTGCTTCAGCGAAAACAGCCGCTCCTGAGGGTGGAAGCATTTTGTTGTGTGCGTGTGTGAGAGCACTGCAAGGGAGTCCAAAGCTATATACGAGTGAGAGTCAGACCCCAGCAAAGTTAGAACAAGGCTCCCCGTGTGTATGACTTAGCTAGCACTGAGGCCCTCCATTTGCATGGAAGTCTAATCGCTAGGGTTCTAAGTCGAAGAAACAACAGTGTACAGAGACAGTGTTTTAGCTTCCGACGACCTCTCTGTGGGAGGAAGCAGTTTAGTGTGTGCTTTCGTTGAGAGCCGCGGGACTGGCTCCATTTCGTAAACTCGGGGTAGACACAGGCCGGTATGAAGGCAGCGCACAAATCACATCATGGTTATGGGGCTAATAGCGTTGCCCCCGGGTTGCATGCAGACTGAAAGTCAGCCACCTAACTCGACGGACAAACTCGGTAGAGAATCCGTGCTTCAGCGAAAACAGCCGCTCCTGAGGGTGGAAGCATTTTGTTGTGTGCGTGCCTGAGAGCACTGCAAAGGAGTCCAAAGCTATATACCAGTCAGCCACAGGCCATATCAAAAGGCAGAACAAGACTCCCAGTGTGTTTGATTTAGCTAGCACTGCTGGCTTCTTTTGCATGGAAGTCTACTCGCTAGCGTTCTAACTCGAGGAAACAACAGTGTACAGAAACATTGTTTTAGCTTCCGACGACCTCACTGTGGGAGGAAGCAGTTTAGGGTGTACTGTGGGTGAGAGCCAGGGGATGGGTTCCATTTCGAAAAATCGGGCTAGAGACAGGCCGATACAGAAGGCAGCTCACAAATCACATCATGGTTATGGGTCTCCTAGCGTCGCCCCGGGGGTGCGTGCAGGCTGAATATCAGCCACCTAACTAGACGGAAAAACTCGGTAGAGGTTCCGTGCTTCAGTGAAAACAGCAGCTCCTGAGGGTGAAAGCATTTTGTTGTGTGCGTGCGTGAGAGCACTGCAAGGGATTCCAAAGGTATATACGAGTGAGACTCAGGCCCCAGCAAAAGGCAGAACAAGACTCCCCGTGTGTTTAATTTAGCCAGCACTGCGTCCCTCCATTTGAATTGAAGTCTAATCGCGAGGGTTCTAACTCGAAGAAACAAGAGTGTGCAGAAACAGTGTTTTAGATTCCGACGACCTCTCTGTGGGTGGAAGCAGTTTAGCGTGTACTGTGTGTGAGAGCCTCGGGACTGGTGCCATTTCGTAAAATCGGGGTAGAGACAACCCGTTACAGAAGGCAGCTCACAACTCACATCATGGTTATGCGGCTAGTAGCATTGGCCCGGGGGTGCGTGCAGGCTGAATGTCAGGCACCTAACTCGAAGGAGAAACTCGGTAGAGAATCCGTGCTTCAGCGAAAACAGCCGCTCCTGAGGGTGGAAGCATTTTGTTGTGTGCGTGTGTGAGAGCACTGCAAGGGAGTCCAAAGCTATATACGAGTGAGAGTCAGACCCCAGCAAAGTTAGAACAAGGCTCCCCGTGTGTATGACTTAGCTAGCACTGAGGCCCTCCATTTGCATGGAAGTCTAATCGCTAGGGTTCTAAGTCGAAGAAACAACAGTGTACAGAGACAGTGTTTTAGCTTCCGACGACCTCTCTGTGGGAGGAAGCAGTTTAGTGTGTGCTTTCGTTGAGAGCCGCGGGACTGGCTCCATTTCGTAAACTCGGGGTAGACACAGGCCGGTATGAAGGCAGCGCACAAATCACATCATGGTTATGGGGCTAATAGCGTTGCCCCCGGGTTGCATGCAGACTGAAAGTCAGCCACCTAACTCGACGGACAAACTCGGTAGAGAATCCGTGCTTCAGCGAAAACAGCCGCTCCTGAGGGTGGAAGCATTTTGTTGTGTGCGTGCCTGAGAGCACTGCAAAGGAGTCCAAAGCTATATACCAGTCAGCCACAGGCCATATCAAAAGGCAGAACAAGACTCCCAATGTGTTTGATTTAGCTAGCACTGCTGGCTTCTTTTGCATGGAAGTCTACTCGCTAGCGTTCTAACTCGAGGAAACAACAGTGTACAGAAACATTGTTTTAGCTTCCGACGACCTCACTGTGGGAGGAAGCAGTTTAGGGTGTACTGTGGGTGAGAGCCAGGGGATGGGTTCCATTTCGAAAAATCGGGCTAGAGACAGGCCGATACAGAAGGCAGCTCACAAATCACATCATGGTTATGGGTCTCCTAGCGTCGCCCCGGGGGTGCGTGCAGGCTGAATATCAGCCACCTAACTAGACGGAAAAACTCGGTAGAGGATCCGTGCTTCAGTGAAAACAGCAGCTCCTGAGGGTGAAAGCATTTTGTTGTGTGCGTGCGTGAGAGCACTGCAAGGGATTCCAAAGGTATATACGAGTGAGACTCAGGCCCCAGCAAAAGGCAGAACAAGACTCCCCGTGTGTTTAATTTAGCCAGCACTGCGGCCCTCCATTTGAATTGAAGTCTAATCGCGAGGGTTCTAACTCGAAGAAACAAGAGTGTGCAGAAACAGTGTTTTAGATTCCGACGACCTCTCTGTGGGTGGAAGCAGTTTAGCGTGTACTGTGTGTGAGAGCCTCGGGACTGGTGCCATTTCGTAAAATCGGGGTAGAGACAACCCGTTACAGAAGGCAGCTCACAACTCACATCATGGTTATGCGGCTAGTAGCGTTGGCCCGGGGGTGCGTGCAGGCTGAATGTCAGCCACCTAACTCGAAGGAAAAACTCGGTAGAGAATCCGTGCTTCAGCGAAAACAGCCGATCCTGAGGGTGGAAGCCTTTTGTTGTGTGCGTGCGTGAGAGCACTGCAAGGGAGTCCAAAGCTATATACGAGTCAGACTCAGGACACATCAAAAGGCAGAGCAAGACTCCCAGTGTGTTTGATTTAGCTAGAACTGCGGCCCTCCTTTTGCATTGAAGTCTAATCGCTAGGGTTCGGACTCGAACAAACAACAGTGTACAGAAACAGTGTTTTAGAGTCCGACGACCTCTCTGTGGGAGGTAGCATTTTTGGGTGTACTTTCGTTGAGAGCCACGGGACTGGCTCCATTTCGTAAAATCGGGGTAGAGACAGGCTGGTACAGGAGGTAGCGCACAAATCACATCATGGTTATGGGGCTAGTAGCATTGCCCCGGGGTTGCGTGCAGGCTGAAAATCAGCCACCTACCTCGACGTAAAAACTCGGGAGAGAATCCGTGCTTCAGCGAAAACAGCCGCTCCTGTGTGTGGAATCATTTTGTTGTGTGCGTGCTTGAGAGCACTACAAGGGATTCCAAAGGTATATAGGAGTGAGACTCAGGACCCAGCAAAAGGCAGAACGAGGCCCCCGTGTGTTTGATTAAGCTAGCACTGAGACCCTCCATTTGCATGGAAGTCTAATCACTAGGGTTCTAACTCGAAGAAACAACAGTGTACAGAGACAGGGTTTTAGCTTCCGACGTCCTCTCTGTGGGAGGAAGCAGTTTAGGGTGTAGTGTGAGTGAGTGCCACGGGACTGGCTCCATTTCGTAAAATCGGGGTAGAGAGAACCCGGTACAGAGGGGAGCACACAAATCACATCATGGTTATGGGGCTAGTAGCGTTGCCCCGTGGGTGCGTGCAGTCTTAATGTCAGCCAGCTAACTCGAAGGAGAAACTCGGTAGAGAATCCGAGCTTCAGCGAAAACAGCCGCTCCTGAGGGTGGAAGCATTTTGTTGTGTGGTGTATGAGAGCACTGCAAGGGAGTCCAAAGCTATATACGAGTGAGAGTCAGACCCCAGCAAAGTTAGAACAAGGCTCCCTGTGTGTATGACTTAGCCAGCACTGCGGCCCTCCATTTGAATTGAAGTCTAATTGCGAGGGTTCTAACTCGAAGAAACAAGAGTGTGCAGAAACAGTGTTTTAGGGTCCGACGACCTCTCTGTGGGTGGAAGCAGTTTAGCGTGTACTGTGTGTGAGAGCCTCGGGACTGGTGCCATTTCGTAAAATCGGGGTAGAGACAACCCGTTACAGAAGGCAGCTCACAACTCACATCATGGTTATGCGGCTAGTAGCATTGGCCCGGGGGTGCGTGCAGGCTGAATGTCAGCCACCTAACTCGAAGGAGAAACTCGGTAGAGAATCCGTGCTTCAGCGAAAACAGCCGCTCCTGAGGGTGGAAGCATTTTGTTGTGTGCGTGTGTGAGAGCACTGCAAGGGAGTCCAAAGCTATATACGAGTGAGAGTCAGACCCCAGCAAAGTTAGAACAAGGCTCCCCGTGTGTATGACTTAGCTAGCACTGAGGCCCTCCATTTGCATGGAAGTCTAATCGCTAGGGTTCTAAGTCGAAGAAACAACAGTGTACAGAGACAGTGTTTTAGCTTCCGACGACCTCTCTGTGGGAGGAAGCAGTTTAGTGTGTGCTTTCGTTGAGAGCCGCGGGACTGGCTCCATTTCGTAAACTCGGGGTAGACACAGGCCGGTATGAAGGCAGCGCACAAATCACATCATGGTTATGGGGCTAATAGCGTTGCCCCCGGGTTGCATGCAGACTGAAAGTCAGCCACCTAACTCGACGGACAAACTCGGTAGAGAATCCGTGCTTCAGCGAAAACAGCCGCTCCTGAGGGTGGAAGCATTTTGTTGTGTGCGTGCCTGAGAGCACTGCAAAGGAGTCCAAAGCTATATACCAGTCAGCCACAGGCCATATCAAAAGGCAGAACAAGACTCCCAGTGTGTTTGATTTAGCTAGCACTGCTGGCTTCTTTTGCATGGAAGTCTACTCGCTAGCGTTCTAACTCGAGGAAACAACAGTGTACAGAAACATTGTTTTAGCTTCCGACGACCTCACTGTGGGAGGAAGCAGTTTAGGGTGTACTGTGGGTGAGAGCCAGGGGATGGGTTCCATTTCGAAAAATCGGGCTAGAGACAGGCCGATACAGAAGGCAGCTCACAAATCACATCATGGTTATGGGTCTCCTAGCGTCGCCCCGGGGGTGCGTGCAGGCTGAATATCAGCCACCTAACTAGACGGAAAAACTCGGTAGAGGATCCGTGCTTCAGTGAAAACAGCAGCTCCTGAGGGTGAAAGCATTTTGTTGTGTGCGTGCGTGAGAGCACTGCAAGGGATTCCAAAGGTATATACGAGTGAGACTCAGGCCCCAGCAAAAGGCAGAACAAGACTCCCCGTGTGTTTAATTTAGCCAGCACTGCGTCCCTCCATTTGAATTGAAGTCTAATCGCGAGGGTTCTAACTCGAAGAAACAAGAGTGTGCAGAAACAGTGTTTTAGATTCCGACGACCTCTCTGTGGGTGGAAGCAGTTTAGCGTGTACTGTGTGTGAGAGCCTCGGGACTGGTGCCATTTCGTAAAATCGGGGTAGAGACAACCCGTTACAGAAGGCAGCTCACAACTCACATCATGGTTATGCGGCTAGTAGCGTTGGCCCGGGGGTGCGTGCAGGCTGAATGTCAGGCACCTAACTCGAAGGAGAAACTCGGTAGAGAATCCGTGCTTCAGCGAAAACAGCCGCTCCTGAGGGTGGAAGCATTTTGTTGTGTGCGTGTGTGAGAGCACTGCAAGGGAGTCCAAAGCTATATACGAGTGAGAGTCAGACCCCAGCAAAGTTAGAACAAGGCTCCCCGTGTGTATGACTTAGCTAGCACTGAGGCCCTCCATTTGCATGGAAGTCTAATCGCTAGGGTTCTAAGTCGAAGAAACAACAGTGTACAGAGACCGTGTTTTAGCTTCCGACGACCTCTCTGTGGGAGGAAGCAGTTTAGTGTGTGCTTTCGTTGAGAGCTGCGGGACTGGCTCCATTTCGTAAACTCGGGGTAGACACAGGCCGGTATGAAGGCAGCGCACAAATCACATCATGGTTATGGGGCTAATAGCGTTGCCCCCGGGTTGCATGCAGACTGAAAGTCAGCCACCTAACTCGACGGACAAACTCGGTAGAGAATCCGTGCTTCAGCGAAAACAGCCGCTCCTGAGGGTGGAAGCATTTTGTTGTGTGCGTGCCTGAGAGCACTGCAAAGGAGTCCAAAGCTATATACCAGTCAGCCACAGGCCATATCAAAAGGCAGAACAAGACTCCCAGTGTGTTTGATTTAGCTAGCACTGCTGGCTTCTTTTGCATGGAAGTCTACTCGCTAGCGTTCTAACTCGAGGAAACAACAGTGTACAGAAACATTGTTTTAGCTTCCGACGACCTCACTGTGGGAGGAAGCAGTTTAGGGTGTACTGTGGATGAGAGCCAGGGGATGGGTTCCATTTCGAAAAATCGGGCTAGAGACAGGCCGATACAGAAGGCAGCTCACAAATCACATCATGGTTATGGGTCTACTAGCGTCGCCCCGGGGGTGCGTGCAGGCTGAATATCAGCCACCTAACTAGACGGAAAAACTCGGTAGAGGATCCGTGCTTCAGTGAAAACAGCAGCTCCTGAGGGTGAAAGCATTTTGTTGTGTGCGTGCGTGAGAGCACTGCCAGGGATTCCAAAGGTATATACGAGTGAGACTCAGGCCCCAGCAAAAGGCAGAACAAGACTCCCCGTGTGTTTAATTTAGCCAGCACTGCGTCCCTCCATTTGAATTGAAGTCTAATCGCGAGGGTTCTAACTCGAAGAAACAAGAGTGTGCAGAAACAGTGTTTTAGATTCCGACGACCTCTCTGTGGGTGGAAGCAGTTTAGCGTGTACTGTGTGTGAGAGCCTCGGGACTGGTGCCATTTCGTAAAATCGGGGTAGAGACAACCCGTTACAGAAGGCAGCTCACAACTCACATCATGGTTATGCGGCTAGTAGCGTTGGCCCGGGGGTGCGTGCAGGCTGAATGTCAGCCACCTAACTCGAAGGAAAAACTCGGTAGAGAATCCGTGCTTCAGCGAAAACAGCCGATCCTGAGGGTGGAAGCCTTTTGTTGTGTGCGTGCGTGAGAGCACTGCAAGGGAGTCCAAAGCTATATACGAGTCAGACTCAGGACACATCAAAAGGCAGAGCAAGACTCCCAGTGTGTTTGATTTAGCTAGAACTGCGGCCCTCCTTTTGCATTGAAGTCTAATCGCTAGGGTTCGGACTAGAACAAACAACAGTGTACAGAAACAGTGTTTTAGAGTCCGACGACCTCTCTGTGGGAGGAAGCACTTTTGGGTGTACTTTCGTTGAGAGCCACGGGACTGGCTCCATTTCGTAAAATCGGGGTAGAGACAGGCTGGTACAGGAGGTAGCGCACAAATCACATCATGGTTATGGGGCTAGTAGCATTGCCCCGGGGTTGCGTGCAGGCTGAAAGTCAGCCACCTACCTCGACGTAAAAACTCGGGAGAGAATCCGTGCTTCAGCGAAAACAGCCGCTCCTGTGTGTGGAATCATTTTGTTGTGTGCGTGCTTGAGAGCACTACAAGGGATTCCAAAGGTATATAGGAGTGAGACTCAGGACCCAGCAAAAGGCAGAACGAGGCCCCCGTGTGTTTGATTAAGCTAGCACTGAGACCCTCCATTTGCATGGAAGTCTAATCACTAGGGTTCTAACTCGAAGAAACAACAGTGTACAGAGACAGGGTTTTAGCTTCCGACGTCCTCTCTGTGGGAGGAAGCAGTTTAGGGTGTAGTGTGAGTGAGTGCCACGGGACTGGCTCCATTTCGTAAAATCGGGGTAGAGAGAACCCGGTACAGAGGGGAGCACACAAATCACATCATGGTTATGGGGCTAGTAGCGTTGCCCCGTGGGTGCGTGCAGTCTTAATGTCAGCCAGCTAACTCGAAGGAGAAACTCGGTAGAGAATCCGAGCTTCAGCGAAAACAGCCGCTCCTGAGGGTGGAAGCATTTTGTTGTGTGGTGTATGAGAGCACTGCAAGGGAGTCCAAAGCTATATACGAGTGAGAGTCAGACCCCAGCAAAGTTAGAACAAGGCTCCCTGTGTGTATGACTTAGCCAGCACTGCGGCCCTCCATTTGAATTGAAGTCTAATTGCGAGGATTCTAACTCGAAGAAACAAGAGTGTGCAGAAACAGTGTTTTAGGGTCCGACGACCTCTCTGTGGGTGGAAGCAGTTTAGCGTGTACTGTGTGTGAGAGCCTCGGGACTGGTGCCATTTCGTAAAATCGGGGTAGAGACAACCCGTTACAGAAGGCAGCTCACAACTCACATCATGGTTATGCGGCTAGTAGCATTGGCCCGGGGGTGCGTGCAGGCTGAATGTCAGCCACCTAACTCGAAGGAGAAACTCGGTAGAGAATCCGTGCTTCAGCGAAAACAGCCGCTCCTGAGGGTGGAAGCATTTTGTTGTGTGCGTGTGTGAGAGCACTGCAAGGGAGTCCAAAGCTATATACGAGTGAGAGTCAGACCCCAGCAAAGTTAGAACAAGGCTCCCCGTGTGTATGACTTAGCTAGCACTGAGGCCCTCCATTTGCATGGAAGTCTAATCGCTAGGGTTCTAAGTCGAAGAAACAACAGTGTACAGAGACAGTGTTTTAGCTTCCGACGACCTCTCTGTGGGAGGAAGCAGTTTAGTGTGTGCTTTCGTTGCGAGCCGCGGGACTGGCTCCATTTCGTAAACTCGGGGTAGACACAGGCCGGTATGAAGGCAGCGCACAAATCACATCATGGTTATGGGGCTAATAGCGTTGCCCCCGGGTTGCATGCAGACTGAAAGTCAGCCACCTAACTCGACGGACAAACTCGGTAGAGAATCCGTGCTTCAGCGAAAACAGCCGCTCCTGAGGGTGGAAGCATTTTGTTGTGTGCGTGCCTGAGAGCACTGCAAAGGAGTCCAAAGCTATATACCAGTCAGCCACAGGCCATATCAAAAGGCAGAACAAGACTCCCAGTGTGTTTGATTTAGCTAGCACTGCTGGCTTCTTTTGCATGGAAGTCTACTCGCTAGCGTTCTAACTCGAGGAAACAACAGTGTACAGAAACATTGTTTTAGCTTCCGACGACCTCACTGTGGGAGGAAGCAGTTTAGGGTGTACTGTGGGTGAGAGCCAGGGGATGGGTTCCATTTCGAAAAATCGGGCTAGAGACAGGCCGATACAGAAGGCAGCTCACAAATCACATCATGGTTATGGGTCTCCTAGCGTCGCCCCGGGGGTGCGTGCAGGCTGAATATCAGCCACCTAACTAGACGGAAAAACTCGGTAGAGGATCCGTGCTTCAGTGAAAACAGCAGCTCCTGAGGGTGAGAGCATTTTGTTGTGTGCGTGCGTGAGAGCACTGCAAGGGATTCCAAAGGTATATACGAGTGAGACTCAGGCCCCAGCAAAAGGCAGAACAAGACTCCCCGTGTGTTTAATTTAGCCAGCACTGCGTCCCTCCATTTGAATTGAAGTCTAATCGCGAGGGTTCTAACTCGAAGAAACAAGAGTGTGCAGAAACAGTGTTTTAGATTCCGACGACCTCTCTGTGGGTGGAAGCAGTTTAGCGTGTACTGTGTGTGAGAGCCTCGGGACTGGTGCCATTTCGTAAAATCGGGGTAGAGACAACCCGTTACAGAAGGCAGCTCACAACTCACATCATGGTTATGCGGCTAGTAGCATTGGCCCGGGGTTGCGTGCAGGCTGAATGTCAGGCACCTAACTCGAAGGAGAAACTCGGTAGAGAATCCGTGCTTCAGCGAAAACAGCCGCTCCTGAGGGTGGAAGCATTTTGTTGTGTGCGTGTGTGAGAGCACTGCAAGGGAGTCCAAAGCTATATACGAGTGAGAGTCAGACCCCAGCAAAGTTAGAACAAGGCTCCCCGTGTGTATGACTTAGCTAGCACTGAGGCCCTCCATTTGCATGGAAGTCTAATCGCTAGGGTTCTAAGTCGAAGAAACAACAGTGTACAGAGACAGTGTTTTAGCTTCCGACGACCTCTCTGTGGGAGGAAGCAGTTTAGTGTGTGCTTTCGTTGAGAGCCGCGGGACTGGCTCCATTTCGTAAACTCGGGGTAGACACAGGCCGGTATGAAGGCAGCGCACAAATCACATCATGGTTATGGGGCTAATAGCGTTGCCCCCGGGTTGCATGCAGACTGAAAGTCAGCCACCTAACTCGACGGACAAACTCGGTAGAGAATCCGTGCTTCAGCGAAAACAGCCGCTCCTGAGGGTGGAAGCATTTTGTTGTGTGCGTGCCTGAGAGCACTGCAAAGGAGTCCAAAGCTATATACCAGTCAGCCACAGGCCATATCAAAAGGCAGAACAAGACTCCCAGTGTGTTTGATTTAGCTAGCACTGCTGGCTTCTTTTGCATGGAAGTCTACTCGCTAGCGTTCTAACTCGAGGAAACAACAGTGTACAGAAACATTGTTTTAGCTTCCGACGACCTCACTGTGGGAGGAAGCAGTTTAGGGTGTACTGTGGGTGAGAGCCAGGGGATGGGTTCCATTTCGAAAAATCGGGCTAGAGACAGGCCGATACAGAAGGCAGCTCACAAATCACATCATGGTTATTGGTCTACTAGCGTCGCCCCGGGGGTGCGTGCAGGCTGAATATCAGCCACCTAACTAGACGGAAAAACTCGGTAGAGGATCCGTGCTTCAGTGAAAACAGCAGCTCCTGAGGGTGAAAGCATTTTGTTGTGTGCGTGCGTGAGAGCACTGCCAGGGATTCCAAAGGTATATACGAGTGAGACTCAGGCCCCAGCAAAAGGCAGAACAAGACTCCCCGTGTGTTTAATTTAGCCAGCACTGCGTCCCTCCATTTGAATTGAAGTCTAATCGCGAGGGTTCTAACTCGAAGAAACAAGAGTGTGCAGAAACAGTGTTTTAGATTCCGACGACCTCTCTGTGGGTGGAAGCAGTTTAGCGTGTACTGTGTGTGAGAGCCTCGGGACTGGTGCCATTTCGTAAAATCGGGGTAGAGACAACCCGTTACAGAAGGCAGCTCACAACTCACATCATGGTTATGCGGCTAGTAGCGTTGGCCCGGGGGTGCGTGCAGGCTGAATGTCAGCCACCTAACTCGAAGGAAAAACTCGGTAGAGAATCCGTGCTTCAGCGAAAACAGCCGATCCTGAGGGTGGAAGCCTTTTGTTGTGTGCGTGCGTGAGAGCACTGCAAGGGAGTCCAAAGCTATATACGAGTCAGACTCAGGACACATCAAAAGGCAGAGCAAGACTCCCAGTGTGTTTGATTTAGCTAGAACTGCGGCCCTCCTTTTGCATTGAAGTCTAATCGCTAGGGTTCGGACTCGAACAAACAACAGTGTACAGAAACAGTGTTTTAGAGTCCGACGACCTCTCTGTGGGAGGAAGCACTTTTGGGTGTACTTTCGTTGAGAGCCACGGGACTGGCTCCATTTCGTAAAATCGGGGTAGAGACAGGCTGGTACAGGAGGTAGCGCACAAATCACATCATGGTTATGGGGCTAGTAGCATTGCCCCGGGGTTGCGTGCAGGCTGAAAGTCAGCCACCTACCTCGACGTAAAAACTCGGGAGAGAATCCGTGCTTCAGCGAAAACAGCCGCTCCTGTGTGTGGAATCATTTTGTTGTGTGCGTGCTTGAGAGCACTACAAGGGATTCCAAAGGTATATAGGAGTGAGACTCAGGACCCAGCAAAAGGCAGAACGAGGCCCCCGTGTGTTTGATTAAGCTAGCACTGAGACCCTCCATTTGCATGGAAGTCTAATCACTAGGGTTCTAACTCGAAGAAACAACAGTGTACAGAGACAGGGTTTTAGCTTCCGACGTCCTCTCTGTGGGAGGAAGCAGTTTAGGGTGTAGTGTGAGTGAGTGCCACGGGACTGGCTCCATTTCGTAAAATCGGGGTAGAGAGAACCCGGTACAGAGGGGAGCACACAAATCACATCATGGTTATGGGGCTAGTAGCGTTGCCCCGTGGGTGCGTGCAGTCTTAATGTCAGCCAGCTAACTCGAAGGAGAAACTCGGTAGAGAATCCGAGCTTCAGCGAAAACAGCCGCTCCTGAGGGTGGAAGCATTTTGTTGTGTGGTGTATGAGAGCACTGCAAGGGAGTCCAAAGCTATATACGAGTGAGAGTCAGACCCCAGCAAAGTTAGAACAAGGCTCCCTGTGTGTATGACTTAGCCAGCACTGCGGCCCTCCATTTGAATTGAAGTCTAATTGCGAGGGTTCTAACTCGAAGAAACAAGAGTGTGCAGAAACAGTGTTTTAGGGTCCGACGACCTCTCTGTGGGTGGAAGCAGTTTAGCGTGTACTGTGTGTGAGAGCCTCGGGACTGGTGCCATTTCGTAAAATCGGGGTAGAGACAACCCGTTACAGAAGGCAGCTCACAACTCACATCATGGTTATGCGGCTAGTAGCATTGGCCCGGGGGTGCGTGCAGGCTGAATGTCAGCCACCTAACTCGAAGGAGAAACTCGGTAGAGAATCCGTGCTTCAGCGAAAACAGCCGCTCCTGAGGGTGGAAGCATTTTGTTGTGTGCGTGTGTGAGAGCACTGCAAGGGAGTCCAAAGCTATATACGAGTGAGAGTCAGACCCCAGCAAAGTTAGAACAAGGCTCCCCGTGTGTATGACTTAGCTAGCACTGAGGCCCTCCATTTGCATGGAAGTCTAATCGCTAGGGTTCTAAGTCGAAGAAACAACAGTGTACAGAGACAGTGTTTTAGCTTCCGACGACCTCTCTGTGGGAGGAAGCAGTTTAGTGTGTGCTTTCGTTGCGAGCCGCGGGACTGGCTCCATTTCGTAAACTCGGGGTAGACACAGGCCGGTATGAAGGCAGCGCACAAATCACATCATGGTTATGGGGCTAATAGCGTTGCCCCCGGGTTGCATGCAGACTGAAAGTCAGCCACCTAACTCGACGGACAAACTCGGTAGAGAATCCGTGCTTCAGCGAAAACAGCCGCTCCTGAGGGTGGAAGCATTTTGTTGTGTGCGTGCCTGAGAGCACTGCAAAGGAGTCCAAAGCTATATACCAGTCAGCCACAGGCCATATCAAAAGGCAGAACAAGACTCCCAGTGTGTTTGATTTAGCTAGCACTGCTGGCTTCTTTTGCATGGAAGTCTACTCGCTAGCGTTCTAACTCGAGGAAACAACAGTGTACAGAAACATTGTTTTAGCTTCCGACGACCTCACTGTGGGAGGAAGCAGTTTAGGGTGTACTGTGGGTGAGAGCCAGGGGATGGGTTCCATTTCGAAAAATCGGGCTAGAGACAGGCCGATACAGAAGGCAGCTCACAAATCACATCATGGTTATGGGTCTCCTAGCGTCGCCCCGGGGGTGCGTGCAGGCTGAATATCAGCCACCTAACTAGACGGAAAAACTCGGTAGAGGATCCGTGCTTCAGTGAAAACAGCAGCTCCTGAGGGTGAAAGCATTTTGTTGTGTGCGTGCGTGAGAGCACTGCAAGGGATTCCAAAGGTATATACGAGTGAGACTCAGGCCCCAGCAAAAGGCAGAACAAGACTCCCCGTGTGTTTAATTTAGCCAGCACTGCGTCCCTCCATTTGAATTGAAGTCTAATCGCGAGGGTTCTAACTCGAAGAAACAAGAGTGTGCAGAAACAGTGTTTTAGATTCCGACGACCTCTCTGTGGGTGGAAGCAGTTTAGCGTGTACTGTGTGTGAGAGCCTCGGGACTGGTGCCATTTCGTAAAATCGGGGTAGAGACAACCCGTTACAGAAGGCAGCTCACAACTCACATCATGGTTATGCGGCTAGTAGCATTGGCCCGGGGTTGCGTGCAGGCTGAATGTCAGGCACCTAACTCGAAGGAGAAACTCGGTAGAGAATCCGTGCTTCAGCGAAAACAGCCGCTCCTGAGGGTGGAAGCATTTTGTTGTGTGCGTGTGTGAGAGCACTGCAAGGGAGTCCAAAGCTATATACGAGTGAGAGTCAGACCCCAGCAAAGTTAGAACAAGGCTCCCCGTGTGTATGACTTAGCTAGCACTGAGGCCCTCCATTTGCATGGAAGTCTAATCGCTAGGGTTCTAAGTCGAAGAAACAACAGTGTACAGAGACAGTGTTTTAGCTTCCGACGACCTCTCTGTGGGAGGAAGCAGTTTAGTGTGTGCTTTCGTTGAGAGCCGCGGGACTGGCTCCATTTCGTAAACTCGGGGTAGACACAGGCCGGTATGAAGGCAGCGCACAAATCACATCATGGTTATGGGGCTAATAGCGTTGCCCCCGGGTTGCATGCAGACTGAAAGTCAGCCACCTAACTCGACGGACAAACTCGGTAGAGAATCCGTGCTTCAGCGAAAACAGCCGCTCCTGAGGGTGGAAGCATTTTGTTGTGTGCGTGCCTGAGAGCACTGCAAAGGAGTCCAAAGCTATATACCAGTCAGCCACAGGCCATATCAAAAGGCAGAACAAGACTCCCAGTGTGTTTGATTTAGCTAGCACTGCTGGCTTCTTTTGCATGGAAGTCTACTCGCTAGCGTTCTAACTCGAGGAAACAACAGTGTACAGAAACATTGTTTTAGCTTCCGACGACCTCACTGTGGGAGGAAGCAGTTTAGGGTGTACTGTGGGTGAGAGCCAGGGGATGGGTTCCATTTCGAAAAATCGGGCTAGAGACAGGCCGATACAGAAGGCAGCTCACAAATCACATCATGGTTATTGGTCTACTAGCGTCGCCCCGGGGGTGCGTGCAGGCTGAATATCAGCCACCTAACTAGACGGAAAAACTCGGTAGAGGATCCGTGCTTCAGTGAAAACAGCAGCTCCTGAGGGTGAAAGCATTTTGTTGTGTGCGTGCGTGAGAGCACTGCCAGGGATTCCAAAGGTATATACGAGTGAGACTCAGGCCCCAGCAAAAGGCAGAACAAGACTCCCCGTGTGTTTAATTTAGCCAGCACTGCGTCCCTCCATTTGAATTGAAGTCTAATCGCGAGGGTTCTAACTCGAAGAAACAAGAGTGTGCAGAAACAGTGTTTTAGATTCCGACGACCTCTCTGTGGGTGGAAGCAGTTTAGCGTGTACTGTGTGTGAGAGCCTCGGGACTGGTGCCATTTCGTAAAATCGGGGTAGAGACAACCCGTTACAGAAGGCAGCTCACAACTCACATCATGGTTATGCGGCTAGTAGCGTTGGCCCGGGGGTGCGTGCAGGCTGAATGTCAGCCACCTAACTCGAAGGAAAAACTCGGTAGAGAATCCGTGCTTCAGCGAAAACAGCCGATCCTGAGGGTGGAAGCCTTTTGTTGTGTGCGTGCGTGAGAGCACTGCAAGGGAGTCCAAAGCTATATACGAGTCAGACTCAGGACACATCAAAAGGCAGAGCAAGACTCCCAGTGTGTTTGATTTAGCTAGAACTGCGGCCCTCCTTTTGCATTGAAGTCTAATCGCTAGGGTTCGGACTCGAACAAACAACAGTGTACAGAAACAGTGTTTTAGAGTCCGACGACCTCTCTGTGGGAGGAAGCACTTTTGGGTGTACTTTCGTTGAGAGCCACGGGACTGGCTCCATTTCGTAAAATCGGGGTAGAGACAGGCTGGTACAGGAGGTAGCGCACAAATCACATCATGGTTATGGGGCTAGTAGCATTGCCCCGGGGTTGCGTGCAGGCTGAAAGTCAGCCACCTACCTCGACGTAAAAACTCGGGAGAGAATCCGTGCTTCAGCGAAAACAGCCGCTCCTGTGTGTGGAATCATTTTGTTGTGTGCGTGCTTGAGAGCACTACAAGGGATTCCAAAGGTATATAGGAGTGAGACTCAGGACCCAGCAAAAGGCAGAACGAGGCCCCCGTGTGTTTGATTAAGCTAGCACTGAGACCCTCCATTTGCATGGAAGTCTAATCACTAGGGTTCTAACTCGAAGAAACAACAGTGTACAGAGACAGGGTTTTAGCTTCCGACGTCCTCTCTGTGGGAGGAAGCAGTTTAGGGTGTAGTGTGAGTGAGTGCCACGGGACTGGCTCCATTTCGTAAAATCGGGGTAGAGAGAACCCGGTACAGAGGGGAGCACACAAATCACATCATGGTTATGGGGCTAGTAGCGTTGCCCCGTGGGTGCGTGCAGTCTTAATGTCAGCCAGCTAACTCGAAGGAGAAACTCGGTAGAGAATCCGAGCTTCAGCGAAAACAGCCGCTCCTGAGGGTGGAAGCATTTTGTTGTGTGGTGTATGAGAGCACTGCAAGGGAGTCCAAAGCTATATACGAGTGAGAGTCAGACCCCAGCAAAGTTAGAACAAGGCTCCCTGTGTGTATGACTTAGCCAGCACTGCGGCCCTCCATTTGAATTGAAGTCTAATCGCGAGGGTTCTAACTCGAAGAAACAAGAGTGTGCAGAAACAGTGTTTTAGGTTCCGACGACCTCTCTGTGGGTGGAAGCAGTTTAGCGTGTACTGTGTGTGAGAGCCTCGGGACTGGTGCCATTTCGTAAAATCGGGGTAGAGACAACCCGTTACAGAAGGCAGCTCACAACTCACATCATGGTTATGCGGTAGTAGCATTGGCCCGGGGGTGCGTGCAGGCTGAATGTCAGCCACCTAACTCGAAGGAGAAACTCGGTAGAGAATCCGTGCTTCAGCGAAAACAGCCGCTCCTGAGGGTGGAAGCATTTTGTTGTGTGCGTGTGTGAGAGCACTGCAAGGGAGTCCAAAGCTATATACGAGTGAGAGTCAGACCCCAGCAAAGTTAGAACAAGGCTCCCCGTGTGTATGACTTAGCTAGCACTGAGGCCCTCCATTTGCATGGAAGTCTAATCGCTAGGGTTCTAAGTCGAAGAAACAACAGTGTACAGAGACAGTGTTTTAGCTTCCGACGACCTCTCTGTGGGAGGAAGCAGTTTAGTGTGTGCTTTCGTTGCGAGCCGCGGGACTGGCTCCATTTCGTAAACTCGGGGTAGACACAGGCCGGTATGAAGGCAGCGCACAAATCACATCATGGTTATGGGGCTAATAGCGTTGCCCCCGGGTTGCATGCAGACTGAAAGTCAGCCACCTAACTCGACGGACAAACTCGGTAGAGAATCCGTGCTTCAGCGAAAACAGCCACTCCTGAGGGTGGAAGCATTTTGTTGCGTGCGTGCCTGAGAGCACTGCAAAGGAGTCCAAAGCTATATACCAGTCAGCCACAGGCCACATCAAAAGGCAGAACAAGACTCCCAGTGTGTTTGATTTAGCTAGCACTGCTGGCTTCTTTTGCATGGAAGTCTACTCGCTAGCGTTCTAACTCGAGGAAACAACAGTGTACAGAAACATTGTTTTAGCTTCCGACGACCTCACTGTGGGAGAAAGCAGTTTAGGGTGTACTGTGGGTGAGAGCCAGGGGATGGGTTCCATTTCGAAAAATCGGGCTAGAGACAGGCCGATACAGAAGGCAGCTCACAAATCACATCATGGTTATGGGTCTCCTAGCGTCGCCCCGGGGGTGCGTGCAGGCTGAATATCAGCCACCTAACTAGATGGAAAAACTCGGTAGAGGATCCGTGCTTCAGTGAAAACAGCAGCTCCTGAGGGTGAAAGCATTTTGTTGTGTGCGTACGTGGGAGCACTGCAAGGGATTCCAAAGGTATATACGAGTGAGACTCAGGCCCCAGCAAAAGGCAGAACAAGACTCCCCGTGTGTTTAATTTAGCCAGCACTGCGGCCCTCCATTTGAATTGAAGTCTAATCGCGAGGGTTCTAACTCGAAGAAACAAGAGTGTGCAGAAACAGTGTTTTAGATTCCGACGACCTCTCTGTGGGTGGAAGCAGTTTAGCGTGTACTGTGTGTGAGAGCCTCGGGACTGGTGCCATTTCGTAAAATCGGGGTAGAGACAACCCGTTACAGAAGGCAGCTCACAACTCACATCATGGTTATGCGGCTAGTAGCGTTGGCCCGGGGGTGCGTGCAGGCTGAATGTCAGCCACCTAACTCGAAGGAAAAACTCGGTAGAGAATCCGTGCTTCAGCGAAAACAGCCGATCCTGAGGGTGGAAGCCTTTTGTTGTGTGCGTGCGTGAGAGCACTGCAAGGGAGTCCAAAGCTATATACGAGTCAGACTCAGGACACATCAAAAGGCAGAGCAAGACTCCCAGTGTGTTTGATTTAGCTAGAACTGCGGCCCTCCTTTTGCATTGAAGTCTAATCGCTAGGGTTCGGACTCGAACAAACAACAGTGTACAGAAACAGTGTTTTAGAGTCCGACGACCTCTCTGTGGGAGGAAGCACTTTTGGGTGTACTTTCGTTGAGAGCCACGGGACTGGCTCCATTTCGTAAAATCGGGGTAGAGACAGGCTGGTACAGGAGGTAGCGCACAAATCACATCATGGTTATGGGGCTAGTAGCATTGCCCCGGGGTTGCGTGCAGGCTGAAAGTCAGCCACCTACCTCGACGTAAAAACTCGGGAGAGAATCCGTGCTTCAGCGAAAACAGCCGCTCCTGTGTGTGGAATCATTTTGTTGTGTGCGTGCTTGAGAGCACTACAAGGGATTCCAAAGGTATATAGGATGAGACTCAGGACCCAGCAAAAGGCAGAACGAGGCCCCCGTGTGTTTGATTAAGCTAGCACTGAGACCCTCCATTTGCATGGAAGTCTAATCACTAGGGTTCTAACTCGAAGAAACAACAGTGTACAGAGACAGGGTTTTAGCTTCCGACGTCCTCTCTGTGGGAGGAAGCAGTTTAGGGTGTAGTGTGAGTGAGTGCCACGGGACTGGCTCCATTTCGTAAAATCGGGGTAGAGAGAACCCGGTACAGAGGGGAGCACACAAATCACATCATGGTTATGGGGCTAGTAGCGTTGCCCCGTGGGTGCGTGCAGTCTTAATGTCAGCCAGCTAACTCGAAGGAGAAACTCGGTAGAGAATCCGTGCTTCAGCGAAAACAGCCGCTCCTGAGGGTGGAAGCATTTTGTTGTGTGGTGTATGAGAGCACTGCAAGGGAGTCCAAAGCTATATACGAGTGAGAGTCAGACCCCAGCAAAGTTAGAACAAGGCTCCCTGTGTGTATGACTTAGCCAGCACTGCGGCCCTCCATTTGAATTGAAGTCTAATCGCGAGGGTTCTAACTCGAAGAAACAAGAGTGTGCAGAAACAGTGTTTTAGGTTCCGACGACCTCTCTGTGGGTGGAAGCAGTTTAGCGTGTACTGTGTGTGAGAGCCTCGGGACTGGTGCCATTTCGTAAAATCGGGGTAGAGACAACCCGTTACAGAAGGCAGCTCACAACTCACATCATGGTTATGCGGCTAGTAGCATTGGCCCGGGGGTGCGTGCAGGCTGAATGTCAGCCACCTAACTCGAAGGAGAAACTCGGTAGAGAATCCGTGCTTCAGCGAAAACAGCCGCTCCTGAGGGTGGAAGCATTTTGTTGTGTGCGTGTGTGAGAGCACTGCAAGGGAGTCCAAAGCTATATACGAGTGAGAGTCAGACCCCAGCAAAGTTAGAACAAGGCTCCCCGTGTGTATGACTTAGCTAGCACTGAGGCCCTCCATTTGCATGGAAGTCTAATCGCTAGGGTTCTAAGTCGAAGAAACAACAGTGTACAGAGACAGTGTTTTAGCTTCCGACGACCTCTCTGTGGGAGGAAGCAGTTTAGTGTGTGCTTTCGTTGAGAGCCGCGGGACTGGCTCCATTTCGTAAACTCGGGGTAGACACAGGCCGGTATGAAGGCAGCGCACAAATCACATCATGGTTATGGGGCTAATAGCGTTGCCCCCGGGTTGCATGCAGACTGAAAGTCAGCCACCTAACTCGACGGACAAACTCGGTAGAGAATCCGTGCTTCAGCGAAAACAGCCGCTCCTGAGGGTGGAAGCATTTTGTTGTGTGCGTGCCTGAGAGCACTGCAAAGGAGTCCAAAGCTATATACCAGTCAGCCACAGGCCATATCAAAAGGCAGAACAAGACTCCCAGTGTGTTTGATTTAGCTAGCACTGCTGGCTTCTTTTGCATGGAAGTCTACTCGCTAGCGTTCTAACTCGAGGAAACAACAGTGTACAGAAACATTGTTTTAGCTTCCGACGACCTCACTGTGGGAGGAAGCAGTTTAGGGTGTACTGTGGGTGAGAGCCAGGGGATGGGTTCCATTTCGAAAAATCGGGCTAGAGACAGGCCGATACAGAAGGCAGCTCACAAATCACATCATGGTTATGGGTCTCCTAGCGTCGCCCCGGGGGTGCGTGCAGGCTGAATATCAGCCACCTAACTAGACGGAAAAACTCGGTAGAGGATCCGTGCTTCAGTGAAAACAGCAGCTCCTGAGGGTGAAAGCATTTTGTTGTGTGCGTGCGTGAGAGCACTGCAAGGGATTCCAAAGGTATATACGAGTGAGACTCAGGCCCCAGCAAAAGGCAGAACAAGACTCCCCGTGTGTTTAATTTAGCCAGCACTGCGGCCCTCCATTTGAATTGAAGTCTAATCGCGAGGGTTCTAACTCGAAGAAACAAGAGTGTGCAGAAACAGTGTTTTAGATTCCGACGACCTCTCTGTGGGAGGAAGCACTTTTGGGTGTACTTTCGTTGAGAGCCACGGGACTGGCTCCATTTCGTAAAATCGGGGTAGAGACAGGCTGGTACAGGAGGTAGCGCACAAATCACATCATGGTTATGGGGCTAGTAGCATTGCCCCGGGGTTGCGTGCAGGCTGAAAGTCAGCCACCTACCTCGACGTAAAAACTCGGGAGAGAATCCGTGCTTCAGCGAAAACAGCCGCTCCTGTGTGTGGAATCATTTTGTTGTGTGCGTGCTTGAGAGCACTACAAGGGATTCCAAAGGTATATAGGAGTGAGACTCAGGACCCAGCAAAAGGCAGAACGAGGCCCCCGTGTGTTTGATTAAGCTAGCACTGAGACCCTCCATTTGCATGGAAGTCTAATCACTAGGGTTCTAACTCGAAGAAACAACAGTGTACAGAGACAGGGTTTTAGCTTCCGACGTCCTCTCTGTGGGAGGAAGCAGTTTAGGGTGTAGTGTGAGTGAGTGCCACGGGACTGGCTCCATTTCGTAAAATCGGGGTAGAGAGAACCCGGTACAGAGGGGAGCACACAAATCACATCATGGTTATGGGGCTAGTAGCGTTGCCCCGTGGGTGCGTGCAGTCTTAATGTCAGCCAGCTAACTCGAAGGAGAAACTCGGTAGAGAATCCGAGCTTCAGCGAAAACAGCCGCTCCTGAGGGTGGAAGCATTTTGTTGTGTGGTGTATGAGAGCACTGCAAGGGAGTCCAAAGCTATATACGAGTGAGAGTCAGACCCCAGCAAAGTTAGAACAAGGCTCCCTGTGTGTATGACTTAGCCAGCACTGCGGCCCTCCATTTGAATTGAAGTCTAATCGCGAGGGTTCTAACTCGAAGAAACAAGAGTGTGCAGAAACAGTGTTTTAGGTTCCGACGACCTCTCTGTGGGTGGAAGCAGTTTAGCGTGTACTGTGTGTGAGAGCCTCGGGACTGGTGCCATTTCGTAAAATCGGGGTAGAGACAACCCGTTACAGAAGGCAGCTCACAACTCACATCATGGTTATGCGGCTAGTAGCATTGGCCCGGGGGTGCGTGCAGGCTGAATGTCAGCCACCTAACTCGAAGGAGAAACTCGGTAGAGAATCCGTGCTTCAGCGAAAACAGCCGCTCCTGAGGGTGGAAGCATTTTGTTGTGTGCGTGTGTGAGAGCACTGCAAGGGAGTCCAAAGCTATATACGAGTGAGAGTCAGACCCCAGCAAAGTTAGAACAAGGCTCCCCGTGTGTATGACTTAGCTAGCACTGAGGCCCTCCATTTGCATGGAAGTCTAATCGCTAGGGTTCTAAGTCGAAGAAACAACAGTGTACAGAGACAGTGTTTTAGCTTCCGACGACCTCTCTGTGGGAGGAAGCAGTTTAGTGTGTGCTTTCGTTGAGAGCCGCGGGACTGGCTCCATTTCGTAAACTCGGGGTAGACACAGGCCGGTATGAAGGCAGCGCACAAATCACATCATGGTTATGGGGCTAATAGCGTTGCCCCCGGGTTGCATGCAGACTGAAAGTCAGCCACCTAACTCGACGGACAAACTCGGTAGAGAATCCGTGCTTCAGCGAAAACAGCCGCTCCTGAAGGTGGAAGCATTTTGTTGTGTGCGTGCCTGAGAGCACTGCAAAGGAGTCCAAAGCTATATACCAGTCAGCCACAGGCCATATCAAAAGGCAGAACAAGACTCCCAGTGTGTTTGATTTAGCTAGCACTGCTGGCTTCTTTTGCATGGAAGTCTACTCGCTAGCGTTCTAACTCGAGGAAACAACAGTGTACAGAAACATTGTTTTAGCTTCCGACGACCTCACTGTGGGAGGAAGCAGTTTAGGGTGTACTGTGGGTGAGAGCCAGGAGATGGGTTCCATTTCGAAAAATCGGGCTAGAGACAGGCCGATACAGAAGGCAGCTCACAAATCACATCATGGTTATGGGTCTCCTAGCGTCGCCCCGGGGGTGCGTGCAGGCTGAATATCAGCCACCTAACTAGACGGAAAAACTCGGTAGAGGATCCGTGCTTCAGTGAAAACAGCAGCTCCTGAGGGTGAAAGCATTTTGTTGTGTGCGTGCGTGAGAGCACTGCAAGGGATTCCAAAGGTATATACGAGTGAGACTCAGGCCCCAGCAAAAGGCAGAACAAGACTCCCCGTGTGTTTAATTTAGCCAGCACTGCGGCCCTCCATTTGAATTGAAGTCTAATCGCGAGGGTTCTAACTCGAAGAAACAAGAGTGTGCAGAAACAGTGTTTTAGATTCCGACGACCTCTCTGTGGGAGGAAGCACTTTTGGGTGTACTTTCGTTGAGAGCCACGGGACTGGCTCCATTTCGTAAAATCGGGGTAGAGACAGGCTGGTACAGGAGGTAGCGCACAAATCACATCATGGTTATGGGGCTAGTAGCATTGCCCCGGGGTTGCGTGCAGGCTGAAAGTCAGCCACCTACCTCGACGTAAAAACTCGGGAGAGAATCCGTGCTTCAGCGAAAACAGCCGCTCCTGTGTGTGGAATCATTTTGTTGTGTGCGTGCTTGAGAGCACTACAAGGGATTCCAAAGGTATATAGGAGTGAGACTCAGGACCCAGCAAAAGGCAGAACGAGGCCCCCGTGTGTTTGATTAAGCTAGCACTGAGACCCTCCATTTGCATGGAAGTCTAATCACTAGGGTTCTAACTCGAAGAAACAACAGTGTACAGAGACAGGGTTTTAGCTTCCGACGTCCTCTCTGTGGGAGGAAGCAGTTTAGGGTGTAGTGTGAGTGAGTGCCACGGGACTGGCTCCATTTCGTAAAATCGGGGTAGAGAGAACCCGGTACAGAGGGGAGCACACAAATCACATCATGGTTATGGGGCTAGTAGCGTTGCCCCGTGGGTGCGTGCAGTCTTAATGTCAGCCAGCTAACTCGAAGGAGAAACTCGGTAGAGAATCCGAGCTTCAGCGAAAACAGCCGCTCCTGAGGGTGGAAGCATTTTGTTGTGTGGTGTATGAGAGCACTGCAAGGGAGTCCAAAGCTATATATGAGTGAGAGTCAGACCCCAGCAAAGTTAGAACAAGGCTCCCTGTGTGTATGACTTAGCCAGCACTGCGGCCCTCCATTTGAATTGAAGTCTAATCGCGAGGGTTCTAACTCGAAGAAACAAGAGTGTGCAGAAACAGTGTTTTAGGGTCCGACGACCTCTCTGTGGGTGGAAGCAGTTTAGCGTGTACTGTGTGTGAGAGCCTCGGGACTGGTGCCATTTCGTAAAATCGGGGTAGAGACAACTCGTTACAGAAGGCAGCTCACAACTCACATCATGGTTATGCAGCTAGTAGCATTGGCCCGGGGGTGCGTGCAGGCTGAATGTCAGCCACCTAACTCGAAGGAGAAACTCGGTAGAGAATCCGTGCTTCAGCGAAAACAGCCGCTCCTGAGGGTGGAAGCATTTTGTTGTGTGCGTGTGTGAGAGCACTGCAAGGGAGTCCAAAGCTATATACGAGTGAGAGTCAGACCCCAGCAAAGTTAGAACAAGGCTCCCCGTGTGTATGACTTAGCTAGCACTGAGGCCCTCCATTTGCATGGAAGTCTAATCGCTAGGGTTCTAAGTCGAAGAAACAACAGTGTACAGAGACAGTGTTTTAGCTTCCGACGACCTCTCTGTGGGAGGAAGCAGTTTAGTGTGTGCTTTCGTTGAGAGCCGCGGGACTGGCTCCATTTCGTAAACTCGGGGTAGACACAGGCCGGTATGAAGGCAGCGCACAAATCACATCATGGTTATGGGGCTAATAGCGTTGCCCCCGGGTTGCATGCAGACTGAAAGTCAGCCACCTAACTCGACGGACAAACTCGGTAGAGAATCCGTGCTTCAGCGAAAACAGCCGCTCCTGAGGGTGGAAGCATTTTGTTGTGTGCGTGCCTGAGAGCACTGCAAAGGAGTCCAAAGCTATATACCAGTCAGCCACAGGCCATATCAAAAGGCAGAACAAGACTCCCAGTGTGTTTGATTTAGCTAGCACTGCTGGCTTCTTTTGCATGGAAGTCTACTCGCTAGCGTTCTAACTCGAGGAAACAACAGTGTACAGAAACATTGTTTTAGCTTCCGACGACCTCACTGTGGGAGGAAGCAGTTTAGGGTGTACTGTGGGTGAGAGCCAGGGGATGGGTTCCATTTCGAAAAATCGGGCTAGAGACAGGCCGATACAGAAGGCAGCTCACAAATCACATCATGGTTATGGGTCTCCTAGCGTCGCCCCGGGGGTGCGTGCAGGCTGAATATCAGCCACCTAACTAGACGGAAAAACTCGGTAGAGGATCCGTGCTTCAGTGAAAACAGCAGCTCCTGAGGGTGAAAGCATTTTGTTGTGTGCGTGCGTGAGAGCACTGCCAGGGATTCCAAAGGTATATACGAGTGAGACTCAGGCCCCAGCAAAAGGCAGAACAAGACTCCCCGTGTGTTTAATTTAGCCAGCACTGCGTCCCTCCATTTGAATTGAAGTCTAATCGCGAGGGTTCTAACTCGAAGAAACAAGAGTGTGCAGAAACAGTGTTTTAGATTCCGACGACCTCTCTGTGGGTGGAAGCAGTTTAGCGTGTACTGTGTGTGAGAGCCTCGGGACTGGTGCCATTTCGTAAAATCGGGGTAGAGACAACCCGTTACAGAAGGCAGCTCACAACTCACATCATGGTTATGCGGCTAGTAGCATTGGCCCGGGTGTGCGTGCAGACTGAATGTCAGCCACCTAACTCGAAGGAAAAACTCGGTAGAGAATCCGTGCTTCAGCGAAAACAGCCGATCCTGAGTGTGGAAGCCTTTTGTTGTGTGCGTGCGTGAGAGCACTGCAAGGGAGTCCAAAGCTATATACGAGTCAGACTCAGGACACATCAAAAGGCAGAGCAAGACTCCCAGTGTGTTTGATTTAGCTAGAACTGCGGCCCTCCTTTTGCATTGAAGTCTAATCGCTAGGGTTCGGACTCGAACAAACAACAGTGTACAGAAACAGTGTTTTAGAGTCCGACGACCTCTCTGTGGGAGGAAGCACTTTTGGGTGTACTTTCGTTGAGAGCCACGGGACTGGCTCCATTTCGTAAAATCGGGGTAGAGACAGGCTGGTACAGGAGGTAGCGCACAAATCACATCATGGTTATGGGGCTAGTAGCATTGCCCCGGGGTTGCGTGCAGGCTGAAAGTCAGCCACCTACCTCGACGTAAAAACTCGGGAGAGAATCCGTGCTTCAGCGAAAACAGCCGCTCCTGTGGGTGGAATCATTTTGTTGTGTGCGTGCTTGAGAGCACTACAAGGGATTCCAAAGGTATATAGGAGTGAGACTCAGGACCCAGCAAAAGGCAGAACGAGGCCCCGGTGTGTTTGATTAAGCTAGCACTGAGACCCTCCATTTGCATGGAAGTCTAATCACTAGGGTTCTAACTCGAAGAAACAACAGTGTACAGAGACAGGGTTTTAGCTTCCGACGTCCTCTCTGTGGGAGGAAGCAGTTTAGGGTGTAGTGTGAGTGAGTGCCACGGGACTGGCTCCATTTCGTAAAATCGGGGTAGAGAGAACCCGGTACAGAGGGGAGCACACAAATCACATCATGGTTATGGGGCTAGTAGCGTTGCCCCGTGGGTGCGTGCAGTCTTAATGTCAGCCAGCTAACTCGAAGGAGAAACTCGGTAGAGAATCCGTGCTTCAGCGAAAACAGCCGCTCCTGAGGGTGGAAGCATTTTGTTGTGTGGTGTATGAGAGCACTGCAAGGGAGTCCAAAGCTATATACGAGTGAGAGTCAGACCCCAGCAAAGTTAGAACAAGGCTCCCTGTGTGTATGACTTAGCCAGCACTGCGGCCCTCCATTTGAATTGAAGTCTAATTGCGAGGGTTCTAACTCGAAGAAACAAGAGTGTGCAGAAACAGTGTTTTAGGTTCCGACGACCTCTCTGTGGGTGGAAGCAGTTTAGCGTGTACTGTGTGTGAGAGCCTCGGGACTGGTGCCATTTCGTAAAATCGGGGTAGAGACAACCCGTTACAGAAGGCAGCTCACAACTCACATCATGGTTATGCGGCTAGTAGCATTGGCCCGGGGGTGCGTGCAGGCTGAATGTCAGCCACCTAACTCGAAGGAGAAACTCGGTAGAGAATCCGTGCTTCAGCGAAAACAGCCGCTCCTGAGGGTGGAAGCATTTTGTTGTGTGCGTGTGTGAGAGCACTGCAAGGGAGTCCAAAGCTATATACGAGTGAGAGTCAGACCCCAGCAAAGTTAGAACAAGGCTCCCCGTGTGTATGACTTAGCTAGCACTGAGGCCCTCCATTTGCATGGAAGTCTAATCGCTAGGGTTCTAAGTCGAAGAAACAACAGTGTACAGAGACAGTGTTTTAGCTTCCGACGACCTCTCTGTGGGAGGAAGCAGTTTAGTGTGTGCTTTCGTTGAGAGCCGCGGGACTGGCTCCATTTCGTAAACTCGGGGTAGACACAGGCCGGTATGAAGGCAGCGCACAAATCACATCATGGTTATGGGGCTAATAGCGTTGCCCCCGGGTTGCATGCAGACTGAAAGTCAGCCACCTAACTCGACGGACAAACTCGGTAGAGAATCCGTGCTTCAGCGAAAACAGCCGCTCCTGAGGGTGGAAGCATTTTGTTGTGTGCGTGCCTGAGAGCACTGCAAAGGAGTCCAAAGCTATATACCAGTCAGCCACAGGCCATATCAAAAGGCAGAACAAGACTCCCAGTGTGTTTGATTTAGCTAGCACTGCTGGCTTCTTTTGCATGGAAGTCTACTCGCTAGCGTTCTAACTCGAGGAAACAACAGTGTACAGAAACATTGTTTTAGCTTCCGACGACCTCACTGTGGGAGGAAGCAGTTTAGGGTGTACTGTGGGTGAGAGCCAGGGGATGGGTTCCATTTCGAAAAATCGGGCTAGAGACAGGCCGATACAGAAGGCAGCTCACAAATCACATCATGGTTATGGGTCTCCTAGCGTCGCCCCGGGGGTGCGTGCAGGCTGAATATCAGCCACCTAACTAGACGGAAAAACTCGGTAGAGGATCCGTGCTTCAGTGAAAACAGCAGCTCCTGAGGGTGAAAGCATTTTGTTGTGTGCGTGCGTGAGAGCACTGCAAGGGATTCCAAAGGTATATACGAGTGAGACTCAGGCCCCAGCAAAAGGCAGAACAAGACTCCCCGTGTGTTTAATTTAGCCAGCACTGCGGCCCTCCATTTGAATTGAAGTCTAATCGCGAGGGTTCTAACTCGAAGAAACAAGAGTGTGCAGAAACAGTGTTTTAGATTCCGACGACCTCTCTGTGGGAGGAAGCACTTTTGGGTGTACTTTCGTTGAGAGCCACGGGACTGGCTCCATTTCGTAAAATCGGGGTAGAGACAGGCTGGTACAGGAGGTAGCGCACAAATCACATCATGGTTATGGGGCTAGTAGCATTGCCCCGGGGTTGCGTGCAGGCTGAAAGTCAGCCACCTACCTCGACGTAAAAACTCGGGAGAGAATCCGTGCTTCAGCGAAAACAGCCGCTCCTGTGTGTGGAATCATTTTGTTGTGTGCGTGCTTGAGAGCACTACAAGGGATTCCAAAGGTATATAGGAGTGAGACTCAGGACCCAGCAAAAGGCAGAACGAGGACCCCGTGTGTTTGATTAAGCTAGCACTGAGACCCTCCATTTGCATGGAAGTCTAATCACTAGGGTTCTAACTCGAAGAAACAACAGTGTACAGAGACAGGGTTTTAGCTTCCGACGTCCTCTCTGTGGGAGGAAGCAGTTTAGGGTGTAGTGTGAGTGAGTGCCACGGGACTGGCTCCATTTCGTAAAATCGGGGTAGAGAGAACCCGGTACAGAGGGGAGCACACAAATCACATCATGGTTATGGGGCTAGTAGCGTTGCCCCGTGGGTGCGTGCAGTCTTAATGTCAGCCAGCTAACTCGAAGGAGAAACTCGGTAGAGAATCCGAGCTTCAGCGAAAACAGCCGCTCCTGAGGGTGGAAGCATTTTGTTGTGTGGTGTATGAGAGCACTGCAAGGGAGTCCAAAGCTATATACGAGTGAGAGTCAGACCCCAGCAAAGTTAGAACAAGGCTCCCTGTGTGTATGACTTAGCCAGCACTGCGGCCCTCCATTTGAATTGAAGTCTAATCGCGAGGGTTCTAACTCGAAGAAACAAGAGTGTGCAGAAACAGTGTTTTAGGTTCCGACGACCTCTCTGTGGGTGGAAGCAGTTTAGCGTGTACTGTGTGTGAGAGCCTCGGGACTGGTGCCATTTCGTAAAATCGGGGTAGAGACAACCCGTTACAGAAGGCAGCTCACAACTCACATCATGGTTATGCGGCTAGTAGCATTGGCCCGGGGGTGCGTGCAGGCTGAATGTCAGCCACCTAACTCGAAGGAGAAACTCGGTAGAGAATCCGTGCTTCAGCGAAAACAGCCGCTCCTGAGGGTGGAAGCATTTTGTTGTGTGCGTGTGTGAGAGCACTGCAAGGGAGTCCAAAGCTATATACGAGTGAGAGTCAGACCCCAGCAAAGTTAGAACAAGGCTCCCCGTGTGTATGACTTAGCTAGCACTGAGGCCCTCCATTTGCATGGAAGTCTAATCGCTAGGGTTCTAAGTCGAAGAAACAACAGTGTACAGAGACAGTGTTTTAGCTTCCGACGACCTCTCTGTGGGAGGAAGCAGTTTAGTGTGTGCTTTCGTTGAGAGCCGCGGGACTGGCTCCATTTCGTAAACTCGGGGTAGACACAGGCCGGTATGAAGGCAGCGCACAAATCACATCATGGTTATGGGGCTAATAGCGTTGCCCCCGGGTTGCATGCAGACTGAAAGTCAGCCACCTAACTCGACGGACAAACTCGGTAGAGAATCCGTGCTTCAGCGAAAACAGCCGCTCCTGAGGGTGGAAGCATTTTGTTGTGTGCGTGCCTGAGAGCACTGCAAAGGAGTCCAAAGCTATATACCAGTCAGCCACAGGCCATATCAAAAGGCAGAACAAGACTCCCAGTGTGTTTGATTTAGCTAGCACTGCTGGCTTCTTTTGCATGGAAGTCTACTCGCTAGCGTTCTAACTCGAGGAAACAACAGTGTACAGAAACATTGTTTTAGCTTCCGACGACCTCACTGTGGGAGGAAGCAGTTTAGGGTGTACTGTGGGTGAGAGCCAGGGGATGGGTTCCATTTCGAAAAATCGGGCTAGAGACAGGCCGATACAGAAGGCAGCTCACAAATCACATCATGGTTATGGGTCTCCTAGCGTCGCCCCGGGGGTGCGTGCAGGCTGAATATCAGCCACCTAACTAGACGGAAAAACTCGGTAGAGGATCCGTGCTTCAGTGAAAACAGCAGCTCCTGAGGGTGAAAGCATTTTGTTGTGTGCGTGCGTGAGAGCACTGCAAGGGATTCCAAAGGTATATACGAGTGAGACTCAGGCCCCAGCAAAAGGCAGAACAAGACTCCCCGTGTGTTTAATTTAGCCAGCACTGCGGCCCTCCATTTGAATTGAAGTCTAATCGCGAGGGTTCTAACTCGAAGAAACAAGAGTGTGCAGAAACAGTGTTTTAGATTCCGACGACCTCTCTGTGGGAGGAAGCACTTTTGGGTGTACTTTCGTTGAGAGCCACGGGACTGGCTCCATTTCGTAAAATCGGGGTAGAGACAGGCTGGTACAGGAGGTAGCGCACAAATCACATCATGGTTATGGGGCTAGTAGCATTGCCCCGGGGTTGCGTGCAGGCTGAAAGTCAGCCACCTACCTCGACGTAAAAACTCGGGAGAGAATCCGTGCTTCAGCGAAAACAGCCGCTCCTGTGTGTGGAATCATTTTGTTGTGTGCGTGCTTGAGAGCACTACAAGGGATTCCAAAGGTATATAGGAGTGAGACTCAGGACCCAGCAAAAGGCAGAACGAGGCCCCCGTGTGTTTGATTAAGCTAGCACTGAGACCCTCCATTTGCATGGAAGTCTAATCACTAGGGTTCTAACTCGAAGAAACAACAGTGTACAGAGACAGGGTTTTAGCTTCCGACGTCCTCTCTGTGGGAGGAAGCAGTTTAGGGTGTAGTGTGAGTGAGTGCCACGGGACTGGCTCCATTTCGTAAAATCGGGGTAGAGAGAACCCGGTACAGAGGGGAGCACACAAATCACATCATGGTTATGGGGCTAGTAGCGTTGCCCCGTGGGTGCGTGCAGTCTTAATGTCAGCCAGCTAACTCGAAGGAGAAACTCGGTAGAGAATCCGAGCTTCAGCGAAAACAGCCGCTCCTGAGGGTGGAAGCATTTTGTTGTGTGGTGTATGAGAGCACTGCAAGGGAGTCCAAAGCTATATACGAGTGAGAGTCAGACCCCAGCAAAGTTAGAACAAGGCTCCCTGTGTGTATGACTTAGCCAGCACTGCGGCCCTCCATTTGAATTGAAGTCTAATTGCGAGGGTTCTAACTCGAAGAAACAAGAGTGTGCAGAAACAGTGTTTTAGGTTCCGACGACCTCTCTGTGGGTGGAAGCAGTTTAGCGTGTACTGTGTGTGAGAGCCTCGGGACTGGTGCCATTTCGTAAAATCGGGGTAGAGACAACCCGTTACAGAAGGCAGCTCACAACTCACATCATGGTTATGCGGCTAGTAGCATTGGCCCGGGGGTGCGTGCAGGCTGAATGTCAGCCACCTAACTCGAAGGAGAAACTCGGTAGAGAATCCGTGCTTCAGCGAAAACAGCCGCTCCTGAGGGTGGATGCATTTTGTTGTGTGCGTGTGTGAGAGCACTGCAAGGGAGTCCAAAGCTATATACGAGTGAGAGTCAGACCCCAGCAAAGTTAGAACAAGGCTCCCCGTGTGTATGACTTAGCTAGCACTGAGGCCCTCCATTTGCATGGAAGTCTAATCGCTAGGGTTCTAAGTCGAAGAAACAACAGTGTACAGAGACAGTGTTTTAGCTTCCGACGACCTCTCTGTGGGAGGAAGCAGTTTAGTGTGTGCTTTCGTTGAGAGCCGCGGGACTGGCTCCATTTCGTAAACTCGGGGTAGACACAGGCCGGTATGAAGGCAGCGCACAAATCACATCATGGTTATGGGGCTAATAGCGTTGCCCCCGGGTTGCATGCAGACTGAAAGTCAGCCACCTAACTCGACGGACAAACTCGGTAGAGAATCCGTGCTTCAGCGAAAACAGCCGCTCCTGAGGGTGGAAGCATTTTGTTGTGTGCGTGCCTGAGAGCACTGCAAAGGAGTCCAAAGCTATATACCAGTCAGCCACAGGCCATATCAAAAGGCAGAACAAGACTCCCAGTGTGTTTGATTTAGCTAGCACTGCTGGCTTCTTTTGCATGGAAGTCTACTCGCTAGCGTTCTAACTCGAGGAAACAACAGTGTACAGAAACATTGTTTTAGCTTCCGACGACCTCACTGTGGGAGGAAGCAGTTTAGGGTGTACTGTGGGTGAGAGCCAGGGGATGGGTTCCATTTCGAAAAATCGGGCTAGAGACAGGCCGATACAGAAGGCAGCTCACAAATCACATCATGGTTATGGGTCTACTAGCGTCGCCCCGGGGGTGCGTGCAGGCTGAATATCAGCCACCTAACTAGACGGAAAAACTCGGTAGAGGATCCGTGCTTCAGTGAAAACAGCAGCTCCTGAGGGTGAAAGCATTTTGTTGTGTGCGTGCGTGAGAGCACTGCAAGGGATTCCAAAGGTATATACGAGTGAGACTCAGGCCCCAGCAAAAGGCAGAACAAGACTCCCCGTGTGTTTAATTTAGCCAGCACTGCGGCCCTCCATTTGAATTGAAGTCTAATCGCGAGGGTTCTAACTCGAAGAAACAAGAGTGTGCAGAAACAGTGTTTTAGATTCCGACGACCTCTCTGTGGGTGGAAGCAGTTTAGCGTGTACTGTGTGTGAGAGCCTCGGGACTGGTGCCATTTCGTAAAATCGGGGTAGAGACAACCCGTTACAGAAGGCAGCTCACAACTCACATCATGGTTATGCGGCTAGTAGCGTTGGCCCAGGGGTGCGTGCAGGCTGAATGTCAGGCACCTAACTCGAAGGAAAAACTCGGTAGAGAATCCGTGCTTCAGCGAAAACAGCCGATCCTGAGGGTCGAAGCCTTTTGTTGTGTGCGTGTGTGAGAGCACTGCAAGGGAGTCCAAAGCTATATACGAGTCAGACTCAGGACACATCAAAAGGCAGAGCAAGACTCCCAGTGTGTTTGATTTAGCTAGAACTGCGGCCCTCCTTTTGCATTGAAGTCTAATCGCTAGGGTTCGGACTCGAACAAACAACAGTGTACAGAAACAGTGTTTTAGAGTCCGACGACCTCTCTGTGGGAGGAAGCACTTTTGGGTGTACTTTCGTTGAGAGCCACGGGACTGGCTCCATTTCGTAAAATCGGGGTAGAGACAGGCTGGTACAGGAGGTAGCGCACAAATCACATCATGGTTATGGGGCTAGTAGCATTGCCCCGGGGTTGCGTGCAGGCTGAAAGTCAGCCACCTACCTCGACGTAAAAACTCGGGAGAGAATCCGTGCTTCAGCGAAAACAGCCGCTCCTGTGGGTGGAATCATTTTGTTGTGTGCGTGCTTGAGAGCACTACAAGGGATTCCAAAGGTATATAGGAGTGAGACTCAGGACCCAGCAAAAGGCAGAACGAGGCCCCGGTGTGTTTGATTAAGCTAGCACTGAGATCCTCCATTTGCATGGAAGTCTAATCACTAGGGTTCTAACTCGAAGAAACAACAGTGTACAGAGACAGGGTTTTAGCTTCCGACGTCCTCTCTGTGGGAGGAAGCAGTTTAGGGTGTAGTGTGAGTGAGTGCCACGGGACTGGCTCCATTTCGTAAAATCGGGGTAGAGAGAACCCGGTACAGAGGGGAGCACACAAATCACATCATGGTTATGGGGCTAGTAGCGTTGCCCCGTGGGTGCGTGCAGTCTTAATGTCAGCCAGCTAACTCGAAGGAGAAACTCGGTAGAGAATCCGTGCTTCAGCGAAAACAGCCGCTCCTGAGGGTGGAAGCATTTTGTTGTGTGGTGTATGAGAGCACTGCAAGGGAGTCCAAAGCTATATACGAGTGAGAGTCAGACCCCAGCAAAGTTAGAACAAGGCTCCCTGTGTGTATGACTTAGCCAGCACTGCGGCCCTCCATTTGAATTGAAGTCTAATTGCGAGGGTTCTAACTCGAAGAAACAAGAGTGTGCAGAAACAGTGTTTTAGGTTCCGACGACCTCTCTGTGGGTGGAAGCAGTTTAGCGTGTACTGTGTGTGAGAGCCTCGGGACTGGTGCCATTTCGTAAAATCGGGGTAGAGACAACCCGTTACAGAAGGCAGCTCACAACTCACATCATGGTTATGCGGCTAGTAGCATTGGCCCGGGGGTGCGTGCAGGCTGAATGTCAGCCACCTAACTCGAAGGAGAAACTCGGTAGAGAATCCGTGCTTCAGCGAAAACAGCCGCTCCTGAGGGTGGATGCATTTTGTTGTGTGCGTGTGTGAGAGCACTGCAAGGGAGTCCAAAGCTATATACGAGTGAGAGTCAGACCCCAGCAAAGTTAGAACAAGGCTCCCCGTGTGTATGACTTAGCTAGCACTGAGGCCCTCCATTTGCATGGAAGTCTAATCGCTAGGGTTCTAAGTCGAAGAAACAACAGTGTACAGAGACAGTGTTTTAGCTTCCGACGACCTCTCTGTGGGAGGAAGCAGTTTAGTGTGTGCTTTCGTTGAGAGCCGCGGGACTGGCTCCATTTCGTAAACTCGGGGTAGACACAGGCCGGTATGAAGGCAGCGCACAAATCACATCATGGTTATGGGGCTAATAGCGTTGCCCCCGGGTTGCATGCAGACTGAAAGTCAGCCACCTAACTCGACGGACAAACTCGGTAGAGAATCCGTGCTTCAGCGAAAACAGCCGCTCCTGAGGGTGGAAGCATTTTGTTGTGTGCGTGCCTGAGAGCACTGCAAAGGAGTCCAAAGCTATATACCAGTCAGCCACAGGCCATATCAAAAGGCAGAACAAGACTCCCAGTGTGTTTGATTTAGCTAGCACTGCTGGCTTCTTTTGCATGGAAGTCTACTCGCTAGCGTTCTAACTCGAGGAAACAACAGTGTACAGAAACATTGTTTTAGCTTCCGACGACCTCACTGTGGGAGGAAGCAGTTTAGGGTGTACTGTGGGTGAGAGCCAGGGGATGGGTTCCATTTCGAAAAATCGGGCTAGAGACAGGCCGATACAGAAGGCAGCTCACAAATCACATCATGGTTATGGGTCTCCTAGCGTCGCCCCGGGGGTGCGTGCAGGCTGAATATCAGCCACCTAACTAGACGGAAAAACTCGGTAGAGGATCCGTGCTTCAGTGAAAACAGCAGCTCCTGAGGGTGAAAGCATTTTGTTGTGTGCGTGCGTGAGAGCACTGCAAGGGATTCCAAAGGTATATACGAGTGAGACTCAGGCCCCAGCAAAAGGCAGAACAAGACTCCCCGTGTGTTTAATTTAGCCAGCACTGCGGCCCTCCATTTGAATTGAAGTCTAATCGCGAGGGTTCTAACTCGAAGAAACAAGAGTGTGCAGAAACAGTGTTTTAGATTCCGACGACCTCTCTGTGGGAGGAAGCACTTTTGGGTGTACTTTCGTTGAGAGCCACGGGACTGGCTCCATTTCGTAAAATCGGGGTAGAGACAGGCTGGTACAGGAGGTAGCGCACAAATCACATCATGGTTATGGGGCTAGTAGCATTGCCCCGGGGTTGCGTGCAGGCTGAAAGTCAGCCACCTACCTCGACGTAAAAACTCGGGAGAGAATCCGTGCTTCAGCGAAAACAGCCGCTCCTGTGTGTGGAATCATTTTGTTGTGTGCGTGCTTGAGAGCACTACAAGGGATTCCAAAGGTATATAGGAGTGAGACTCAGGACCCAGCAAAAGGCAGAACGAGGCCCCCGTGTGTTTGATTAAGCTAGCACTGAGACCCTCCATTTGCATGGAAGTCTAATCACTAGGGTTCTAACTCGAAGAAACAACAGTGTACAGAGACAGGGTTTTAGCTTCCGACGTCCTCTCTGTGGGAGGAAGCAGTTTAGGGTGTAGTGTGAGTGAGTGCCACGGGACTGGCTCCATTTCGTAAAATCGGGGTAGAGAGAACCCGGTACAGAGGGGAGCACACAAATCACATCATGGTTATGGGGCTAGTAGCGTTGCCCCGTGGGTGCGTGCAGTCTTAATGTCAGCCAGCTAACTCGAAGGAGAAACTCGGTAGAGAATCCGAGCTTCAGCGAAAACAGCCGCTCCTGAGGGTGGAAGCATTTTGTTGTGTGGTGTATGAGAGCACTGCAAGGGAGTCCAAAGCTATATACGAGTGAGAGTCAGACCCCAGCAAAGTTAGAACAAGGCTCCCTGTGTGTATGACTTAGCCAGCACTGCGGCCCTCCATTTGAATTGAAGTCTAATTGCGAGGGTTCTAACTCGAAGAAACAAGAGTGTGCAGAAACAGTGTTTTAGGGTCCGACGACCTCTCTGTGGGTGGAAGCAGTTTAGCGTGTACTGTGTGTGAGAGCCTCGGGACTGGTGCCATTTCGTAAAATCGGGGTAGAGACAACCCGTTACAGAAGGCAGCTCACAACTCACATCATGGTTATGCGGCTAGTAGCATTGGCCCGGGGGTGCGTGCAGGCTGAATGTCAGCCACCTAACTCGAAGGAGAAACTCGGTAGAGAATCCGTGCTTCAGCGAAAACAGCCGCTCCTGAGGGTGGATGCATTTTGTTGTGTGCGTGTGTGAGAGCACTGCAAGGGAGTCCAAAGCTATATACGAGTGAGAGTCAGACCCCAGCAAAGTTAGAACAAGGCTCCCCGTGTGTATGACTTAGCTAGCACTGAGGCCCTCCATTTGCATGGAAGTCTAATCGCTAGGGTTCTAAGTCGAAGAAACAACAGTGTACAGAGACAGTGTTTTAGCTTCCGACGACCTCTCTGTGGGAGGAAGCAGTTTAGTGTGTGCTTTCGTTGAGAGCCGCGGGACTGGCTCCATTTCGTAAACTCGGGGTAGACACAGGCCGGTATGAAGGCAGCGCACAAATCACATCATGGTTATGGGGCTAATAGCGTTGCCCCCGGGTTGCATGCAGACTGAAAGTCAGCCACCTAACTCGACGGACAAACTCGGTAGAGAATCCGTGCTTCAGCGAAAACAGCCGCTCCTGAGGGTGGAAGCATTTTGTTGTGTGCGTGCCTGAGAGCACTGCAAAGGAGTCCAAAGCTATATACCAGTCAGCCACAGGCCATATCAAAAGGCAGAACAAGACTCCCAGTGTGTTTGATTTAGCTAGCACTGCTGGCTTCTTTTGCATGGAAGTCTACTCGCTAGCGTTCTAACTCGAGGAAACAACAGTGTACAGAAACATTGTTTTAGCTTCCGACGACCTCACTGTGGGAGGAAGCAGTTTAGGGTGTACTGTGGGTGAGAGCCAGGGGATGGGTTCCATTTCGAAAAATCGGGCTAGAGACAGGCCGATACAGAAGGCAGCTCACAAATCACATCATGGTTATGGGTCTCCTAGCGTCGCCCCGGGGGTGCGTGCAGGCTGAATATCAGCCACCTAACTAGACGGAAAAACTCGGTAGAGGATCCGTGCTTCAGTGAAAACAGCAGCTCCTGAGGGTGAAAGCATTTTGTTGTGTGCGTGCGTGAGAGCACTGCAAGGGATTCCAAAGGTATATACGAGTGAGACTCAGGCCCCAGCAAAAGGCAGAACAAGACTCCCCGTGTGTTTAATTTAGCCAGCACTGCGGCCCTCCATTTGAATTGAAGTCTAATCGCGAGGGTTCTAACTCGAAGAAACAAGAGTGTGCAGAAACAGTGTTTTAGATTCCGACGACCTCTCTGTGGGAGGAAGCACTTTTGGGTGTACTTTCGTTGAGAGCCACGGGACTGGCTCCATTTCGTAAAATCGGGGTAGAGACAGGCTGGTACAGGAGGTAGCGCACAAATCACATCATGGTTATGGGGCTAGTAGCATTGCCCCGGGGTTGCGTGCAGGCTGAAAGTCAGCCACCTACCTCGACGTAAAAACTCGGGAGAGAATCCGTGCTTCAGCGAAAACAGCCGCTCCTGTGTGTGGAATCATTTTGTTGTGTGCGTGCTTGAGAGCACTACAAGGGATTCCAAAGGTATATAGGAGTGAGACTCAGGACCCAGCAAAAGGCAGAACGAGGCCCCCGTGTGTTTGATTAAGCTAGCACTGAGACCCTCCATTTGCATGGAAGTCTAATCACTAGGGTTCTAACTCGAAGAAACAACAGTGTACAGAGACAGGGTTTTAGCTTCCGACGTCCTCTCTGTGGGAGGAAGCAGTTTAGGGTGTAGTGTGAGTGAGTGCCACGGGACTGGCTCCATTTCGTAAAATCGGGGTAGAGAGAACCCGGTACAGAGGGGAGCACACAAATCACATCATGGTTATGGGGCTAGTAGCGTTGCCCCGTGGGTGCGTGCAGTCTTAATGTCAGCCAGCTAACTCGAAGGAGAAACTCGGTAGAGAATCCGAGCTTCAGCGAAAACAGCCGCTCCTGAGGGTGGAAGCATTTTGTTGTGTGGTGTATGAGAGCACTGCAAGGGAGTCCAAAGCTATATACGAGTGAGAGTCAGACCCCAGCAAAGTTAGAACAAGGCTCCCTGTGTGTATGACTTAGCCAGCACTGCGGCCCTCCATTTGAATTGAAGTCTAATTGCGAGGGTTCTAACTCGAAGAAACAAGAGTGTGCAGAAACAGTGTTTTAGGGTCCGACGACCTCTCTGTGGGTGGAAGCAGTTTAGCGTGTACTGTGTGTGAGAGCCTCGGGACTGGTGCCATTTCGTAAAATCGGGGTAGAGACAACCCGTTACAGAAGGCAGCTCACAACTCACATCATGGTTATGCGGCTAGTAGCATTGGCCCGGGGGTGCGTGCAGGCTGAATGTCAGCCACCTAACTCGAAGGAGAAACTCGGTAGAGAATCCGTGCTTCAGCGAAAACAGCCGCTCCTGAGGGTGGATGCATTTTGTTGTGTGCGTGTGTGAGAGCACTGCAAGGGAGTCCAAAGCTATATACGAGTGAGAGTCAGACCCCAGCAAAGTTAGAACAAGGCTCCCCGTGTGTATGACTTAGCTAGCACTGAGGCCCTCCATTTGCATGGAAGTCTAATCGCTAGGGTTCTAAGTCGAAGAAACAACAGTGTACAGAGACAGTGTTTTAGCTTCCGACGACCTCTCTGTGGGAGGAAGCAGTTTAGTGTGTGCTTTCGTTGAGAGCCGCGGGACTGGCTCCATTTCGTAAACTCGGGGTAGACACAGGCCAGTATGAAGGCAGCGCACAAATCACATCATGGTTATGGGGCTAATAGCGTTGCCCCCGGGTTGCATGCAGACTGAAAGTCAGCCACCTAACTCGACGGACAAACTCGGTAGAGAATCCGTGCTTCAGCGAAAACAGCCGCTCCTGAGGGTGGAAGCATTTTGTTGTGTGCGTGCCTGAGAGCACTGCAAAGGAGTCCAAAGCTATATACCAGTCAGCCACAGGCCATATCAAAAGGCAGAACAAGACTCCCAGTGTGTTTGATTTAGCTAGCACTGCTGGCTTCTTTTGCATGGAAGTCTACTCGCTAGCGTTCTAACTCGAGGAAACAACAGTGTACAGAAACATTGTTTTAGCTTCCGACGACCTCACTGTGGGAGGAAGCAGTTTAGGGTGTACTGTGGGTGAGAGCCAGGGGATGGGTTCCATTTCGAAAAATCGGGCTAGAGACAGGCCGATACAGAAGGCAGCTCACAAATCACATCATGGTTATGGGTCTACTAGCGTCGCCCCGGGGGTGCGTGCAGGCTGAATATCAGCCACCTAACTAGACGGAAAAACTCGGTAGAGGATCCGTGCTTCAGTGAAAACAGCAGCTCCTGAGGGTGAAAGCATTTTGTTGTGTGCGTGCGTGAGAGCACTGCAAGGGATTCCAAAGGTATATACGAGTGAGACTCAGGCCCCAGCAAAAGGCAGAACAAGACTCCCCGTGTGTTTAATTTAGCCAGCACTGCGGCCCTCCATTTGAATTGAAGTCTAATCGCGAGGGTTCTAACTCGAAGAAACAAGAGTGTGCAGAAACAGTGTTTTAGATTCCGACGACCTCTCTGTGGGTGGAAGCAGTTTAGCGTGTACTGTGTGTGAGAGCCTCGGGACTGGTGCCATTTCGTAAAATCGGGGTAGAGACAACCCGTTACAGAAGGCAGCTCACAACTCACATCATGGTTATGCGGCTAGTAGCGTTGGCCCAGGGGTGCGTGCAGGCTGAATGTCAGCCACCTAACTCGAAGGAAAAACTCGGTAGAGAATCCTTGCTTCAGCGAAAACAGCCGATCCTGAGGGTGGAAGCCTTTTGTTGTGTGCGTGCGTGAGAGCACTGCAAGGGAGTCCAAAGCTATATACGAGTCAGACTCAGGACACATCAAAAGGCAGAGCAAGACTCCCAGTGTGTTTGATTTAGCTAGAACTGCGGCCCTCCTTTTGCATTGAAGTCTAATCGCTAGGGTTCGGACTCGAACAAACAACAGTGTACAGAAACAGTGTTTTAGAGTCCGACGACCTCTCTGTGGGAGGTAGCACTTTTGGGTGTACTTTCGTTGAGAGCCACGGGACTGGCTCCATTTCGTAAAATCGGGGTAGAGACAGGCTGGTACAGGAGGTAGCGCACAAATCACATCATGGTTATGGGGCTAGTAGCATTGCCCCGGGGTTGCGTGCAGGCTGAAAGTCAGCCACCTACCTCGACGTAAAAACTCGGGAGAGAATCCGTGCTTCAGCGAAAACAGCCGCTCCTGTGTGTGGAATCATTTTGTTGTGTGCGTGCTTGAGAGCACTACAAGGGATTCCAAAGGTATATAGGAGTGAGACTCAGGACCCAGCAAAAGGCAGAACGAGGCCCCCGTGTGTTTGATTAAGCTAGCACTGAGACCCTCCATTTGCATGGAAGTCTAATCACTAGGGTTCTAACTCGAAGAAACAACAGTGTACAGAGACAGGGTTTTAGCTTCCGACGTCCTCTCTGTGGGAGGAAGCAGTTTAGGGTGTAGTGTGAGTGAGTGCCACGGGACTGGCTCCATTTCGTAAAATCGGGGTAGAGAGAACCCGGTACAGAGGGGAGCACACAAATCACATCATGGTTATGGGGCTAGTAGCGTTGCCCCGTGGGTGCGTGCAGTCTTAATGTCAGCCAGCTAACTCGAAGGAGAAACTCGGTAGAGAATCCGAGCTTCAGCGAAAACAGCCGCTCCTGAGGGTGGAAGCATTTTGTTGTGTGGTGTATGAGAGCACTGCAAGGGAGTCCAAAGCTATATACGAGTGAGAGTCAGACCCCAGCAAAGTTAGAACAAGGCTCCCTGTGTGTATGACTTAGCCAGCACTGCGGCCCTCCATTTGAATTGAAGTCTAATCGCGAGGGTTCTAACTCGAAGAAACAAGAGTGTGCAGAAACAGTGTTTTAGGGTCCGACGACCTCTCTGTGGGTGGAAGCAGTTTAGCGTGTACTGCGTGTGAGAGCCTCGGGACTGGTGCCATTTCGTAAAATCGGGGTAGAGACAACCCGTTACAGAAGGCAGCTCACAACTCACATCATGGTTATGCGGCTAGTAGCATTGGCCCGGGGGTGCGTGCAGGCTGAATGTCAGCCACCTAACTCGAAGGAGAAACTCGGTAGAGAATCCGTGCTTCAGCGAAAACAGCCGCTCCTGAGGGTGGAAGCATTTTGTTGTGTGCGTGTGTGAGAGCACTGCAAGGGAGTCCAAAGCTATATACGAGTGAGAGTCAGACCCCAGCAAAGTTAGAACAAGGCTCCCCGTGTGTATGACTTAGCTAGCACTGAGGCCCTCCATTTGCATGGAAGTCTAATCGCTAGGGTTCTAAGTCGAAGAAACAACAGTGTACAGAGACAGTGTTTTAGCTTCCGACGACCTCTCTGTGGGAGGAAGCAGTTTAGTGTGTGCTTTCGTTGAGAGCCGCGGGACTGGCTCCATTTCGTAAACTCGGGGTAGACACAGGCCGGTATGAAGGCAGCGCACAAATCACATCATGGTTATGGGGCTAATAGCGTTGCCCCCGGGTTGCATGCAGACTGAAAGTCAGCCACCTAACTCGACGGACAAACTCGGTAGAGAATCCGTGCTTCAGCGAAAACAGCCGCTCCTGAGGGTGGAAGCATTTTGTTGTGTGCGTGCCTGAGAGCACTGCAAAGGAGTCCAAAGCTATATACCAGTCAGCCACAGGCCATATCAAAAGGCAGAACAAGACTCCCAGTGTGTTTGATTTAGCTAGCACTGCTGGCTTCTTTTGCATGGAAGTCTACTCGCTAGCGTTCTAACTCGAGGAAACAACAGTGTACAGAAACATTGTTTTAGCTTCCGACGACCTCACTGTGGGAGGAAGCAGTTTAGGGTGTACTGTGGGTGAGAGCCAGGGGATGGGTTCCATTTCGAAAAATCGGGCTAGAGACAGGCCGATACAGAAGGCAGCTCACAAATCACATCATGGTTATGGGTCTCCTAGCGTCGCCCCGGGGGTGCGTGCAGGCTGAATATCAGCCACCTAACTAGACGGAAAAACTCGGTAGAGGATCCGTGCTTCAGTGAAAACAGCAGCTCCTGAGGGTGAAAGCATTTTGTTGTGTGCGTGCGTGAGAGCACTGCCAGGGATTCCAAAGGTATATACGAGTGAGACTCAGGCCCCAGCAAAAGGCAGAACAAGACTCCCCGTGTGTTTAATTTAGCCAGCACTGCGTCCCTCCATTTGAATTGAAGTCTAATCGCGAGGGTTCTAACTCGAAGAAACAAGAGTGTGCAGAAACAGTGTTTTAGATTCCGACGACCTCTCTGTGGGTGGAAGCAGTTTAGCGTGTACTGTGTGTGAGAGCCTCGGGACTGGTGCCATTTCGTAAAATCGGGGTAGAGACAACCCGTTACAGAAGGCAGCTCACAACTCACATCATGGTTATGCGGCTAGTAGCGTTGGCCCAGGGGTGCGTGCAGGCTGAATGTCAGCCACCTAACTCGAAGGAAAAACTCGGTAGAGAATCCGTGCTTCAGCGAAAACAGCCGATCCTGAGGGTGGAAGCCTTTTGTTGTGTGCGTGTGTGAGAGCACTGCAAGGGAGTCCAAAGCTATATACGAGTCAGACTCAGGACACATCAAAAGGCAGAGCAAGACTCCCAGTGTGTTTGATTTAGCTAGAACTGCGGCCCTCCTTTTGCATTGAAGTCTAATCGCTAGGGTTCGGACTCGAACAAACAACAGTGTACAGAAACAGTGTTTTAGAGTCCGACGACCTCTCTGTGGGAGGAAGCACTTTTGGGTGTACTTTCGTTGAGAGCCACGGGACTGGCTCCATTTCGTAAAATCGGGGTAGAGACAGGCTGGTACAGGAGGTAGCGCACAAATCACATCATGGTTATGGGGCTAGTAGCATTGCCCCGGGGTTGCGTGCAGGCTGAAAGTCAGCCACCTACCTCGACGTAAAAACTCGGGAGAGAATCCGTGCTTCAGCGAAAACAGCCGCTCCTGTGGGTGGAATCATTTTGTTGTGTGCGTGCTTGAGAGCACTACAAGGGATTCCAAAGGTATATAGGAGTGAGACTCAGGACCCAGCAAAAGGCAGAACGAGGCCCCGGTGTGTTTGATTAAGCTAGCACTGAGACCCTCCATTTGCATGGAAGTCTAATCACTAGGGTTCTAACTCGAAGAAACAACAGTGTACAGAGACAGGGTTTTAGCTTCCGACGTCCTCTCTGTGGGAGGAAGCAGTTTAGGGTGTAGTGTGAGTGAGTGCCACGGGACTGGCTCCATTTCGTAAAATCGGGGTAGAGAGAACCCGGTACAGAGGGGAGCACACAAATCACATCATGGTTATGGGGCTAGTAGCGTTGCCCCGTGGGTGCGTGCAGTCTTAATGTCAGCCAGCTAACTCGAAGGAGAAACTCGGTAGAGAATCCGAGCTTCAGCGAAAACAGCCGCTCCTGAGGGTGGAAGCATTTTGTTGTGTGGTGTATGAGAGCACTGCAAGGGAGTCCAAAGCTATATACGAGTGAGAGTCAGACCCCAGCAAAGTTAGAACAAGGCTCCCTGTGTGTATGACTTAGCCAGCACTGCGGCCCTCCATTTGAATTGAAGTCTAATTGCGAGGGTTCTAACTCGAAGAAACAAGAGTGTGCAGAAACAGTGTTTTAGGTTCCGACGACCTCTCTGTGGGTGGAAGCAGTTTAGCGTGTACTGCGTGTGAGAGCCTCGGGACTGGTGCCATTTCGTAAAATCGGGGTAGAGACAACCCGTTACAGAAGGCAGCTCACAACTCACATCATGGTTATGCGGCTAGTAGCATTGGCCCGGGGGTGCGTGCAGGCTGAATGTCAGCCACCTAACTCGAAGGAGAAACTCGGTAGAGAATCCGTGCTTCAGCGAAAACAGCCGCTCCTGAGGGTGGAAGCATTTTGTTGTGTGCGTGTGTGAGAGCACTGCAAGGGAGTCCAAAGCTATATACGAGTGAGAGTCAGACCCCAGCAAAGTTAGAACAAGGCTCCCCGTGTGTATGACTTAGCTAGCACTGAGGCCCTCCATTTGCATGGAAGTCTAATCGCTAGGGTTCTAAGTCGAAGAAACAACAGTGTACAGAGACAGTGTTTTAGCTTCCGACGACCTCTCTGTGGGAGGAAGCAGTTTAGTGTGTGCTTTCGTTGAGAGCCGCGGGACTGGCTCCATTTCGTAAACTCGGGGTAGACACAGGCCGGTATGAAGGCAGCGCACAAATCACATCATGGTTATGGGGCTAATAGCGTTGCCCCCGGGTTGCATGCAGACTGAAAGTCAGCCACCTAACTCGACGGACAAACTCGGTAGAGAATCCGTGCTTCAGCGAAAACAGCCGCTCCTGAGGGTGGAAGCCTTTTGTTGTGTGCGTGCATGAGAGCACTGCAAGGGAGTCCAAAGCTATATACGAGTCAGACTCAGGACACATCAAAAGGCAGAGCAAGACTCCCAGTGTGTTTGATTTAGCTAGAACTGCGTCCCTCCTTTTGCATTGAAGTCTAATCGCTAGGGTTCAGACTCGAACAAACAACAGTGTACAGAAACAGTGTTTTAGATTCCGACGACCTCTCTGTGGGAGGAAGTACTTTTGGGTGTACTTTCGTTGAGAGCCACGGGACTGGCTCCATTTCGTAAAATCGGGGTAGAGACAGGCTGGTAGAGGAGGTAGCGCACAAATCACATCATGGTTATGGGGCTAGTAGCATTGCCCCGGGGTTGCGTGCAGGCTGAAAGTCAGCCACCTACCTCGACGTAAAAACTCGGGAGAGAATCCGTGCTTCAGCGAAAACAGCCGCTCCTGTGTGTGGAATCATTTTGTTGTGTGCGTGCTTGAGAGCACTACAAGGGATTCCAAAGGTATATACGAGTGAGACTCAGGACCCAGCAAAAGGCAGAACGAGGCCCCCGTGTTTGATTAAGCTAGCACTGAGACCCTCCATTTGCATGGAAGTCTAATCACTAGGGTTCTAACTCGAAGAAACAACAGTGTACAGAGACAGGGTTTTAGCTTCCGACGTCCTCTCTGTGGGAGGAAGCAGTTTAGGGTGTAGTGTGAGTGAGTGCCACAGGACTGGCTCCATTTCGTAAAATCGGGGTAGAGAGAACCCGGTACAGAGGGGAGCACACAAATCACATCATGGTTATGGGGCTAGTAGCGTTGCCCCGTGGGTGCGTGCAGTCTTAATGTCAGCCAGCTAACTCGAAGGAGAAACTCGGTAGAGAATCCGAGCTTCAGCGAAAACAGCCGCTCCTGAGGGTGGAAGCATTTTGTTGTGTGGTGTATGAGAGCACTGCAAGGGAGTCCAAAGCTATATACGAGTGAGAGTCAGACCCCAGCAAAGTTAGAACAAGGCTCCCTGTGTGTATGACTTAGCCAGCACTGCGGCCCTCCATTTGAATTGAAGTCTAATCGCGAGGGTTCTAACTCGAAGAAACAAGAGTGTGCAGAAACAGTGTTTTAGGTTCCGACGACCTCTCTGTGGGTGGAAGCAGTTTAGCATGTACTGTGTGTGAGAGCCTCGGGACTGGTGCCATTTCGTAAAATCGGGGTAGAGACAACACGTTACAGAAGGCAGCTCACAACTCACATCATGGTTATGCGGCTAGTAGCATTGGCCCGGGGGTGCGTGCAGGCTGAATGTCAGCCACCTAACTCGAAGGAGAAACTCGGTAGAGAATCCGTGCTTCAGCGAAAACAGCCGCTCCTGAGGGTGGAAGCCTTTTGTTGTGTGCGTGCGTGAGAGCACTGCAAGGGAGTCCAAAGCTATATACCAGTCAGCCACAGGCCATATCAAAAGGCAGAACAAGACTCCCAGTGTGTTTGATTTAGCTAGCACTGCTGGCTTCTTTTGCATGGAAGTCTACTCGCTAGCGTTCTAACTCGAGGAAACAACAGTGTACAGAAACATTGTTTTAGCTTCCGACGACCTCACTGTGGGAGGAAGCAGTTTAGGGTGTACTGTGGGTGAGAGCCAGGGGATGGGTTCCATTTCGAAAAATCGGGCTAGAGACAGGCTGATACAGAAGGCAGCTCAGAAATCACATCATGGTTATGGGTCTCCTAGCGTCGCCCCGGGGGTGCGTGCAGGCTGAATATCAGCCACCTAACTAGACGGAAAAACTCGGTAGAGGATCCGTGCTTCAGTGAAAACAGCAGCTCCTGAGGGTGAAAGTATTTTGTTGTGTGCGTGCGTGAGAGCACTGCCAGGGATTCCAAAGGTATATACGAGTGAGACTCAGGCCCCAGCAAAAGGCAGAACAAGACTCCCCGTGTGTTTAATTTAGCCAGCACTGCGGCCCTCCATTTGAATTGAAGTCTAATCGCGAGGGTTCTAACTCGAAGAAACAAAAGTGTGCAGAAACAGTGTTTTAGATTCCGACGACCTCTCTGTGGGTGGAAGCAGTTTAGCGTGTACTGTGTGTGAGAGCCTCGGGACTGGTGCCATTTCGTAAAATCGGGGTAGAGACAACCCGTTACAGAAGGCAGCTCACAACTCACATCATGGTTATGCGGCTAGTAGCATTGGCCCGGGGGTGCGTGCAGGCTGAATGTCAGCCACCTAACTCGAAGGAAAAACTCGGTAGAGAATCCGTGCTTCAGCGAAAACAGCCGATCCTGAGGGTGGAAGCCTTTTGTTGTGTGCGTGCGTGAGAGCACTGCAAGGGAGTCCAAAGCTATATACGAGTCAGACTCAGGACACATCAAAAGGCAGAGCAAGACTCCCAGTGTGTTTGATTTAGCTAGAACTGCGGCCCTCCTTTTGCATTGAAGTCTAATCGCTAGGGTTCGGACTCGAACAAACAACAGTGTACAGAAACAGTGTTTTAGAGTCCGACGACCTCTCTGTGGGAGGTAGCACTTTTGGGTGTACTTTCGTTGAGAGCCACGGGACTGGCTCCATTTCGTAAAATCGGGGTAGAGACAGGCTGGTACAGGAGGTAGCGCACAAATCACATCATGGTTATGGGGCTAGTAGCATTGCCCCGGGGTTGCGTGCAGGCTGAAAGTCAGCCACCTACCTCGACGTAAAAACTCGGGAGAGAATCCGTGCTTCAGCGAAAACAGCCGCTCCTGTGTGTGGAATCATTTTGTTGTGTGCGTGCTTGAGAGCACTACAAGGGATTCCAAAGGTATATAGGAGTGAGACTCAGGACCCAGCAAAAGGCAGAACGAGGCCCCCGTGTGTTTGATTAAGCTAGCACTGAGACCCTCCATTTGCATGGAAGTCTAATCACTAGGGTTCTAACTCGAAGAAACAACAGTGTACAGAGACAGGGTTTTAGCTTCCGACGTCCTCTCTGTGGGAGGAAGCAGTTTAGGGTGTAGTGTGAGTGAGTGCCACGGGACTGGCTCCATTTCGTAAAATCGGGGTAGAGAGAACCCGGTACAGAGGGGAGCACACAAATCACATCATGGTTATGGGGCTAGTAGCGTTGCCCCGTGGGTGCGTGCAGTCTTAATGTCAGCCAGCTAACTCGAAGGAGAAACTCGGTAGAGAATCCGAGCTTCAGCGAAAACAGCCGCTCCTGAGGGTGGAAGCATTTTGTTGTGTGGTGTATGAGAGCACTGCAAGGGAGTCCAAAGCTATATACGAGTGAGAGTCAGACCCCAGCAAAGTTAGAACAAGGCTCCCTGTGTGTATGACTTAGCCAGCACTGCGGCCCTCCATTTGAATTGAAGTCTAATTGCGAGGGTTCTAACTCGAAGAAACAAGAGTGTGCAGAAACAGTGTTTTAGGTTCCGACGACCTCTCTGTGGGTGGAAGCAGTTTAGCGTGTACTGCGTGTGAGAGCCTCGGGACTGGTGCCATTTCGTAAAATCGGGGTAGAGACAACCCGTTACAGAAGGCAGCTCACAACTCACATCATGGTTATGCGGCTAGTAGCATTGGCCCGGGGGTGCGTGCAGGCTGAATGTCAGCCACCTAACTCGAAGGAGAAACTCGGTAGAGAATCCGTGCTTCAGCGAAAACAGCCGCTCCTGAGGGTGGAAGCATTTTGTTGTGTGCGTGTGTGAGAGCACTGCAAGGGAGTCCAAAGCTATATACGAGTGAGAGTCAGACCCCAGCAAAGTTAGAACAAGGCTCCCCGTGTGTATGACTTAGCTAGCACTGAGGCCCTCCATTTGCATGGAAGTCTAATCGCTAGGGTTCTAAGTCGAAGAAACAACAGTGTACAGAGACAGTGTTTTAGCTTCCGACGACCTCTCTGTGGGAGGAAGCAGTTTAGTGTGTGCTTTCGTTGAGAGCCGCGGGACTGGCTCCATTTCGTAAACTCGGGGTAGACACAGGCCGGTATGAAGGCAGCGCACAAATCACATCATGGTTATGGGGCTAATAGCGTTGCCCCCGGGTTGCATGCAGACTGAAAGTCAGCCACCTAACTCGACGGACAAACTCGGTAGAGAATCCGTGCTTCAGCGAAAACAGCCGCTCCTGAGGGTGGAAGCATTTTGTTGTGTGCGTGCCTGAGAGCACTGCAAAGGAGTCCAAAGCTATATACCAGTCAGCCACAGGCCATATCAAAAGGCAGAACAAGACTCCCAGTGTGTTTGATTTAGCTAGCACTGCTGGCTTCTTTTGCATGGAAGTCTACTCGCTAGCGTTCTAACTCGAGGAAACAACAGTGTACAGAAACATTGTTTTAGCTTCCGACGACCTCACTGTGGGAGGAAGCAGTTTAGGGTGTACTGTGGGTGAGAGCCAGGGGATGGGTTCCATTTCGAAAAATCGGGCTAGAGACAGGCCGATACAGAAGGCAGCTCACAAATCACATCATGGTTATGGGTCTCCTAGCGTCGCCCCGGGGGTGCGTGCAGGCTGAATATCAGCCACCTAACTAGACGGAAAAACTCGGTAGAGGATCCGTGCTTCAGTGAAAACAGCAGCTCCTGAGGGTGAAAGCATTTTGTTGTGTGCGTGCGTGAGAGCACTGCAAGGGATTCCAAAGGTATATACGAGTGAGACTCAGGCCCCAGCAAAAGGCAGAACAAGACTCCCCGTGTGTTTAATTTAGCCAGCACTGCGTCCCTCCATTTGAATTGAAGTCTAATCGCGAGGGTTCTAACTCGAAGAAACAAGAGTGTGCAGAAACAGTGTTTTAGATTCCGACGACCTCTCTGTGGGTGGAAGCAGTTTAGCGTGTACTGTGTGTGAGAGCCTCGGGACTGGTGCCATTTCGTAAAATCGGGGTAGAGACAACCCGTTACAGAAGGCAGCTCACAACTCACATCATGGTTATGCGGCTAGTAGCGTTGGCCCGGGGGTGCGTGCAGGCTGAATGTCAGCCACCTAACTCGAAGGAAAAACTCGGTAGAGAATCCGTGCTTCAGCGAAAACAGCCGATCCTGAGGGTGGAAGCCTTTTGTTGTGTGCGTGTGTGAGAGCACTGCAAGGGAGTCCAAAGCTATATACGAGTCAGACTCAGGACACATCAAAAGGCAGAGCAAGACTCCCAGTGTGTTTGATTTAGCTAGAACTGCGGCCCTCCTTTTGCATTGAAGTCTAATCGCTAGGGTTCGGACTCGAACAAACAACAGTGTACAGAAACAGTGTTTTAGAGTCCGACGACCTCTCTGTGGGAGGAAGCACTTTTGGGTGTACTTTCGTTGAGAGCCACGGGACTGGCTCCATTTCGTAAAATCGGGGTAGAGACAGGCTGGTACAGGAGGTAGCGCACAAATCACATCATGGTTATGGGGCTAGTAGCATTGCCCCGGGGTTGCGTGCAGGCTGAAAGTCAGCCACCTACCTCGACGTAAAAACTCGGGAGAGAATCCGTGCTTCAGCGAAAACAGCCGCTCCTGTGGGTGGAATCATTTTGTTGTGTGCGTGCTTGAGAGCACTACAAGGGATTCCAAAGGTATATAGGAGTGAGACTCAGGACCCAGCAAAAGGCAGAACGAGGCCCCGGTGTGTTTGATTAAGCTAGCACTGAGACCCTCCATTTGCATGGAAGTCTAATCACTAGGGTTCTAACTCGAAGAAACAACAGTGTACAGAGACAGGGTTTTAGCTTCCGACGTCCTCTCTGTGGGAGGAAGCAGTTTAGGGTGTAGTGTGAGTGAGTGCCACGGGACTGGCTCCATTTCGTAAAATCGGGGTAGAGAGAACCCGGTACAGAGGGGAGCACACAAATCACATCATGGTTATGGGGCTAGTAGCGTTGCCCCGTGGGTGCGTGCAGTCTTAATGTCAGCCAGCTAACTCGAAGGAGAAACTCGGTAGAGAATCCGAGCTTCAGCGAAAACAGCCGCTCCTGAGGGTGGAAGCATTTTGTTGTGTGGTGTATGAGAGCACTGCAAGGGAGTCCAAAGCTATATACGAGTGAGAGTCAGACCCCAGCAAAGTTAGAACAAGGCTCCCTGTGTGTATGACTTAGCCAGCACTGCGGCCCTCCATTTGAATTGAAGTCTAATTGCGAGGGTTCTAACTCGAAGAAACAAGAGTGTGCAGAAACAGTGTTTTAGGTTCCGACGACCTCTCTGTGGGTGGAAGCAGTTTAGCGTGTACTGCGTGTGAGAGCCTCGGGACTGGTGCCATTTCGTAAAATCGGGGTAGAGACAACCCGTTACAGAAGGCAGCTCACAACTCACATCATGGTTATGCGGCTAGTAGCATTGGCCCGGGGGTGCGTGCAGGCTGAATGTCAGCCACCTAACTCGAAGGAGAAACTCGGTAGAGAATCCGTGCTTCAGCGAAAACAGCCGCTCCTGAGGGTGGAAGCATTTTGTTGTGTGCGTGTGTGAGAGCACTGCAAGGGAGTCCAAAGCTATATACGAGTGAGAGTCAGACCCCAGCAAAGTTAGAACAAGGCTCCCCGTGTGTATGACTTAGCTAGCACTGAGGCCCTCCATTTGCATGGAAGTCTAATCGCTAGGGTTCTAAGTCGAAGAAACAACAGTGTACAGAGACAGTGTTTTAGCTTCCGACGACCTCTCTGTGGGAGGAAGCAGTTTAGTGTGTGCTTTCGTTGAGAGCCGCGGGACTGGCTCCATTTCGTAAACTCGGGGTAGACACAGGCCGGTATGAAGGCAGCGCACAAATCACATCATGGTTATGGGGCTAATAGCGTTGCCCCCGGGTTGCATGCAGACTGAAAGTCAGCCACCTAACTCGACGGACAAACTCGGTAGAGAATCCGTGCTTCAGCGAAAACAGCCGCTCCTGAGGGTGGAAGCATTTTGTTGTGTGCGTGCCTGAGAGCACTGCAAAGGAGTCCAAAGCTATATACCAGTCAGCCACAGGCCATATCAAAAGGCAGAACAAGACTCCCAGTGTGTTTGATTTAGCTAGCACTGCTGGCTTCTTTTGCATGGAAGTCTACTCGCTAGCGTTCTAACTCGAGGAAACAACAGTGTACAGAAACATTGTTTTAGCTTCCGACGACCTCACTGTGGGAGGAAGCAGTTTAGGGTGTACTGTGGGTGAGAGCCAGGGGATGGGTTCCATTTCGAAAAATCGGGCTAGAGACAGGCCGATACAGAAGGCAGCTCACAAATCACATCATGGTTATGGGTCTCCTAGCGTCGCCCCGGGGGTGCGTGCAGGCTGAATATCAGCCACCTAACTAGACGGAAAAACTCGGTAGAGGATCCGTGCTTCAGTGAAAACAGCAGCTCCTGAGGGTGAAAGCATTTTGTTGTGTGCGTGCGTGAGAGCACTGCAAGGGATTCCAAAGGTATATACGAGTGAGACTCAGGCCCCAGCAAAAGGCAGAACAAGACTCCCCGTGTGTTTAATTTAGCCAGCACTGCGTCCCTCCATTTGAATTGAAGTCTAATCGCGAGGGTTCTAACTCGAAGAAACAAGAGTGTGCAGAAACAGTGTTTTAGATTCCGACGACCTCTCTGTGGGTGGAAGCAGTTTAGCGTGTACTGTGTGTGAGAGCCTCGGGACTGGTGCCATTTCGTAAAATCGGGGTAGAGACAACCCGTTACAGAAGGCAGCTCACAACTCACATCATGGTTATGCGGCTAGTAGCGTTGGCCCGGGGGTGCGTGCAGGCTGAATGTCAGCCACCTAACTCGAAGGAAAAACTCGGTAGAGAATCCGTGCTTCAGCGAAAACAGCCGATCCTGAGGGTGGAAGCCTTTTGTTGTGTGCGTGTGTGAGAGCACTGCAAGGGAGTCCAAAGCTATATACGAGTCAGACTCAGGACACATCAAAAGGCAGAGCAAGACTCCCAGTGTGTTTGATTTAGCTAGAACTGCGGCCCTCCTTTTGCATTGAAGTCTAATCGCTAGGGTTCGGACTCGAACAAACAACAGTGTACAGAAACAGTGTTTTAGAGTCCGACGACCTCTCTGTGGGAGGAAGCACTTTTGGGTGTACTTTCGTTGAGAGCCACGGGACTGGCTCCATTTCGTAAAATCGGGGTAGAGACAGGCTGGTACAGGAGGTAGCGCACAAATCACATCATGGTTATGGGGCTAGTAGCATTGCCCCGGGGTTGCGTGCAGGCTGAAAGTCAGCCACCTACCTCGACGTAAAAACTCGGGAGAGAATCCGTGCTTCAGCGAAAACAGCCGCTCCTGTGGGTGGAATCATTTTGTTGTGTGCGTGCTTGAGAGCACTACAAGGGATTCCAAAGGTATATAGGAGTGAGACTCAGGACCCAGCAAAAGGCAGAACGAGGCCCCAGTGTGTTTGATTAAGCTAGCACTGAGACCCTCCATTTGCATGGAAGTCTAATCACTAGGGTTCTAACTCGAAGAAACAACAGTGTACAGAGACAGGGTTTTAGCTTCCGACGTCCTCTCTGTGGGAGGAAGCAGTTTAGGGTGTAGTGTGAGTGAGTGCCACGGGACTGGCTCCATTTCGTAAAATCGGGGTAGAGAGAACCCGGTACAGAGGGGAGCACACAAATCACATCATGGTTATGGGGCTAGTAGCGTTGCCCCGTGGGTGCGTGCAGTCTTAATGTCAGCCAGCTAACTCGAAGGAGAAACTCGGTAGAGAATCCGAGCTTCAGCGAAAACAGCCGCTCCTGAGGGTGGAAGCATTTTGTTGTGTGGTGTATGAGAGCACTGCAAGGGAGTCCAAAGCTATATACGAGTGAGAGTCAGACCCCAGCAAAGTTAGAACAAGGCTCCCTGTGTGTATGACTTAGCCAGCACTGCGGCCCTCCATTTGAATTGAAGTCTAATTGCGAGGGTTCTAACTCGAAGAAACAAGAGTGTGCAGAAACAGTGTTTTAGGTTCCGACGACCTCTCTGTGGGTGGAAGCAGTTTAGCGTGTACTGCGTGTGAGAGCCTCGGGACTGGTGCCATTTCGTAAAATCGGGGTAGAGACAACCCGTTACAGAAGGCAGCTCACAACTCACATCATGGTTATGCGGCTAGTAGCATTGGCCCGGGGGTGCGTGCAGGCTGAATGTCAGCCACCTAACTCGAAGGAGAAACTCGGTAGAGAATCCGTGCTTCAGCGAAAACAGCCGCTCCTGAGGGTGGAAGCATTTTGTTGTGTGCGTGTGTGAGAGCACTGCAAGGGAGTCCAAAGCTATATACGAGTGAGAGTCAGACCCCAGCAAAGTTAGAACAAGGCTCCCCGTGTGTATGACTTAGCTAGCACTGAGGCCCTCCATTTGCATGGAAGTCTAATCGCTAGGGTTCTAAGTCGAAGAAACAACAGTGTACAGAGACAGTGTTTTAGCTTCCGACGACCTCTCTGTGGGAGGAAGCAGTTTAGTGTGTGCTTTCGTTGAGAGCCGCGGGACTGGCTCCATTTCGTAAACTCGGGGTAGACACAGGCCGGTATGAAGGCAGCGCACAAATCACATCATGGTTATGGGGCTAATAGCGTTGCCCCCGGGTTGCATGCAGACTGAAAGTCAGCCACCTAACTCGACGGACAAACTCGGTAGAGAATCCGTGCTTCAGCGAAAACAGCCGCTCCTGAGGGTGGAAGCCTTTTGTTGTGTGCGTGCATGAGAGCACTGCAAGGGAGTCCAAAGCTATATACGAGTCAGACTCAGGACACATCAAAAGGCAGAGCAAGACTCCCAGTGTGTTTGATTTAGCTAGAACTGCGTCCCTCCTTTTGCATTGAAGTCTAATCGCTAGGGTTCAGACTCGAACAAACAACAGTGTACAGAAACAGTGTTTTAGATTCCGACGACCTCTCTGTGGGAGGAAGTACTTTTGGGTGTACTTTCGTTGAGAGCCACGGGACTGGCTCCATTTCGTAAAATCGGGGTAGAGACAGGCTGGTAGAGGAGGTAGCGCACAAATCACATCATGGTTATGGGGCTAGTAGCATTGCCCCGGGGTTGCGTGCAGGCTGAAAGTCAGCCACCTACCTCGACGTAAAAACTCGGGAGAGAATCCGTGCTTCAGCGAAAACAGCCGCTCCTGTGTGTGGAATCATTTTGTTGTGTGCGTGCTTGAGAGCACTACAAGGGATTCCAAAGGTATATACGAGTGAGACTCAGGACCCAGCAAAAGGCAGAACGAGGCCCCCGTGTTTGATTAAGCTAGCACTGAGACCCTCCATTTGCATGGAAGTCTAATCACTAGGGTTCTAACTCGAAGAAACAACAGTGTACAGAGACAGGGTTTTAGCTTCCGACGTCCTCTCTGTGGGAGGAAGCAGTTTAGGGTGTAGTGTGAGTGAGTGCCACAGGACTGGCTCCATTTCGTAAAATCGGGGTAGAGAGAACCCGGTACAGAGGGGAGCACACAAATCACATCATGGTTATGGGGCTAGTAGCGTTGCCCCGTGGGTGCGTGCAGTCTTAATGTCAGCCAGCTAACTCGAAGGAGAAACTCGGTAGAGAATCCGAGCTTCAGCGAAAACAGCCGCTCCTGAGGGTGGAAGCATTTTGTTGTGTGGTGTATGAGAGCACTGCAAGGGAGTCCAAAGCTATATACGAGTGAGAGTCAGACCCCAGCAAAGTTAGAACAAGGCTCCCTGTGTGTATGACTTAGCCAGCACTGCGGCCCTCCATTTGAATTGAAGTCTAATCGCGAGGGTTCTAACTCGAAGAAACAAGAGTGTGCAGAAACAGTGTTTTAGGTTCCGACGACCTCTCTGTGGGTGGAAGCAGTTTAGCATGTACTGTGTGTGAGAGCCTCGGGACTGGTGCCATTTCGTAAAATCGGGGTAGAGACAACCCGTTACAGAAGGCAGCTCACAACTCACATCATGGTTATGCGGCTAGTAGCATTGGCCCGGGGGTGCGTGCAGGCTGAATGTCAGCCACCTAACTCGAAGGAGAAACTCGGTAGAGAATCCGTGCTTCAGCGAAAACAGCCGCTCCTGAGGGTGGAAGCCTTTTGTTGTGTGCGTGCGTGAGAGCACTGCAAGGGAGTCCAAAGCTATATACCAGTCAGCCACAGGCCATATCAAAAGGCAGAACAAGACTCCCAGTGTGTTTGATTTAGCTAGCACTGCTGGCTTCTTTTGCATGGAAGTCTACTCGCTAGCGTTCTAACTCGAGGAAACAACAGTGTACAGAAACATTGTTTTAGCTTCCGACGACCTCACTGTGGGAGGAAGCAGTTTAGGGTGTACTGTGGGTGAGAGCCAGGGGATGGGTTCCATTTCGAAAAATCGGGCTAGAGACAGGCTGATACAGAAGGCAGCTCAGAAATCACATCATGGTTATGGGTCTCCTAGCGTCGCCCCGGGGGTGCGTGCAGGCTGAATATCAGCCACCTAACTAGACGGAAAAACTCGGTAGAGGATCCGTGCTTCAGTGAAAACAGCAGCTCCTGAGGGTGAAAGCATTTTGTTGTGTGCGTGCGTGAGAGCACTGCCAGGGATTCCAAAGGTATATACGAGTGAGACTCAGGCCCCAGCAAAAGGCAGAACAAGACTCCCCGTGTGTTTAATTTAGCCAGCACTGCGGCCCTCCATTTGAATTGAAGTCTAATCGCGAGGGTTCTAACTCGAAGAAACAAAAGTGTGCAGAAACAGTGTTTTAGATTCCGACGACCTCTCTGTGGGTGGAAGCAGTTTAGCGTGTACTGTGTGTGAGAGCCTCGGGACTGGTGCCATTTCGTAAAATCGGGGTAGAGACAACCCGTTACAGAAGGCAGCTCACAACTCACATCATGGTTATGCGGCTAGTAGCATTGGCCCGGGGGTGCGTGCAGGCTGAATGTCAGCCACCTAACTCGAAGGAAAAACTCGGTAGAGAATCCGTGCTTCAGCGAAAACAGCCGATCCTGAGGGTGGAAGCCTTTTGTTGTGTGCGTGCGTGAGAGCACTGCAAGGGAGTCCAAAGCTATATACGAGTCAGACTCAGGACACATCAAAAGGCAGAGCAAGACTCCCAGTGTGTTTGATTTAGCTAGAACTGCGGCCCTCCTTTTGCATTGAAGTCTAATCGCTAGGGTTCGGACTCGAACAAACAACAGTGTACAGAAACAGTGTTTTAGAGTCCGACGACCTCTCTGTGGGAGGTAGCACTTTTGGGTGTACTTTCGTTGAGAGCCACGGGACTGGCTCCATTTCGTAAAATCGGGGTAGAGACAGGCTGGTACAGGAGGTAGCGCACAAATCACATCATGGTTATGGGGCTAGTAGCATTGCCCCGGGGTTGCGTGCAGGCTGAAAGTCAGCCACCTACCTCGACGTAAAAACTCGGGAGAGAATCCGTGCTTCAGCGAAAACAGCCGCTCCTGTGTGTGGAATCATTTTGTTGTGTGCGTGCTTGAGAGCACTACAAGGGATTCCAAAGGTATATAGGAGTGAGACTCAGGACCCAGCAAAAGGCAGAACGAGGCCCCCGTGTGTTTGATTAAGCTAGCACTGAGACCCTCCATTTGCATGGAAGTCTAATCACTAGGGTTCTAACTCGAAGAAACAACAGTGTACAGAGACAGGGTTTTAGCTTCCGACGTCCTCTCTGTGGGAGGAAGCAGTTTAGGGTGTAGTGTGAGTGAGTGCCACGGGACTGGCTCCATTTCGTAAAATCGGGGTAGAGAGAACCCGGTACAGAGGGGAGCACACAAATCACATCATGGTTATGGGGCTAGTAGCGTTGCCCCGTGGGTGCGTGCAGTCTTAATGTCAGCCAGCTAACTCGAAGGAGAAACTCGGTAGAGAATCCGAGCTTCAGCGAAAACAGCCGCTCCTGAGGGTGGAAGCATTTTGTTGTGTGGTGTATGAGAGCACTGCAAGGGAGTCCAAAGCTATATACGAGTGAGAGTCAGACCCCAGCAAAGTTAGAACAAGGCTCCCTGTGTGTATGACTTAGCCAGCACTGCGGCCCTCCATTTGAATTGAAGTCTAATTGCGAGGGTTCTAACTCGAAGAAACAAGAGTGTGCAGAAACAGTGTTTTAGGTTCCGACGACCTCTCTGTGGGTGGAAGCAGTTTAGCGTGTACTGCGTGTGAGAGCCTCGGGACTGGTGCCATTTCGTAAAATCGGGGTAGAGACAACCCGTTACAGAAGGCAGCTCACAACTCACATCATGGTTATGCGGCTAGTAGCATTGGCCCGGGGGTGCGTGCAGGCTGAATGTCAGCCACCTAACTCGAAGGAGAAACTCGGTAGAGAATCCGTGCTTCAGCGAAAACAGCCGCTCCTGAGGGTGGAAGCATTTTGTTGTGTGCGTGTGTGAGAGCACTGCAAGGGAGTCCAAAGCTATATACGAGTGAGAGTCAGACCCCAGCAAAGTTAGAACAAGGCTCCCCGTGTGTATGACTTAGCTAGCACTGAGGCCCTCCATTTGCATGGAAGTCTAATCGCTAGGGTTCTAAGTCGAAGAAACAACAGTGTACAGAGACAGTGTTTTAGCTTCCGACGACCTCTCTGTGGGAGGAAGCAGTTTAGTGTGTGCTTTCGTTGAGAGCCGCGGGACTGGCTCCATTTCGTAAACTCGGGGTAGACACAGGCCGGTATGAAGGCAGCGCACAAATCACATCATGGTTATGGGGCTAATAGCGTTGCCCCCGGGTTGCATGCAGACTGAAAGTCAGCCACCTAACTCGACGGACAAACTCGGTAGAGAATCCGTGCTTCAGCGAAAACAGCCGCTCCTGAGGGTGGAAGCATTTTGTTGTGTGCGTGCCTGAGAGCACTGCAAAGGAGTCCAAAGCTATATACCAGTCAGCCACAGGCCATATCAAAAGGCAGAACAAGACTCCCAGTGTGTTTGATTTAGCTAGCACTGCTGGCTTCTTTTGCATGGAAGTCTACTCGCTAGCGTTCTAACTCGAGGAAACAACAGTGTACAGAAACATTGTTTTAGCTTCCGACGACCTCACTGTGGGAGGAAGCAGTTTAGGGTGTACTGTGGGTGAGAGCCAGGGGATGGGTTCCATTTCGAAAAATCGGGCTAGAGACAGGCCGATACAGAAGGCAGCTCACAAATCACATCATGGTTATGGGTCTCCTAGCGTCGCCCCGGGGGTGCGTGCAGGCTGAATATCAGCCACCTAACTAGACGGAAAAACTCGGTAGAGGATCCGTGCTTCAGTGAAAACAGCAGCTCCTGAGGGTGAAAGCATTTTGTTGTGTGCGTGCGTGAGAGCACTGCAAGGGATTCCAAAGGTATATACGAGTGAGACTCAGGCCCCAGCAAAAGGCAGAACAAGACTCCCCGTGTGTTTAATTTAGCCAGCACTGCGTCCCTCCATTTGAATTGAAGTCTAATCGCGAGGGTTCTAACTCGAAGAAACAAGAGTGTGCAGAAACAGTGTTTTAGATTCCGACGACCTCTCTGTGGGTGGAAGCAGTTTAGCGTGTACTGTGTGTGAGAGCCTCGGGACTGGTGCCATTTCGTAAAATCGGGGTAGAGACAACCCGTTACAGAAGGCAGCTCACAACTCACATCATGGTTATGCGGCTAGTAGCGTTGGCCCGGGGGTGCGTGCAGGCTGAATGTCAGCCACCTAACTCGAAGGAAAAACTCGGTAGAGAATCCGTGCTTCAGCGAAAACAGCCGATCCTGAGGGTGGAAGCCTTTTGTTGTGTGCGTGTGTGAGAGCACTGCAAGGGAGTCCAAAGCTATATACGAGTCAGACTCAGGACACATCAAAAGGCAGAGCAAGACTCCCAGTGTGTTTGATTTAGCTAGAACTGCGGCCCTCCTTTTGCATTGAAGTCTAATCGCTAGGGTTCGGACTCGAACAAACAACAGTGTACAGAAACAGTGTTTTAGAGTCCGACGACCTCTCTGTGGGAGGAAGCACTTTTGGGTGTACTTTCGTTGAGAGCCACGGGACTGGCTCCATTTCGTAAAATCGGGGTAGAGACAGGCTGGTACAGGAGGTAGCGCACAAATCACATCATGGTTATGGGGCTAGTAGCATTGCCCCGGGGTTGCGTGCAGGCTGAAAGTCAGCCACCTACCTCGACGTAAAAACTCGGGAGAGAATCCGTGCTTCAGCGAAAACAGCCGCTCCTGTGGGTGGAATCATTTTGTTGTGTGCGTGCTTGAGAGCACTACAAGGGATTCCAAAGGTATATAGGAGTGAGACTCAGGACCCAGCAAAAGGCAGAACGAGGCCCCGGTGTGTTTGATTAAGCTAGCACTGAGACCCTCCATTTGCATGGAAGTCTAATCACTAGGGTTCTAACTCGAAGAAACAACAGTGTACAGAGACAGGGTTTTAGCTTCCGACGTCCTCTCTGTGGGAGGAAGCAGTTTAGGGTGTAGTGTGAGTGAGTGCCACGGGACTGGCTCCATTTCGTAAAATCGGGGTAGAGAGAACCCGGTACAGAGGGGAGCACACAAATCACATCATGGTTATGGGGCTAGTAGCGTTGCCCCGTGGGTGCGTGCAGTCTTAATGTCAGCCAGCTAACTCGAAGGAGAAACTCGGTAGAGAATCCGAGCTTCAGCGAAAACAGCCGCTCCTGAGGGTGGAAGCATTTTGTTGTGTGGTGTATGAGAGCACTGCAAGGGAGTCCAAAGCTATATACGAGTGAGAGTCAGACCCCAGCAAAGTTAGAACAAGGCTCCCTGTGTGTATGACTTAGCCAGCACTGCGGCCCTCCATTTGAATTGAAGTCTAATTGCGAGGGTTCTAACTCGAAGAAACAAGAGTGTGCAGAAACAGTGTTTTAGGTTCCGACGACCTCTCTGTGGGTGGAAGCAGTTTAGCGTGTACTGCGTGTGAGAGCCTCGGGACTGGTGCCATTTCGTAAAATCGGGGTAGAGACAACCCGTTACAGAAGGCAGCTCACAACTCACATCATGGTTATGCGGCTAGTAGCATTGGCCCGGGGGTGCGTGCAGGCTGAATGTCAGCCACCTAACTCGAAGGAGAAACTCGGTAGAGAATCCGTGCTTCAGCGAAAACAGCCGCTCCTGAGGGTGGAAGCATTTTGTTGTGTGCGTGTGTGAGAGCACTGCAAGGGAGTCCAAAGCTATATACGAGTGAGAGTCAGACCCCAGCAAAGTTAGAACAAGGCTCCCCGTGTGTATGACTTAGCTAGCACTGAGGCCCTCCATTTGCATGGAAGTCTAATCGCTAGGGTTCTAAGTCGAAGAAACAACAGTGTACAGAGACAGTGTTTTAGCTTCCGACGACCTCTCTGTGGGAGGAAGCAGTTTAGTGTGTGCTTTCGTTGAGAGCCGCGGGACTGGCTCCATTTCGTAAACTCGGGGTAGACACAGGCCGGTATGAAGGCAGCGCACAAATCACATCATGGTTATGGGGCTAATAGCGTTGCCCCCGGGTTGCATGCAGACTGAAAGTCAGCCACCTAACTCGACGGACAAACTCGGTAGAGAATCCGTGCTTCAGCGAAAACAGCCGCTCCTGAGGGTGGAAGCATTTTGTTGTGTGCGTGCCTGAGAGCACTGCAAAGGAGTCCAAAGCTATATACCAGTCAGCCACAGGCCATATCAAAAGGCAGAACAAGACTCCCAGTGTGTTTGATTTAGCTAGCACTGCTGGCTTCTTTTGCATGGAAGTCTACTCGCTAGCGTTCTAACTCGAGGAAACAACAGTGTACAGAAACATTGTTTTAGCTTCCGACGACCTCACTGTGGGAGGAAGCAGTTTAGGGTGTACTGTGGGTGAGAGCCAGGGGATGGGTTCCATTTCGAAAAATCGGGCTAGAGACAGGCCGATACAGAAGGCAGCTCACAAATCACATCATGGTTATGGGTCTCCTAGCGTCGCCCCGGGGGTGCGTGCAGGCTGAATATCAGCCACCTAACTAGACGGAAAAACTCGGTAGAGGATCCGTGCTTCAGTGAAAACAGCAGCTCCTGAGGGTGAAAGCATTTTGTTGTGTGCGTGCGTGAGAGCACTGCAAGGGATTCCAAAGGTATATACGAGTGAGACTCAGGCCCCAGCAAAAGGCAGAACAAGACTCCCCGTGTGTTTAATTTAGCCAGCACTGCGTCCCTCCATTTGAATTGAAGTCTAATCGCGAGGGTTCTAACTCGAAGAAACAAGAGTGTGCAGAAACAGTGTTTTAGATTCCGACGACCTCTCTGTGGGTGGAAGCAGTTTAGCGTGTACTGTGTGTGAGAGCCTCGGGACTGGTGCCATTTCGTAAAATCGGGGTAGAGACAACCCGTTACAGAAGGCAGCTCACAACTCACATCATGGTTATGCGGCTAGTAGCGTTGGCCCGGGGGTGCGTGCAGGCTGAATGTCAGCCACCTAACTCGAAGGAAAAACTCGGTAGAGAATCCGTGCTTCAGCGAAAACAGCCGATCCTGAGGGTGGAAGCCTTTTGTTGTGTGCGTGTGTGAGAGCACTGCAAGGGAGTCCAAAGCTATATACGAGTCAGACTCAGGACACATCAAAAGGCAGAGCAAGACTCCCAGTGTGTTTGATTTAGCTAGAACTGCGGCCCTCCTTTTGCATTGAAGTCTAATCGCTAGGGTTCGGACTCGAACAAACAACAGTGTACAGAAACAGTGTTTTAGAGTCCGACGACCTCTCTGTGGGAGGAAGCACTTTTGGGTGTACTTTCGTTGAGAGCCACGGGACTGGCTCCATTTCGTAAAATCGGGGTAGAGACAGGCTGGTACAGGAGGTAGCGCACAAATCACATCATGGTTATGGGGCTAGTAGCATTGCCCCGGGGTTGCGTGCAGGCTGAAAGTCAGCCACCTACCTCGACGTAAAAACTCGGGAGAGAATCCGTGCTTCAGCGAAAACAGCCGCTCCTGTGGGTGGAATCATTTTGTTGTGTGCGTGCTTGAGAGCACTACAAGGGATTCCAAAGGTATATAGGAGTGAGACTCAGGACCCAGCAAAAGGCAGAACGAGGCCCCGGTGTGTTTGATTAAGCTAGCACTGAGACCCTCCATTTGCATGGAAGTCTAATCACTAGGGTTCTAACTCGAAGAAACAACAGTGTACAGAGACAGGGTTTTAGCTTCCGACGTCCTCTCTGTGGGAGGAAGCAGTTTAGGGTGTAGTGTGAGTGAGTGCCACGGGACTGGCTCCATTTCGTAAAATCGGGGTAGAGAGAACCCGGTACAGAGGGGAGCACACAAATCACATCATGGTTATGGGGCTAGTAGCGTTGCCCCGTGGGTGCGTGCAGTCTTAATGTCAGCCAGCTAACTCGAAGGAGAAACTCGGTAGAGAATCCGAGCTTCAGCGAAAACAGCCGCTCCTGAGGGTGGAAGCATTTTGTTGTGTGGTGTATGAGAGCACTGCAAGGGAGTCCAAAGCTATATACGAGTGAGAGTCAGACCCCAGCAAAGTTAGAACAAGGCTCCCTGTGTGTATGACTTAGCCAGCACTGCGGCCCTCCATTTGAATTGAAGTCTAATTGCGAGGGTTCTAACTCGAAGAAACAAGAGTGTGCAGAAACAGTGTTTTAGGTTCCGACGACCTCTCTGTGGGTGGAAGCAGTTTAGCGTGTACTGCGTGTGAGAGCCTCGGGACTGGTGCCATTTCGTAAAATCGGGGTAGAGACAACCCGTTACAGAAGGCAGCTCACAACTCACATCATGGTTATGCGGCTAGTAGCATTGGCCCGGGGGTGCGTGCAGGCTGAATGTCAGCCACCTAACTCGAAGGAGAAACTCGGTAGAGAATCCGTGCTTCAGCGAAAACAGCCGCTCCTGAGGGTGGAAGCATTTTGTTGTGTGCGTGTGTGAGAGCACTGCAAGGGAGTCCAAAGCTATATACGAGTGAGAGTCAGACCCCAGCAAAGTTAGAACAAGGCTCCCCGTGTGTATGACTTAGCTAGCACTGAGGCCCTCCATTTGCATGGAAGTCTAATCGCTAGGGTTCTAAGTCGAAGAAACAACAGTGTACAGAGACAGTGTTTTAGCTTCCGACGACCTCTCTGTGGGAGGAAGCAGTTTAGTGTGTGCTTTCGTTGAGAGCCGCGGGACTGGCTCCATTTCGTAAACTCGGGGTAGACACAGGCCGGTATGAAGGCAGCGCACAAATCACATCATGGTTATGGGGCTAATAGCGTTGCCCCCGGGTTGCATGCAGACTGAAAGTCAGCCACCTAACTCGACGGACAAACTCGGTAGAGAATCCGTGCTTCAGCGAAAACAGCCGCTCCTGAGGGTGGAAGCATTTTGTTGTGTGCGTGCCTGAGAGCACTGCAAAGGAGTCCAAAGCTATATACCAGTCAGCCACAGGCCATATCAAAAGGCAGAACAAGACTCCCAGTGTGTTTGATTTAGCTAGCACTGCTGGCTTCTTTTGCATGGAAGTCTACTCGCTAGCGTTCTAACTCGAGGAAACAACAGTGTACAGAAACATTGTTTTAGCTTCCGACGACCTCACTGTGGGAGGAAGCAGTTTAGGGTGTACTGTGGGTGAGAGCCAGGGGATGGGTTCCATTTCGAAAAATCGGGCTAGAGACAGGCCGATACAGAAGGCAGCTCACAAATCACATCATGGTTATGGGTCTCCTAGCGTCGCCCCGGGGGTGCGTGCAGGCTGAATATCAGCCACCTAACTAGACGGAAAAACTCGGTAGAGGATCCGTGCTTCAGTGAAAACAGCAGCTCCTGAGGGTGAAAGCATTTTGTTGTGTGCGTGCGTGAGAGCACTGCAAGGGATTCCAAAGGTATATACGAGTGAGACTCAGGCCCCAGCAAAAGGCAGAACAAGACTCCCCGTGTGTTTAATTTAGCCAGCACTGCGTCCCTCCATTTGAATTGAAGTCTAATCGCGAGGGTTCTAACTCGAAGAAACAAGAGTGTGCAGAAACAGTGTTTTAGATTCCGACGACCTCTCTGTGGGTGGAAGCAGTTTAGCGTGTACTGTGTGTGAGAGCCTCGGGACTGGTGCCATTTCGTAAAATCGGGGTAGAGACAACCCGTTACAGAAGGCAGCTCACAACTCACATCATGGTTATGCGGCTAGTAGCGTTGGCCCGGGGGTGCGTGCAGGCTGAATGTCAGCCACCTAACTCGAAGGAAAAACTCGGTAGAGAATCCGTGCTTCAGCGAAAACAGCCGATCCTGAGGGTGGAAGCCTTTTGTTGTGTGCGTGTGTGAGAGCACTGCAAGGGAGTCCAAAGCTATATACGAGTCAGACTCAGGACACATCAAAAGGCAGAGCAAGACTCCCAGTGTGTTTGATTTAGCTAGAACTGCGGCCCTCCTTTTGCATTGAAGTCTAATCGCTAGGGTTCGGACTCGAACAAACAACAGTGTACAGAAACAGTGTTTTAGAGTCCGACGACCTCTCTGTGGGAGGAAGCACTTTTGGGTGTACTTTCGTTGAGAGCCACGGGACTGGCTCCATTTCGTAAAATCGGGGTAGAGACAGGCTGGTACAGGAGGTAGCGCACAAATCACATCATGGTTATGGGGCTAGTAGCATTGCCCCGGGGTTGCGTGCAGGCTGAAAGTCAGCCACCTACCTCGACGTAAAAACTCGGGAGAGAATCCGTGCTTCAGCGAAAACAGCCGCTCCTGTGGGTGGAATCATTTTGTTGTGTGCGTGCTTGAGAGCACTACAAGGGATTCCAAAGGTATATAGGAGTGAGACTCAGGACCCAGCAAAAGGCAGAACGAGGCCCCGGTGTGTTTGATTAAGCTAGCACTGAGACCCTCCATTTGCATGGAAGTCTAATCACTAGGGTTCTAACTCGAAGAAACAACAGTGTACAGAGACAGGGTTTTAGCTTCCGACGTCCTCTCTGTGGGAGGAAGCAGTTTAGGGTGTAGTGTGAGTGAGTGCCACGGGACTGGCTCCATTTCGTAAAATCGGGGTAGAGAGAACCCGGTACAGAGGGGAGCACACAAATCACATCATGGTTATGGGGCTAGTAGCGTTGCCCCGTGGGTGCGTGCAGTCTTAATGTCAGCCAGCTAACTCGAAGGAGAAACTCGGTAGAGAATCCGAGCTTCAGCGAAAACAGCCGCTCCTGAGGGTGGAAGCATTTTGTTGTGTGGTGTATGAGAGCACTGCAAGGGAGTCCAAAGCTATATACGAGTGAGAGTCAGACCCCAGCAAAGTTAGAACAAGGCTCCCTGTGTGTATGACTTAGCCAGCACTGCGGCCCTCCATTTGAATTGAAGTCTAATTGCGAGGGTTCTAACTCGAAGAAACAAGAGTGTGCAGAAACAGTGTTTTAGGTTCCGACGACCTCTCTGTGGGTGGAAGCAGTTTAGCGTGTACTGCGTGTGAGAGCCTCGGGACTGGTGCCATTTCGTAAAATCGGGGTAGAGACAACCCGTTACAGAAGGCAGCTCACAACTCACATCATGGTTATGCGGCTAGTAGCATTGGCCCGGGGGTGCGTGCAGGCTGAATGTCAGCCACCTAACTCGAAGGAGAAACTCGGTAGAGAATCCGTGCTTCAGCGAAAACAGCCGCTCCTGAGGGTGGAAGCATTTTGTTGTGTGCGTGTGTGAGAGCACTGCAAGGGAGTCCAAAGCTATATACGAGTGAGAGTCAGACCCCAGCAAAGTTAGAACAAGGCTCCCCGTGTGTATGACTTAGCTAGCACTGAGGCCCTCCATTTGCATGGAAGTCTAATCGCTAGGGTTCTAAGTCGAAGAAACAACAGTGTACAGAGACAGTGTTTTAGCTTCCGACGACCTCTCTGTGGGAGGAAGCAGTTTAGTGTGTGCTTTCGTTGAGAGCCGCGGGACTGGCTCCATTTCGTAAACTCGGGGTAGACACAGGCCGGTATGAAGGCAGCGCACAAATCACATCATGGTTATGGGGCTAATAGCGTTGCCCCCGGGTTGCATGCAGACTGAAAGTCAGCCACCTAACTCGACGGACAAACTCGGTAGAGAATCCGTGCTTCAGCGAAAACAGCCGCTCCTGAGGGTGGAAGCATTTTGTTGTGTGCGTGCCTGAGAGCACTGCAAAGGAGTCCAAAGCTATATACCAGTCAGCCACAGGCCATATCAAAAGGCAGAACAAGACTCCCAGTGTGTTTGATTTAGCTAGCACTGCTGGCTTCTTTTGCATGGAAGTCTACTCGCTAGCGTTCTAACTCGAGGAAACAACAGTGTACAGAAACATTGTTTTAGCTTCCGACGACCTCACTGTGGGAGGAAGCAGTTTAGGGTGTACTGTGGGTGAGAGCCAGGGGATGGGTTCCATTTCGAAAAATCGGGCTAGAGACAGGCCGATACAGAAGGCAGCTCACAAATCACATCATGGTTATGGGTCTCCTAGCGTCGCCCCGGGGGTGCGTGCAGGCTGAATATCAGCCACCTAACTAGACGGAAAAACTCGGTAGAGGATCCGTGCTTCAGTGAAAACAGCAGCTCCTGAGGGTGAAAGCATTTTGTTGTGTGCGTGCGTGAGAGCACTGCAAGGGATTCCAAAGGTATATACGAGTGAGACTCAGGCCCCAGCAAAAGGCAGAACAAGACTCCCCGTGTGTTTAATTTAGCCAGCACTGCGTCCCTCCATTTGAATTGAAGTCTAATCGCGAGGGTTCTAACTCGAAGAAACAAGAGTGTGCAGAAACAGTGTTTTAGATTCCGACGACCTCTCTGTGGGTGGAAGCAGTTTAGCGTGTACTGTGTGTGAGAGCCTCGGGACTGGTGCCATTTCGTAAAATCGGGGTAGAGACAACCCGTTACAGAAGGCAGCTCACAACTCACATCATGGTTATGCAGCTAGTAGCGTTGGCCCGGGGGTGCGTGCAGGCTGAATGTCAGCCACCTAACTCGAAGGAAAAACTCGGTAGAGAATCCGTGCTTCAGCGAAAACAGCCGATCCTGAGGGTGGAAGCCTTTTGTTGTGTGCGTGTGTGAGAGCACTGCAAGGGAGTCCAAAGCTATATACGAGTCAGACTCAGGACACATCAAAAGGCAGAGCAAGACTCCCAGTGTGTTTGATTTAGCTAGAACTGCGGCCCTCCTTTTGCATTGAAGTCTAATCGCTAGGGTTCGGACTCGAACAAACAACAGTGTACAGAAACAGTGTTTTAGAGTCCGACGACCTCTCTGTGGGAGGAAGCACTTTTGGGTGTACTTTCGTTGAGAGCCACGGGACTGGCTCCATTTCGTAAAATCGGGGTAGAGACAGGCTGGTACAGGAGGTAGCGCACAAATCACATCATGGTTATGGGGCTAGTAGCATTGCCCCGGGGTTGCGTGCAGGCTGAAAGTCAGCCACCTACCTCGACGTAAAAACTCGGGAGAGAATCCGTGCTTCAGCGAAAACAGCCGCTCCTGTGGGTGGAATCATTTTGTTGTGTGCGTGCTTGAGAGCACTACAAGGGATTCCAAAGGTATATAGGAGTGAGACTCAGGACCCAGCAAAAGGCAGAACGAGGCCCCGGTGTGTTTGATTAAGCTAGCACTGAGACCCTCCATTTGCATGGAAGTCTAATCACTAGGGTTCTAACTCGAAGAAACAACAGTGTACAGAGACAGGGTTTTAGCTTCCGACGTCCTCTCTGTGGGAGGAAGCAGTTTAGGGTGTAGTGTGAGTGAGTGCCACGGGACTGGCTCCATTTCGTAAAATCGGGGTAGAGAGAACCCGGTACAGAGGGGAGCACACAAATCACATCATGGTTATGGGGCTAGTAGCGTTGCCCCGTGGGTGCGTGCAGTCTTAATGTCAGCCAGCTAACTCGAAGGAGAAACTCGGTAGAGAATCCGAGCTTCAGCGAAAACAGCCGCTCCTGAGGGTGGAAGCATTTTGTTGTGTGGTGTATGAGAGCACTGCAAGGGAGTCCAAAGCTATATACGAGTGAGAGTCAGACCCCAGCAAAGTTAGAACAAGGCTCCCTGTGTGTATGACTTAGCCAGCACTGCGGCCCTCCATTTGAATTGAAGTCTAATTGCGAGGGTTCTAACTCGAAGAAACAAGAGTGTGCAGAAACAGTGTTTTAGGTTCCGACGACCTCTCTGTGGGTGGAAGCAGTTTAGCGTGTACTGCGTGTGAGAGCCTCGGGACTGGTGCCATTTCGTAAAATCGGGGTAGAGACAACCCGTTACAGAAGGCAGCTCACAACTCACATCATGGTTATGCGGCTAGTAGCATTGGCCCGGGGGTGCGTGCAGGCTGAATGTCAGCCACCTAACTCGAAGGAGAAACTCGGTAGAGAATCCGTGCTTCAGCGAAAACAGCCGCTCCTGAGGGTGGAAGCATTTTGTTGTGTGCGTGTGTGAGAGCACTGCAAGGGAGTCCAAAGCTATATACGAGTGAGAGTCAGACCCCAGCAAAGTTAGAACAAGGCTCCCCGTGTGTATGACTTAGCTAGCACTGAGGCCCTCCATTTGCATGGAAGTCTAATCGCTAGGGTTCTAAGTCGAAGAAACAACAGTGTACAGAGACAGTGTTTTAGCTTCCGACGACCTCTCTGTGGGAGGAAGCAGTTTAGTGTGTGCTTTCGTTGAGAGCCGCGGGACTGGCTCCATTTCGTAAACTCGGGGTAGACACAGGCCGGTATGAAGGCAGCGCACAAATCACATCATGGTTATGGGGCTAATAGCGTTGCCCCCGGGTTGCATGCAGACTGAAAGTCAGCCACCTAACTCGACGGACAAACTCGGTAGAGAATCCGTGCTTCAGCGAAAACAGCCGCTCCTGAGGGTGGAAGCATTTTGTTGTGTGCGTGCCTGAGAGCACTGCAAAGGAGTCCAAAGCTATATACCAGTCAGCCACAGGCCATATCAAAAGGCAGAACAAGACTCCCAGTGTGTTTGATTTAGCTAGCACTGCTGGCTTCTTTTGCATGGAAGTCTACTCGCTAGCGTTCTAACTCGAGGAAACAACAGTGTACAGAAACATTGTTTTAGCTTCCGACGACCTCACTGTGGGAGGAAGCAGTTTAGGGTGTACTGTGGGTGAGAGCCAGGGGATGGGTTCCATTTCGAAAAATCGGGCTAGAGACAGGCCGATACAGAAGGCAGCTCACAAATCACATCATGGTTATGGGTCTCCTAGCGTCGCCCCGGGGGTGCGTGCAGGCTGAATATCAGCCACCTAACTAGACGGAAAAACTCGGTAGAGGATCCGTGCTTCAGTGAAAACAGCAGCTCCTGAGGGTGAAAGCATTTTGTTGTGTGCGTGCGTGAGAGCACTGCAAGGGATTCCAAAGGTATATACGAGTGAGACTCAGGCCCCAGCAAAAGGCAGAACAAGACTCCCCGTGTGTTTAATTTAGCCAGCACTGCGTCCCTCCATTTGAATTGAAGTCTAATCGCGAGGGTTCTAACTCGAAGAAACAAGAGTGTGCAGAAACAGTGTTTTAGATTCCGACGACCTCTCTGTGGGTGGAAGCAGTTTAGCGTGTACTGTGTGTGAGAGCCTCGGGACTGGTGCCATTTCGTAAAATCGGGGTAGAGACAACCCGTTACAGAAGGCAGCTCACAACTCACATCATGGTTATGCGGCTAGTAGCGTTGGCCCGGGGGTGCGTGCAGGCTGAATGTCAGCCACCTAACTCGAAGGAAAAACTCGGTAGAGAATCCGTGCTTCAGCGAAAACAGCCGATCCTGAGGGTGGAAGCCTTTTGTTGTGTGCGTGTGTGAGAGCACTGCAAGGGAGTCCAAAGCTATATACGAGTCAGACTCAGGACACATCAAAAGGCAGAGCAAGACTCCCAGTGTGTTTGATTTAGCTAGAACTGCGGCCCTCCTTTTGCATTGAAGTCTAATCGCTAGGGTTCGGACTCGAACAAACAACAGTGTACAGAAACAGTGTTTTAGAGTCCGACGACCTCTCTGTGGGAGGAAGCACTTTTGGGTGTACTTTCGTTGAGAGCCACGGGACTGGCTCCATTTCGTAAAATCGGGGTAGAGACAGGCTGGTACAGGAGGTAGCGCACAAATCACATCATGGTTATGGGGCTAGTAGCATTGCCCCGGGGTTGCGTGCAGGCTGAAAGTCAGCCACCTACCTCGACGTAAAAACTCGGGAGAGAATCCGTGCTTCAGCGAAAACAGCCGCTCCTGTGGGTGGAATCATTTTGTTGTGTGCGTGCTTGAGAGCACTACAAGGGATTCCAAAGGTATATAGGAGTGAGACTCAGGACCCAGCAAAAGGCAGAACGAGGCCCCGGTGTGTTTGATTAAGCTAGCACTGAGACCCTCCATTTGCATGGAAGTCTAATCACTAGGGTTCTAACTCGAAGAAACAACAGTGTACAGAGACAGGGTTTTAGCTTCCGACGTCCTCTCTGTGGGAGGAAGCAGTTTAGGGTGTAGTGTGAGTGAGTGCCACGGGACTGGCTCCATTTCGTAAAATCGGGGTAGAGAGAACCCGGTACAGAGGGGAGCACACAAATCACATCATGGTTATGGGGCTAGTAGCGTTGCCCCGTGGGTGCGTGCAGTCTTAATGTCAGCCAGCTAACTCGAAGGAGAAACTCGGTAGAGAATCCGAGCTTCAGCGAAAACAGCCGCTCCTGAGGGTGGAAGCATTTTGTTGTGTGGTGTATGAGAGCACTGCAAGGGAGTCCAAAGCTATATACGAGTGAGAGTCAGACCCCAGCAAAGTTAGAACAAGGCTCCCTGTGTGTATGACTTAGCCAGCACTGCGGCCCTCCATTTGAATTGAAGTCTAATTGCGAGGGTTCTAACTCGAAGAAACAAGAGTGTGCAGAAACAGTGTTTTAGGTTCCGACGACCTCTCTGTGGGTGGAAGCAGTTTAGCGTGTACTGCGTGTGAGAGCCTCGGGACTGGTGCCATTTCGTAAAATCGGGGTAGAGACAACCCGTTACAGAAGGCAGCTCACAACTCACATCATGGTTATGCGGCTAGTAGCATTGGCCCGGGGGTGCGTGCAGGCTGAATGTCAGCCACCTAACTCGAAGGAGAAACTCGGTAGAGAATCCGTGCTTCAGCGAAAACAGCCGCTCCTGAGGGTGGAAGCATTTTGTTGTGTGCGTGTGTGAGAGCACTGCAAGGGAGTCCAAAGCTATATACGAGTGAGAGTCAGACCCCAGCAAAGTTAGAACAAGGCTCCCCGTGTGTATGACTTAGCTAGCACTGAGGCCCTCCATTTGCATGGAAGTCTAATCGCTAGGGTTCTAAGTCGAAGAAACAACAGTGTACAGAGACAGTGTTTTAGCTTCCGACGACCTCTCTGTGGGAGGAAGCAGTTTAGTGTGTGCTTTCGTTGAGAGCCGCGGGACTGGCTCCATTTCCTAAACTCGGGGTAGACACAGGCCGGTATGAAGGCAGCGCACAAATCACATCATGGTTATGGGGCTAATAGCGTTGCCCCCGGGTTGCATGCAGACTGAAAGTCAGCCACCTAACTCGACGGACAAACTCGGTAGAGAATCCGTGCTTCAGCGAAAACAGCCGCTCCTGAGGGTGGAAGCATTTTGTTGTGTGCGTGCCTGAGAGCACTGCAAAGGAGTCCAAAGCTATATACCAGTCAGCCACAGGCCATATCAAAAGGCAGAACAAGACTCCCAGTGTGTTTGATTTAGCTAGCACTGCTGGCTTCTTTTGCATGGAAGTCTACTCGCTAGCGTTCTAACTCGAGGAAACAACAGTGTACAGAAACATTGTTTTAGCTTCCGACGACCTCACTGTGGGAGGAAGCAGTTTAGGGTGTACTGTGGGTGAGAGCCAGGGGATGGGTTCCATTTCGAAAAATCGGGCTAGAGACAGGCCGATACAGAAGGCAGCTCACAAATCACATCATGGTTATGGGTCTCCTAGCGTCGCCCCGGGGGTGCGTGCAGGCTGAATATCAGCCACCTAACTAGACGGAAAAACTCGGTAGAGGATCCGTGCTTCAGTGAAAACAGCAGCTCCTGAGGGTGAAAGCATTTTGTTGTGTGCGTGCGTGAGAGCACTGCAAGGGATTCCAAAGGTATATACGAGTGAGACTCAGGCCCCAGCAAAAGGCAGAACAAGACTCCCCGTGTGTTTAATTTAGCCAGCACTGCGTCCCTCCATTTGAATTGAAGTCTAATCGCGACGGTTCTAACTCGAAGAAACAAGAGTGTGCAGAAACAGTGTTTTAGATTCCGACGACCTCTCTGTGGGTGGAAGCAGTTTAGCGTGTACTGTGTGTGAGAGCCTCGGGACTGGTGCCATTTCGTAAAATCGGGGTAGAGACAACCCGTTACAGAAGGCAGCTCACAACTCACATCATGGTTATGCGGCTAGTAGCGTTGGCCCGGGGGTGCGTGCAGGCTGAATGTCAGCCACCTAACTCGAAGGAAAAACTCGGTAGAGAATCCGTGCTTCAGCGAAAACAGCCGATCCTGAGGGTGGAAGCCTTTTGTTGTGTGCGTGTGTGAGAGCACTGCAAGGGAGTCCAAAGCTATATACGAGTCAGACTCAGGACACATCAAAAGGCAGAGCAAGACTCCCAGTGTGTTTGATTTAGCTAGAACTGCGGCCCTCCTTTTGCATTGAAGTCTAATCGCTAGGGTTCGGACTCGAACAAACAACAGTGTACAGAAACAGTGTTTTAGAGTCCGACGACCTCTCTGTGGGAGGAAGCACTTTTGGGTGTACTTTCGTTGAGAGCCACGGGACTGGCTCCATTTCGTAAAATCGGGGTAGAGACAGGCTGGTACAGGAGGTAGCGCACAAATCACATCATGGTTATGGGGCTAGTAGCATTGCCCCGGGGTTGCGTGCAGGCTGAAAGTCAGCCACCTACCTCGACGTAAAAACTCGGGAGAGAATCCGTGCTTCAGCGAAAACAGCCGCTCCTGTGTGTGGAATCATTTTGTTGTGTGCGTGCTTGAGAGCACTACAAGGGATTCCAAAGGTATATAGGAGTGAGACTCAGGACCCAGCAAAAGGCAGAACGAGGCCCCCGTGTGTTTGATTAAGCTAGCACTGAGACCCTCCATTTGCATGGAAGTCTAATCACTAGGGTTCTAACTCGAAGAAACAACAGTGTACAGAGACAGGGTTTTAGCTTCCGACGTCCTCTCTGTGGGAGGAAGCAGTTTAGGGTGTAGTGTGAGTGAGTGCCACGGGACTGGCTCCATTTCGTAAAATCGGGGTAGAGAGAACCCGGTACAGAGGGGAGCACACAAATCACATCATGGTTATGGGGCTAGTAGCGTTGCCCCGTGGGTGCGTGCAGTCTTAATGTCAGCCAGCTAACTCGAAGGAGAAACTCGGTAGAGAATCCGAGCTTCAGCGAAAACAGCCGCTCCTGAGGGTGGAAGCATTTTGTTGTGTGGTGTATGAGAGCACTGCAAGGGAGTCCAAAGCTATATACGAGTGAGAGTCAGACCCCAGCAAAGTTAGAACAAGGCTCCCTGTGTGTATGACTTAGCCAGCACTGCGGCCCTCCATTTGAATTGAAGTCTAATTGCGAGGGTTCTAACTCGAAGAAACAAGAGTGTGCAGAAACAGTGTTTTAGGTTCCGACGACCTCTCTGTGGGTGGAAGCAGTTTAGCGTGTACTGCGTGTGAGAGCCTCGGGACTGGTGCCATTTCGTAAAATCGGGGTAGAGACAACCCGTTACAGAAGGCAGCTCACAACTCACATCATGGTTATGCGGCTAGTAGCATTGGCCCGGGGGTGCGTGCAGGCTGAATGTCAGCCACCTAACTCGAAGGAGAAACTCGGTAGAGAATCCGTGCTTCAGCGAAAACAGCCGCTCCTGAGGGTGGATGCATTTTGTTGTGTGCGTGTGTGAGAGCACTGCAAGGGAGTCCAAAGCTATATACGAGTGAGAGTCAGACCCCAGCAAAGTTAGAACAAGGCTCCCCGTGTGTATGACTTAGCTAGCACTGAGGCCCTCCATTTGCATGGAAGTCTAATCGCTAGGGTTCTAAGTCGAAGAAACAACAGTGTACAGAGACAGTGTTTTAGCTTCCGACGACCTCTCTGTGGGAGGAAGCAGTTTAGTGTGTGCTTTCGTTGAGAGCCGCGGGACTGGCTCCATTTCCTAAACTCGGGGTAGACACAGGCCGGTATGAAGGCAGCGCACAAATCACATCATGGTTATGGGGCTAATAGCGTTGCCCCCGGGTTGCATGCAGACTGAAAGTCAGCCACCTAACTCGACGGACAAACTCGGTAGAGAATCCGTGCTTCAGCGAAAACAGCCGCTCCTGAGGGTGGAAGCATTTTGTTGTGTGCGTGCCTGAGAGCACTGCAAAGGAGTCCAAAGCTATATACCAGTCAGCCACAGGCCATATCAAAAGGCAGAACAAGACTCCCAGTGTGTTTGATTTAGCTAGCACTGCTGGCTTCTTTTGCATGGAAGTCTACTCGCTAGCGTTCTAACTCGAGGAAACAACAGTGTACAGAAACATTGTTTTAGCTTCCGACGACCTCACTGTGGGAGGAAGCAGTTTAGGGTGTACTGTGGGTGAGAGCCAGGGGATGGGTTCCATTTCGAAAAATCGGGCTAGAGACAGGCCGATACAGAAGGCAGCTCACAAATCACATCATGGTTATGGGTCTACTAGCGTCGCCCCGGGGGTGCGTGCAGGCTGAATATCAGCCACCTAACTAGACGGAAAAACTCGGTAGAGGATCCGTGCTTCAGTGAAAACAGCAGCTCCTGAGGGTGAAAGCATTTTGTTGTGTGCGTGCGTGAGAGCACTGCAAGGGATTCCAAAGGTATATACGAGTGAGACTCAGGCCCCAGCAAAAGGCAGAACAAGACTCCCCGTGTGTTTAATTTAGCCAGCACTGCGTCCCTCCATTTGAATTGAAGTCTAATCGCGAGGGTTCTAACTCGAAGAAACAAGAGTGTGCAGAAACAGTGTTTTAGATTCCGACGACCTCTCTGTGGGTGGAAGCAGTTTAGCGTGTACTGTGTGTGAGAGCCTCGGGACTGGTGCCATTTCGTAAAATCGGGGTAGAGACAACCCGTTACAGAAGGCAGCTCACAACTCACATCATGGTTATGCGGCTAGTAGCGTTGGCCCGGGGGTGCGTGCAGGCTGAATGTCAGCCACCTAACTCGAAGGAAAAACTCGGTAGAGAATCCGTGCTTCAGCGAAAACAGCCGATCCTGAGGGTGGAAGCCTTTTGTTGTGTGCGTGCGTGAGAGCACTGCAAGGGAGTCCAAAGCTATATACGAGTCAGACTCAGGACACATCAAAAGGCAGAGCAAGACTCCCAGTGTGTTTGATTTAGCTAGAACTGCGGCCCTCCTTTTGCATTGAAGTCTAATCGCTAGGGTTCGGACTCGAACAAACAACAGTGTACAGAAACAGTGTTTTAGAGTCCGACGACCTCTCTGTGGGAGGAAGCACTTTTGGATGTACTTTCGTTGAGAGCCACGGGACTGGCTCCATTTCGTAAAATCGGGGTAGAGACAGGCTGGTACAGGAGGTAGCGCACAAATCACATCATGGTTATGGGGCTAGTAGCATTGCCCCGGGGTTGCGTGCAGGCTGAAAGTCAGCCACCTACCTCGACGTAAAAACTCGGGAGAGAATCCGTGCTTCAGCGAAAACAGCCGCTCCTGTGTGTGGAATCATTTTGTTGTGTGCGTGCTTGAGAGCACTACAAGGGATTCCAAAGGTATATAGGAGTGAGACTCAAGACCCAGCAAAAGGCAGAACGAGGCCCCGGTGTGTTTGATTAAGCTAGCACTGAGACCCTCCATTTGCATGGAAGTCTAATCACTAGGGTTCTAACTCGAAGAAACAACAGTGTACAGAGACAGGGTTTTAGCTTCCGACGTCCTCTCTGTGGGAGGAAGCAGTTTAGGGTGTAGTGTGAGTGAGTGCCACGGGACTGGCTCCATTTCGTAAAATCGGGGTAGAGAGAACCCGGTACAGAGGGGAGCACACAAATCACATCATGGTTATGGGGCTAGTAGCGTTGCCCCGTGGGTGCGTGCAGTCTTAATGTCAGCCAGCTAACTCGAAGGAGAAACTCGGTAGAGAATCCGAGCTTCAGCGAAAACAGCCGCTCCTGAGGGTGGAAGCATTTTGTTGTGTGGTGTATGAGAGCACTGCAAGGGAGTCCAAAGCTATATACGAGTGAGAGTCAGACCCCAGCAAAGTTAGAACAAGGCTCCCTGTGTGTATGACTTAGCCAGCACTGCGGCCCTCCATTTGAATTGAAGTCTAATTGCGAGGGTTCTAACTCGAAGAAACAAGAGTGTGCAGAAACAGTGTTTTAGGTTCCGACGACCTCTCTGTGGGTGGAAGCAGTTTAGCGTGTACTGCGTGTGAGAGCCTCGGGACTGGTGCCATTTCGTAAAATCGGGGTAGAGACAACCCGTTACAGAAGGCAGCTCACAACTCACATCATGGTTATGCGGCTAGTAGCATTGGCCCGGGGGTGCGTGCAGGCTGAATGTCAGCCACCTAACTCGAAGGAGAAACTCGGTAGAGAATCCGTGCTTCAGCGAAAACAGCCGCTCCTGAGGGTGGAAGCATTTTGTTGTGTGCGTGTGTGAGAGCACTGCAAGGGAGTCCAAAGCTATATACGAGTGAGAGTCAGACCCCAGCAAAGTTAGAACAAGGCTCCCCGTGTGTATGACTTAGCTAGCACTGAGGCCCTCCATTTGCATGGAAGTCTAATCGCTAGGGTTCTAAGTCGAAGAAACAACAGTGTACAGAGACAGTGTTTTAGCTTCCGACGACCTCTCTGTGGGAGGAAGCAGTTTAGTGTGTGCTTTCGTTGAGAGCCGCGGGACTGGCTCCATTTCGTAAACTCGGGGTAGACACAGGCCGGTATGAAGGCAGCGCACAAATCACATCATGGTTATGGGGCTAATAGCGTTGCCCCCGGGTTGCATGCAGACTGAAAGTCAGCCACCTAACTCGACGGACAAACTCGGTAGAGAATCCGTGCTTCAGCGAAAACAGCCGCTCCTGAGGGTGGAAGCATTTTGTTGTGTGCGTGCCTGAGAGCACTGCAAAGGAGTCCAAAGCTATATACCAGTCAGCCACAGGCCATATCAAAAGGCAGAACAAGACTCCCAGTGTGTTTGATTTAGCTAGCACTGCTGGCTTCTTTTGCATGGAAGTCTACTCGCTAGCGTTCTAACTCGAGGAAACAACAGTGTACAGAAACATTGTTTTAGCTTCCGACGACCTCACTGTGGGAGGAAGCAGTTTAGGGTGTACTGTGGGTGAGAGCCAGGGGATGGGTTCCATTTCGAAAAATCGGGCTAGAGACAGGCCGATACAGAAGGCAGCTCACAAATCACATCATGGTTATGGGTCTACTAGCGTCGCCCCGGGGGTGCGTGCAGGCTGAATATCAGCCACCTAACTAGACGGAAAAACTCGGTAGAGGATCCGTGCTTCAGTGAAAACAGCAGCTCCTGAGGGTGAAAGCATTTTGTTGTGTGCGTGCGTGAGAGCACTGCAAGGGATTCCAAAGGTATATACGAGTGAGACTCAGGCCCCAGCAAAAGGCAGAACAAGACTCCCCGTGTGTTTAATTTAGCCAGCACTGCGTCCCTCCATTTGAATTGAAGTCTAATCGCGAGGGTTCTAACTCGAAGAAACAAGAGTGTGCAGAAACAGTGTTTTAGATTCCGACGACCTCTCTGTGGGTGGAAGCAGTTTAGCGTGTACTGTGTGTGAGAGCCTCGGGACTGGTGCCATTTCGTAAAATCGGGGTAGAGACAACCCGTTACAGAAGGCAGCTCACAACTCACATCATGGTTATGCGGCTAGTAGCGTTGGCCCGGGGGTGCGTGCAGGCTGAATGTCAGCCACCTAACTCGAAGGAAAAACTCGGTAGAGAATCCGTGCTTCAGCGAAAACAGCCGATCCTGAGGGTGGAAGCCTTTTGTTGTGTGCGTGCGTGAGAGCACTGCAAGGGAGTCCAAAGCTATATACGAGTCAGACTCAGGACACATCAAAAGGCAGAGCAAGACTCCCAGTGTGTTTGATTTAGCTAGAACTGCGGCCCTCCTTTTGCATTGAAGTCTAATCGCTAGGGTTCGGACTCGAACAAACAACAGTGTACAGAAACAGTGTTTTAGAGTCCGACGACCTCTCTGTGGGAGGAAGCACTTTTGGATGTACTTTCGTTGAGAGCCACGGGACTGGCTCCATTTCGTAAAATCGGGGTAGAGACAGGCTGGTACAGGAGGTAGCGCACAAATCACATCATGGTTATGGGGCTAGTAGCATTGCCCCGGGGTTGCGTGCAGGCTGAAAGTCAGCCACCTACCTCGACGTAAAAACTCGGGAGAGAATCCGTGCTTCAGCGAAAACAGCCGCTCCTGTGTGTGGAATCATTTTGTTGTGTGCGTGCTTGAGAGCACTACAAGGGATTCCAAAGGTATATAGGAGTGAGACTCAAGACCCAGCAAAAGGCAGAACGAGGCCCCGGTGTGTTTGATTAAGCTAGCACTGAGACCCTCCATTTGCATGGAAGTCTAATCACTAGGGTTCTAACTCGAAGAAACAACAGTGTACAGAGACAGGGTTTTAGCTTCCGACGTCCTCTCTGTGGGAGGAAGCAGTTTAGGGTGTAGTGTGAGTGAGTGCCACGGGACTGGCTCCATTTCGTAAAATCGGGGTAGAGAGAACCCGGTACAGAGGGGAGCACACAAATCACATCATGGTTATGGGGCTAGTAGCGTTGCCCCGTGGGTGCGTGCAGTCTTAATGTCAGCCAGCTAACTCGAAGGAGAAACTCGGTAGAGAATCCGAGCTTCAGCGAAAACAGCCGCTCCTGAGGGTGGAAGCATTTTGTTGTGTGGTGTATGAGAGCACTGCAAGGGAGTCCAAAGCTATATACGAGTGAGAGTCAGACCCCAGCAAAGTTAGAACAAGGCTCCCTGTGTGTATGACTTAGCCAGCACTGCGGCCCTCCATTTGAATTGAAGTCTAATTGCGAGGGTTCTAACTCGAAGAAACAAGAGTGTGCAGAAACAGTGTTTTAGGTTCCGACGACCTCTCTGTGGGTGGAAGCAGTTTAGCGTGTACTGCGTGTGAGAGCCTCGGGACTGGTGCCATTTCGTAAAATCGGGGTAGAGACAACCCGTTACAGAAGGCAGCTCACAACTCACATCATGGTTATGCGGCTAGTAGCATTGGCCCGGGGGTGCGTGCAGGCTGAATGTCAGCCACCTAACTCGAAGGAGAAACTCGGTAGAGAATCCGTGCTTCAGCGAAAACAGCCGCTCCTGAGGGTGGAAGCATTTTGTTGTGTGCGTGTGTGAGAGCACTGCAAGGGAGTCCAAAGCTATATACGAGTGAGAGTCAGACCCCAGCAAAGTTAGAACAAGGCTCCCCGTGTGTATGACTTAGCTAGCACTGAGGCCCTCCATTTGCATGGAAGTCTAATCGCTAGGGTTCTAAGTCGAAGAAACAACAGTGTACAGAGACAGTGTTTTAGCTTCCGACGACCTCTCTGTGGGAGGAAGCAGTTTAGTGTGTGCTTTCGTTGAGAGCCGCGGGACTGGCTCCATTTCGTAAACTCGGGGTAGACACAGGCCGGTATGAAGGCAGCGCACAAATCACATCATGGTTATGGGGCTAATAGCGTTGCCCCCGGGTTGCATGCAGACTGAAAGTCAGCCACCTAACTCGACGGACAAACTCGGTAGAGAATCCGTGCTTCAGCGAAAACAGCCGCTCCTGAGGGTGGAAGCATTTTGTTGTGTGCGTGCCTGAGAGCACTGCAAAGGAGTCCAAAGCTATATACCAGTCAGCCACAGGCCATATCAAAAGGCAGAACAAGACTCCCAGTGTGTTTGATTTAGCTAGCACTGCTGGCTTCTTTTGCATGGAAGTCTACTCGCTAGCGTTCTAACTCGAGGAAACAACAGTGTACAGAAACATTGTTTTAGCTTCCGACGACCTCACTGTGGGAGGAAGCAGTTTAGGGTGTACTGTGGGTGAGAGCCAGGGGATGGGTTCCATTTCGAAAAATCGGGCTAGAGACAGGCCGATACAGAAGGCAGCTCACAAATCACATCATGGTTATGGGTCTCCTAGCGTCGCCCCGGGGGTGCGTGCAGGCTGAATATCAGCCACCTAACTAGACGGAAAAACTCGGTAGAGGATCCGTGCTTCAGTGAAAACAGCAGCTCCTGAGGGTGAAAGCATTTTGTTGTGTGCGTGCGTGAGAGCACTGCAAGGGATTCCAAAGGTATATACGAGTGAGACTCAGGCCCCAGCAAAAGGCAGAACAAGACTCCCCGTGTGTTTAATTTAGCCAGCACTGCGTCCCTCCATTTGAATTGAAGTCTAATCGCGAGGGTTCTAACTCGAAGAAACAAGAGTGTGCAGAAACAGTGTTTTAGATTCCGACGACCTCTCTGTGGGTGGAAGCAGTTTAGCGTGTACTGTGTGTGAGAGCCTCGGGACTGGTGCCATTTCGTAAAATCGGGGTAGAGACAACCCGTTACAGAAGGCAGCTCACAACTCACATCATGGTTATGCGGCTAGTAGCGTTGGCCCGGGGGTGCGTGCAGGCTGAATGTCAGCCACCTAACTCGAAGGAAAAACTCGGTAGAGAATCCGTGCTTCAGCGAAAACAGCCGATCCTGAGGGTGGAAGCCTTTTGTTGTGTGCGTGTGTGAGAGCACTGCAAGGGAGTCCAAAGCTATATACGAGTCAGACTCAGGACACATCAAAAGGCAGAGCAAGACTCCCAGTGTGTTTGATTTAGCTAGAACTGCGGCCCTCCTTTTGCATTGAAGTCTAATCGCTAGGGTTCGGACTCGAACAAACAACAGTGTACAGAAACAGTGTTTTAGAGTCCGACGACCTCTCTGTGGGAGGAAGCACTTTTGGGTGTACTTTCGTTGAGAGCCACGGGACTGGCTCCATTTCGTAAAATCGGGGTAGAGACAGGCTGGTACAGGAGGTAGCGCACAAATCACATCATGGTTATGGGGCTAGTAGCATTGCCCCGGGGTTGCGTGCAGGCTGAAAGTCAGCCACCTACCTCGACGTAAAAACTCGGGAGAGAATCCGTGCTTCAGCGAAAACAGCCGCTCCTGTGGGTGGAATCATTTTGTTGTGTGCGTGCTTGAGAGCACTAGAAGGGATTCCAAAGGTATATAGGAGTGAGACTCAGGACCCAGCAAAAGGCAGAACGAGGCCCCCGTGTGTTTGATTAAGCTAGCACTGAGACCCTCCATTTGCATGGAAGTCTAATCACTAGGGTTCTAACTCGAAGAAACAACAGTGTACAGAGACAGGGTTTTAGCTTCCGACGTCCTCTCTGTGGGAGGAAGCAGTTTAGGGTGTAGTGTGAGTGAGTGCCACGGGACTGGCTCCATTTCGTAAAATCGGGGTAGAGAGAACCCGGTACAGAGGGGAGCACACAAATCACATCATGGTTATGGGGCTAGTAGCGTTGCCCCGTGGGTGCGTGCAGTCTTAATGTCAGCCAGCTAACTCGAAGGAGAAACTCGGTAGAGAATCCGAGCTTCAGCGAAAACAGCCGCTCCTGAGGGTGGAAGCATTTTGTTGTGTGGTGTATGAGAGCACTGCAAGGGAGTCCAAAGCTATATACGAGTGAGAGTCAGACCCCAGCAAAGTTAGAACAAGGCTCCCTGTGTGTATGACTTAGCCAGCACTGCGGCCCTCCATTTGAATTGAAGTCTAATTGCGAGGGTTCTAACTCGAAGAAACAAGAGTGTGCAGAAACAGTGTTTTAGGTTCCGACGACCTCTCTGTGGGTGGAAGCAGTTTAGCGTGTACTGCGTGTGAGAGCCTCGGGACTGGTGCCATTTCGTAAAATCGGGGTAGAGACAACCCGTTACAGAAGGCAGCTCACAACTCACATCATGGTTATGCGGCTAGTAGCATTGGCCCGGGGGTGCGTGCAGGCTGAATGTCAGCCACCTAACTCGAAGGAGAAACTCGGTAGAGAATCCGTGCTTCAGCGAAAACAGCCGCTCCTGAGGGTGGAAGCATTTTGTTGTGTGCGTGTGTGAGAGCACTGCAAGGGAGTCCAAAGCTATATACGAGTGAGAGTCAGACCCCAGCAAAGTTAGAACAAGGCTCCCCGTGTGTATGACTTAGCTAGCACTGAGGCCCTCCATTTGCATGGAAGTCTAATCGCTAGGGTTCTAAGTCGAAGAAACAACAGTGTACAGAGACAGTGTTTTAGCTTCCGACGACCTCTCTGTGGGAGGAAGCAGTTTAGTGTGTGCTTTCGTTGAGAGCCGCGGGACTGGCTCCATTTCGTAAACTCGGGGTAGACACAGGCTGGTATGAAGGCAGCGCACAAATCACATCATGGTTATGGGGCTAATAGCGTTGCCCCCGGGTTGCATGCAGACTGAAAGTCAGCCACCTAACTCGACGGACAAACTCGGTAGAGAATCCGTGCTTCAGCGAAAACAGCCGCTCCTGAGGGTGGAAGCATTTTGTTGTGTGCGTGCCTGAGAGCACTGCAAAGGAGTCCAAAGCTATATACCAGTCAGCCACAGGCCATATCAAAAGGCAGAACAAGACTCCCAGTGTGTTTGATTTAGCTAGCACTGCTGGCTTCTTTTGCATGGAAGTCTACTCGCTAGCGTTCTAACTCGAGGAAACAACAGTGTACAGAAACATTGTTTTAGCTTCCGACGACCTCACTGTGGGAGGAAGCAGTTTAGGGTGTACTGTGGGTGAGAGCCAGGGGATGGGTTCCATTTCGAAAAATCGGGCTAGAGACAGGCCGATACAGAAGGCAGCTCACAAATCACATCATGGTTATGGGTCTCCTAGCGTCGCCCCGGGGGTGCGTGCAGGCTGAATATCAGCCACCTAACTAGACGGAAAAACTCGGTAGAGGATCCGTGCTTCAGTGAAAACAGCAGCTCCTGAGGGTGAAAGCATTTTGTTGTGTGCGTGCGTGAGAGCACTGCAAGGGATTCCAAAGGTATATACGAGTGAGACTCAGGCCCCAGCAAAAGGCAGAACAAGACTCCCCGTGTGTTTAATTTAGCCAGCACTGCGTCCCTCCATTTGAATTGAAGTCTAATCGCGAGGGTTCTAACTCGAAGAAACAAGAGTGTGCAGAAACAGTGTTTTAGATTCCGACGACCTCTCTGTGGGTGGAAGCAGTTTAGCGTGTACTGTGTGTGAGAGCCTCGGGACTGGTGCCATTTCGTAAAATCGGGGTAGAGACAACCCGTTACAGAAGGCAGCTCACAACTCACATCATGGTTATGCGGCTAGTAGCGTTGGCCCGGGGGTGCGTGCAGGCTGAATGTCAGCCACCTAACTCGAAGGAAAAACTCGGTAGAGAATCCGTGCTTCAGCGAAAACAGCCGATCCTGAGGGTGGAAGCCTTTTGTTGTGTGCGTGCGTGAGAGCACTGCAAGGGAGTCCAAAGCTATATACGAGTCAGACTCAGGACACATCAAAAGGCAGAGCAAGACTCCCAGTGTGTTTGATTTAGCTAGAACTGCGGCCCTCCTTTTGCATTGAAGTCTAATCGCTAGGGTTCGGACTCGAACAAACAACAGTGTACAGAAACAGTGTTTTAGAGTCCGACGACCTCTCTGTGGGAGGAAGCACTTTTGGGTGTACTTTCGTTGAGAGCCACGGGACTGGCTCCATTTCGTAAAATCGGGGTAGAGACAGGCTGGTACAGGAGGTAGCGCACAAATCACATCATGGTTATGGGGCTAGTAGCATTGCCCCGGGGTTGCGTGCAGGCTGAAAGTCAGCCACCTACCTCGACGTAAAAACTCGGGAGAGAATCCGTGCTTCAGCGAAAACAGCCGCTCCTGTGGGTGGAATCATTTTGTTGTGTGCGTGCTTGAGAGCACTACAAGGGATTCCAAAGGTATATAGGAGTGAGACTCAGGACCCAGCAAAAGGCAGAACGAGGCCCCCGTGTGTTTGATTAAGCTAGCACTGAGACCCTCCATTTGCATGGAAGTCTAATCACTAGGGTTCTAACTCGAAGAAACAACAGTGTACAGAGACAGGGTTTTAGCTTCCGACGTCCTCTCTGTGGGAGGAAGCAGTTTAGGGTGTAGTGTGAGTGAGTGCCACGGGACTGGCTCCATTTCGTAAAATCGGGGTAGAGAGAACCCGGTACAGAGGGGAGCACACAAATCACATCATGGTTATGGGGCTAGTAGCGTTGCCCCGTGGGTGCGTGCAGTCTTAATGTCAGCCAGCTAACTCGAAGGAGAAACTCGGTAGAGAATCCGTGCTTCAGCGAAAACAGCCGCTCCTGAGGGTGGAAGCATTTTGTTGTGTGGTGTATGAGAGCACTGCAAGGGAGTCCAAAGCTATATACGAGTGAGAGTCAGACCCCAGCAAAGTTAGAACAAGGCTCCCTGTGTGTATGACTTAGCCAGCACTGCGGCCCTCCATTTGAATTGAAGTCTAATTGCGAGGGTTCTAACTCGAAGAAACAAGAGTGTGCAGAAACAGTGTTTTAGGTTCCGACGACCTCTCTGTGGGTGGAAGCAGTTTAGCGTGTACTGCGTGTGAGAGCCTCGGGACTGGTGCCATTTCGTAAAATCGGGGTAGAGACAACCCGTTACAGAAGGCAGCTCACAACTCACATCATGGTTATGCGGCTAGTAGCATTGGCCCGGGGGTGCGTGCAGGCTGAATGTCAGCCACCTAACTCGAAGGAGAAACTCGGTAGAGAATCCGTGCTTCAGCGAAAACAGCCGCTCCTGAGGGTGGAAGCATTTTGTTGTGTGCGTGTGTGAGAGCACTGCAAGGGAGTCCAAAGCTATATACGAGTGAGAGTCAGACCCCAGCAAAGTTAGAACAAGGCTCCCCGTGTGTATGACTTAGCTAGCACTGAGGCCCTCCATTTGCATGGAAGTCTAATCGCTAGGGTTCTAAGTCGAAGAAACAACAGTGTACAGAGACAGTGTTTTAGCTTCCGACGACCTCTCTGTGGGAGGAAGCAGTTTAGTGTGTGCTTTCGTTGAGAGCCGCGGGACTGGCTCCATTTCCTAAACTCGGGGTAGACACAGGCCGGTATGAAGGCAGCGCACAAATCACATCATGGTTATGGGGCTAATAGCGTTGCCCCCGGGTTGCATGCAGACTGAAAGTCAGCCACCTAACTCGACGGACAAACTCGGTAGAGAATCCGTGCTTCAGCGAAAACAGCCGCTCCTGAGGGTGGAAGCATTTTGTTGTGTGCGTGCCTGAGAGCACTGCAAAGGAGTCCAAAGCTATATACCAGTCAGCCACAGGCCATATCAAAAGGCAGAACAAGACTCCCAGTGTGTTTGATTTAGCTAGCACTGCTGGCTTCTTTTGCATGGAAGTCTACTCGCTAGCGTTCTAACTCGAGGAAACAACAGTGTACAGAAACATTGTTTTAGCTTCCGATGACCTCACTGTGGGAGGAAGCAGTTTAGGGTGTACTGTGGGTGAGAGCCAGGGGATGGGTTCCATTTCGAAAAATCGGGCTAGAGACAGGCCGATACAGAAGGCAGCTCACAAATCACATCATGGTTATGGGTCTCCTAGCGTCGCCCCGGGGGTGCGTGCAGGCTGAATATCAGCCACCTAACTAGACGGAAAAACTCGGTAGAGGATCCGTGCTTCAGTGAAAACAGCAGCTCCTGAGGGTGAAAGCATTTTGTTGTGTGCGTGCGTGAGAGCACTGCAAGGGATTCCAAAGGTATATACGAGTGAGACTCAGGCCCCAGCAAAAGGCAGAACAAGACTCCCCGTGTGTTTAATTTAGCCAGCACTGCGGCCCTCCATTTGAATTGAAGTCTAATCGCGAGGGTTCTAACTCGAAGAAACAAGAGTGTGCAGAAACAGTGTTTTAGATTCCGACGACCTCTCTGTGGGTGGAAGCAGTTTAGCGTGTACTGTGTGTGAGAGCCTCGGGACTGGTGCCATTTCGTAAAATCGGGGTAGAGACAACCCGTTACAGAAGGCAGCTCACAACTCACATCATGGTTATGCGGCTAGTAGCGTTGGCCCGGGGGTGCGTGCAGGCTGAATGTCAGCCACCTAACTCGAAGGAAAAACTCGGTAGAGAATCCGTGCTTCAGCGAAAACAGCCGATCCTGAGGGTGGAAGCCTTTTGTTGTGTGCGTGCGTGAGAGCACTGCAAGGGAGTCCAAAGCTATATACGAGTCAGACTCAGGACACATCAAAAGGCAGAGCAAGACTCCCAGTGTGTTTGATTTAGCTAGAACTGCGGCCCTCCTTTTGCATTGAAGTCTAATCGCTAGGGTTCGGACTCGAACAAACAACAGTGTACAGAAACAGTGTTTTAGAGTCCGACGACATCTCTCTGGGAGGAAGCACTTTTGGGTGTACTTTCGTTGAGAGCCACGGGACTGGCTCCATTTCGTAAAATCGGGGTAGAGACAGGCTGGTACAGGAGGTAGCGCACAAATCACATCATGGTTATGGGGCTAGTAGCATTGCCCCGGGGTTGCGTGCAGGCTGAAAGTCAGCCACCTACCTCGACGTAAAAACTCGGGAGAGAATCCGTGCTTCAGCGAAAACAGCCGCTCCTGTGTGTGGAATCATTTTGTTGTGTGCGTGCTTGAGAGCACTACAAGGGATTCCAAAGGTATATAGGAGTGAGACTCAGGACCCAGCAAAAGGCAGAACGAGGCCCCCGTGTGTTTGATTAAGCTAGCACTGAGACCCTCCATTTGCATGGAAGTCTAATCACTAGGGTTCTAACTCGAAGAAACAACAGTGTACAGAGACAGGGTTTTAGCTTCCGACGTCCTCTCTGTGGGAGGAAGCAGTTTAGGGTGTAGTGTGAGTGAGTGCCACGGGACTGGCTCCATTTCGTAAAATCGGGGTAGAGAGAACCCGGTACAGAGGGGAGCACACAAATCACATCATGGTTATGGGGCTAGTAGCGTTGCCCCGTGGGTGCGTGCAGTCTTAATGTCAGCCAGCTAACTCGAAGGAGAAACTCGGTAGAGAATCCGAGCTTCAGCGAAAACAGCCGCTCCTGAGGGTGGAAGCATTTTGTTGTGTGGTGTATGAGAGCACTGCAAGGGAGTCCAAAGCTATATACGAGTGAGAGTCAGACCCCAGCAAAGTTAGAACAAGGCTCCCTGTGTGTATGACTTAGCCAGCACTGCGGCCCTCCATTTGAATTGAAGTCTAATTGCGAGGGTTCTAACTCGAAGAAACAAGAGTGTGCAGAAACAGTGTTTTAGGTTCCGACGACCTCTCTGTGGGTGGAAGCAGTTTAGCGTGTACTGCGTGTGAGAGCCTCGGGACTGGTGCCATTTCGTAAAATCGGGGTAGAGACAACCCGTTACAGAAGGCAGCTCACAACTCACATCATGGTTATGCGGCTAGTAGCATTGGCCCGGGGGTGCGTGCAGGCTGAATGTCAGCCACCTAACTCGAAGGAGAAACTCGGTAGAGAATCCGTGCTTCAGCGAAAACAGCCGCTCCTGAGGGTGGAAGCATTTTGTTGTGTGCGTGTGTGAGAGCACTGCAAGGGAGTCCAAAGCTATATACGAGTGAGAGTCAGACCCCAGCAAAGTTAGAACAAGGCTCCCCGTGTGTATGACTTAGCTAGCACTGAGGCCCTCCATTTGCATGGAAGTCTAATCGCTAGGGTTCTAAGTCGAAGAAACAACAGTGTACAGAGACAGTGTTTTAGCTTCCGACGACCTCTCTGTGGGAGGAAGCAGTTTAGTGTGTGCTTTCGTTGAGAGCCGCGGGACTGGCTCCATTTCGTAAACTCGGGGTAGACACAGGCCGGTATGAAGGCAGCGCACAAATCACATCATGGTTATGGGGCTAATAGCATTGCCCCCGGGTTGCATGCAGACTGAAAGTCAGCCACCTAACTCGACGGACAAACTCGGTAGAGAATCCGTGCTTCAGCGAAAACAGCCGCTCCTGAGGGTGGAAGCATTTTGTTGTGTGCGTGCCTGAGAGCACTGCAAAGGAGTCCAAAGCTATATACCAGTCAGCCACAGGCCATATCAAAAGGCAGAACAAGACTCCCAGTGTGTTTGATTTAGCTAGCACTGCTGGCTTCTTTTGCATGGAAGTCTACTCGCTAGCGTTCTAACTCGAGGAAACAACAGTGTACAGAAACATTGTTTTAGCTTCCGACGACCTCACTGTGGGAGGAAGCAGTTTAGGGTGTACTGTGGGTGAGAGCCAGGGGATGGGTTCCATTTCGAAAAATCGGGCTAGAGACAGGCCGATACAGAAGGCAGCTCACAAATCACATCATGGTTATGGGTCTCCTAGCGTCGCCCCGGGGGTGCGTGCAGGCTGAATATCAGCCACCTAACTAGACGGAAAAACTCGGTAGAGGATCCGTGCTTCAGTGAAAACAGCAGCTCCTGAGGGTGAAAGCATTTTGTTGTGTGCGTGCGTGAGAGCACTGCAAGGGATTCCAAAGGTATATACGAGTGAGACTCAGGCCCCAGCAAAAGGCAGAACAAGACTCCCCGTGTGTTTAATTTAGCCAGCACTGCGTCCCTCCATTTGAATTGAAGTCTAATCGCGAGGGTTCTAACTCGAAGAAACAAGAGTGTGCAGAAACAGTGTTTTAGATTCCGACGACCTCTCTGTGGGTGGAAGCAGTTTAGCGTGTACTGTGTGTGAGAGCCTCGGGACTGGTGCCATTTCGTAAAATCGGGGTAGAGACAACCCGTTACAGAAGGCAGCTCACAACTCACATCATGGTTATGCGGCTAGTAGCGTTGGCCCGGGGGTGCGTGCAGGCTGAATGTCAGCCACCTAACTCGAAGGAAAAACTCGGTAGAGAATCCGTGCTTCAGCGAAAACAGCCGATCCTGAGGGTGGAAGCCTTTTGTTGTGTGCGTGCGTGAGAGCACTGCAAGGGAGTCCAAAGCTATATACGAGTCAGACTCAGGACACATCAAAAGGCAGAGCAAGACTCCCAGTGTGTTTGATTTAGCTAGAACTGCGGCCCTCCTTTTGCATTGAAGTCTAATCGCTAGGGTTCGGACTCGAACAAACAACAGTGTACAGAAACAGTGTTTTAGAGTCCGACGACCTCTCTGTGGGAGGAAGCACTTTTGGGTGTACTTTCGTTGAGAGCCACGGGACTGGCTCCATTTCGTAAAATCGGGGTAGAGACAGGCTGGTACAGGAGGTAGCGCACAAATCACATCATGGTTATGGGGCTAGTAGCATTGCCCTGGGGTTGCGTGCAGGCTGAAAGTCAGCCACCTACCTCGACGTAAAAACTCGGGAGAGAATCCGTGCTTCAGCGAAAACAGCCGCTCCTGTGGGTGGAATCATTTTGTTGTGTGCGTGCTTGAGAGCACTACAAGGGATTCCAAAGGTATATAGGAGTGAGACTCAAGACCCAGCAAAAGGCAGAACGAGGCCCCGGTGTGTTTGATTAAGCTAGCACTGAGACCCTCCATTTGCATGGAAGTCTAATCACTAGGGTTCTAACTCGAAGAAACAACAGTGTACAGAGACAGGGTTTTAGCTTCCGACGTCCTCTCTGTGGGAGGAAGCAGTTTAGGGTGTAGTGTGAGTGAGTGCCACGGGACTGGCTCCATTTCGTAAAATCGGGGTAGAGAGAACCCGGTACAGAGGGGAGCACACAAATCACATCATGATTATGGGGCTAGTAGCGTTGCCCCGTGGGTGCGTGCAGTCTTAATGTCAGCCAGCTAACTCGAAGGAGAAACTCGGTAGAGAATCCGTGCTTCAGCGAAAACAGCCGCTCCTGAGGGTGGAAGCATTTTGTTGTGTGGTGTATGAGAGCACTGCAAGGGAGTCCAAAGCTATATACGAGTGAGAGTCAGACCCCAGCAAAGTTAGAACAAGGCTCCCTGTGTGTATGACTTAGCCAGCACTGCGGCCCTCCATTTGAATTGAAGTCTAATTGCGAGGGTTCTAACTCGAAGAAACAAGAGTGTGCAGAAACAGTGTTTTAGGTTCCGACGACCTCTCTGTGGGTGGAAGCAGTTTAGCGTGTACTGCGTGTGAGAGCCTCGGGACTGGTGCCATTTCGTAAAATCGGGGTAGAGACAACCCGTTACAGAAGGCAGCTCACAACTCACATCATGGTTATGCGGCTAGTAGCATTGGCCCGGGGGTGCGTGCAGGCTGAATGTCAGCCACCTAACTCGAAGGAGAAACTCGGTAGAGAATCCGTGCTTCAGCGAAAACAGCCGCTCCTGAGGGTGGAAGCATTTTGTTGTGTGCGTGTGTGAGAGCACTGCAAGGGAGTCCAAAGCTATATACGAGTGAGAGTCAGACCCCAGCAAAGTTAGAACAAGGCTCCCCGTGTGTATGACTTAGCTAGCACTGAGGCCCTCCATTTGCATGGAAGTCTAATCGCTAGGGTTCTAAGTCGAAGAAACAACAGTGTACAGAGACAGTGTTTTAGCTTCCGACGACCTCTCTGTGGGAGGAAGCAGTTTAGTGTGTGCTTTCGTTGAGAGCCGCGGGACTGGCTCCATTTCGTAAACTCGGGGTAGACACAGGCCGGTATGAAGGCAGCGCACAAATCACATCATGGTTATGGGGCTAATAGCGTTGCCCCCGGGTTGCATGCAGACTGAAAGTCAGCCACCTAACTCGACGGACAAACTCGGTAGAGAATCCGTGCTTCAGCGAAAACAGCCGCTCCTGAGGGTGGAAGCATTTTGTTGTGTGCGTGCCTGAGAGCACTGCAAAGGAGTCCAAAGCTATATACCAGTCAGCCACAGGCCATATCAAAAGGCAGAACAAGACTCCCAGTGTGTTTGATTTAGCTAGCACTGCTGGCTTCTTTTGCATGGAAGTCTACTCGCTAGCGTTCTAACTCGAGGAAACAACAGTGTACAGAAACATTGTTTTAGCTTCCGACGACCTCACTGTGGGAGGAAGCAGTTTAGGGTGTACTGTGGGTGAGAGCCAGGGGATGGGTTCCATTTCGAAAAATCGGGCTAGAGACAGGCCGATACAGAAGGCAGCTCACAAATCACATCATGGTTATGGGTCTCCTAGCGTCGCCCCGGGGGTGCGTGCAGGCTGAATATCAGCCACCTAACTAGACGGAAAAACTCGGTAGAGGATCCGTGCTTCAGTGAAAACAGCAGCTCCTGAGGGTGAAAGCATTTTGTTGTGTGCGTGCGTGAGAGCACTGCAAGGGATTCCAAAGGTATATACGAGTGAGACTCAGGCCCCAGCAAAAGGCAGAACAAGACTCCCCGTGTGTTTAATTTAGCCAGCACTGCGTCCCTCCATTTGAATTGAAGTCTAATCGCGAGGGTTCTAACTCGAAGAAACAAGAGTGTGCAGAAACAGTGTTTTAGATTCCGACGACCTCTCTGTGGGTGGAAGCAGTTTAGCGTGTACTGTGTGTGAGAGCCTCGGGACTGGTGCCATTTCGTAAAATCGGGGTAGAGACAACCCGTTACAGAAGGCAGCTCACAACTCACATCATGGTTATGCGGCTAGTAGCGTTGGCCCGGGGGTGCGTGCAGGCTGAATGTCAGCCACCTAACTCGAAGGAAAAACTCGGTAGAGAATCCGTGCTTCAGCGAAAACAGCCGATCCTGAGGGTGGAAGCCTTTTGTTGTGTGCGTGTGTGAGAGCACTGCAAGGGAGTCCAAAGCTATATACGAGTCAGACTCAGGACACATCAAAAGGCAGAGCAAGACTCCCAGTGTGTTTGATTTAGCTAGAACTGCGGCCCTCCTTTTGCATTGAAGTCTAATCGCTAGGGTTCGGACTCGAACAAACAACAGTGTACAGAAACAGTGTTTTAGAGTCCGACGACCTCTCTGTGGGAGGAAGCACTTTTGGGTGTACTTTCGTTGAGAGCCACGGGACTGGCTCCATTTCGTAAAATCGGGGTAGAGACAGGCTGGTACAGGAGGTAGCGCACAAATCACATCATGGTTATGGGGCTAGTAGCATTGCCCCGGGGTTGCGTGCAGGCTGAAAGTCAGCCACCTAACTCGACGTAAAAACTCGGGAGAGAATCCGTGCTTCAGCGAAAACAGCCGCTCCTGTGGGTGGAATCATTTTGTTGTGTGCGTGCTTGAGAGCACTACAAGGGATTCCAAAGGTATATAGGAGTGAGACTCAGGACCCAGCAAAAGGCAGAACGAGGCCCCCGTGTGTTTGATTAAGCTAGCACTGAGACCCTCCATTTGCATGGAAGTCTAATCACTAGGGTTCTAACTCGAAGAAACAACAGTGTACAGAGACAGGGTTTTAGCTTCCGACGTCCTCTCTGTGGGAGGAAGCAGTTTAGGGTGTAGTGTGAGTGAGTGCCACGGGACTGGCTCCATTTCGTAAAATCGGGGTAGAGAGAACCCGGTACAGAGGGGAGCACACAAATCACATCATGGTTATGGGGCTAGTAGCGTTGCCCCGTGGGTGCGTGCAGTCTTAATGTCAGCCAGCTAACTCGAAGGAGAAACTCGGTAGAGAATCCGTGCTTCAGCGAAAACAGCCGCTCCTGAGGGTGGAAGCATTTTGTTGTGTGGTGTATGAGAGCACTGCAAGGGAGTCCAAAGCTATATACGAGTGAGAGTCAGACCCCAGCAAAGTTAGAACAAGGCTCCCTGTGTGTATGACTTAGCCAGCACTGCGGCCCTCCATTTGAATTGAAGTCTAATTGCGAGGGTTCTAACTCGAAGAAACAAGAGTGTGCAGAAACAGTGTTTTAGGTTCCGACGACCTCTCTGTGGGTGGAAGCAGTTTAGCGTGTACTGCGTGTGAGAGCCTCGGGACTGGTGCCATTTCGTAAAATCGGGGTAGAGACAACCCGTTACAGAAGGCAGCTCACAACTCACATCATGGTTATGCGGCTAGTAGCATTGGCCCGGGGGTGCGTGCAGGCTGAATGTCAGCCACCTAACTCGAAGGAGAAACTCGGTAGAGAATCCGTGCTTCAGCGAAAACAGCCGATCCTGAGGGTGGAAGCATTTTGTTGTGTGCGTGTGTGAGAGCACTGCAAGGGAGTCCAAAGCTATATACGAGTGAGAGTCAGACCCCAGCAAAGTTAGAACAAGGCTCCCCGTGTGTATGACTTAGCTAGCACTGAGGCCCTCCATTTGCATGGAAGTCTAATCGCTAGGGTTCTAAGTCGAAGAAACAACAGTGTACAGAGACAGTGTTTTAGCTTCCGACGACCTCTCTGTGGGAGGAAGCAGTTTAGTGTGTGCTTTCGTTGAGAGCCGCGGGACTGGCTCCATTTCGTAAACTCGGGGTAGACACAGGCCGGTATGAAGGCAGCGCACAAATCACATCATGGTTATGGGGCTAATAGCGTTGCCCCCGGGTTGCATGCAGACTGAAAGTCAGCCACCTAACTCGACGGACAAACTCGGTAGAGAATCCGTGCTTCAGCGAAAACAGCCGCTCCTGAGGGTGGAAGCATTTTGTTGTGTGCGTGCCTGAGAGCACTGCAAAGGAGTCCAAAGCTATATACCAGTCAGCCACAGGCCATATCAAAAGGCAGAACAAGACTCCCAGTGTGTTTGATTTAGCTAGCACTGCTGGCTTCTTTTGCATGGAAGTCTACTCGCTAGCGTTCTAACTCGAGGAAACAACAGTGTACAGAAACATTGTTTTAGCTTCCGACGACCTCACTGTGGGAGGAAGCAGTTTAGGGTGTACTGTGGGTGAGAGCCAGGGGATGGGTTCCATTTCGAAAAATCGGGCTAGAGACAGGCCGATACAGAAGGCAGCTCACAAATCACATCATGGTTATGGGTCTACTAGCGTCGCCCCGGGGGTGCGTGCAGGCTGAATATCAGCCACCTAACTAGACGGAAAAACTCGGTAGAGGATCCGTGCTTCAGTGAAAACAGCAGCTCCTGAGGGTGAAAGCATTTTGTTGTGTGCGTGCGTGAGAGCACTGCAAGGGATTCCAAAGGTATATACGAGTGAGACTCAGGCCCCAGCAAAAGGCAGAACAAGACTCCCCGTGTGTTTAATTTAGCCAGCACTGCGTCCCTCCATTTGAATTGAAGTCTAATCGCGAGGGTTCTAACTCGAAGAAACAAGAGTGTGCAGAAACAGTGTTTTAGATTCCGACGACCTCTCTGTGGGTGGAAGCAGTTTAGCGTGTACTGTGTGTGAGAGCCTCGGGACTGGTGCCATTTCGTAAAATCGGGGTAGAGACAACCCGTTACAGAAGGCAGCTCACAACTCACATCATGGTTATGCGGCTAGTAGTGTTGGCCCAGGGGTGCGTGCAGGCTGAATGTCAGCCACCTAACTCGAAGGAAAAACTCGGTAGAGAATCCGTGCTTCAGCGAAAACAGCCGATCCTGAGGGTGGAAGCCTTTTGTTGTGTGCGTGCGTGAGAGCACTGCAAGGGAGTCCAAAGCTATATACGAGTCAGACTCAGGACACATCAAAAGGCAGAGCAAGACTCCCAGTGTGTTTGATTTAGCTAGAACTGCGGCCCTCCTTTTGCATTGAAGTCTAATCGCTAGGGTTCGGACTCGAACAAACAACAGTGTACAGAAACAGTGTTTTAGAGTCCGACGACCTCTCTGTGGGAGGTAGCACTTTTGGGTGTACTTTCGTTGAGAGCCACGGGACTGGCTCCATTTCGTAAAATCGGGGTAGAGACAGGCTGGTACAGGAGGTAGCGCACAAATCACATCATGGTTATGGGGCTAGTAGCATTGCCCCGGGGTTGCGTGCAGGCTGAAAGTCAGCCACCTACCTCGACGTAAAAACTCGGGAGAGAATCCGTGCTTCAGTGAAAACAGCCGCTCCTGTGTGTGGAATCATTTTGTTGTGTGCGTGCTTGAGAGCACTACAAGGGATTCCAAAGGTATATAGGAGTGAGACTCAGGACCCAGCAAAAGGCAGAACGAGGCCCCCGTGTGTTTGATTAAGCTAGCACTGAGACCCTCCATTTGCATGGAAGTCTAATCACTAGGGTTCTAACTCGAAGAAACAACAGTGTACAGAGACAGGGTTTTAGCTTCCGACGTCCTCTCTGTGGGAGGAAGCAGTTTAGGGTGTAGTGTGAGTGAGTGCCACGGGACTGGCTCCATTTCGTAAAATCGGGGTAGAGAGAACCCGGTACAGAGGGGAGCACACAAATCACATCATGGTTATGGGGCTAGTAGCGTTGCCCCGTGGGTGCGTGCAGTCTTAATGTCAGCCAGCTAACTCGAAGGAGAAACTCGGTAGAGAATCCGAGCTTCAGCGAAAACAGCCGCTCCTGAGGGTGGAAGCATTTTGTTGTGTGGTGTATGAGAGCACTGCAAGGGAGTCCAAAGCTATATACGAGTGAGAGTCAGACCCCAGCAAAGTTAGAACAAGGCTCCCTGTGTGTATGACTTAGCCAGCACTGCGGCCCTCCATTTGAATTGAAGTCTAATCGCGAGGGTTCTAACTCGAAGAAACAAGAGTGTGCAGAAACAGTGTTTTAGGTTCCGACGACCTCTCTGTGGGTGGAAGCAGTTTAGCGTGTACTGTGTGTGAGAGCCTCGGGACTGGTGCCATTTCGTAAAATCGGGGTAGAGACAACCCGTTACAGAAGGCAGCTCACAACTCACATCATGGTTATGCGGCTAGTAGCATTGGCCCGGGGGTGCGTGCAGGCTGAATGTCAGCCACCTAACTCGAAGGAGAAACTCGGTAGAGAATCCGTGCTTCAGCGAAAACAGCCGCTCCTGAGGGTGGAAGCATTTTGTTGTGTGCGTGTGTGAGAGCACTGCAAGGGAGTCCAAAGCTATATACGAGTGAGAGTCAGACCCCAGCAAAGTTAGAACAAGGCTCCCCGTGTGTATGACTTAGCTAGCACTGAGGCCCTCCATTTGCATGGAAGTCTAATCGCTAGGGTTCTAAGTCGAAGAAACAACAGTGTACAGAGACAGTGTTTTAGCTTCCGACGACCTCTCTGTGGGAGGAAGCAGTTTAGTGTGTGCTTTCGTTGAGAGCCGCGGGACTGGCTCCATTTCGTAAACTCGGGGTAGACACAGGCCGGTATGAAGGCAGCGCACAAATCACATCATGGTTATGGGGCTAATAGCGTTGCCCCCGGGTTGCATGCAGACTGAAAGTCAGCCACCTAACTCGACGGACAAACTCGGTAGAGAATCCGTGCTTCAGCGAAAACAGCCGCTCCTGAGGGTGGAAGCATTTTGTTGTGTGCGTGCCTGAGAGCACTGCAAAGGAGTCCAAAGCTATATACCAGTCAGCCACAGGCCATATCAAAAGGCAGAACAAGACTCCCAGTGTGTTTGATTTAGCTAGCACTGCTGGCTTCTTTTGCATGGAAGTCTACTCGCTAGCGTTCTAACTCGAGGAAACAACAGTGTACAGAAACATTGTTTTAGCTTCCGACGACCTCACTGTGGGAGGAAGCAGTTTAGGGTGTACTGTGGGTGAGAGCCAGGGGATGGGTTCCATTTCGAAAAATCGGGCTAGAGACAGGCCGATACAGAAGGCAGCTCACAAATCACATCATGGTTATGGGTCTCCTAGCGTCGCCCCGGGGGTGCGTGCAGGCTGAATATCAGCCACCTAACTAGACGGAAAAACTCGGTAGAGGATCCGTGCTTCAGTGAAAACAGCAGCTCCTGAGGGTGAAAGCATTTTGTTGTGTGCGTGCGTGAGAGCACTGCAAGGGATTCCAAAGGTATATACGAGTGAGACTCAGGCCCCAGCAAAAGGCAGAACAAGACTCCCCGTGTGTTTAATTTAGCCAGCACTGCGTCCCTCCATTTGAATTGAAGTCTAATCGCGAGGGTTCTAACTCGAAGAAACAAGAGTGTGCAGAAACAGTGTTTTAGATTCCGACGACCTCTCTGTGGGTGGAAGCAGTTTAGCGTGTACTGTGTGTGAGAGCCTCGGGACTGGTGCCATTTCGTAAAATCGGGGTAGAGACAACCCGTTACAGAAGGCAGCTCACAACTCACATCATGGTTATGCGGCTAGTAGCGTTGGCCCGGGGGTGCGTGCAGGCTGAATGTCAGCCACCTAACTCGAAGGAAAAACTCGGTAGAGAATCCGTGCTTCAGCGAAAACAGCCGATCCTGAGGGTGGAAGCCTTTTGTTGTGTGCGTGTGTGAGAGCACTGCAAGGGAGTCCAAAGCTATATACGAGTCAGACTCAGGACACATCAAAAGGCAGAGCAAGACTCCCAGTGTGTTTGATTTAGCTAGAACTGCGGCCCTCCTTTTGCATTGAAGTCTAATCGCTAGGGTTCGGACTCGAACAAACAACAGTGTACAGAAACAGTGTTTTAGAGTCCGACGACCTCTCTGTGGGAGGAAGCACTTTTGGGTGTACTTTCGTTGAGAGCCACGGGACTGGCTCCATTTCGTAAAATCGGGGTAGAGACAGGCTGGTACAGGAGGTAGCGCACAAATCACATCATGGTTATGGGGCTAGTAGCATTGCCCCGGGGTTGCGTGCAGGCTGAAAGTCAGCCACCTACCTCGACGTAAAAACTCGGGAGAGAATCCGTGCTTCAGCGAAAACAGCCGCTCCTGTGTGTGGAATCATTTTGTTGTGTGCGTGCTTGAGAGCACTACAAGGGATTCCAAAGGTATATAGGAGTGAGACTCAGGACCCAGCAAAAGGCAGAACGAGGCCCCCGTGTGTTTGATTAAGCTAGCACTGAGACCCTCCATTTGCATGGAAGTCTAATCACTAGGGTTCTAACTCGAAGAAACAACAGTGTACAGAGACAGGGTTTTAGCTTCCGACGTCCTCTCTGTGGGAGGAAGCAGTTTAGGGTGTAGTGTGAGTGAGTGCCACGGGACTGGCTCCATTTCGTAAAATCGGGGTAGAGAGAACCCGGTACAGAGGGGAGCACACAAATCACATCATGGTTATGGGGCTAGTAGCGTTGCCCCGTGGGTGCGTGCAGTCTTAATGTCAGCCAGCTAACTCGAAGGAGAACCTCGGTAGAGAATCCGTGCTTCAGCGAAAACAGCCGCTCCTGAGGGTGGAAGCATTTTGTTGTGTGGTGTATGAGAGCACTGCAAGGGAGTCCAAAGCTATATACGAGTGAGAGTCAGACCCCAGCAAAGTTAGAACAAGGCTCCCTGTGTGTATGACTTAGCCAGCACTGCGGCCCTCCATTTGAATTGAAGTCTAATTGCGAGGGTTCTAACTCGAAGAAACAAGAGTGTGCAGAAACAGTGTTTTAGGTTCCGACGACCTCTCTGTGGGTGGAAGCAGTTTAGCGTGTACTGTGTGTGAGAGCCTCGGGACTGGTGCCATTTCGTAAAATCGGGGTAGAGACAACCCGTTACAGAAGGCAGCTCACAACTCACATCATGGTTATGCGGCTAGTAGCATTGGCCCGGGGGTGCGTGCAGGCTGAATGTCAGCCACCTAACTCGAAGGAGAAACTCGGTAGAGAATCCGTGCTTCAGCGAAAACAGCCGATCCTGAGGGTGGAAGCATTTTGTTGTGTGCGTGTGTGAGAGCACTGCAAGGGAGTCCAAAGCTATATACGAGTGAGAGTCAGACCCCAGCAAAGTTAGAACAAGGCTCCCCGTGTGTATGACTTAGCTAGCACTGAGGCCCTCCATTTGCATGGAAGTCTAATCGCTAGGGTTCTAAGTCGAAGAAACAACAGTGTACAGAGACAGTGTTTTAGCTTCCGACGACCTCTCTGTGGGAGGAAGCAGTTTAGTGTGTGCTTTCGTTGAGAGCCGCGGGACTGGCTCCATTTCGTAAACTCGGGGTAGACACAGGCCGGTGTGAAGGCAGCGCACAAATCACATCATGGTTATGGGACTAATAGCGTTGCCCCCGGATTGCATGCAGACTGAAAGTCAGCCACCTAACTCGACGGACAAACTCGGTAGAGAATCCGTGCTTCAGCGAAAACAGCCGCTCCTGAGGGTGGAAGCATTTTGTTGTGTGCGTGCCTGAGAGCACTGCAAAGGAGTCCAAAGCTATATACCAGTCAGCCACAGGCCATATCAAAAGGCAGAACAAGACTCCCAGTGTGTTTGATTTAGCTAGCACTGCTGGCTTCTTTTGCATGGAAGTCTACTCGCTAGCGTTCTAACTCGAGGAAACAACAGTGTACAGAAACATTGTTTTAGCTTCCGACGACCTCACTGTGGGAGGAAGCAGTTTAGGGTGTACTGTGGGTGAGAGCCAGGGGATGGGTTCCATTTCGAAAAATCGGGCTAGAGACAGGCCGATACAGAAGGCAGCTCACAAATCACATCATGGTTATGGGTCTACTAGCGTCGCCCCGGGGGTGCGTGCAGGCTGAATATCAGCCACCTAACTAGACGGAAAAACTCGGTAGAGTATCCGTGCTTCAGTGAAAACAGCAGCTCCTGAGGGTGAAAGCATTTTGTTGTGTGCGTGCGTGAGAGCACTGCAAGGGATTCCAAAGGTATATACGAGTGAGACTCAGGCCGCAGCAAAAGGCAGAACAAGACTCCCCGTGTGTTTAATTTAGCCAGCACTGCGGCCCTCCATTTGAATTGAAGTCTAATCGCGAGGGTTCTAACTCGAAGAAACAAGAGTGTGCAGAAACAGTGTGTTAGATTCCGACGACCTCTCTGTGGGTGGAAGCAGTTTAGCGTGTACTGTGTGTGAGAGCCTCGGGACTGGTGCCATTTCGTAAAATCGGGGTAGAGACAACCCGTTACAGAAGGCAGCTCACAACTCACATCATGGTTATGCGGCTAGTAGCGTTGGCCCGGGGGTGCGTGCAGGCTGAATGTCAGCCACCTAACTCGAAGGAGAAACTCGGTAGAGAATCCGTGCTTCAGCGAAAACAGCCGATCCTGAGGGTGGAAGCCTTTTGTTGTGTGCGTGCGTGAGAGCACTGCAAGGGAGTCCAAAGCTATATACGAGTCAGACTCAGGACACATCAAAAGGCAGAGCAAGACTCCCAGTGTGTTTGATTTAGCTAGAACTGCGGCCCTCCTTTTGCATTGAAGTCTAATCGCTAGGGTTCGGACTCGAACAAACAACAGTGTACAGAAACAGTGTTTTAGATTCCGACGACCTCTCTGTGGGAGGAAGCACTTTTGGGTGTACTTTCGTTGAGAGCCACGGGACTGGCTCCATTTCGTAAAATCGGGGTAGAGACAGGCTGGTACAGGAGGTAGCGCACAAATCACATCATGGTTATGGGGCTAGTAGCATTGCCCCGGGGTTGCGTGCAGGCTGAAAGTCAGCCACCTACCTCGACGTAAAAACTCGGGAGAGAATCCGTGCTTCAGCGAAAACAGCCGCTCCTGTGGGTGGAATCATTTTGTTGTGTGCGTGCTTGAGAGCACTACAAGGGATTCCAAAGGTATATAGGAGTGAGACTCAGGACCCAGCAAAAGGCAGAACGAGGCCCCCGTGTGTTTGATTAAGTTAGCACTGAGACCCTCCATTTGCATGGAAGTCTAATCACTAGGGTTCTAACTCGAAGAAACAACAGTGTACAGAGACAGGGTTTTAGCTTCCGACGTCCTCTCTGTGGAAGGAAGCAGTTTAGGGTGTAGTGTGAGTGAGTGCCACGGGACTGGCTCCATTTCGTAAAATCGGGGTAGAGAGAACCCGGTACAGAGGGGAGCACACAAATCACATCATGGTTATGGGGCTAGTAGCGTTGCCCCGTGGGTGCGTGCAGTCTTAATGTCAGCCAGCTAACTCGAAGGAGAAACTCGGTAGAGAATCCGTGCTTCAGCGAAAACAGCCGCTCCTGAGGGTGGAAGCATTTTGTTGTGTGGTGTATGAGAGCACTGCAAGGGAGTCCAAAGCTATATACGAGTGAGAGTCAGACCCCAGCAAAGTTAGAACAAGGCTCCCTGTGTGTATGACTTAGCCAGCACTGCGGCCCTCCATTTGAATTGAAGTCTAATTGCGAGGGTTCTAACTCGAAGAAACAAGAGTGTGCAGAAACAGTGTTTTAGGTTCCGACGACCTCTCTGTGGGTGGAAGCAGTTTAGCGTGTACTGCGTGTGAGAGCCTCGGGACTGGTGCCATTTCGTAAAATCGGGGTAGAGACAACCCGTTACAGAAGGCAGCTCACAACTCACATCATGGTTATGCGGCTAGTAGCATTGGCCCGGGGGTGCGTGCAGGCTGAATGTCAGCCACCTAACTCGAAGGAGAAACTCGGTAGAGAATCCGTGCTTCAGCGAAAACAGCCGCTCCTGAGGGTGGAAGCATTTTGTTGTGTGCGTGTGTGAGAGCACTGCAAGGGAGTCCAAAGCTATATACGAGTGAGAGTCAGACCCCAGCAAAGTTAGAACAAGGCTCCCCGTGTGTATGACTTAGCTAGCACTGAGGCCCTCCATTTGCATGGAAGTCTAATCGCTAGGGTTCTAAGTCGAAGAAACAACAGTGTACAGAGACAGTGTTTTAGCTTCCGACGACCTCTCTGTGGGAGGAAGCAGTTTAGTGTGTGCTTTCGTTGAGAGCCGCGGGACTGGCTCCATTTCGTAAACTCGGGGTAGACACAGGCCGGTATGAAGGCAGCGCACAAATCACATCATGGTTATGGGGCTAATAGCGTTGCCCCCGGGTTGCATGCAGACTGAAAGTCAGCCACCTAACTCGACGGACAAACTCGGTAGAGAATCCGTGCTTCAGCGAAAACAGCCGCTCCTGAGGGTGGAAGCATTTTGTTGTGTGCGTGCCTGAGAGCACTGCAAAGGAGTCCAAAGCTATATACCAGTCAGCCACAGGCCATATCAAAAGGCAGAACAAGACTCCCAGTGTGTTTGATTTAGCTAGCACTGCTGGCTTCTTTTGCATGGAAGTCTACTCGCTAGCGTTCTAACTCGAGGAAACAACAGTGTACAGAAACATTGTTTTAGCTTCCGACGACCTCACTGTGGGAGGAAGCAGTTTAGGGTGTACTGTGGGTGAGAGCCAGGGGATGGGTTCCATTTCGAAAAATCGGGCTAGAGACAGGCCGATACAGAAGGCAGCTCACAAATCACATCATGGTTATGGGTCTCCTAGCGTCGCCCCGGGGGTGCGTGCAGGCTGAATATCAGCCACCTAACTAGACGGAAAAACTCGGTAGAGGATCCGTGCTTCAGTGAAAACAGCAGCTCCTGAGGGTGAAAGCATTTTGTTGTGTGCGTGCGTGAGAGCACTGCAAGGGATTCCAAAGGTATATACGAGTGAGACTCAGGCCCCAACAAAAGGCAGAACAAGACTCCCCGTGTGTTTAATTTAGCCAGCACTGCGTCCCTCCATTTGAATTGAAGTCTAATCGCGAGGGTTCTAACTCGAAGAAACAAGAGTGTGCAGAAACAATGTTTTAGATTCCGACGACCTCTCTGTGGGTGGAAGCAGTTTAGCGTGTACTGTGTGTGAGAGCCTCGGGACTGGTGCCATTTCGTAAAATCGGGGTAGAGACAACCCGTTACAGAAGGCAGCTCACAACTCACATCATGGTTATGCGGCTAGTAGCGTTGGCCCGGGGGTGCGTGCAGGCTGAATGTCAGCCACCTAACTCGAAGGAAAAACTCGGTAGAGAATCCGTGCTTCAGCGAAAACAGCCGATCCTGAGGGTGGAAGCCTTTTGTTGTGTGCGTGCGTGAGAGCACTGCAAGGGAGTCCAAAGCTATATACGAGTCAGACTCAGGACACATCAAAAGGCAGAGCAAGACTCCCAGTGTGTTTGATTTAGCTAGAACTGCGGCCCTCCTTTTGCATTGAAGTCTAATCGCTAGGGTTCGGACTCGAACAAACAACAGTGTACAGAAACAGTGTTTTAGAGTCCGACGACCTCTCTGTGGGAGGAAGCACTTTTGGGTGTACTTTCGTTGAGAGCCACGGGACTGGCTCCATTTCGTAAAATCGGGGTAGAGACAGGCTGGTACAGGAGGTAGCGCACAAATCACATCATGGTTATGGGGCTAGTAGCATTGCCCCGGGGTTGCGTGCAGGCTGAAAGTCAGCCACCTACCTCGACGTAAAAACTCGGGAGAGAATCCGTGCTTCAGCGAAAACAGCCGCTCCTGTGTGTGGAATCATTTTGTTGTGTGCGTGCTTGAGAGCACTACAAGGGATTCCAAAGGTATATAGGAGTGAGACTCAGGACCCAGCAAAAGGCAGAACGAGGCCCCCGTGTGTTTGATTAAGCTAGCACTGAGACCCTCCATTTGCATGGAAGTCTAATCACTAGGGTTCTAACTCGAAGAAACAACAGTGTACAGAGACAGGGTTTTAGCTTCCGACGTCCTCTCTGTGGGAGGAAGCAGTTTAGGGTGTAGTGTGAGTGAGTGCCACGGGACTGGCTCCATTTCGTAAAATCGGGGTAGAGAGAACCCGGTACAGAGGGGAGCACACAAATCACATCATGGTTATGGGGCTAGTAGCGTTGCCCCGTGGGTGCGTGCAGTCTTAATGTCAGCCAGCTAACTCGAAGGAGAACCTCGGTAGAGAATCCGTGCTTCAGCGAAAACAGCCGCTCCTGAGGGTGGAAGCATTTTGTTGTGTGGTGTATGAGACCACTGCAAGGGAGTCCAAAGCTATATACGAGTGAGAGTCAGACCCCAGCAAAGTTAGAACAAGGCTCCCTGTGTGTATGACTGAGCCAGCACTGCGGCCCTCCATTTGAATTGAAGTCTAATTGCGAGGGTTCTAACTCGAAGAAACAAGAGTGTGCAGAAACAGTGTTTTAGGTTCCGACGACCTCTCTGTGGGTGGAAGCAGTTTAGCGTGTACTGTGTGTGAGAGCCTCGGGACTGGTGCCATTTCGTAAAATCGGGGTAGAGACAACCCGTTACAGAAGGCAGCTCACAACTCACATCATGGTTATGCGGCTAGTAGCATTGGCCCGGGGGTGCGTGCAGGCTGAATGTCAGCCACCTAACTCGAAGGAGAAACTCGGTAGAGAATCCGTGCTTCAGCGAAAACAGCCGCTCCTGAGGGTGGAAGCATTTTGTTGTGTGCGTGTGTGAGAGCACTGCAAGGGAGTCCAAAGCTATATACGAGTGAGAGTCAGACCCCAGCAAAGTTAGAACAAGGCTCCCCGTGTGTATGACTTAGCTAGCACTGAGGCCCTCCATTTGCATGGAAGTCTAATCGCTAGGGTTCTAAGTCGAAGAAACAACAGTGTACAGAGACAGTGTTTTAGCTTCCGACGACCTCTCTGTGGGAGGAAGCAGTTTAGTGTGTGCTTTTGTTGAGAGCCGCGGGACTGGCTCCATTTCGTAAACTCGGGGTAGACACAGGCCGGTGTGAAGGCAGCGCACAAATCACATCATGGTTATGGGGCTAATAGCGTTGCCCCCGGGTTGCATGCAGACTGAAAGTCAGCCACCTAACTCGACGGACAAACTCGGTAGAGAATCCGTGCTTCAGCGAAAACAGCCGCTCCTGAGGGTGGAAGCATTTTGTTGTGTGCGTGCCTGAGAGCACTGCAAAGGAGTCCAAAGCTATATACCAGTCAGCCACAGGCCATATCAAAAGGCAGAACAAGACTCCCAGTGTGTTTGATTTAGCTAGCACTGCTGGCTTCTTTTGCATGGAAGTCTACTCGCTAGCGTTCTAACTCGAGGAAACAACAGTGTACAGAAACATTGTTTTAGCTTCCGACGACCTCACTGTGGGAGGAAGCAGTTTAGGGTGTACTGTGGGTGAGAGCCAGGGGATGGGTTCCATTTCGAAAAATCGGGCTAGAGACAGGCCGATACAGAAGGCAGCTCACAAATCACATCATGGTTATGGGTCTACTAGCGTCGCCCCGGGGGTGCGTGCAGGCTGAATATCAGCCACCTAACTAGACGGAAAAACTCGGTAGAGAATCCGTGCTTCAGTGAAAACAGCAGCTCCTGAGGGTGAAAGCATTTTGTTGTGTGCGTGCGTGAGAGCACTGCAAGGGATTCCAAAGGTATATACGAGTGAGACTCAGGCCGCAGCAAAAGGCAGAACAAGACTCCCCGTGTGTTTAATTTAGCCAGCACTGCGGCCCTCCATTTGAATTGAAGTCTAATCGCGAGGGTTCTAACTCGAAGAAACAAGAGTGTGCAGAAACAGTGTGTTAGATTCCGACGACCTCTCTGTGGGTGGAAGCAGTTTAGCGTGTACTGTGTGTGAGAGCCTCGGGACTGGTGCCATTTCGTAAAATCGGGGTAGAGACAACCCGTTACAGAAGGCAGCTCACAACTCACATCATGGTTATGCGGCTAGTAGCGTTGGCCCGGGGGTGCGTGCAGGCTGAATGTCAGCCACCTAACTCGAAGGAGAAACTCGGTAGAGAATCCGTGCTTCAGCGAAAACAGCCGATCCTGAGGGTGGAAGCCTTTTGTTGTGTGCGTGCGTGAGAGCACTGCAAGGGAGTCCAAAGCTATATACGAGTCAGACTCAGGACACATCAAAAGGCAGAGCAAGACTCCCAGTGTGTTTGATTTAGCTAGAACTGCGGCCCTCCTTTTGCATTGAAGTCTAATCGCTAGGGTTCGGACTCGAACAAACAACAGTGTACAGAAACAGTGTTTTAGATTCCGACGACCTCTCTGTGGGAGGAAGCACTTTTGGGTGTACTTTCGTTGAGAGCCACGGGACTGGCTCCATTTCGTAAAATCGGGGTAGAGACAGGCTGGTACAGGAGGTAGCGCACAAATCACATCATGGTTATGGGGCTAGTAGCATTGCCCCGGGGTTGCGTGCAGGCTGAAAGTCAGCCACCTACCTCGACGTAAAAACTCGGGAGAGAATCCGTGCTTCAGCGAAAACAGCCGCTCCTGTGGGTGGAATCATTTTGTTGTGTGCGTGCTTGAGAGCACTACAAGGGATTCCAAAGGTATATAGGAGTGAGACTCAGGACCCAGCAAAAGGCAGAACGAGGCCCCCGTGTGTTTGATTAAGCTAGCACTGAGACCCTCCATTTGCATGGAAGTCTAATCACTAGGGTTCTAACTCGAAGAAACAACAGTGTACAGAGACAGGGTTTTAGCTTCCGATGTCCTCTCTGTGGGAGGAAGCAGTTTAGGGTGTAGTGTGAGTGAGTGCCACGGGACTGGGTCTATTTCGTAAAATCGGGGTAGAGAGAACCCGGTACAGAGGGGAGCACACAAATCACATCATGGTTATGGGGCTAGTAGCGTTGCCCCGTGGGTGCGTGCAGTCTTAATGTCAGCCAGCTAACTCGAAGGAGAAAATCGGTAGAGAATCCGTGCTTCAGCGAAAACAGCCGCTCCTGAGGGTGGAAGCATTTTGTTGTGTGGTGTATGAGAGCACTGCAAGGGAGTCCAAAGCTATATACGAGTGAGAGTCAGACACCAGCAAAGTTAGAACAAGGCTCCCTGTGTCTATGACTTAGCCAGCACTGCGGCCCTCCATTTGAATTGAAGTCTAATTGCGAGGGTTCTAACTCGAAGAAACAAGAGTGTGCAGAAACAGTGTTTTAGGGTCTGACGACCTCTCTGTGGGTGGAAGCAGTTTAGCGTGTACTGTGTGTGAGAGCCTCGGGACTGGTGCCATTTCGTAAAATCGGGGTAGAGACAACCCGTTACAGAAGGCAGCTCACAACTCACATCATGGTTATGCGGCTAGTAGCATTGGCCCGGGGGTGCGTGCAGGCTGAATGTCAGCCACCTAACTCGAAGGAGAAACTCGGTAGAGAATCCGTGCTTCAGCGAAAACAGCCGCTCCTGAGGGTGGAAGCATTTTGTTGTGTGCGTGTGTGAGAGCACTGCAAGGGAGTCCAAAGCTATATACGAGTGAGAGTCAGACCCCAGCAAAGTTAGAACAAGGCTCCCCGTGTGTATGACTTAGCTAGCACTGAGGCCCTCCATTTGCATGGAAGTCTAATCGCTAGGGTTCTAAGTCGAAGAAACAACAGTGTACAGAGACAGTGTTTTAGCTTCCGACGACCTCTCTGTGGGAGGAAGCAGTTTAGTGTGTGCTTTCGTTGAGAGCCGCGGGACTGGCTCCATTTCGTAAACTCGGGGTAGACACAGGCCGGTATGAAGGCAGCGCACAAATCACATCATGGTTATGGGGCTAATAGCGTTGCCCCCGGGTTGCATGCAGACTGAAAGTCAGCCACCTAACTCGACGGACAAACTCGGTAGAGAATCCGTGCTTCAGCGAAAACAGCCGCTCCTGAGGGTGGAAGCATTTTGTTGTGTGCGTGCCTGAGAGCACTGCAAAGGAATCCAAAGCTATATACCAGTCAGCCACAGGCCATATCAAAAGGCAGAACAAGACTCCCAGTGTGTTTGATTTAGCTAGCACTGCTGGCTTCTTTTGCATGGAAGTCTACTCGCTAGCGTTCTAACTCGAGGAAACAACAGTGTACAGAAACATTGTTTTAGCTTCCGACGACCTCACTGTGGGAGGAAGCAGTTTAGGGTGTACTGTGGGTGAGAGCCAGGGGATGGGTTCCATTTCGAAAAATCGGGCTAGAGACAGGCCGATACAGAAGGCAGCTCACAAATCACATCATGGTTATGGGTCTCCTAGCGTCGCCCCGGGGGTGCGTGCAGGCTGAATATCAGCCACCTAACTAGACGGAAAAACTCGGTAGAGGATCCGTGCTTCAGTGAAAACAGCAGCTCCTGAGGGTGAAAGCATTTTGTTGTGTGCGTGCGTAAGAGCACTGCAAGGGATTCCAAAGGTATATACGAGTGAGACTCAGGCCCCAGCAAAAGGCAGAACAAGACTCCCCGTGTGTTTAATTTAGCCAGCACTGCGGCCCTCCATTTGAATTGAAGTCTAATCGCGAGGGTTCTAACTCGAAGAAACAAGAGTGTGCAGAAACAGTGTTTTAGATTCCGACGACCTCTCTGTGGGTGGAAGCAGTTTAGCGTGTACTGTGTGTGAGAGCCTCGGGACTGGTGCCATTTCGTAAAATCGGGGTAGAGACAACCCGTTACAGAAGGCAGCTCACAACTCACATCATGGTTATGCGGCTAGTAGCGTTGGCCCGAGGGTGCGTGCAGGCTGAATGTCAGCCACCTAACTCGAAGGAAAAACTCGGTAGAGAATCCGTGCTTCAGCGAAAACAGCCGATCCTGAGGGTGGAAGCCTTTTGTTGTGTGCGTGCGTGAGAGCACTGCAAGGGAGTCCAAAGCTATATACGAGTCAGACTCAGGACACATCAAAAGGCAGAGCAAGACTCCCAGTGTGTTTGATTTAGCTAGAACTGCGGCCCTCCTTTTGCATTGAAGTCTAATCGCTAGGGTTCGGACTCGAACAAACAACAGTGTACAGAAACAGTGTTTTAGAGTCCGACGACCTCTCTGTGGGAGGAAGCACTTTTGGGTGTACTTTCGTTGAGAGCCACGGGACTGGCTCCATTTCGTAAAATCGGGGTAGAGACAGGCTGGTACAGGAGGTAGCGCACAAATCACATCATGGTTATGGGGCTAGTAGCATTGCCCCGGGGTTGCGTGCAGGCTGAAAGTCAGCCACCTACCTCGACGTAAAAACTCGGGAGAGAATCCGTGCTTCAGCGAAAACAGCCGCTCCTGTGTGTGGAATCATTTTGTTGTGTGCGTGCTTGAGAGCACTACAAGGGATTCCAAAGGTATATAGGAGTGAGACTCAGGACCCAGCAAAAGGCAGAACGAGGCCCCCGTGTGTTTGATTAAGCTAGCACTGAGACCCTCCATTTGCATGGAAGTCTAATCACTAGGGTTCTAACTCGAAGAAACAACAGTGTACAGAGACAGGGTTTTAGCTTCCGACGTCCTCTCTGTGGGAGGAAGCAGTTTAGGGTGTAGTGTGAGTGAGTGCCACGGGACTGGCTCCATTTCGTAAAATCGGGGTAGAGAGAACCCGGTACAGAGGGGAGCACACAAATCACATCATGGTTATGGGGCTAGTAGCGTTGCCCCGTGGGTGCGTGCAGTCTTAATGTCAGCCAGCTAACTCGAAGGAGAAACTCGGTAGAGAATCCGAGCTTCAGCGAAAACAGCCGCTCCTGAGGGTGGAAGCATTTTGTTGTGTGGTGTATGAGAGCACTGCAAGGGAGTCCAAAGCTATATACGAGTGAGAGTCAGACCCCAGCAAAGTTAGAACAAGGCTCCCTGTGTGTATGACTTAGCCAGCACTGCGGCCCTCCATTTGAATTGAAGTCTAATCGCGAGGGTTCTAACTCGAAGAAACAAGAGTGTGCAGAAACAGTGTTTTAGGTTCCGACGACCTCTCTGTGGGTGGAAGCAGTTTAGCGTGTACTGTGTGTGAGAGCCTCGGGACTGGTGCCATTTCGTAAAATCGGGGTAGAGACAACCCGTTACAGAAGGCAGCTCACAACTCACATCATGGTTATGCGGCTAGTAGCATTGGCCCGGGGGTGCGTGCAGGCTGAATGTCAGCCACCTAACTCGAAGGAGAAACTCGGTAGAGAATCCGTGCTTCAGCGAAAACAGCCGCTCCTGAGGGTGGAAGCATTTTGTTGTGTGCGTGTGTGAGAGCACTGCAAGGGAGTCCAAAGCTATATACGAGTGAGAGTCAGACCCCAGCAAAGTTAGAACAAGGCTCCCCGTGTGTATGACTTAGCTAGCACTGAGGCCCTCCATTTGCATGGAAGTCTAATCGCTAGGGTTCTAAGTCGAAGAAACAACAGTGTACAGAGACAGTGTTTTAGCTTCCGACGACCTCTCTGTGGGAGGAAGCAGTTTAGTGTGTGCTTTCGTTGAGAGCCGCGGGACTGGCTCCATTTCGTAAACTCGGGGTAGACACAGGCCGGTATGAAGGCAGCGCACAAATCACATCATGGTTATGGGGCTAATAGCGTTGCCCCCGGGTTGCATGCAGACTGAAAGTCAGCCACCTAACTCGACGGACAAACTCGGTAGAGAATCCGTGCTTCAGCGAAAACAGCCGCTCCTGAGGGTGGAAGCATTTTGTTGTGTGCGTGCCTGAGAGCACTGCAAAGGAGTCCAAAGCTATATACCAGTCAGCCACAGGCCATATCAAAAGGCAGAACAAGACTCCCAGTGTGTTTGATTTAGCTAGCACTGCTGGCTTCTTTTGCATGGAAGTCTACTCGCTAGCGTTCTAACTCGAGGAAACAACAGTGTACAGAAACATTGTTTTAGCTTCCGACGACCTCACTGTGGGAGGAAGCAGTTTAGGGTGTACTGTGGGTGAGAGCCAGGGGATGGGTTTCATTTCGAAAAATCGGGCTAGAGACAGGCCGATACAGAAGGCAGCTCACAAATCACATCATGGTTATGGGTCTCCTAGCGTCGCCCCGGGGGTGCGTGCAGGCTGAATATCAGCCACCTAACTAGACGGAAAAACTCGGTAGAGGATCCGTGCTTCAGTGAAAACAGCAGCTCCTGAGGGTGAAAGCATTTTGTTGTGTGCTGCGTGAGAGCACTGCCAGGGATTCCAAAGGTATATACGAGTGAGACTCAGGCCCCAGCAAAAGGCAGAACAAGACTCCCCGTGTGTTTAATTTAGCCAGCACTGCGGCCCTCCATTTGAATTGAAGTCTAATCGCGAGGGTTCTAACTCGAAGAAACAAGAGTGTGCAGAAACAGTGTTTTAGATTCCGACGACCTCTCTGTGGGTGGAAGCAGTTTAGCGTGTACTGTGTGTGAGAGCCTCGGGACTGGTGCCATTTCGTAAAATCGGGGTAGAGACAACCCGTTACAGAAGGCAGCTCACAACTCACATCATGGTTATGCGGCTAGTAGCGTTGGCCCGGGGGTGCGTGCAGGCTGAATGTCAGCCACCTAACTCGAAGGAAAAACTCGGTAGAGAATCCGTGCTTCAGCGAAAACAGCCGATCCTGAGGGTGGAAGCCTTTTGTTGTGTGCGTGCGTGAGAGCACTGCAAGGGAGTCCAAAGCTATATACGAGTCAGACTCAGGACACATCAAAAGGCAGAGCAAGACTCCCAGTGTGTTTGATTTAGCTAGAACTGCGGCCCTCCTTTTGCATTGAAGTCTAATCGCTAGGGTTCGGACTCGAACAAACAACAGTGTACAGAAACAGTGTTTTAGATTCCGACGACCTCTCTGTGGGAGGAAGCACTTTTGGGTGTACTTTCGTTGAGAGCCACGGGACTGGCTCCATTTCGTAAAATCGGGGTAGAGACAGGCTGGTACAGGAGGTAGCGCACAAATCACATCATGGTTATGGGGCTAGTAGCATTGCCCCGGGGTTGCGTGCAGGCTGAAAGTCAGCCACCTACCTCGACGTAAAAACTCGGGAGAGAATCCGTGCTTCAGCGAAAACAGCCGCTCCTGTGTGTGGAATCATTTTGTTGTGTGCGTGCTTGAGAGCAATACAAGGGATTCCAAAGGTATATAGGATGAGACTCAGGACCCAGCAAAAGGCAGAACGAGGCCCCCGTGTGTTTGATTAAGCTAGCACTGAGACCCTCCATTTGCATGGAAGTCTAATCACTAGGGTTCTAACTCGAAGAAACAACAGTGTACAGAGACAGGGTTTTAGCTTCCGACGTCCTCTCTGTGGGAGGAAGCAGTTTAGGGTGTAGTGTGAGTGAGTGCCACGGGACTGGCTCCATTTCGTAAAATCGGGGTAGAGAGAACCCGGTACAGAGGGGAGCACACAAATCACATCATGGTTATGGGGCTAGTAGCGTTGCCCCGTGGGTGTGTGCAGTCTTAATGTCAGCCAGCTAACTCGAAGGAGAAACTCGGTAGAGAATCCGAGCTTCAGCGAAAACAGCCGCTCCTGAGGGTGGAAGCATTTTGTTGTGTGGTGTATGAGAGCACTGCAAGGGAGTCCAAAGCTATATACGAGTGAGAGTCAGACCCCAGCAAAGTTAGAACAAGGCTCCCTGTGTGTATGACTTAGCCAGCACTGCGGCCCTCCATTTGAATTGAAGTCTAATCGCGAGGGTTCTAACTCGAAGAAACAAGAGTGTGCAGAAACAGTGTTTTAGGTTCCGACGACCTCTCTGTGGGTGGAAGCAGTTTAGCGTGTACTGTGTGTGAGAGCCTCGGGACTGGTGCCATTTCGTAAAATCGGGGTAGAGACAACCCGTTACAGAAGGCAGCTCACAACTCACATCATGGTTATGCGGCTAGTAGCATTGGCCCGGGGGTGCGTGCAGGCTGAATGTCAGCCACCTAACTCGAAGGAGAAACTCGGTAGAGAATCCGTGCTTCAGCGAAAACAGCCGCTCCTGAGGGTGGAAGCATTTTGTTGTGTGCGTGTGTGAGAGCACTGCAAGGGAGTCCAAAGCTATATACGAGTGAGAGTCAGACCCCAGTAAAGTTAGAACAAGGCTCCCCGTGTGTATGACTTAGCTAGCACTGAGGCCCTCCATTTGCATGGAAGTCTAATCGCTAGGGTTCTAAGTCGAAGAAACAACAGTGTACAGAGACAGTGTTTTAGCTTCCGACGACCTCTCTGTGGGAGGAAGCAGTTTAGTGTGTGCTTTCGTTGAGAGCCGCGGGACTGGCTCCATTTCGTAAACTCGGGGTAGACACAGGCCGGTATGAAGGCAGCGCACAAATCACATCATGGTTATGGGGCTAATAGCGTTGCCCCCGGGTTGCATGCAGACTGAAAGTCAGCCACCTAACTCGACGGACAAACTCGGTAGAGAATCCGTGCTTCAGCGAAAACAGCCGCTCCTGAGGGTGGAAGCATTTTGTTGTGTGCGTGCCTGAGAGCACTGCAAAGGAGTCCAAAGCTATATACCAGTCAGCCACAGGCCATATCAAAAGGCAGAACAAGACTCCCAGTGTGTTTGATTTAGCTAGCACTGCTGGCTTCTTTTGCATGGAAGTCTACTCGCTAGCGTTCTAACTCGAGGAAACAACAGTGTACAGAAACATTGTTTTAGCTTCCGACGACCTCACTGTGGGAGGAAGCAGTTTAGGGTGTACTGTGGGTGAGAGCCAGGGGATGGGTTTCATTTCGAAAAATCGGGCTAGAGACAGGCCGATACAGAAGGCAGCTCACAAATCACATCATGGTTATGGGTCTCCTAGCGTCGCCCCGGGGGTGCGTGCAGGCTGAATATCAGCCACCTAACTAGACGGAAAAACTCGGTAGAGGATCCGTGCTTCAGTGAAAACAGCAGCTCCTGAGGGTGAAAGCATTTTGTTGTGTGCGTGCGTGAGAGCACTGCCAGGGATTCCAAAGGTATATACGAGTGAGACTCAGGCCCCAGCAAAAGGCAGAACAAGACTCCCCGTGTGTTTAATTTAGCCAGCACTGCGGCCCTCCATTTGAATTGAAGTCTAATCGCGAGGGTTCTAACTCGAAGAAACAAGAGTGTGCAGAAACAGTGTTTTAGATTCCGACGACCTCTCTGTGGGTGGAAGCAGTTTAGCGTGTACTGTGTGTGAGAGCCTCGGGACTGGTGCCATTTCGTAAAATCGGGGTAGAGACAACCCGTTACAGAAGGCAGCTCACAACTCACATCATGGTTATGCGGCTAGTAGCGTTGGCCCGGGGGTGCGTGCAGGCTGAATGTCAGCCACCTAACTCGAAGGAAAAACTCGGTAGAGAATCCGTGCTTCAGCGAAAACAGCCGATCCTGAGGGTGGAAGCCTTTTGTTGTGTGCGTGCGTGAGAGCACTGCAAGGGAGTCCAAAGCTATATACGCGTCAGACTCAGGACACATCAAAAGGCAGAGCAAGACTCCCAGTGTGTTTGATTTAGCTAGAACTGCGGCCCTCCTTTTGCATTGAAGTCTAATCGCTAGGGTTCGGACTCGAACAAACAACAGTGTACAGAAACAGTGTTTTAGAGTCCGACGACCTCTCTGTGGGAGGAAGCACTTTTGGGTGTACTTTCGTTGAGAGCCACGGGACTGGCTCCATTTCGTAAAATCGGGGTAGAGACAGGCTGGTACAGGAGGTAGCGCACAAATCACATCATGGTTATGGGGCTAGTAGCATTGCCCCGGGGTTGCGTGCAGGCTGAAAGTCAGCCACCTACCTCGACGTAAAAACTCGGGAGAGAATCCGTGCTTCAGCGAAAACAGCCGCTCCTGTGTGTGGAATCATTTTGTTGTGTGCGTGCTTGAGAGCAATACAAGGGATTCCAAAGGTATATAGGATGAGACTCAGGACCCAGCAAAAGGCAGAACGAGGCCCCCGTGTGTTTGATTAAGCTAGCACTGAGACCCTCCATTTGCATGGAAGTCTAATCACTAGGGTTCTAACTCGAAGAAACAACAGTGTACAGAGACAGGGTTTTAGCTTCCGACGTCCTCTCTGTGGGAGGAAGCAGTTTAGGGTGTAGTGTGAGTGAGTGCCACGGGACTGGCTCCATTTCGTAAAATCGGGGTAGAGAGAACCCGGTACAGAGGGGAGCACACAAATCACATCATGGTTATGGGGCTAGTAGCGTTGCCCCGTGGGTGCGTGCAGTCTTAATGTCAGCCAGCTAACTCGAAGGAGAAACTCGGTAGAGAATCCGAGCTTCAGCGAAAACAGCCGCTCCTGAGGGTGGAAGCATTTTGTTGTGTGGTGTATGAGAGCACTGCAAGGGAGTCCAAAGCTATATACGAGTGAGAGTCAGACCCCAGCAAAGTTAGAACAAGGCTCCCTGTGTGTATGACTTAGCCAGCACTGCGGCCCTCCATTTGAATTGAAGTCTAATCGCGAGGGTTCTAACTCGAAGAAACAAGAGTGTGCAGAAACAGTGTTTTAGGTTCCGACGACCTCTCTGTGGGTGGAAGCAGTTTAGCGTGTACTGTGTGTGAGAGCCTCGGGACTGGTGCCATTTCGTAAAATCGGGGTAGAGACAACCCGTTACAGAAGGCAGCTCACAACTCACATCATGGTTATGCGGCTAGTAGCATTGGCCCGGGGGTGCGTGCAGGCTGAATGTCAGCCACCTAACTCGAAGGAGAAACTCGGTAGAGAATCCGTGCTTCAGCGAAAACAGCCGCTCCTGAGGGTGGAAGCATTTTGTTGTGTGCGTGTGTGAGAGCACTGCAAGGGAGTCCAAAGCTATATACGAGTGAGAGTCAGACCCCAGTAAAGTTAGAACAAGGCTCCCCGTGTGTATGACTTAGCTAGCACTGAGGCCCTCCATTTGCATGGAAGTCTAATCGCTAGGGTTCTAAGTCGAAGAAACAACAGTGTACAGAGACAGTGTTTTAGCTTCCGACGACCTCTCTGTGGGAGGAAGCAGTTTAGTGTGTGCTTTCGTTGAGAGCCGCGGGACTGGCTCCATTTCGTAAACTCGGGGTAGACACAGGCCGGTATGAAGGCAGCGCACAAATCACATCATGGTTATGGGGCTAATAGCGTTGCCCCCGGGTTGCATGCAGACTGAAAGTCAGCCACCTAACTCGACGGACAAACTCGGTAGAGAATCCGTGCTTCAGCGAAAACAGCCGCTCCTGAGGGTGGAAGCATTTTGTTGTGTGCGTGCCTGAGAGCACTGCAAAGGAGTCCAAAGCTATATACCAGTCAGCCACAGGCCATATCAAAAGGCAGAACAAGACTCCCAGTGTGTTTGATTTAGCTAGCACTGCTGGCTTCTTTTGCATGGAAGTCTACTCGCTAGCGTTCTAACTCGAGGAAACAACAGTGTACAGAAACATTGTTTTAGCTTCCGACGACCTCACTGTGGGAGGAAGCAGTTTAGGGTGTACTGTGGGTGAGAGCCAGGGGATGGGTTTCATTTCGAAAAATCGGGCTAGAGACAGGCCGATACAGAAGGCAGCTCACAAATCACATCATGGTTATGGGTCTCCTAGCGTCGCCCCGGGGGTGCGTGCAGGCTGAATATCAGCCACCTAACTAGACGGAAAAACTCGGTAGAGGATCCGTGCTTCAGTGAAAACAGCAGCTCCTGAGGGTGAAAGCATTTTGTTGTGTGCGTGCGTGAGAGCACTGCCAGGGATTCCAAAGGTATATACGAGTGAGACTCAGGCCCCAGCAAAAGGCAGAACAAGACTCCCCGTGTGTTTAATTTAGCCAGCACTGCGGCCCTCCATTTGAATTGAAGTCTAATCGCGAGGGTTCTAACTCGAAGAAACAAGAGTGTGCAGAAACAGTGTTTTAGATTCCGACGACCTCTCTGTGGGTGGAAGCAGTTTAGCGTGTACTGTGTGTGAGAGCCTCGGGACTGGTGCCATTTCGTAAAATCGGGGTAGAGACAACCCGTTACAGAAGGCAGCTCACAACTCACATCATGGTTATGCGGCTAGTAGCGTTGGCCCGGGGGTGCGTGCAGGCTGAATGTCAGCCACCTAACTCGAAGGAAAAACTCGGTAGAGAATCCGTGCTTCAGCGAAAACAGCCGATCCTGAGGGTGGAAGCCTTTTGTTGTGTGCGTGCGTGAGAGCACTGCAAGGGAGTCCAAAGCTATATACGAGTCAGACTCAGGACACATCAAAAGGCAGAGCAAGACTCCCAGTGTGTTTGATTTAGCTAGAACTGCGGCCCTCCTTTTGCATTGAAGTCTAATCGCTAGGGTTCGGACTCGAACAAACAACAGTGTACAGAAACAGTGTTTTAGATTCCGACGACCTCTCTGTGGGAGGAAGCACTTTTGGGTGTACTTTCGTTGAGAGCCACGGGACTGGCTCCATTTCGTAAAATCGGGGTAGAGACAGGCTGGTACAGGAGGTAGCGCACAAATCACATCATGGTTATGGGGCTAGTAGCATTGCCCCGGGGTTGCGTGCAGGCTGAAAGTCAGCCACCTACCTCGACGTAAAAACTCGGGAGAGAATCCGTGCTTCAGCGAAAACAGCCGCTCCTGTGTGTGGAATCATTTTGTTGTGTGCGTGCTTGAGAGCAATACAAGGGATTCCAAAGGTATATAGGATGAGACTCAGGACCCAGCAAAAGGCAGAACGAGGCCCCCGTGTGTTTGATTAAGCTAGCACTGAGACCCTCCATTTGCATGGAAGTCTAATCACTAGGGTTCTAACTCGAAGAAACAACAGTGTACAGAGACAGGGTTTTAGCTTCCGACGTCCTCTCTGTGGGAGGAAGCAGTTTAGGGTGTAGTGTGAGTGAGTGCCACGGGACTGGCTCCATTTCGTAAAATCGGGGTAGAGAGAACCCGGTACAGAGGGGAGCACACAAATCACATCATGGTTATGGGGCTAGTAGCGTTGCCCCGTGGGTGCGTGCAGTCTTAATGTCAGCCAGCTAACTCGAAGGAGAAACTCGGTAGAGAATCCGAGCTTCAGCGAAAACAGCCGCTCCTGAGGGTGGAAGCATTTTGTTGTGTGGTGTATGAGAGCACTGCAAGGGAGTCCAAAGCTATATACGAGTGAGAGTCAGACCCCAGCAAAGTTAGAACAAGGCTCCCTGTGTGTATGACTTAGCCAGCACTGCGGCCCTCCATTTGAATTGAAGTCTAATCGCGAGGGTTCTAACTCGAAGAAACAAGAGTGTGCAGAAACAGTGTTTTAGGTTCCGACGACCTCTCTGTGGGTGGAAGCAGTTTAGCGTGTACTGTGTGTGAGAGCCTCGGGACTGGTGCCATTTCGTAAAATCGGGGTAGAGACAACCCGTTACAGAAGGCAGCTCACAACTCACATCATGGTTATGCGGCTAGTAGCATTGGCCCGGGGGTGCGTGCAGGCTGAATGTCAGCCACCTAACTCGAAGGAGAAACTCGGTAGAGAATCCGTGCTTCAGCGAAAACAGCCGCTCCTGAGGGTGGAAGCATTTTGTTGTGTGCGTGTGTGAGAGCACTGCAAGGGAGTCCAAAGCTATATACGAGTGAGAGTCAGACCCCAGTAAAGTTAGAACAAGGCTCCCCGTGTGTATGACTTAGCTAGCACTGAGGCCCTCCATTTGCATGGAAGTCTAATCGCTAGGGTTCTAAGTCGAAGAAACAACAGTGTACAGAGACAGTGTTTTAGCTTCCGACGACCTCTCTGTGGGAGGAAGCAGTTTAGTGTGTGCTTTCGTTGAGAGCCGCGGGACTGGCTCCATTTCGTAAACTCGGGGTAGACACAGGCCGGTATGAAGGCAGCGCACAAATCACATCATGGTTATGGGGCTAATAGCGTTGCCCCCGGGTTGCATGCAGACTGAAAGTCAGCCACCTAACTCGACGGACAAACTCGGTAGAGAATCCGTGCTTCAGCGAAAACAGCCGCTCCTGAGGGTGGAAGCATTTTGTTGTGTGCGTGCCTGAGAGCACTGCAAAGGAGTCCAAAGCTATATACCAGTCAGCCACAGGCCATATCAAAAGGCAGAACAAGACTCCCAGTGTGTTTGATTTAGCTAGCACTGCTGGCTTCTTTTGCATGGAAGTCTACTCGCTAGCGTTCTAACTCGAGGAAACAACAGTGTACAGAAACATTGTTTTAGCTTCCGACGACCTCACTGTGGGAGGAAGCAGTTTAGGGTGTACTGTGGGTGAGAGCCAGGGGATGGGTTTCATTTCGAAAAATCGGGCTAGAGACAGGCCGATACAGAAGGCAGCTCACAAATCACATCATGGTTATGGGTCTCCTAGCGTCGCCCCGGGGGTGCGTGCAGGCTGAATATCAGCCACCTAACTAGACGGAAAAACTCGGTAGAGGATCCGTGCTTCAGTGAAAACAGCAGCTCCTGAGGGTGAAAGCATTTTGTTGTGTGCTGCGTGAGAGCACTGCCAGGGATTCCAAAGGTATATACGAGTGAGACTCAGGCCCCAGCAAAAGGCAGAACAAGACTCCAGGTGTGTTTAATTTAGCCAGCACTGCGGCCCTCCATTTGAATTGAAGTCTAATCGCGAGGGTTCTAACTCGAAGAAACAAGAGTGTGCAGAAACAGTGTTTTAGATTCCGACGACCTCTCTGTGGGTGGAAGCAGTTTAGCGTGTACTGTGTGTGAGAGCCTCGGGACTGGTGCCATTTCGTAAAATCGGGGTAGAGACAACCCGTTACAGAAGGCAGCTCACAACTCACATCATGGTTATGCGGCTAGTAGCATTGGCCCGGGTGTGCGTGCAGGCTGAATGTCAGCCACCTAACTCGAAGGAAAAACTCGGTAGAGAATCCGTGCTTCAGCGAAAGCAGCTGATCCTGAGGGTGGAAGCCTTTTGTTGTGTGCGTGCGTGAGAGCACTGCAAGGGAGTCCAAAGCTATATACGAGTCAGACTCAGGACACATCAAAAGGCAGAGCAAGACTCCCAGTGTGTTTGATTTAGCTAGAACTGCGGCCCTCCTTTTGCATTGAAGTCTAATCGCTAGGGTTCGGACTCGAACAAACAACAGTGTACAGAAACAGTGTTTTAGATTCCGATGACCTCTCTGTGGGAGGAAGCACTTTTGGGTGTACTTTCGTTGAGAGCCACGGGACTGGCTCCATTTCGTAAAATCGGGGTAGAGACAGGCTGGTACAGGAGGTAGCGCACAAATCACATCATGGTTATGGGGCTAGTAGCATTGCCCCGGGGTTGCGTGCAGGCTGAAAGTCAGCCACCTACCTCGACGTAAAAACTCGGGAGAGAATCCGTGCTTCAGCGAAAACAGCCGCTCCTGTGTGTGGAATCATTTTGTTGTGTGCGTGCTTGAGAGCAATACAAGGGATTCCAAAGGTATATAGGATGAGACTCAGGACCCAGCAAAAGGCAGAACGAGGCCCCCGTGTGTTTGATTAAGCTAGCACTGAGACCCTCCATTTGCATGGAAGTCTAATCACTAGGGTTCTAACTCGAAGAAACAACAGTGTACAGAGACAGGGTTTTAGCTTCCGACGTCCTCTCTGTGGGAGGAAGCAGTTTAGGGTGTAGTGTGAGTGAGTGCCACGGGACTGGCTCCATTTCGTAAAATCGGGGTAGAGAGAACCCGGTACAGAGGGGAGCACACAAATCACATCATGGTTATGGGGCTAGTAGCGTTGCCCCGTGGGTGCGTGCAGTCTTAATGTCAGCCAGCTAACTCGAAGGAGAAACTCGGTAGAGAATCCGAGCTTCAGCGAAAACAGCCGCTCCTGAGGGTGGAAGCATTTTGTTGTGTGGTGTATGAGAGCACTGCAAGGGAGTCCAAAGCTATATACGAGTGAGAGTCAGACCCCAGCAAAGTTAGAACAAGGCTCCCTGTGTGTATGACTTAGCCAGCACTGCGGCCCTCCATTTGAATTGAAGTCTAATCGCGAGGGTTCTAACTCGAAGAAACAAGAGTGTGCAGAAACAGTGTTTTAGGGTCCGACGACCTCTCTGTGGGTGGAAGCAGTTTAGCGTGTACTGTGTGTGAGAGCCTCGGGACTGGTGCCATTTCGTAAAATCGGGGTAGAGACAACCCGTTACAGAAGGCAGCTCACAACTCACATCATGGTTATGCGGCTAGTAGCATTGGCCCGGGGGTGCGTGCAGGCTGAATGTCAGCCACCTAACTCGAAGGAGAAACTCGGTAGAGAATCCGTGCTTCAGCGAAAACAGCCGCTCCTGAGGGTGGAAGCATTTTGTTGTGTGCGTGTGTGAGAGCACTGCAAGGGAGTCCAAAGCTATATACGAGTGAGAGTCAGACCCCAGTAAAGTTAGAACAAGGCTCCCCGTGTGTATGACTTAGCTAGCACTGAGGCCCTCCATTTGCATGGAAGTCTAATCGCTAGGGTTCTAAGTCGAAGAAACAACAGTGTACAGAGACAGTGTTTTAGCTTCCGACGACCTCTCTGTGGGAGGAAGCAGTTTAGTGTGTGCTTTCGTTGAGAGCCGCGGGACTGGCTCCATTTCGTAAACTCGGGGTAGACACAGGCCGGTATGAAGGCAGCGCACAAATCACATCATGGTTATGGGGCTAATAGCGTTGCCCCCCGGTTGCATGCAGACTGAAAGTCAGCCACCTAACTCGACGGACAAACTCGGTAGAGAATCCGTGCTTCAGCGAAAACAGCCGCTCCTGAGGGTGGAAGCATTTTGTTGTGTGCGTGCCTGAGAGCACTGCAAAGGAGTCCAAAGCTATATACCAGTCAGCCACAGGCCATATCAAAAGGCAGAACAAGACTCCCAGTGTGTTTGATTTAGCTAGCACTGCTGGCTTCTTTTGCATGGAAGTCTACTCGCTAGCGTTCTAACTCGAGGAAACAACAGTGTACAGAAACATTGTTTTAGCTTCCGACGACCTCACTGTGGGAGGAAGCAGTTTAGGGTGTACTGTGGGTGAGAGCCAGGGGATGGGTTCCATTTCGAAAAATCGGGCTAGAGACAGGCCGATACAGAAGGCAGCTCACAAATCACATCATGGTTATGGGTCTCCTAGCGTCGCCCCGGGGGTGCGTGCAGGCTGAATATCAGCCACCTAACTAGACGGAAAAACTCGGTAGAGGATCCGTGCTTCAGTGAAAACAGCAGCTCCTGAGGGTGAAAGCATTTTGTTGTGTGCGTGCGTAAGAGCACTGCAAGGGATTCCAAAGGTATATACGAGTGAGACTCAGGCCCCAGCAAAAGGCAGAACAAGACTCCCCGTGTGTTTAATTTAGCCAGCACTGCGGCCCTCCATTTGAATTGAAGTCTAATCGCGAGGGTTCTAACTCGAAGAAACAAGAGTGTGCAGAAACAGTGTTTTAGATTCCGACGACCTCTCTGTGGGTGGAAGCAGTTTAGCGTGTCCTGTGTGTGAGAGCCTCGGGACTGGTGCCATTTCGTAAAATCGGGGTAGAGACAACCCGTTACAGAAGGCAGCTCACAACTCACATCATGGTTATGCGGCTAGTAGCGTTGCCCCGGGGGTGCGTGCAGGCTGAATGTCAGCCACCTAACTCGAAGGAAAAACTCGGTAGAGAATCCGTGCTTCAGCGAAAACAGCCGATCCTGAGGGTGGAAGCCTTTTGTTGTGTGCGTGCGTGAGAGTACTGCAAGGGAGTCCAAAGCTATATACGAGTCAGACTCAGGACACATCAAAAGGCAGAGCAAGACTCCCAGTGTGTTTGATTTAGCTAGAACTGCGGCCCTCCTTTTGCATTGAAGTCTAATCGCTAGGGTTCGGACTCGAACAAACAACAGTGTACAGAAACAGTGTTTTAGATTCCGACGACCTCTCTGTGGGAGGAAGCACTTTTGGGTGTACTTTCGTTGAGAGCCACGGGACTGGCTCCATTTCGTAAAATCGGGGTAGAGACAGGCTGGTACAGGAGGTAGCGCACAAATCACATCATGGTTATGGGGCTAGTAGCATTGCCCCGGGGTTGCGTGCAGGCTGAAAGTCAGCCACCTACCTCGACGTAAAAACTCGGGAGAGAATCCGTGCTTCAGCGAAAACAGCCGCTCCTGTGTGTGGAATCATTTTGTTGTGTGCGTGCTTGAGAGCAATACAAGGGATTCCAAAGGTATATAGGATGAGACTCAGGACCCAGCAAAAGGCAGAACGAGGCCCCCGTGTGTTTGATTAAGCTAGCACTGAGACCCTCCATTTGCATGGAAGTCTAATCACTAGGGTTCTAACTCGAAGAAACAACAGTGTACAGAGACAGGGTTTTAGCTTCCGACGTCCTCTCTGTGGGAGGAAGCAGTTTAGGGTGTAGTGTGAGTGAGTGCCACGGGACTGGCTCCATTTCGTAAAATCGGGGTAGAGAGAACCCGGTACAGAGGGGAGCACACAAATCACATCATGGTTATGGGGCTAGTAGCGTTGCCCCGTGGGTGCGTGCAGTCTTAATGTCAGCCAGCTAACTCGAAGGAGAAACTCGGTAGAGAATCCGTGCTTCAGCGAAAACAGCCGCTCCTGAGGGTGGAAGCATTTTGTTGTGTGGTGTATGAGAGCACTGCAAGGGAGTCCAAAGCTATATACGAGTGAGAGTCAGACCCCAGCAAAGTTAGAACAAGGCTCCCTGTGTGTATGACTTAGCCAGCACTGCGGCCCTCCATTTGAATTGAAGTCTAATCGCGAGGGTTCTAACTCGAAGAAACAAGAGTGTGCAGAAACAGTGTTTTAGGGTCCGACGACCTCTCTGTGGGTGGAAGCAGTTTAGCGTGTACTGTGTGTGAGAGCCTCGGGACTGGTGCCATTTCGTAAAATCGGGGTAGAGACAACCCGTTACAGAAGGCAGCTCACAACTCACATCATGGTTATGCGGCTAGTAGCATTGGCCCGGGGGTGCGTGCAGGCTGAATGTCAGCCACCTAACTCGAAGGAGAAACTCGGTAGAGAATCCGTGCTTCAGCGAAAACAGCCGCTCCTGAGGGTGGAAGCATTTTGTTGTGTGCGTGTGTGAGAGCACTGCAAGGGAGTCCAAAGCTATATACGAGTGAGAGTCAGACCCCAGCAAAGTTAGAACAAGGCTCCCCGTGTGTATGACTTAGCTAGCACTGAGGCCCTCCATTTGCATGGAAGTCTAATCGCTAGGGTTCTAAGTCGAAGAAACAACAGTGTACAGAGACAGTGTTTTAGCTTCCGACGACCTCTCTGTGGGAGGAAGCAGTTTAGTGTGTGCTTTCGTTGAGAGCCGCGGGACTGGCTCCATTTCGTAAACTCGGGGTAGACACAGGCCGGTATGAAGGCAGCGCACAAATCACATCATGGTTATGGGGCTAATAGCGTTGCCCCCGGGTTGCATGCAGACTGAAAGTCAGCCACCTAACTCGACGGACAAACTCGGTAGAGAATCCGTGCTTCAGCGAAAACAGCCGCTCCTGAGGGTGGAAGCATTTTGTTGTGTGCGTGCCTGAGAGCACTGCAAAGGAGTCCAAAGCTATATACCAGTCAGCCACAGGCCATATCAAAAGGCAGAACAAGACTCCCAGTGTGTTTGATTTAGCTAGCACTGCTGGCTTCTTTTGCATGGAAGTCTACTCGCTAGCGTTCTAACTCGAGGAAACAACAGTGTACAGAAACATTGTTTTAGCTTCCGACAACCTCACTGTGGGAGGAAGCAGTTTAGGGTGTACTGTGGGTGAGAGCCAGGGGATGGGTTCCATTTCGAAAAATCGGGCTAGAGACAGGCCGATACAAAAGGCAGCTCACAAATCACATCATGGTTATGGGTCTACTAGCGTCGCCCCGGGGGTGCGTGCAGGCTGAATATCAGCCACCTAACTAGACGGAAAAACTCGGTAGAGGATCCGTGCTTCAGTGAAAACAGCAGCTCCTGAGGGTGAAAGCATTTTGTTGTGTGCGTGCGTGAGAGCACTGCCAGGGATTCCAAAGGTATATACGAGTGAGACTCAGGCCCCAGCAAAAGGCAGAACAAGACTCCCCGTGTGTTTAATTTAGCCAGCACTGCGTCCCTCCATTTGAATTGAAGTCTAATCGCGAGGGTTCTAACTCGAAGAAACAAGAGTGTGCAGAAACAGTGTTTTAGATTCCGACGACCTCTCTGTGGGAGGAAGCACTTTTGGGTGTACTTTCGTTGAGAGCCACGGGACTGGCTCCATTTCGTAAAATCGGGGTAGAGACAGGCTGGTACAGGAGGTAGCGCACAAATCACATCATGGTTATGGGGCTAGTAGCATTGCCCCGGGGTTGCGTGCAGGCTGAAAGTCAGCCACCTACCTCGACGTAAAAACTCGGGAGAGAATCCGTGCTTCAGCGAAAACAGCCGCTCCTGTGTGTGGAATCATTTTGTTGTGTGCGTGCTTGAGAGCACTACAAGGGATTCCAAAGTTATATAGGAGTGAGACTCAGGACCCAGCAAAAGGCAGAACGAGGCCCCCGTGTGTTTGATTAAGCTAGCACTGAGACCCTCCATTTGCATGGAAGTCTAATCACTAGGGTTCTAACTCGAAGAAACAACAGTGTACAGAGACAGGGTTTTAGCTTCCGACGTCCTCTCTGTGGGAGGAAGCAGTTTAGGGTGTAGTGTGAGTGAGTGCCACGGGACTGGCTCCATTTCGTAAAATCGGGGTAGAGAGAACCCGGTACAGAGGGGAGCACACAAATCACATCATGGTTATGGGGCTAGTAGCGTTGCCCCGTGGGTGCGTGCTGTCTTAATGTCAGCCAGCTAACTCGAAGGAGAAACTCGGTAGAGAATCCGTGCTTCAGCGAAAACAGCCGCTCCTGAGGGTGGAAGCATTTTGTTGTGTGGTGTATGAGAGCACTGCAAGGGAGTCCAAAGCTATATACGAGTGAGAGTCAGACCCCAGCAAAGTTAGAACAAGGCTCCCTGTGTGTATGACTTAGCCAGCACTGCGGCCCTCCATTTGAATTGAAGTCTAATTGCGAGGGTTCTAACTCGAAGAAACAAGAGTGTGCAGAAACAGTGTTTTAGGGTCCGACGACCTCTCTGTGGGTGGAAGCAGTTTAGCGTGTACTGTGTGTGAGAGCCTCGGGACTGGTGCCATTTCGTAAAATCGGGGTAGAGACAACCCGTTACAGAAGGCAGCTCACAACTCACATCATGGTTATGCGGCTAGTAGCATTGGCCCGGGGGTGCGTGCAGGCTGAATGTCAGCCAGCTAACTCGAAGGAGAAACTCGGTAGAGAATCCGTGCTTCAGCGAAAACAGCCGCTCCTGAGGGTGGAAGCATTTTGTTGTGTGCGTGTGTGAGAGCACTGCAAGGGAGTCCAAAGCTATATACGAGTGAGAGTCAGACCCCAGCAAAGTTAGAACAAGGCTCCCCGTGTGTATGACTTAGCTAGCACTGAGGCCCTCCATTTGCATGGAAGTCTAATCGCTAGGGTTCTAAGTCGAAGAAACAACAGTGTACAGAGACAGTGTTTTAGCTTCCGACGACCTCTCTGTGGGAGGAAGCAGTTTAGTGTGTGCTTTCGTTGAGAGCCGCGGGACTGGCTCCATTTCGTAAACTCGGGGTAGACACAGGCCGGTATGAAGGCAGCGCACAAATCACATCATGGTTATGGGGCTAATAGCGTTGCCCCCGGGTTGCATGCCGACTGAAAGTCAGCCACCTAACTCGACGGACAAACTCGGTAGAGAATCCGTGCTTCAGCGAAAACAGCCGCTCCTGAGGGTGGAAGCATTTTGTTGTGTGCGTGCCTGAGAGCACTGCAAAGGAGTCCAAAGCTATATACCAGTCAGCCACAGGCCATATCAAAAGGCAGAACAAGAATCCCAGTGTGTTTGATTTAGCTAGCACTGCTGGCTTCTTTTGCATGGAAGTCTACTCGCTAGCGTTCTAACTCGAGGAAACAACAGTGTACAGAAACATTGTTTTAGCTTCCGACGACCTCACTGTGGGAGAAAGCAGTTTAGGGTGTACTGTGGGTGAGAGCCAGGGGATGGGTTCCATTTCGAAAAATCGGGCTAGAGACAGGCCGATACAGAAGGCAGCTCACAAATCACATCATGGTTATGGGTCTCCTAGCGTCGCCCCGGGGGTGCGTGCAGGCTGAATATCAGCCACCTAACTAGACGGAAAAACTCGGTAGAGGATCCGTGCTTCAGTGAAAACAGCAGCTCCTGAGGGTGAAAGCATTTTGTTGTGTGCGTACGTGAGAGCACTGCAAGGGATTCCAAAAGTATATACGAGTGAGACTCAGGCCCCAGCAAAAGGCAGAACAAGACTCCCCGTGTGTTTAATTTAGCCAGCACTGCGGCCCTCCATTTGAATTGAAGTCTAATCGCGAGGGTTCTAACTCGAAGAAACAAGAGTGTGCAGAAACAGTGTTTTAGATTCCGACGACCTCTCTGTGGGTGGAAGCAGTTTAGCGTGTACTGTGTGTGAGAGCCTCGGGACTGGTGCCATTTCGTAAAATCGGGGTAGAGACAACGCGTTACAGAAGGCAGCTCACAACTCACATCATGGTTATGCGGCTAGTAGCGTTGGCCCGGGGGTGCGTGCAGGCTGAATGTCAGCCACCTAACTCGAAGGAAAAACTCGGTAGAGAATCCGTGCTTCAGCGAAAACAGCCGATCCTGAGGGTGGAAGCCTTTTGTTGTGTGCGTGCGTGAGAGCACTGCAAGGGAGTCCAAAGCTATATACGAGTCAGACTCAGGACACATCAAAAGGCAGAGCAAGACTCCCAGTGTGTTTGATTTAGCTAGAACTGCGGCCCTCCTTTTGCATTGAAGTCTAATTGCTAGGGTTCGGACTCGAACAAACAACAGTGTACAGAAACAGTGTTTTAGAGTCCGACGACCTCTCTGTGGGAGGAAGCACTTTTGGGTGTACTTTCGTTGAGAGCCACGGGACTGGCTCCATTTCGTAAAATCGGGGTAGAGACAGGCTGGTACAGGAGGTAGCGCACAAATCACATCATGGTTATGGGGCTAGTAGCATTGCCCCGGGGTTGCGTGCAGGCTGAAAGTCAGCCACCTACCTCGACGTAAAAACTCGGGAGAGAATCCGTGCTTCAGCGAAAACAGCCGCTCCTGTGGGTGGAATCATTTTGTTGTGTGCGTGCTTGAGAGCACTACAAGGGATTCCAAAGGTATATAGGAGTGAGACTCAGGACCCAGCAAAAGGCAGAACGAGGCCCCGGTGTGTTTGATTAAGCTAGCACTGAGACCCTCCATTTGCATGGAAGTCTAATCACTAGGGTTCTAACTCGAAGAAACAACAGTGTACAGAGACAGGGTTTTAGCTTCCGACGTCCTCTCTGTGGGAGGAAGCAGTTTAGGGTGTAGTGTGAGTGAGTGCCACGGGACTGGCTCCATTTTGTAAAATCGGGGTAGAGAGAACCCGGTACAGAGGGGAGCACACAAATCACATCATGGTTATGGGGCTAGTAGCGTTGCCCCGTGGGTGCGTGCAGTCTTAATGTCAGCCAGCTAACTCGAAGGAGAAACTCGGTAGAGAATCCGTGCTTCAGCGAAAACAGCCGCTCCTGAGGGTGGAAGCATTTTGTTGTGTGGTGTATGAGAGCACTGCAAGGGAGTCCAAAGCTATATACGAGTGAGAGTCAGACCCCAGCAAAGTTAGAACAAGGCTCCCTGTGTGTATGACTTAGCCAGCACTGCGGCCCTCCATTTGAATTGAAGTCTAATTGCGAGGGTTCTAACTCGAAGAAACAAGAGTGTGCAGAAACAGTGTTTTAGGTTCCGACGACCTCTCTGTGGGTGGAAGCAGTTTAGCGTGTACTGTGTGTGAGAGCCTCGGGACTGGTGCCATTTCGTAAAATCGGGGTAGAGACAACCCGTTACAGAAGGCAGCTCACAACTCACATCATGGTTATGCGGCTAGTAGCATTGGCCCGGGGGTGCGTGCAGGCTGAATGTCAGCCACCTAACTCGAAGGAGAAACTCGGTAGAGAATCCGTGCTTCAGCGAAAACAGCCGCTCCTGAGGGTGGAAGCATTTTGTTGTGTGCGTGTGTGAGAGCACTGCAAGGGAGTCCAAAGCTATATACGAGTGAGAGTCAGACCCCAGCAAAGTTAGAACAAGGCTCCCCGTGTGTATGACTTAGCTAGCACTGAGGCCCTCCATTTGCATGGAAGTCTAATCGCTAGGGTTCTAAGTCGAAGAAACAACAGTGTACAGAGACAGTGTTTTAGCTTCCGACGACCTCTCTGTGGGAGGAAGCAGTTTAGTGTGTGCTTTCGTTGAGAGCCACGGGACTGGCTCCATTTCGTAAACTCGGGGTAGACACAGGCCGGTATGAAGGCAGCGCACAAATCACATCATGGTTATGGGGCTAATAGCGTTGCCCCCGGGTTGCATGCAGACTGAAAGTCAGCCACCTAACTCGACGGACAAACTCGGTAGAGAATCCGTGCTTCAGCGAAAACAGCCGCTCCTGAGGGTGGAAGCATTTTGTTGTGTGCGTGCCTGAGAGCACTGCAAAGGAGTCCAAAGCTATATACCAGTCAGCCACAGGCCATATCAAAAGGCAGAACAAGACTCCCAGTGTGTTTGATCTAGCTAGCACTGCTGGCTTCTTTTGCATGGAAGTCTACTCGCTAGCGTTCTAACTCGAGGAAACAACAGTGTACAGAAACATTGTTTTAGCTTCCGACGACCTCACTGTGGGAGGAAGCAGTTTAGGGTGTACTGTGGGTGAGAGCCAGGGGATGGGTTCCATTTCGAAAAATCGGGCTAGAGACAGGCCGATACAGAAGGCAGCTCACAAATCACATCATGGTTATGGGTCTACTAGCGTCGCCCCGGGGGTGCGTGCAGGCTGAATATCAGCCACCTAACTAGACGGAAAAACTCGGTAGAGGATCCGTGCTTCAGTGAAAACAGCAGCTCCTGAGGGTGAAAGCATTTTGTTGTGTGCGTGCGTGAGAGCACTGCCAGGGATTCCAAAGGTATATACGAGTGAGACTCAGGCCCCAGCAAAAGGCAGAACAAGACTCCCCGTGTGTTTAATTTAGCCAGCACTGCGTCCCTCCATTTGAATTGAAGTCTAATCGCGAGGGTTCTAACTCGAAGAAACAAGAGTGTGCAGAAACAGTGTTTTAGATTCCGACGACCTCTCTGTGGGTGGAAGCAGTTTAGCGTGTACTGTGTGTGAGAGCCTCGGGACTGGTGCCATTTCGTAAAATCGGGGTAGAGACAACCCGTTACAGAAGGCAGCTCACAACTCACATCATGGTTATGCGGCTAGTAGCGTTGGCCCGGGGGTGCGTGCAGGCTGAATGTCAGCCACCTAACTCGAAGGAAAAACTCGGTAGAGAATCCGTGCTTCAGCGAAAACAGCCGATCCTGAGGGTGGAAGCCTTTTGTTGTGTGCGTGCGTGAGAGCACTGCAAGGGAGTCCAAAGCTATATACGCGTCAGACTCAGGACACATCAAAAGGCAGAGCAAGACTCCCAGTGTGTTTGATTTAGCTAGAACTGCGGCCCTCCTTTTGCATTGAAGTCTAATCGCTAGGGTTCGGACTCGAACAAACAACAGTGTACAGAAACAGTGTTTTAGAGTCCGACGACCTCTCTGTGGGAGGAAGCACTTTTGGGTGTACTTTCATTGAGAGCCACGGGACTGGCTCCATTTCGTAAAATCGGGGTAGAGACAGGCTGGTACAGGAGGTAGCGCACAAATCACATCATGGTTACGGGGCTAGTAGCATTGCCCCGGGGTTGCGTGCAGGCTGAAAGTCAGCCACCTACCTCGACGTAAAAACTCGGGAGAGAATCCGTGCTTCAGCGAAAACAGCCGCTCCTGTGTGTGGAATCATTTTGTTGTGTGCGTGCTTGAGAGCACTACAAGGGATTCCAAAGGTATATAGGAGTGAGACTCAGGACCCAGCAAAAGGCAGAACGAGGTCCCCGTGTGTTTGATTAAGCTAGCACTGAGACCCTCCATTTGCATGGAAGTCTAATCACTAGGGTTCTAACTCGAAGAAACAACAGTGTACAGAGACAGGGTTTTAGCTTCCGACGTCCTCTCTGTGGGAGGAAGCAGTTTAGGGTGTAGTGTGAGTGAGTGCCACGGGACTGGCTCCATTTCGTAAAATCGGGGTAGAGAGAACCCGGTACAGAGGGGAGCACACAAATCACATCATGGTTATGGGGCTAGTAGCGTTGCCCCGTGGGTGCGTGCAGTCTTAATGTCAGCCAGCTAACTCGAAGGAGAAACTCGGTAGAGAATCCGAGCTTCAGCGAAAACAGCCGCTCCTGAGGGTGGAAGCATTTTGTTGTGTGGTGTATGAGAGCACTGCAAGGGAGTCCAAAGCTATATACGAGTGAGAGTCAGACCCCAGCAAAGTTAGAACAAGGCTCCCTGTGTGTATGACTTAGCCAGCACTGCGGCCCTCCATTTGAATTGAAGTCTAATTGCGAGGGTTCTAACTCGAAGAAACAAGAGTGTGCAGAAACAGTGTTTTAGGTTCCGACGACCTCTCTGTGGGTGGAAGCAGTTTAGCGTGTACTGTGTGTGAGAGCCTCGGGACTGGTGCCATTTCGTAAAATCGGGGTAGAGACAACCCGTTACAGAAGGCAGCTCACAACTCACATCATGGTTATGCGGCTAGTAGCATTGGCCCGGGGGTGCGTGCAGGCTGAATGTCAGCCACCTAACTCGAAGGAGAAACTCGGTAGAGAATCCGTGCTTCAGCGAAAACAGCCGCTCCTGAGGGTGGATGCATTTTGTTATGTGCGTGTGTGAGAGCACTGCAAGGGAGTCCAAAGCTATATACGAGTGAGAGTCAGACCCCAGCAAAGTTAGAACAAGGCTCCCCGTGTGTATGACTTAGCTAGCACTGAGGCCCTCCATTTGCATGGAAGTCTAATCGCTAGGGTTCTAAGTCGAAGAAACAACAGTGTACAGAGACAGTGTTTTAGCTTCCGACGACCTCTCTGTGGGAGGAAGCAGTTTAGTGTGTGCTTTCGTTGAGAGCCGCGGGACTGGCTCCATTTCGTAAACTCGGGGTAGACACAGGCCGGTATGAAGGCAGCGCACAAATCACATCATGGTTATGGGGCTAATAGCGTTGCCCCCGGGTTGCATGCAGACTGAAAGTCAGCCACCTAACTCGACGGACAAACTCGGTAGAGAATCCGTGCTTCAGCGAAAACAGCCGCTCCTGAGGGTGGAAGCATTTTGTTGTGTGCGTGCCTGAGAGCACTGCAAAGGAGTCCAAAGCTATATACCAGTCAGCCACAGGCCATATCAAAAGGCAGAACAAGACTCCCAGTGTGTTTGATTTAGCTAGCACTGCTGGCTTCTTTTGCATGGAAGTCTACTCGCTAGCATTCTAACTCGAGGAAACAACAGTGTACAGAAACATTGTTTTAGCTTCCGACGACCTCACTGTGGGAGGAAGCAGTTTAGGGTGTACTGTGGGTGAGAGCCAGGGGATGGGTTCCATTTCGAAAAATCGGGCTAGAGACAGGCCGATACAAAAGGCAGCTCACAAATCACATCATGGTTATGGGTCTACTAGCGTCGCCCCGGGGGTGCGTGCAGGCTGAATATCAGCCACCTAACTAGACGGAAAAACTCGGTAGAGGATCCGTGCTTCAGTGAAAACAGCAGCTCCTGAGGGTGAAAGCATTTTGTTGTGTGCGTGCGTGAGAGCACTGCCAGGGATTCCAAAGGTATATACGAGTGAGACTCAGGCCCCAGCAAAAGGCAGAACAAGACTCCCCGTGTGTTTAATTTAGCCAGCACTGCGTCCCTCCATTTGAATTGAAGTCTAATCGCGAGGGTTCTAACTCGAAGAAACAAGAGTGTGCAGAAACAGTGTTTTAGATTCCGACGACCTCTCTGTGGGTGGAAGCAGTTTAGCGTGTACTGTGTGTGAGAGCCTCGGGACTGGTGCCATTTCGTAAAATCGGGGTAGAGACAACCCGTTACAGAAGGCAGCTCACAACTCACATCATGGTTATGCGGCTAGTAGCGTTGGCCCGGGGGTGCGTGCAGGCTGAATGTCAGCCACCTAACTCGAAGGAAAAACTCGGTAGAGAATCCGTGCTTCAGCGAAAACAGCCGATCCTGAGGGTGGAAGCCTTTTGTTGTGTGCGTGCGTGAGAGCACTGCAAGGGAGTCCAAAGCTATATACGCTTCAGACTCAGGACACATCAAAAGGCAGAGCAAGACTCCCAGTGTGTTTGATTTAGCTAGAACTGCGGCCCTCCTTTTGCATTGAAGTCTAATCGCTAGGGTTCGGACTCGAACAAACAACAGTGTACAGAAACAGTGTTTTAGAGTCCGACGACCTCTCTGTGGGAGGAAGCACTTTTGGGTGTACTTTCGTTGAGAGCCACGGGACTGGCTCCATTTCGTAAAATCGGGGTAGAGACAGGCTGGTACAGGAGGTAGCGCACAAATCACATCATGGTTACGGGGCTAGTAGCATTGCCCCGGGGTTGCGTGCAGGCTGAAAGTCAGCCACCTACCTCGACGTAAAAACTCGGGAGAGAATCCGTGCTTCAGCGAAAACAGCCGCTCCTGTGTGTGGAATCATTTTGTTGTGTGCGTGCTTGAGAGCACTACAAGGGATTCCAAAGGTATATAGGAGTGAGACTCAGGACCCAGCAAAAGGCAGAACGAGGTCCCCGTGTGTTTGATTAAGCTAGCACTGAGACCCTCCATTTGCATGGAAGTCTAATCACTAGGGTTCTAACTCGAAGAAACAACAGTGTACAGAGACAGGGTTTTAGCTTCCGACGTCCTCTCTGTGGGAGGAAGCAGTTTAGGGTGTAGTGTGAGTGAGTGCCACGGGACTGGCTCCATTTCGTAAAATCGGGGTAGAGAGAACCCGGTACAGAGGGGAGCACACAAATCACATCATGGTTATGGGGCTAGTAGCGTTGCCCCGTGGGTGCGTGCAGTCTTAATGTCAGCCAGCTAACTCGAAGGAGAAACTCGGTAGAGAATCCGAGCTTCAGCGAAAACAGCCGCTCCTGAGGGTGGAAGCATTTTGTTGTGTGGTGTATGAGAGCACTGCAAGGGAGTCCAAAGCTATATACGAGTGAGAGTCAGACCCCAGCAAAGTTAGAACAAGGCTCCCTGTGTGTATGACTTAGCCAGCACTGCGGCCCTCCATTTGAATTGAAGTCTAATTGCGAGGGTTCTAACTCGAAGAAACAAGAGTGTGCAGAAACAGTGTTTTAGGTTCCGACGACCTCTCTGTGGGTGGAAGCAGTTTAGCGTGTACTGTGTGTGAGAGCCTCGGGACTGGTGCCATTTCGTAAAATCGGGGTAGAGACAACCCGTTACAGAAGGCAGCTCACAACTCACATCATGGTTATGCGGCTAGTAGCATTGGCCCGGGGGTGCGTGCAGGCTGAATGTCAGCCACCTAACTCGAAGGAGAAACTCGGTAGAGAATCCGTGCTTCAGCGAAAACAGCCGCTCCTGAGGGTGGATGCATTTTGTTATGTGCGTGTGTGAGAGCACTGCAAGGGAGTCCAAAGCTATATACGAGTGAGAGTCAGACCCCAGCAAAGTTAGAACAAGGCTCCCCGTGTGTATGACTTAGCTAGCACTGAGGCCCTCCATTTGCATGGAAGTCTAATCGCTAGGGTTCTAAGTCGAAGAAACAACAGTGTACAGAGACAGTGTTTTAGCTTCCGACGACCTCTCTGTGGGAGGAAGCAGTTTAGTGTGTGCTTTCGTTGAGAGCCGCGGGACTGGCTCCATTTCGTAAACTCGGGGTAGACACAGGCCGGTATGAAGGCAGCGCACAAATCACATCATGGTTATGGGGCTAATAGCGTTGCCCCCGGGTTGCATGCAGACTGAAAGTCAGCCACCTAACTCGACGGACAAACTCGGTAGAGAATCCGTGCTTCAGCGAAAACAGCCGCTCCTGAGGGTGGAAGCATTTTGTTGTGTGCGTGCCTGAGAGCACTGCAAAGGAGTCCAAAGCTATATACCAGTCAGCCACAGGCCATATCAAAAGGCAGAACAAGACTCCCAGTGTGTTTGATTTAGCTAGCACTGCTGGCTTCTTTTGCATGGAAGTCTACTCGCTAGCGTTCTAACTCGAGGAAACAACAGTGTACAGAAACATTGTTTTAGCTTCCGACGACCTCACTGTGGGAGGAAGCAGTTTAGGGTGTACTGTGGGTGAGAGCCAGGGGATGGGTTCCATTTCGAAAAATCGGGCTAGAGACAGGCCGATACAGAAGGCAGCTCACAAATCACATCATGGTTATGGGTCTCCTAGCGTCGCCCCGGGGGTGCGTGCAGGCTGAATATCAGCCACCTAACTAGACGGAAAAACTCGCTAGAGGATCCGTGCTTCAGTGAAAACAGCAGCTCCTGAGGGTGAAAGCATTTTGTTGTGTGCGTGCGTGAGAGCACTGCCAGGGATTCCAAAGGTATATACGAGTGAGACTCAGGCCCCAGCAAAAGGCAGAACAAGACTCCCCGTGTGTTTAATTTAGCCAGCACTGCGTCCCTCCATTTGAATTGAAGTCTAATCGCGAGGGTTCTAACTCGAAGAAACAAGAGTGTGCAGAAACAGTGTTTTAGATTCCGACGACCTCTCTGTGGGTGGAAGCAGTTTAGCGTGTACTGTGTGTGAGAGCCTCGGGACTGGTGCCATTTCGTAAAATCGGGGTAGAGACAACCCGTTACAGAAGGCAGCTCACAACTCACATCATGGTTATGCGGCTAGTAGCGTTGGCCCAGGGGTGCGTGCAGGCTGAATGTCAGCCACCTAACTCGAAGGAAAAACTCGGTAGAGAATCCGTGCTTCAGCGAAAACAGCCGATCCTGAGGGTGGAAGCCTTTTGTTGTGTGCGTGCGTGAGAGCACTGCAAGGGAGTCCAAAGCTATATACGAGTCAGACTCAGGACACATCAAAAGGCAGAGCAAGACTCCCAGTGTGTTTGATTTAGCTAGAACTGCGGCCCTCCTTTTGCATTGAAGTCTAATCGCTAGGGTTCGGACTCGAACAAACAACAGTGTACAGAAACAGTGTTTTAGAGTCCGACGACCTCTCTGTGGGAGGAAGCACTTTTGGGTGTACTTTCGTTGAGAGCCACGGGACTGGCTCCATTTTGTAAAATCGGGGTAGAGACAGGCTGGTACAGGAGGTAGCGCACAAATCACATCATGGTTATGGGGCTAGTAGCATTGCCCCGGGGTTGCGTGCAGGCTGAAAGTCAGCCACCTACCTCGACGTAAAAACTCGGGAGAGAATCCGTGCTTCAGCGAAAACAGCCGCTCCTGTGGGTGGAATCATTTTGTTGTGTGCGTGCTTGAGAGCACTACAAGGGATTCCAAAGGTATATAGGAGTGAGACTCAGGACCCAGCAAAAGGCAGAACGAGGCCCCCGTGTGTTTGATTAAGCTAGCACTGAGACCCTCCATTTGCATGGAAGTCTAATCACTAGGGTTCTAACTCGAAGAAACAACAGTGTACAGAGACAGGGTTTTAGCTTCCGACGTCCTCTCTGTGGGAGGAAGCAGTTTAGGGTGTAGTGTGAGTGAGTGCCACGGGACTGGCTCCATTTCGTAAAATCGGGGTAGAGAGAACCCGGTACAGAGGGGAGCACACAAATCACATCATGGTTATGGGGCTAGTAGCGTTGCCCCGTGGGTGCGTGCAGTCTTAATGTCAGCCAGCTAACTCGAAGGAGAAACTCGGTAGAGAATCCGAGCTTCAGCGAAAACAGCCGCTCCTGAGGGTGGAAGCATTTTGTTGTGTGGTGTATGAGAGCACTGCAAGGGAGTCCAAAGCTATATACGAGTGAGAGTCAGACCCCAGCAAAGTTAGAACAAGGCTCCCTGTGTGTATGACTTAGCCAGCACTGCGGCCCTCCATTTGAATTGAAGTCTAATTGCGAGGGTTCTAACTCGAAGAAACAAGAGTGTGCAGAAACAGTGTTTTAGGTTCCGACGACCTCTCTGTGGGTGGAAGCAGTTTAGCGTGTACTGCGTGTGAGAGCCTCGGGACTGGTGCCATTTCGTAAAATCGGGGTAGAGACAACCCGTTACAGAAGGCAGCTCACAACTCACATCATGGTTATGCGGCTAGTAGCATTGGCCCGGGGGTGCGTGCAGGCTGAATGTCAGCCACCTAACTCGAAGGAGAAACTCGGTAGAGAATCCGTGCTTCAGCGAAAACAGCCGCTCCTGAGGGTGGAAGCATTTTGTTGTGTGCGTGTGTGAGAGCACTGCAAGGGAGTCCAAAGCTATATACGAGTGAGAGTCAGACCCCAGCAAAGTTAGAACAAGGCTCCCCGTGTGTATGACTTAGCTAGCACTGAGGCCCTCCATTTGCATGGAAGTCTAATCGCTAGGGTTCTAAGTCGAAGAAACAACAGTGTACAGAGACAGTGTTTTAGCTTCCGACGACCTCTCTGTGGGAGGAAGCAGTTTAGTGTGTGCTTTCGTTGAGAGCCGCGGGACTGGCTCCATTTCGTAAACTCGGGGTAGACACAGGCCGGTATGAAGGCAGCGCACAAATCACATCATGGTTATGGGGCTAATAGCGTTGCCCCCGGGTTGCATGCAGACTGAAAGTCAGCCACCTAACTCGACGGACAAACTCGGTAGAGAATCCGTGCTTCAGCGAAAACAGCCGCTCCTGAGGGTGGAAGCATTTTGTTGTGTGCGTGCCTGAGAGCACTGCAAAGGAGTCCAAAGCTATATACCAGTCAGCCACAGGCCATATCAAAAGGCAGAACAAGACTCCCAGTGTGTTTGATTTAGCTAGCACTGCTGGCTTCTTTTGCATGGAAGTCTACTCGCTAGCGTTCTAACTCGAGGAAACAACAGTGTACAGAAACATTGTTTTAGCTTCCGACGACCTCACTGTGGGAGGAAGCAGTTTAGGGTGTACTGTGGGTGAGAGCCAGGGGATGGGTTCCATTTCGAAAAATCGGGCTAGAGACAGGCCGATACAGAAGGCAGCTCACAAATCACATCATGGTTATGGGTCTCCTAGCGTCGCCCCGGGGGTGCGTGCAGGCTGAATATCAGCCACCAAACTAGACGGAAAAACTCGGTAGAGGATCCGTGCTTCAGTGAAAACAGCAGCTCCTGAGGGTGAAAGCATTTTGTTGTGTGCGTGCGTGAGAGCACTGCCAGGGATTCCAAAGGTATATACGAGTGAGACTCAGGCCCCAGCAAAAGGCAGAACAAGACTCCCCGTGTGTTTAATTTAGCCAGCACTGCGGCCCTCCATTTGAATTGAAGTCTAATCGCGAGGGTTCTAACTCGAAGAAACAAGAGTGTGCAGAAACAGTGTTTTAGATTCCGACGACCTCTTTGTGGGTGGAAGCAGTTTAGCGTGTACTGTGTGTGAGAGCCTCGGGACTGGTACCATTTCGTAAAATCGGGGTAGAGACAACCCGTTACAGAAGGCAGCTCACAACTCACATCATGGTTATGCGGCTAGTAGCGTTGGCCCAGGGGTGCGTGCAGGCTGAATGTCAGCCACCTAACTCGAAGGAAAAACTCGGTAGAGAATCCGTGCTTCAGCGAAAACAGCCGCTCCTGAGGGTGGAAGCCTTTTGTTGTGTGCGTGCGTGAGAGCACTGCAAGGGAGTCCAAAGCTATATACGAGTCAGACTCAGGACACATCAAAAGGCAGAGCAAGACTCCCAGTGTGTTTGATTTAGCTAGAACTGCGGCCCTCCTTTTGCATTGAAGTCTAATCGCTAGGGTTCGGACTCGAACAAACAACAGTGTACAGAAACAGTGTTTTAGATTCCGACGTCCTCTCTGTGGGAGGAAGCACTTTTGGGTGTACTTTCGTTGAGAGCCACGGGACTGGCTCCATTTCGTATAATCGGGGTAGAGACAGGCTGGTACAGGAGGTAGCGCACAAATCACATCATGGTCATGGGGCTAGTAGCATTGCCCCGGGGTTGCGTGCAGGCTGAAAGTCAGCCACCTACCTCGACGTAAAAACTCGGGAGAGAATCCGTGCTTCAGCGAAAACAGCCGCTCCTGTGGGTGGAATCATTTTGTTGTGTGCGTGCTTGAGAGCACTACAAGGGATTCCAAAGGTATATAGGAGTGAGACTCAGGACCCAGCAAAAGGCAGAACGAGGCCCCCGTGTGTTTGATTAAGCTAGCACTGAGACCCTCCATTTGCATGGAAGTCTAATCACTAGGGTTCTAACTCGAAGAAACAACAGTGTACAGAGACAGGGTTTTAGCTTCCGACGTCCTCTCTGTGGGAGGAAGCAGTTTAGGGTGTAGTGTGAGTGAGTGCCACGGGACTGGCTCCATTTCGTAAAATCGGGGTAGAGAGAACCCGGTACAGAGGGGAGCACACAAATCACATCATGGTTATGGGGCTAGTAGCGTTGCCCCGTGGGTGCGTGCAGTCTTAATGTCAGCCAGCTAACTCGAAGGAGAAACTCGGTAGAGAATCCGAGCTTCAGCGAAAACAGCCGCTCCTGAGGGTGGAAGCATTTTGTTGTGTGGTGTATGAGAGCACTGCAAGGGAGTCCAAAGCTATATACGAGTGAGAGTCAGACCCCAGCAAAGTTAGAACAAGGCTCCCTGTGTGTATGACTTAGCCAGCACTGCGGCCCTCCATTTGAATTGAAGTCTAATTGCGAGGGTTCTAACTCGAAGAAACAAGAGTGTGCAGAAACAGTGTTTTAGGTTCCGACGACCTCTCTGTGGGTGGAAGCAGTTTAGCGTGTACTGTGTGTGAGAGCCTCGGGACTGGTGCCATTTCGTAAAATCGGGGTAGAGACAACCCGTTACAGAAGGCAGCTCACAACTCACATCATGGTTATGCGGCTAGTAGCATTGGCCCGGGGGTGCGTGCAGGCTGAATGTCAGCCACCTAACTCGAAGGAGAAACTCGGTAGAGAATCCGTGCTTCAGCGAAAACAGCCGCTCCTGAGGGTGGAAGCATTTTGTTGTGTGCGTGTGTGAGAGCACTGCAAGGGAGTCCAAAGCTATATACGAGTGAGAGTCAGACCCCAGCAAAGTTAGAACAAGGCTCCCCGTGTGTATGACTTAGCTAGCACTGAGGCCCTCCATTTGCATGGAAGTCTAATCGCTAGGGTTCTAAGTCGAAGAAACAACAGTGTACAGAGACAGTGTTTTAGCTTCCGACGACCTCTCTGTGGGAGGAAGCAGTTTAGTGTGTGCTTTCGTTGCGAGCCGCGGGACTGGCTCCATTTCGTAAACTCGGGGTAGACACAGGCCGGTATGAAGGCAGCGCACAAATCACATCATGGTTATGGGGCTAATAGCGTTGCCCCCGGGTTGCATGCAGACTGAAAGTCAGCCACCTAACTCGACGGACAAACTCGGTAGAGAATCCGTGCTTCAGCGAAAACAGCCGCTCCTGAGGGTGGAAGCATTTTGTTGTGTGCGTGCCTGAGAGCACTGCAAAGGAGTCCAAAGCTATATACCAGTCAGCCACAGGCCATATCAAAAGGCAGAACAAGACTCCCAGTGTGTTTGATTTAGCTAGCACTGCTGGCTTCTTTTGCATGGAAGTCTACTCGCTAGCGTTCTAACTCGAGGAAACAACAGTGTACAGAAACATTGTTTTAGCTTCCGACGACCTCACTGTGGGAGGAAGCAGTTTAGGGTGTACTGTGGGTGAGAGCCAGGGGATGAGTTCCATTTCGAAAAATCGGGCTAGAGACAGGCCGATACAGAAGGCAGCTCACAAATCACATCATGGTTATGGGTCTCCTAGCGTCGCCCCGGGGGTGCGTGCAGGCTGAATATCAGCCACCTAACTAGACGGAAAAACTCGGTAGAGGATCCGTGCTTCAGTGAAAACAGCAGCTCCTGAGGGTGAAAGCATTTTGTTGTGTGCGTGCGTGAGAGCACTGCCAGGGATTCCAAAGGTATGTACGAGTGAGACTCAGGCCCCAGGAAAAGGCAGAACAAGACTCCCCGTGTGTTTAATTTAGCCAGCACTGCGGCCCTCCATTTGAATTGAAGTCTAATCGCGAGGGTTCTAACTCGAAGAAACAAGAGTGTGCAGAAACAGTGTTTTAGATTCCGACGACCTCTCTGTGGGTGGAAGCAGTTTAGCGTGTACTGTGTGTGAGAGCCTCGGGACTGGTGCCATTTCGTAAAATCGGGGTAGAGACAACCCGTTACAGAAGGCAGCTCACAACTCACATCATGGTTATGCGGCTAGTAGCGTTGGCCCAGGGGTGCGTGCAGGCTGAATGTCAGCCACCTAACTCGAAGGAAAAACTCGGTAGAGAATCCGTGCTTCAGCGAAAACAGCCGATCCTGAGGGTGGAAGCCTTTTGTTGTGTGCGTGCGTGAGAGCACTGCAAGGGAGTCCAAAGCTATATACGAGTCAGACTCAGGACACATCAAAAGGCAGAGCAAGACTCCCAGTGTGTTTGATTTAGCTAGAACTGCGGCCCTCCTTTTGCATTGAAGTCTAATCGCTAGGGTTCGGACTCGAACAAACAACAGTGTACAGAAACAGTGTTTTAGAGTCCGACGACCTCTCTGTGGGAGGAAGCACTTTTGGGTGTACTTTCGTTGAGAGCCACGGGACTGGCTCCATTTCGTAAAATCGGGGTAGAGACAGGCTGGTACAGGAGGTAGCGCACAAATCACATCATGGTTATGGGGCTAGTAGCATTGCCCCGGGGTTGCGTGCAGGCTGAAAGTCAGCCACCTACCTCGACGTAAAAACTCGGGAGAGAATCCGTGCTTCAGCGAAAACAGCCGCTCCTGTGTGTGGAATCATTTTGTTGTGTGCGTGCTTGAGAGCACTACAAGGGATTCCAAAGGTATATAGGAGTGAGACTCAGGACCCAGCAAAAGGCAGAACGAGGCCCCCGTGTGTTTGATTAAGCTAGCACTGAGACCCTCCATTTGCATGGAAGTCTAATCACTAGGGTTCTAACTCGAAGAAACAACAGTGTACAGAGACAGGGTTTTAGCTTCCGACGTCCTCTCTGTGGGAGGAAGCAGTTTAGGGTGTAGTGTGAGTGAGTGCCACGGGACTGGCTCCATTTCGTAAAATCGGGGTAGAGAGAACCCGGTACAGAGGGGAGCACACAAATCACATCATGGTTATGGGGCTAGTAGCGTTGCCCCGTGGGTGCGTGCAGTCTTAATGTCAGCCAGCTAACTCGAAGGAGAAACTCGGTAGAGAATCCGAGCTTCAGCGAAAACAGCCGCTCCTGAGGGTGGAAGCATTTTGTTGTGTGGTGTATGAGAGCACTGCAAGGGAGTCCAAAGCTATATACGAGTGAGAGTCAGACCCCAGCAAAGTTAGAACAAGGCTCCCTGTGTGTATGACTTAGCCAGCACTGCGGCCCTCCATTTGAATTGAAGTCTAATTGCGAGGGTTCTAACTCGAAGAAACAAGAGTGTGCAGAAACAGTGTTTTAGGTTCCGACGACCTCTCTGTGGGTGGAAGCAGTTTAGCGTGTACTGCGTGTGAGAGCCTCGGGACTGGTGCCATTTCGTAAAATCGGGGTAGAGACAACCCGTTACAGAAGGCAGCTCACAACTCACATCATGGTTATGCGGCTAGTAGCATTGGCCCGGGGGTGCGTGCAGGCTGAATGTCAGCCACCTAACTCGAAGGAGAAACTCGGTAGAGAATCCGTGCTTCAGCGAAAACAGCCGCTCCTGAGGGTGGAAGCATTTTGTTGTGTGCGTGTGTGAGAGCACTGCAAGGGAGTCCAAAGCTATATACGAGTGAGAGTCAGACCCCAGCAAAGTTAGAACAAGGCTCCCCGTGTGTATGACTTAGCTAGCACTGAGGCCCTCCATTTGCATGGAAGTCTAATCGCTAGGGTTCTAAGTCGAAGAAACAACAGTGTACAGAGACAGTGTTTTAGCTTCCGACGACCTCTCTGTGGGAGGAAGCAGTTTAGTGTGTGCTTTCGTTGAGAGCCGCGGGACTGGCTCCATTTCGTAAACTCGGGGTAGACACAGGCCGGTATGAAGGCAGCGCACAAATCACATCATGGTTATGGGGCTAATAGCGTTGCCCCCGGGTTGCATGCAGACTGAAAGTCAGCCACCTAACTCGACGGACAAACTCGGTAGAGAATCCGTGCTTCAGCGAAAACAGCCGCTCCTGAGGGTGGAAGCATTTTGTTGTGTGCGTGCCTGAGAGCACTGCAAAGGAGTCCAAAGCTATATACCAGTCAGCCACAGGCCATATCAAAAGGCAGAACAAGACTCCCAGTGTGTTTGATTTAGCTAGCACTGCTGGCTTCTTTTGCATGGAAGTCTACTCGCTAGCGTTCTAACTCGAGGAAACAACAGTGTACAGAAACATTGTTTTAGCTTCCGACGACCTCACTGTGGGAGGAAGCAGTTTAGGGTGTACTGTGGGTGAGAGCCAGGGGATGGGTTCCATTTCGAAAAATCGGGCTAGAGACAGGCCGATACAGAAGGCAGCTCACAAATCACATCATGGTTATGGGTCTCCTAGCGTCGCCCCGGGGGTGCGTGCAGGCTGAATATCAGCCACCTAACTAGACGGAAAAACTCGGTAGAGGATCCGTGCTTCAGTGAAAACAGCAGCTCCTGAGGGTGAAAGCATTTTGTTGTGTGCGTGCGTGAGAGCACTGCCAGGGATTCCAAAGGTATATACGAGTGAGACTCAGGCCCCAGCAAAAGGCAGAACAAGACTCCCCGTGTGTTTAATTTAGCCAGCACTGCGGCCCTCCATTTGAATTGAAGTCTAATCGCGAGGGTTCTAACTCGAAGAAACAAGAGTGTGCAGAAACAGTGTTTTAGATTCCGACGACCTCTCTGTGGGTGGAAGCAGTTTAGCGTGTACTGTGTGTGAGAGCCTCGGGACTGGTGCCATTTCGTAAAATCGGGGTAGAGACAACCCGTTACAGAAGGCAGCTCACAACTCACATCATGGTTATGCGGCTAGTAGCGTTGGCCCAGGGGTGCATGCAGGCTGAATGTCAGCCACCTAACTCGAAGGAAAAACTCGGTAGAGAATCCGTGCTTCATCGAAAACAGCCGATCCTGAGGGTGGAAGCCTTTTGTTGTGTGCGTGCGTGAGAGCACTGCAAGGGAGTCCAAAGCTATATACGAGTCAGACTCAGGACACATCAAAAGGCAGAGCAAGACTCCCAGTGTGTTTGATTTAGCTAGAACTGCGGCCCTCCTTTTGCATTGAAGTCTAATCGCTAGGGTTCGGACTCGAACAAACAACAGTGTACAGAAACAGTGTTTTAGAGTCCGACGACCTCTCTGTGGGAGGAAGCACTTTTGGGTGTACTTTCGTTGAGAGCCACGGGACTGGCTCCATTTCGTAAAATCGGGGTAGAGACAGGCTGGTACAGGAGGTAGCGCACAAATCACATCATGGTTATGGGGCTAGTAGCATTGCCCCGGGGTTGCGTGCAGGCTGAAAGTCAGCCACCTACCTCGACGTAAAAACTCGGGAGAGAATCCGTGCTTCAGCGAAAACAGCCGCTCCTGTGTGTGGAATCATTTTGTTGTGTGCGTGCTTGAGAGCACTACAAGGGATTCCAAAGGTATATAGGAGTGAGACTCAGGACCCAGCAAAAGGCAGAACGAGGCCCCCGTGTGTTTGATTAAGCTAGCACTGAGACCCTCCATTTGCATGGAAGTCTAATCACTAGGGTTCTAACTCGAAGAAACAACAGTGTACAGAGACAGGGTTTTAGCTTCCGACGTCCTCTCTGTGGGAGGAAGCAGTTTAGGGTGTAGTGTGAGTGAGTGCCACGGGACTGGCTCCATTTCGTAAAATCGGGGTAGAGAGAACCCGGTACAGAGGGGAGCACACAAATCACATCATGGTTATGGGGCTAGTAGCGTTGCCCCGTGGGTGCGTGCAGTCTTAATGTCAGCCAGCTAACTCGAAGGAGAAACTCGGTAGAGAATCCGAGCTTCAGCGAAAACAGCCGCTCCTGAGGGTGGAAGCATTTTGTTGTGTGGTGTATGAGAGCACTGCAAGGGAGTCCAAAGCTATATACGAGTGAGAGTCAGACCCCAGCAAAGTTAGAACAAGGCTCCCTGTGTGTATGACTTAGCCAGCACTGCGGCCCTCCATTTGAATTGAAGTCTAATTGCGAGGGTTCTAACTCGAAGAAACAAGAGTGTGCAGAAACAGTGTTTTAGGTTCCGACGACCTCTCTGTGGGTGGAAGCAGTTTAGCGTGTACTGCGTGTGAGAGCCTCGGGACTGGTGCCATTTCGTAAAATCGGGGTAGAGACAACCCGTTACAGAAGGCAGCTCACAACTCACATCATGGTTATGCGGCTAGTAGCATTGGCCCGGGGGTGCGTGCAGGCTGAATGTCAGCCACCTAACTCGAAGGAGAAACTCGGTAGAGAATCCGTGCTTCAGCGAAAACAGCCGCTCCTGAGGGTGGAAGCATTTTGTTGTGTGCGTGTGTGAGAGCACTGCAAGGGAGTCCAAAGCTATATACGAGTGAGAGTCAGACCCCAGCAAAGTTAGAACAAGGCTCCCCGTGTGTATGACTTAGCTAGCACTGAGGCCCTCCATTTGCATGGAAGTCTAATCGCTAGGGTTCTAAGTCGAAGAAACAACAGTGTACAGAGACAGTGTTTTAGCTTCCGACGACCTCTCTGTGGGAGGAAGCAGTTTAGTGTGTGCTTTCGTTGAGAGCCGCGGGACTGGCTCCATTTCGTAAACTCGGGGTAGACACAGGCCGGTATGAAGGCAGCGCACAAATCACATCATGGTTATGGGGCTAATAGCGTTGCCCCCGGGTTGCATGCAGACTGAAAGTCAGCCACCTAACTCGACGGACAAACTCGGTAGAGAATCCGTGCTTCAGCGAAAACAGCCGCTCCTGAGGGTGGAAGCATTTTGTTGTGTGCGTGCCTGAGAGCACTGCAAAGGAGTCCAAAGCTATATACCAGTCAGCCACAGGCCATATCAAAAGGCAGAACAAGACTCCCAGTGTGTTTGATTTAGCTAGCACTGCTGGCTTCTTTTGCATGGAAGTCTACTCGCTAGCGTTCTAACTCGAGGAAACAACAGTGTACAGAAACATTGTTTTAGCTTCCGACGACCTCACTGTGGGAGGAAGCAGTTTAGGGTGTACTGTGGGTGAGAGCCAGGGGATGGGTTCCATTTCGAAAAATCGGGCTAGAGACAGGCCGATACAGAAGGCAGCTCACAAATCACATCCTGGTTATGGGTCTCCTAGCGTCGCCCCGGGGGTGCGTGCAGGCTGAATATCAGCCACCTAACTAGACGGAAAAACTCGGTAGAGGATCCGTGCTTCAGTGAAAACAGCAGCTCCTGAGGGTGAAAGCATTTTGTTGTGTGCGTGCGTGAGAGCACTGCCAGGGATTCCAAAGGTATATACGAGTGAGACTCAGGCCCCAGCAAAAGGCAGAACAAGACTCCCCGTGTGTTTAATTTAGCCAGCACTGCGGCCCTCCATTTGAATTGAAGTCTAATCGCGAGGGTTCTAACTCGAAGAAACAAGAGTGTGCAGAAACAGTGTTTTAGATTCCGACGACCTCTCTGTGGGTGGAAGCAGTTTAGCGTGTACTGTGTGTGAGAGCCTCGGGACTGGTGCCATTTCGTAAAATCGGGGTAGAGACAACCCGTTACAGAAGGCAGCTCACAACTCACATCATGGTTATGCGGCTAGTAACGTTGGCCCGGGGGTGCGTGCAGGCTGAATGTCAGCCACCTAACTCGAAGGAAAAACTCGGTAGAGAATCCGTGCTTCAGCGAAAACAGCCGATCCTGAGGGTGGAAGCCTTTTGTTGTGTGCGTGCGTGAGAGCACTGCAAGGGAGTCCAAAGCTATATACGAGTCAGACTCAGGACACATCAAAAGGCAGAGCAAGACTCCCAGTGTGTTTGATTTAGCTAGAACTGCGGCCCTCCTTTTGCATTGAAGTCTAATCGCTAGGGTTCGGACTCGAACAAACAACAGTGTACAGAAACAGTGTTTTAGATTCCGACGTCCTCTCTGTGGGAGGAAGCACTTTTGGGTGTACTTTCGTTGAGAGCCACGGGACTGGCTCCATTTCGTATAATCGGGGTAGAGACAGGCTGGTACAGGAGGTAGCGCACAAATCACATCATGGTTATGGGGCTAGTAGCATTGCCCCGGGGTTGCGTGCAGGCTGAAAGTCAGCCACCTACCTCGACGTAAAAACTCGGGAGAGAATCCGTGCTTCAGCGAAAACAGACGCTCCTGTGGGTGGAATCATTTTGTTGTGTGCGTGCTTGAGAGCACTACAAGGGATTCCAAAGGTATATAGGAGTGAGACTCAGGACCCAGCAAAAGGCAGAACGAGGCCCCCGTGTGTTTGATTAAGCTAGCACTGAGACCCTCCATTTGCATGGAAGTCTAATCACTAGGGTTCTAACTCGAAGAAACAACAGTGTACAGAGACAGGGTTTTAGCTTCCGACGTCCTCTCTGTGTGAGGAAGCAGTTTAGGGTGTAGTGTGAGTGAGTGCCACGGGACTGGCTCCATTTCGTAAAATCGGGGTAGAGAGAACCCGGTACAGAGGGGAGCACACAAATCACATCATGGTTATGGGGCTAGTAGCGTTGCCCCGTGGGTGCGTGCAGTCTTAATGTCAGCCAGCTAACTCGAAGGAGAAACTCGGTAGAGAATCCGAGCTTCAGCGAAAACAGCCGCTCCTGAGGGTGGAAGCATTTTGTTGTGTGGTGTATGAGAGCACTGCAAGGGAGTCCAAAGCTATATACGAGTGAGAGTCAGACCCCAGCAAAGTTAGAACAAGGCTCCCTGTGTGTATGACTTAGCCAGCACTGTGGCCCTCCATTTGAATTGAAGTCTAATTGCGAGGGTTCTAACTCGAAGAAACAAGAGTGTGCAGAAACAGTGTTTTAGGTTCCGACGACCTCTCTGTGGGTGGAAGCAGTTTAGCGTGTACTGTGTGTGAGAGCCTCGGGACTGGTGCCATTTCGTAAAATCGGGGTAGAGACAACCCGTTACAGAAGGCAGCTCACAACTCACATCATGGTTATGCGGCTAGTAGCATTGGCCCGGGGGTGCGTGCAGGCTGAATGTCAGCCACCTAACTCGAAGGAGAAACTCGGTAGAGAATCCGTGCTTCAGCGAAAACAGCCGCTCCTGAGGGTGGAAGCATTTTGTTGTGTGCGTGTGTGAGAGCACTGCAAGGGAGTCCAAAGCTATATACGAGTGAGAGTCAGGCCCCAGCAAAGTTAGAACAAGGCTCCCCGTGTGTATGACTTAGCTAGCACTGAGGCCCTCCATTTGCATGGAAGTCTAATCGCTAGGGTTCTAAGTCGAAGAAACAACAGTGTACAGAGACAGTGTTTTAGCTTCCGACGACCTCTCTGTGGGAGGAAGCAGTTTAGTGTGTGCTTTCGTTGCGAGCCGCGGGACTGGCTCCATTTCGTAAACTCGGGGTAGACACAGGCCGGTATGAAGGCAGCGCACAAATCACATCATGGTTATGGGGCTAATAGCGTTGCACCCGGGTTGCATGCAGACTGAAAGTCAGCCACCTAACTCGACGGACAAACTCGGTAGAGAATCCGTGCTTCAGCGAAAACAGCCGCTCCTGAGGGTGGAAGCATTTTGTTGTGTGCGTGCCTGAGAGCACTGCAAAGGAGTCCAAAGCTATATACCAGTCAGCCACAGGCCATATCAAAAGGCAGAACAAGACTCCCAGTGTGTTTGATTTAGCTAGCACTGCTGGCTTCTTTTGCATGGAAGTCTACTCGCTAGCGTTCTAACTCGAGGAAACAACAGTGTACAGAAACATTGTTTTAGCTTCCGACGACCTCACTGTGGGAGGAAGCAGTTTAGGGTGTACTGTGGGTGAGAGCCAGGGGATGAGTTCCATTTCGAAAAATCGGGCTAGAGACAGGCCGATACAGAAGGCAGCTCACAAATCACATCATGGTTATGGGTCTCCTAGCGTCGCCCCGGGGGTGCGTGCAGGCTGAATATCAGCCACCTAACTAGACGGAAAAACTCGGTAGAGGATCCGTGCTTCAGTGAAAACAGCAGCTCCTGAGGGTGAAAGCATTTTGTTGTGTGCGTGCGTGAGAGCACTGCCAGGGATTCCAAAGGTATGTACGAGTGAGACTCAGGCCCCAGGAAAAGGCAGAACAAGACTCCCCGTGTGTTTAATTTAGCCAGCACTGCGGCCCTCCATTTGAATTGAAGTCTAATCGCGAGGGTTCTAACTCGAAGAAACAAGAGTGTGCAGAAACAGTGTTTTAGATTCCGACGACCTCTCTGTGGGTGGAAGCAGTTTAGCGTGTACTGTGTGTGAGAGCCTCGGGACTGGTGCCATTTCGTAAAATCGGGGTAGAGACAACCCGTTACAGAAGGCAGCTCACAACTCACATCATGGTTATGCGGCTAGTAGCGTTGGCCCAGGGGTGCGTGCAGGCTGAATGTCAGCCACCTAACTCGAAGGAAAAACTCGGTAGAGAATCCGTGCTTCAGCGAAAACAGCCGATCCTGAGGGTGGAAGCCTTTTGTTGTGTGCGTGCGTGAGAGCACTGCAAGGGAGTCCAAAGCTATATACGAGTCAGACTCAGGACACATCAAAAGGCAGAGCAAGACTCCCAGTGTGTTTGATTTAGCTAGAACTGCGGCCCTCCTTTTGCATTGAAGTCTAATCGCTAGGGTTCGGACTCGAACAAACAACAGTGTACAGAAACAGTGTTTTAGAGTCCGACGACCTCTCTGTGGGAGGAAGCACTTTTGGGTGTACTTTCGTTGAGAGCCACGGGACTGGCTCCATTTCGTAAAATCGGGGTAGAGACAGGCTGGTACAGGAGGTAGCGCACAAATCACATCATGGTTATGGGGCTAGTAGCATTGCCCAGGGGTTGCGTGCAGGCTGAAAGTCAGCCACCTACCTCGACGTAAAAACTCGGGAGAGAATCCGTGCTTCAGCGAAAACAGCCGCTCCTGTGGGTGGAATCATTTTGTTGTGTGCGTGCTTGAGAGCACTACAAGGGATTCCAAAGGTATATAGGAGTGAGACTCAGGACCCAGCAAAAGGCAGAACGAGGCCCCCGTGTGTTTGATTAAGCTAGCACTGAGACCCTCCATTTGCATGGAAGTCTAATCACTAGGGTTCTAACTCGAAGAAACAACAGTGTACAGAGACAGGGTTTTAGCTTCCGACGTCCTCTCTGTGTGAGGAAGCAGTTTAGGGTGTAGTGTGAGTGAGTGCCACGGGACTGGCTCCATTTCGTAAAATCGGGGTAGAGAGAACCCGGTACAGAGGGGAGCACACAAATCACATCATGGTTATGGGGCTAGTAGCGTTGCCCCGTGGGTGCGTGCAGTCTTAATGTCAGCCAGCTAACTCGAAGGAGAAACTCGGTAGAGAATCCGAGCTTCAGCGAAAACAGCCGCTCCTGAGGGTGGAAGCATTTTGTTGTGTGGTGTATGAGAGCACTGCAAGGGAGTCCAAAGCTATATACGAGTGAGAGTCAGACCCCAGCAAAGTTAGAACAAGGCTCCCTGTGTGTATGACTTAGCCAGCACTGCGGCCCTCCATTTGAATTGAAGTCTAATTGCGAGGGTTCTAACTCGAAGAAACAAGAGTGTGCAGAAACAGTGTTTTAGGTTCCGACGACCTCTCTGTGGGTGGAAGCAGTTTAGCGTGTACTGTGTGTGAGAGCCTCGGGACTGGTGCCATTTCGTAAAATCGGGGTAGAGACAACCCGTTACAGAAGGCAGCTCACAACTCACATCATGGTTATGCGGCTAGTAGCATTGGCCCGGGGGTGCGTGCAGGCTGAATGTCAGCCACCTAACTCGAAGGAGAAACTCGGTAGAGAATCCGTGCTTCAGCGAAAACAGCCGCTCCTGAGGGTGGAAGCATTTTGTTGTGTGCGTGTGTGAGAGCACTGCAAGGGAGTCCAAAGCTATATACGAGTGAGAGTCAGGCCCCAGCAAAGTTAGAACAAGGCTCCCCGTGTGTATGACTTAGCTAGCACTGAGGCCCTCCATTTGCATGGAAGTCTAATCGCTAGGGTTCTAAGTCGAAGAAACAACAGTGTACAGAGACAGTGTTTTAGCTTCCGACGACCTCTCTGTGGGAGGAAGCAGTTTAGTGTGTGCTTTCGTTGAGAGCCGCGGGACTGGCTCCATTTCGTAAACTCGGGGTAGACACAGGCCGGTATGAAGGCAGCGCACAAATCACATCATGGTTATGGGGCTAATAGCGTTGCCCCCGGGTTGCATGCAGACTGAAAGTCAGCCACCTAACTCGACGGACAAACTCGGTAGAGAATCCGTGCTTCAGCGAAAACAGCCGCTCCTGAGGGTGGAAGCATTTTGTTGTGTGCGTGCCTGAGAGCACTGCAAAGGAGTCCAAAGCTATATACCAGTCAGCCACAGGCCATATCAAAAGGCAGAACAAGACTCCCAGTGTGTTTGATTTAGCTAGCACTGCTGGCTTCTTTTGCATGGAAGTCTACTCGCTAGCGTTCTAACTCGAGGAAACAACAGTGTACAGAAACATTGTTTTAGCTTCCGACGACCTCACTGTGGGAGGAAGCAGTTTAGGGTGTACTGTGGGTGAGAGCCAGGGGATGGGTTCCATTTCGAAAAATCGGGCTAGAGACAGGCCGATACAGAAGGCAGCTCACAAATCACATCATGGTTATGGGTCTACTAGCGTCGCCCCGGGGGTGCGTGCAGGCTGAATATCAGCCACCTAACTAGACGGAAAAACTCGGTAGAGAATCCGTGCTTCAGTGAAAACAGCAGCTCCTGAGGGTGAAAGCATTTTGTTGTGTGCGTGCGTGAGAGCACTGCAAGGGATTCCAAAGGTATATACGAGTGAGACTCAGGCCCCAGCAAAAGGCAGAACAAGACTCCCCGTGTGTTTAATTTAGCCAGCACTGCGTCCCTCCATTTGAATTGAAGTCTAATCGCGAGGGTTCTAACTCGAAGAAACAAGAGTGTGCAGAAACAGTGTTTTAGATTCCGACGACCTCTCTGTGGGTGGAAGCAGTTTAGCGTGTACTGTGTGTGAGAGCCTCGGGACTGGTGCCATTTCGTAAAATCGGTGTAGAGACAACCCGTTACAGAAGGCAGCTCACAACTCACATCATGGTTATGCGGCTAGTAGCGTTGGCCCAGGGGTGCGTGCAGGCTGAATGTCAGCCACCTAACTCGAAGGAAAAACTCGGTAGAGAATCCGTGCTTCAGCGAAAACAGCCGATCCTGAGGGTGGAAGCCTTTTGTTGTGTGCGTGCGTGAGAGCACTGCAAGGGAGTCCAAAGCTATATACGAGTCAGACTCAGGACACATCAAAAGGCAGAGCAAGACTCCCAGTGTGTTTGATTTAGCTAGAACTGCGGCCCTCCTTTTGCATTGAAGTCTAATCGCTAGGGTTCGGACTCGAACAAACAACAGTGTACAGAAACAGTGTTTTAGAGTCCGACGACCTCTCTGTGGGAGGAAGCACTTTTGGGTGTACTTTCGTTGAGAGCCACGGGACTGGCTCCATTTCGTAAAATCGGGGTAGAGACAGGCTGGTACAGGAGGTAGCGCACAAATCACATCATGGTTATGGGGCTAGTAGCATTGCCCCGGGGTTGCGTGCAGGCTGAAAGTCAGCCACCTACCTCGACGTAAAAACTCGGGAGAGAATCCGTGCTTCAGCGAAAACAGCCGCTCCTGTGGGTGGAATCATTTTGTTGTGTGCGTGCTTGAGAGCACTACAAGGGATTCCAAAGGTATATAGGAGTGAGACTCAGGACCCAGCAAAAGGCAGAACGAGGCCCCCGTGTGTTTGATTAAGCTAGCACTGAGACCCTCCATTTGCATGGAAGTCTAATCACTAGGGTTCTAACTCGAAGAAACAACAGTGTACAGAGACAGGGTTTTAGCTTCCGACGTCCTCTCTGTGTGAGGAAGCAGTTTAGGGTGTAGTGTGAGTGAGTGCCACGGGACTGGCTCCATTTCGTAAAATCGGGGTAGAGAGAACCCGGTACAGAGGGGAGCACACAAATCACATCATGGTTATGGGGCTAGTAGCGTTGCCCCGTGGGTGCGTGCAGTCTTAATGTCAGCCAGCTAACTCGAAGGAGAAACTCGGTAGAGAATCCGAGCTTCAGCGAAAACAGCCGCTCCTGAGGGTGGAAGCATTTTGTTGTGTGGTGTATGAGAGCACTGCAAGGGAGTCCAAAGCTATATACGAGTGAGAGTCAGACCCCAGCAAAGTTAGAACAAGGCTCCCTGTGTGTATGACTTAGCCAGCACTGCGGCCCTCCATTTGAATTGAAGTCTAATTGCGAGGGTTCTAACTCGAAGAAACAAGAGTGTGCAGAAACAGTGTTTTAGGTTCCGACGACCTCTCTGTGGGTGGAAGCAGTTTAGCGTGTACTGTGTGTGAGAGCCTCGGGACTGGTGCCATTTCGTAAAATCGGGGTAGAGACAACCCGTTACAGAAGGCAGCTCACAACTCACATCATGGTTATGCGGCTAGTAGCATTGGCCCGGGGGTGCGTGCAGGCTGAATGTCAGCCACCTAACTCGAAGGAGAAACTCGGTAGAGAATCCGTGCTTCAGCGAAAACAGCCGCTCCTGAGGGTGGAAGCATTTTGTTGTGTGCGTGTGTGAGAGCACTGCAAGGGAGTCCAAAGCTATATACGAGTGAGAGTCAGACCCCAGCAAAGTTAGAACAAGGCTCCCCGTGTGTATGACTTAGCTAGCACTGAGGCCCTCCATTTGCATGGAAGTCTAATCGCTAGGGTTCTAAGTCGAAGAAACAACAGTGTACAGAGACAGTGTTTTAGCTTCCGACGACCTCTCTGTGGGAGGAAGCAGTTTAGTGTGTGCTTTCGTTGAGAGCCGCGGGACTGGCTCCATTTCGTAAACTCGGGGTAGACACAGGCCGGTATGAAGGCAGCGCACAAATCACATCATGGTTATGGGGCTAATAGCGTTGCCCCCGGGTTGCATGCAGACTGAAAGTCAGCCACCTAACTCGACGGACAAACTCGGTAGAGAATCCGTGCTTCAGCGAAAACAGCCGCTCCTGAGGGTGGAAGCATTTTGTTGTGTGCGTGCCTGAGAGCACTGCAAAGGAGTCCAAAGCTATATACCAGTCAGCCACAGGCCATATCAAAAGGCAGAACAAGACTCCCAGTGTGTTTGATTTAGCTAGCACTGCTGGCTTCTTTTGCATGGAAGTCTACTCGCTAGCGTTCTAACTCGAGGAAACAACAGTGTACAGAAACATTGTTTTAGCTTCCGACGACCTCACTGTGGGAGGAAGCAGTTTAGGGTGTACTGTGGGTGAGAGCCAGGGGATGGGTTCCATTTCGAAAAATCGGGCTAGAGACAGGCCGATACAGAAGGCAGCTCACAAATCACATCATGGTTATGGGTCTCCTAGCGTCGCCCCGGGGGTGCGTGCAGGCTGAATATCAGCCACCTAACTAGACGGAAAAACTCGGTAGAGGATCCGTGCTTCAGTGAAAACAGCAGCTCCTGAGGGTGAAAGCATTTTGTTGTGTGCGTGCGTGAGAGCACTGCCAGGGATTCCAAAGGTATGTACGAGTGAGACTCAGGCCCCAGGAAAAGGCAGAACAAGACTCCCCGTGTGTTTAATTTAGCCAGCACTGCGGCCCTCCATTTGAATTGAAGTCTAATCGCGAGGGTTCTAACTCGAAGAAACAAGAGTGTGCAGAAACAGTGTTTTAGATTCCGACGACCTCTCTGTGGGTGGAAGCAGTTTAGCGTGTACTGTGTGTGAGAGCCTCGGGACTGGTGCCATTTCGTAAAATCGGGGTAGAGACAACCCGTTACAGAAGGCAGCTCACAACTCACATCATGGTTATGCGGCTAGTAGCGTTGGCCCAGGGGTGTGTGCAGGCTGAATGTCAGCCACCTAACTCGAAGGAAAAACTTGGTAGAGAATCCGTGCTTCAGCGAAAACAGCCGATCCTGAGGGTGGAAGCCTTTTGTTGTGTGCGTGCGTGAGAGCACTGCAAGGGAGTCCAAAGCTATATACGAGTCAGACTCAGGACACATCAAAAGGCAGAGCAAGACTCCCAGTGTGTTTGATTTAGCTAGAACTGCGGCCCTCCTTTTGCATTGAAGTCTAATCGCTAGGGTTCGGACTCGAACAAACAACAGTGTACAGAAACAGTGTTTTAGAGTCCGACGACCTCTCTGTGGGAGGAAGCACTTTTGGGTGTACTTTCGTTGAGAGCCACGCGACTGGCTCCATTTTGTAAAATCGGGGTAGAGACAGGCTGGTACAGGAGGTAGCGCACAAATCACATCATGGTTATGGGGCTAGTAGCATTGCCCCGGGGTTGCGTGCAGGCTGAAAGTCAGCCACCTACCTCGACGTAAAAACTCGGGAGAGAATCCGTGCTTCAGCAAAAACAGCCGCTCCTGTGGGTGGAATCATTTTGTTGTGTGCGTGCTTGAGAGCACTACAAGGGATTCCAAAGGTATATAGGAGTGAGACTCAGGACCCAGCAAAAGGCAGAACGAGGCCCCCGTGTGTTTGATTAAGCTAGCACTGAGACCCTCCATTTGCATGGAAGTCTAATCACTAGGGTTCTAACTCGAAGAAACAACAGTGTACAGAGACAGGGTTTTAGCTTCCGACGTCCTCTCTGTGGGAGGAAGCAGTTTAGGGTGTAGTGTGAGTGAGTGCCACGGGACTGGCTCCATTTCGTAAAATCGGGGTAGAGAGAACCCGGTACAGAGGGGAGCACACAAATCACATCATGGTTATGGGGCTAGTAGCGTTGCCCCGTGGGTGCGTGCAGTCTTAATGTCAGCCAGCTAACTCGAAGGAGAAACTCGGTAGAGAATCCGAGCTTCAGCGAAAACAGCCGCTCCTGAGGGTGGAAGCATTTTGTTGTGTGGTGTATGAGAGCACTGCAAGGGAGTCCAAAGCTATATACGAGTGAGAGTCAGACCCCAGCAAAGTTAGAACAAGGCTCCCTGTGTGTATGACTTAGCCAGCACTGCGGCCCTCCATTTGAATTGAAGTCTAATTGCGAGGGTTCTAACTCGAAGAAACAAGAGTGTGCAGAAACAGTGTTTTAGGTTCCGACGACCTCTCTGTGGGTGGAAGCAGTTTAGCGTGTACTGCGTGTGAGAGCCTCGGGACTGGTGCCATTTCGTAAAATCGGGGTAGAGACAACCCGTTACAGAAGGCAGCTCACAACTCACATCATGGTTATGCGGCTAGTAGCATTGGCCCGGGGGTGCGTGCAGGCTGAATGTCAGCCACCTAACTCGAAGGAGAAACTCGGTAGAGAATCCGTGCTTCAGCGAAAACAGCCGCTCCTGAGGGTGGAAGCATTTTGTTGTGTGCGTGTGTGAGAGCACTGCAAGGGAGTCCAAAGCTATATACGAGTGAGAGTCAGACCCCAGCAAAGTTAGAACAAGGCTCCCCGTGTGTATGACTTAGCTAGCACTGAGGCCCTCCATTTGCATGGAAGTCTAATCGCTAGGGTTCTAAGTCGAAGAAACAACAGTGTACAGAGACAGTGTTTTAGCTTCCGACGACCTCTCTGTGGGAGGAAGCAGTTTAGTGTGTGCTTTCGTTGAGAGCCGCGGGACTGGCTCCATTTCGTAAACTCGGGGTAGACACAGGCCGGTATGAAGGCAGCGAACAAATCACATCATGGTTATGGGGCTAATAGCGTTGCCCCCGGGTTGCATGCAGACTGAAAGTCAGCCACCTAACTCGACGGACAAACTCGGTAGAGAATCCGTGCTTCAGCGAAAACAGCCGCTCCTGAGGGTGGAAGCATTTTGTTGTGTGCGTGCCTGAGAGCACTGCAAAGGAGTCCAAAGCTATATACCAGTCAGCCACAGGCCATATCAAAAGGCAGAACAAGACTCCCAGTGTGTTTGATCTAGCTAGCACTGCTGGCTTCTTTTGCATGGAAGTCTACTCGCTAGCGTTCTAACTCGAGGAAACAACAGTGTACAGAAACATTGTTTTAGCTTCCGACGACCTCACTGTGGGAGGAAGCAGTTTAGGGTGTACTGTGGGTGAGAGCCAGGGGATGGGTTCCATTTCGAAAAATCGGGCTAGAGACAGGCCGATACAGAAGGCAGCTCACAAATCACATCATGGTTATGGGTCTCCTAGCGTCGCCCCGGGGGTGCGTGCAGGCTGAATATCAGCCACCTAACTAGACGGAAAAACTCGGTAGAGGATCCGTGCTTCAGTGAAAACAGCAGCTCCTGAGGGTGAAAGCATTTTGTTGTGTGTGTGCGTGAGAGCACTGCCAGGGATTCCAAAGGTATGTACGAGTGAGACTCAGGCCCCAGGAAAAGGCAGAACAAGACTCCCCGTGTGTTTAATTTAGCCAGCACTGCGGCCCTCCATTTGAATTGAAGTCTAATCGCGAGGGTTCTAACTCGAAGAAACAAGAGTGTGCAGAAACAGTGTTTTAGATTCCGACGACCTCTCTGTGGGTGGAAGCAGTTTAGCGTGTACTGTGTGTGAGAGCCTCGGGACTGGTGCCATTTCGTAAAATCGGGGTAGAGACAACCCGTTACAGAAGGCAGCTCACAACTCACATCATGGTTATGCGGCTAGTAGCGTTGGCCCAGGGGTGCGTGCAGGCTGAATGTCAGCCACCTAACTCGAAGGAAAAACTTGGTAGAGAATCCGTGCTTCAGCGAAAACAGCCGATCCTGAGGGTGGAAGCCTTTTGTTGTGTGCGTGCGTGAGAGCACTGCAAGGGAGTCCAAAGCTATATACGAGTCAGACTCAGGACACATCAAAAGGCAGAGCAAGACTCCCAGTGTGTTTGATTTAGCTAGAACTGCGGCCCTCCTTTTGCATTGAAGTCTAATCGCTAGGGTTCGGACTCGAACAAACAACAGTGTACAGAAACAGTGTTTTAGAGTCCGACGACCTCTCTGTGGGAGGAAGCACTTTTGGGTGTACTTTCGTTGAGAGCCACGGGACTGGCTCCATTTCGTAAAATCGGGGTAGAGACAGGCTGGTACAGGAGGTAGCGCACAAATCACATCATGGTTATGGGGCTAGTAGCATTGCCCAGGGGTTGCGTGCAGGCTGAAAGTCAGCCACCTACCTCGACGTAAAAACTCGGGAGAGAATCCGTGCTTCAGCAAAAACAGCCGCTCCTGTGGGTGGAATCATTTTGTTGTGTGCGTGCTTGAGAGCACTACAAGGGATTCCAAAGGTATATAGGAGTGAGACTCAGGACCCAGCAAAAGGCAGAACGAGGCCCCCGTGTGTTTGATTAAGCTAGCACTGAGACCCTCCATTTGCATGGAAGTCTAATCACTAGGGTTCTAACTCGAAGAAACAACAGTGTACAGAGACAGGGTTTTAGCTTCCGACGTCCTCTCTGTGGGAGGAAGCAGTTTAGGGTGTAGTGTGAGTGAGTGCCACGGGACTGGCTCCATTTCGTAAAATCGGGGTAGAGAGAACCCGGTACAGAGGGGAGCACACAAATCACATCATGGTTATGGGGCTAGTAGCGTTGCCCCGTGGGTGCGTGCAGTCTTAATGTCAGCCAGCTAACTCGAAGGAGAAACTCGGTAGAGAATCCGTGCTTCAGCGAAAACAGCCGCTCCTGAGGGTGGAAGCATTTTGTTGTGTGGTGTATGAGAGCACTGCAAGGGAGTCCAAAGCTATATACGAGTGAGAGTCAGACCCCAGCAAAGTTAGAACAAGGCTCCCTGTGTGTATGACTTAGCCAGCACTGCGGCCCTCCATTTGAATTGAAGTCTAATTGTGAGGGTTCTAACTCGAAGAAACAAGAGTGTGCAGAAACAGTGTTTTAGGTTCCGACGACCTCTCTGTGGGTGGAAGCAGTTTAGCGTGTACTGCGTGTGAGAGCCTCGGGACTGGTGCCATTTCGTAAAATCGGGGTAGAGACAACCCGTTACAGAAGGCAGCTCACAACTCACATCATGGTTATGCGGCTAGTAGCATTGGCCCGGGGGTGCGTGCAGGCTGAATGTCAGCCACCTAACTCGAAGGAGAAACTCGGTAGAGAATCCGTGCTTCAGCGAAAACAGCCGCTCCTGAGGGTGGAAGCATTTTGTTGTGTGCGTGTGTGAGAGCACTGCAAGGGAGTCCAAAGCTATATACGAGTGAGAGTCAGACCCCAGCAAAGTTAGAACAAGGCTCCCCGTGTGTATGACTTAGCTAGCACTGAGGCCCTCCATTTGCATGGAAGTCTAATCGCTAGGGTTCTAAGTCGAAGAAACAACAGTGTACAGAGACAGTGTTTTAGCTTCCGACGACCTCTCTGTGGGAGGAAGCAGTTTAGTGTGTGCTTTCGTTGAGAGCCGCGGGACTGGCTCCATTTCGTAAACTCGGGGTAGACACAGGCCGGTATGAAGGCAGCGCACAAATCACATCATGGTTATGGGGCTAATAGCGTTGCCCCCGGGTTGCATGCAGACTGAAAGTCAGCCACCTAACTCGACGGACAAACTCGGTAGAGAATCCGTGCTTCAGCGAAAACAGCCGCTCCTGAGGGTGGAAGCATTTTGTTGTGTGCGTGCCTGAGAGCACTGCAAAGGAGTCCAAAGCTATATACCAGTCAGCCACAGGCCATATCAAAAGGCAGAACAAGACTCCCAGTGTGTTTGATCTAGCTAGCACTGCTGGCTTCTTTTGCATGGAAGTCTACTCGCTAGCGTTCTAACTCGAGGAAACAACAGTGTACAGAAACATTGTTTTAGCTTCCGACGACCTCACTGTGGGAGGAAGCAGTTTAGGGTGTACTGTGGGTGAGAGCCAGGGGATGGGTTCCATTTCGAAAAATCGGGCTAGAGACAGGCCGATACAGAAGGCAGCTCACAAATCACATCATGGTTATGGGTCTCCTAGCGTCGCCCCGGGGGTGCGTGCAGGCTGAATATCAGCCACCTAACTAGACGGAAAAACTCGGTAGAGGATCCGTGCTTCAGTGAAAACAGCAGCTCCTGAGGGTGAAAGCATTTTGTTGTGTGCGTGCGTGAGAGCACTGCCAGGGATTCCAAAGGTATATACGAGTGAGACTCAGGCCCCAGCAAAAGGCAGAACAAGACTCCCCGTGTGTTTAATTTAGCCAGCACTGCGGCCCTCCATTTGAATTGAAGTCTAATCGCGAGGGTTCTAACTCGAAGAAACAAGAGTGTGCAGAAACAGTGTTTTAGATTCCGAGGACCTCTCTGTGGGTGGAAGCAGTTTAGCGTGTACTGTGTGTGAGAGCCTCGGGACTGGTGCCATTTCGTAATATCGGGGTAGAGACAACCCGTTACAGAAGGCAGCTCACAACTCACATCATGGTTATGCGGCTAGTAGCGTTGGCCCAGGGGTGCATGCAGGCTGAATGTCAGCCACCTAACTCGAAGGAAAAACTCGGTAGAGAATCCGTGCTTCAGCGAAAACAGCCGATCCTGAGGGTGGAAGCCTTTTGTTGTGTGCGTGCGTGAGAGCACTGAAAGGGAGTCCAAAGCTATATACGAGTCAGACTCAGGACACATCAAAAGGCAGAGCAAGACTCCCAGTGTGTTTGATTTAGCTAGAACTGCGGCCCTCCTTTTGCATTGAAGTCTAATCGCTAGGGTTCGGACTCGAACAAACAACAGTGTACAGAAACAGTGTTTTAGAGTCCGACGACCTCTCTGTGGGAGGAAGCACTTTTGGGTGTACTTTCGTTGAGAGCCACGGGACTGGCTCCATTTCGTAAAATCGGGGTAGAGACAGGCTGGTACAGGAGGTAGCGCACAAATCACATCATGGTTATGGGGCTAGTAGCATTGCCCAGGGGTTGCGTGCAGGCTGAAAGTCAGCCACCTACCTCGACGTAAAAACTCGGGAGAGAATCCGTGCTTCAGCAAAAACAGCCGCTCCTGTGGGTGGAATCATTTTGTTGTGTGCGTGCTTGAGAGCACTACAAGGGATTCCAAAGGTATATAGGAGTGAGACTCAGGACCCAGCAAAAGGCAGAACGAGGCCCCCGTGTGTTTGATTAAGCTAGCACTGAGACCCTCCATTTGCATGGAAGTCTAATCACTAGGGTTCTAACTCGAAGAAACAACAGTGTACAGAGACAGGGTTTTAGCTTCCGACGTCCTCTCTGTGGGAGGAAGCAGTTTAGGGTGTAGTGTGAGTGAGTGCCACGGGACTGGCTCCATTTCGTAAAATCGGGGTAGAGAGAACCCGGTACAGAGGGGAGCACACAAATCACATCATGGTTATGGGGCTAGTAGCGTTGCCCCGTGGGTGCGTGCAGTCTTAATGTCAGCCAGCTAACTCGAAGGAGAAACTCGGTAGAGAATCCGTGCTTCAGCGAAAACAGCCGCTCCTGAGGGTGGAAGCATTTTGTTGTGTGGTGTATGAGAGCACTGCAAGGGAGTCCAAAGCTATATACGAGTGAGAGTCAGACCCCAGCAAAGTTAGAACAAGGCTCCCTGTGTGTATGACTTAGCCAGCACTGCGGCCCTCCATTTGAATTGAAGTCTAATTGTGAGGGTTCTAACTCGAAGAAACAAGAGTGTGCAGAAACAGTGTTTTAGGTTCCGACGACCTCTCTGTGGGTGGAAGCAGTTTAGCGTGTACTGCGTGTGAGAGCCTCGGGACTGGTGCCATTTCGTAAAATCGGGGTAGAGACAACCCGTTACAGAAGGCAGCTCACAACTCACATCATGGTTATGCGGCTAGTAGCATTGGCCCGGGGGTGCGTGCAGGCTGAATGTCAGCCACCTAACTCGAAGGAGAAACTCGGTAGAGAATCCGTGCTTCAGCGAAAACAGCCGCTCCTGAGGGTGGAAGCATTTTGTTGTGTGCATGTGTGAGAGCACTGCAAGGGAGTCCAAAGCTATATACGAGTGAGAGTCAGACCCCAGCAAAGTTAGAACAAGGCTCCCCGTGTGTATGACTTAGCTAGCACTGAGGCCCTCCATTTGCATGGAAGTCTAATCGCTAGGGTTCTAAGTCGAAGAAACAACAGTGTACAGAGACAGTGTTTTAGCTTCCGACGACCTCTCTGTGGGAGGAAGCAGTTTAGTGTGTGCTTTCGTTGAGAGCCGCGGGACTGGCTCCATTTCGTAAACTCGGGGTAGACACAGTCCGGTATGAAGGCAGCGCACAAATCACATCATGGTTATGGGGCTAATAGCGTTGCCCCCGGGTTGCATGCAGACTGAAAGTCAGCCACCTAACTCGACGGACAAACTCGGTAGAGAATCCGTGCTTCAGCGAAAACAGCCGCTCCTGAGGGTGGAAGCATTTTGTTGTGTGCGTGCCTGAGAGCACTGCAAAGGAGTCCAAAGCTATATACCAGTCAGCCACAGGCCATATCAAAAGGCAGAACAAGACTCCCAGTGTGTTTGATCTAGCTAGCACTGCTGGCTTCTTTTGCATGGAAGTCTACTCGCTAGCGTTCTAACTCGAGGAAACAACAGTGTACAGAAACATTGTTTTAGCTTCCGACGACCTCACTGTGGGAGGAAGCAGTTTAGGGTGTACTGTGGGTGAGAGCCAGGGGATGGGTTCCATTTCGAAAAATCGGGCTAGAGACAGGCCGATACAGAAGGCAGCTCACAAATCACATCATGGTTATGGGTCTCCTAGCGTCGCCCCGGGGGTGCGTGCAGGCTGAATATCAGCCACCTAACTAGACGGAAAAACTCGGTAGAGGATCCGTGCTTCAGTGAAAACAGCAGCTCCTGAGGGTGAAAGCATTTTGTTGTGTGCGTGCGTGAGAGCACTGCCAGGGATTCCAAAGGTATATACGAGTGAGACTCAGGCCCCAGCAAAAGGCAGAACAAGACTCCCCGTGTGTTTAATTTAGCCAGCACTGCGGCCCTCCATTTGAATTGAAGTCTAATCGCGAGGGTTCTAACTCGAAGAAACAAGAGTGTGCAGAAACAGTGTTTTAGATTCCGAGGACCTCTCTGTGGGTGGAAGCAGTTTAGCGTGTACTGTGTGTGAGAGCCTCGGGACTGGTGCCATTTCGTAAAATCGGGGTAGAGACAACCCGTTACAGAAGGCAGCTCACAACTCACATCATGGTTATGCGGCTAGTAGCGTTGGCCCAGGGGTGCGTGCAGGCTGAATGTCAGCCACCTAACTCGAAGGAAAAACTCGGTAGAGAATCCGTGCTTCAGCGAAAACAGCCGATCCTGAGGGTGGAAGCCTTTTGTTGTGTGCGTGCGTGAGAGCACTGCAAGGGAGTCCAAAGCTATATACGAGTCAGACTCAGGACACATCAAAAGGCAGAGCAAGACTCCCAGTGTGTTTGATTTAGCTAGAACTGCGGCCCTCCTTTTGCATTGAAGTCTAATCGCTAGGGTTCGGACTCGAACAAACAACAGTGTACAGAAACAGTGTTTTAGAGTCCGACGACCTCTCTGTGGGAGGAAGCACTTTTGGGTGTACTTTCGTTGAGAGCCACGGGACTGGCTCCATTTCGTAAAATCGGGGTAGAGACAGGCTGGTACAGGAGGTAGCGCACAAATCACATCATGGTTATGGGGCTAGTAGCATTGCCCCGGGGTTGCGTGCAGGCTGAAAGTCAGCCACCTACCTCGACGTAAAAACTCGGGAGAGAATCCGTGCTTCAGCGAAAACAGCCGCTCCTGTGGGTGGAATCATTTTGTTGTGTGTGTGCTTGAGAGCACTACAAGGGATTCCAAAGGTATATAGGAGTGAGACTCAGGACCCAGCAAAAGGCAGAACGAGGCCCCCGTGTGTTTGATTAAGCTAGCACTGAGACCCTCCATTTGCATGGAAGTCTAATCACTAGGGTTCTAACTCGAAGAAACAACAGTGTACAGAGACAGGGTTTTAGCTTCCGACGTCCTCTCTGTGGGAGGAAGCAGTTTAGGGTGTAGTGTGAGTGAGTGCCACGGGACTGGCTCCATTTCGTAAAATCGGGGTAGAGAGAACCCGGTACAGAGGGGAGCACACAAATCACATCATGGTTATGGGGCTAGTAGCGTTGCCCCGTGGGTGCGTGCAGTCTTAATGTCAGCCAGCTAACTCGAAGGAGAAACTCGGTAGAGAATCCGAGCTTCAGCGAAAACAGCCGCTCCTGAGGGTGGAAGCATTTTGTTGTGTGGTGTATGAGAGCACTGCAAGGGAGTCCAAAGCTATATACGAGTGAGAGTCAGACCCCAGCAAAGTTAGAACAAGGCTCCCTGTGTGTATGACTTAGCCAGCACTGCGGCCCTCCATTTGAATTGAAGTCTAATTGCGAGGGTTCTAACTCGAAGAAACAAGAGTGTGCAGAAACAGTGTTTTAGGTTCCGACGACCTCTCTGTGGGTGGAAGCAGTTTAGCGTGTACTGCGTGTGAGAGCCTCGGGACTGGTGCCATTTCGTAAAATCGGGGTAGAGACAACCCGTTACAGAAGGCAGCTCACAACTCACATCATGGTTATGCGGCTAGTAGCATTGGCCCGGGGGTGCGTGCAGGCTGAATGTCAGCCACCTAACTCGAAGGAGAAACTCGGTAGAGAATCCGTGCTTCAGCGAAAACAGCCGCTCCTGAGGGTGGAAGCATTTTGTTGTGTGCGTGTGTGAGAGCACTGCAAGGGAGTCCAAAGCTATATACGAGTGAGAGTCAGACCCCAGCAAAGTTAGAACAAGGCTCCCCGTGTGTATGACTTAGCTAGCACTGAGGCCCTCCATTTGCATGGAAGTCTAATCGCTAGGGTTCTAAGTCGAAGAAACAACAGTGTACAGAGACAGTGTTTTAGCTTCCGACGACCTCTCTGTGGGAGGAAGCAGTTTAGTGTGTGCTTTCGTTGAGAGCCGCGGGACTGGCTCCATTTCGTAAACTCGGGGTAGACACAGGCCGGTATGAAGGCAGCGCACAAATCACATCATGGTTATGGGGCTAATAGCGTTGCCCCCGGGTTGCATGCAGACTGAAAGTCAGCCACCTAACTCGACGGACAAACTCGGTAGAGAATCCGTGCTTCAGCGAAAACAGCCGCTCCTGAGGGTGGAAGCATTTTGTTGTGTGCGTGCCTGAGAGCACTGCAAAGGAGTCCAAAGCTATATACCAGTCAGCCACAGGCCATATCAAAAGGCAGAACAAGACTCCCAGTGTGTTTGATTTAGCTAGCACTGCTGGCTTCTTTTGCATGGAAGTCTACTCGCTAGCGTTCTAACTCGAGGAAACAACAGTGTACAGAAACATTGTTTTAGCTTCCGACGACCTCACTGTGGGAGGAAGCAGTTTAGGGTGTACTGTGGGTGAGAGCCAGGGGATGGGTTCCATTTCGAAAAATCGGGCTAGAGACAGGCCGATACAGAAGGCAGCTCACAAATCACATCATGGTTATGGGTCTCCTAGCGTCGCCCCGGGGGTGCGTGCAGGCTGAATATCAGCCACCTAACTAGACGGAAAAACTCGGTAGAGGATCCGTGCTTCAGTGAAAACAGCAGCTCCTGAGGGTGAAAGCATTTTGTTGTGTGCGTGCGTGAGAGCACTGCAAGGGATTCCAAAGGTATATACGAGTGAGACTCAGGCCCCAGCAAAAGGCAGAACAAGACTCCCCGTGTGTTTAATTTAGCCAGCACTGCGTCCCTCCATTTGAATTGAAGTCTAATCGCGAGGGTTCTAACTCGAAGAAACAAGAGTGTGCAGAAACAGTGTTTTAGATTCCGACGACCTCTCTGTGGGTGGAAGCAGTTTAGCGTGTACTGTGTGTGAGAGCCTCGGGACTGGTGCCATTTCGTAAAATCGGGGTAGAGACAACCCGTTACAGAAGGCAGCTCACAACTCACATCATGGTTATGCGGCTAGTAGCGTTGGCCCGGGGGTGCGTGCAGGCTGAATGTCAGCCACCTAACTCGAAGGAAAAACTCGGTAGAGAATCCGTGCTTCAGCGAAAACAGCCGATCCTGAGGGTGGAAGCCTTTTGTTGTGTGCGTGTGTGAGAGCACTGCAAGGGAGTCCAAAGCTATATACGAGTCAGACTCAGGACACATCAAAAGGCAGAGCAAGACTCCCAGTGTGTTTGATTTAGCTAGAACTGCGGCCCTCCTTTTGCATTGAAGTCTAATCGCTAGGGTTCGGACTCGAACAAACAACAGTGTACAGAAACAGTGTTTTAGAGTCCGACGACCTCTCTGTGGGAGGAAGCACTTTTGGGTGTACTTTCGTTGAGAGCCACGGGACTGGCTCCATTTCGTAAAATCGGGGTAGAGACAGGCTGGTACAGGAGGTAGCGCACAAATCACATCATGGTTATGGGGCTAGTAGCATTGCCCCGGGGTTGCGTGCAGGCTGAAAGTCAGCCACCTACCTCGACGTAAAAACTCGGGAGAGAATCCGTGCTTCAGCGAAAACAGCCGCTCCTGTGTGTGGAATCATTTTGTTGTGTGCGTGCTTGAGAGCACTACAAGGGATTCCAAAGGTATATAGGAGTGAGACTCAGGACCCAGCAAAAGGCAGAACGAGGCCCCCGTGTGTTTGATTAAGCTAGCACTGAGACCCTCCATTTGCATGGAAGTCTAATCACTAGGGTTCTAACTCGAAGAAACAACAGTGTACAGAGACAGGGTTTTAGCTTCCGACGTCCTCTCTGTGGGAGGAAGCAGTTTAGGGTGTAGTGTGAGTGAGTGCCACGGGACTGGCTCCATTTCGTAAAATCGGGGTAGAGAGAACCCGGTACAGAGGGGAGCACACAAATCACATCATGGTTATGGGGCTAGTAGCGTTGCCCCGTGGGTGCGTGCAGTCTTAATGTCAGCCAGCTAACTCGAAGGAGAAACTCGGTAGAGAATCCGAGCTTCAGCGAAAACAGCCGCTCCTGAGGGTGGAAGCATTTTGTTGTGTGGTGTATGAGAGCACTGCAAGGGAGTCCAAAGCTATATACGAGTGAGAGTCAGACCCCAGCAAAGTTAGAACAAGGCTCCCTGTGTGTATGACTTAGCCAGCACTGCGGCCCTCCATTTGAATTGAAGTCTAATTGCGAGGGTTCTAACTCGAAGAAACAAGAGTGTGCAGAAACAGTGTTTTAGGTTCCGACGACCTCTCTGTGGGTGGAAGCAGTTTAGCGTGTACTGCGTGTGAGAGCCTCGGGACTGGTGCCATTTCGTAAAATCGGGGTAGAGACAACCCGTTACAGAAGGCAGCTCACAACTCACATCATGGTTATGCGGCTAGTAGCATTGGCCCGGGGGTGCGTGCAGGCTGAATGTCAGCCACCTAACTCGAAGGAGAAACTCGGTAGAGAATCCGTGCTTCAGCGAAAACAGCCGCTCCTGAGGGTGGAAGCATTTTGTTGTGTGCGTGTGTGAGAGCACTGCAAGGGAGTCCAAAGCTATATACGAGTGAGAGTCAGACCCCAGCAAAGTTAGAACAAGGCTCCCCGTGTGTATGACTTAGCTAGCACTGAGGCCCTCCATTTGCATGGAAGTCTAATCGCTAGGGTTCTAAGTCGAAGAAACAACAGTGTACAGAGACAGTGTTTTAGCTTCCGACGACCTCTCTGTGGGAGGAAGCAGTTTAGTGTGTGCTTTCGTTGAGAGCCGCGGGACTGGCTCCATTTCCTAAACTCGGGGTAGACACAGGCCGGTATGAAGGCAGCGCACAAATCACATCATGGTTATGGGGCTAATAGCGTTGCCCCCGGGTTGCATGCAGACTGAAAGTCAGCCACCTAACTCGACGGACAAACTCGGTAGAGAATCCGTGCTTCAGCGAAAACAGCCGCTCCTGAGGGTGGAAGCATTTTGTTGTGTGCGTGCCTGAGAGCACTGCAAAGGAGTCCAAAGCTATATACCAGTCAGCCACAGGCCATATCAAAAGGCAGAACAAGACTCCCAGTGTGTTTGATTTAGCTAGCACTGCTGGCTTCTTTTGCATGGAAGTCTACTCGCTAGCGTTCTAACTCGAGGAAACAACAGTGTACAGAAACATTGTTTTAGCTTCCGACGACCTCACTGTGGGAGGAAGCAGTTTAGGGTGTACTGTGGGTGAGAGCCAGGGGATGGGTTCCATTTCGAAAAATCGGGCTAGAGACAGGCCGATACAGAAGGCAGCTCACAAATCACATCATGGTTATGGGTCTCCTAGCGTCGCCCCGGGGGTGCGTGCAGGCTGAATATCAGCCACCTAACTAGACGGAAAAACTCGGTAGAGGATCCGTGCTTCAGTGAAAACAGCAGCTCCTGAGGGTGAAAGCATTTTGTTGTGTGCGTGCGTGAGAGCACTGCAAGGGATTCCAAAGGTATATACGAGTGAGACTCAGGCCCCAGCAAAAGGCAGAACAAGACTCCCCGTGTGTTTAATTTAGCCAGCACTGCGTCCCTCCATTTGAATTGAAGTCTAATCGCGAGGGTTCTAACTCGAAGAAACAAGAGTGTGCAGAAACAGTGTTTTAGATTCCGACGACCTCTCTGTGGGTGGAAGCAGTTTAGCGTGTACTGTGTGTGAGAGCCTCGGGACTGGTGCCATTTCGTAAAATCGGGGTAGAGACAACCCGTTACAGAAGGCAGCTCACAACTCACATCATGGTTATGCGGCTAGTAGCGTTGGCCCGGGGGTGCGTGCAGGCTGAATGTCAGCCACCTAACTCGAAGGAAAAACTCGGTAGAGAATCCGTGCTTCAGCGAAAACAGCCGATCCTGAGGGTGGAAGCCTTTTGTTGTGTGCGTGCGTGAGAGCACTGCAAGGGAGTCCAAAGCTATATACGAGTCAGACTCAGGACACATCAAAAGGCAGAGCTAGACTCCCAGTGTGTTTGATTTAGCTAGAACTGCGGCCCTCCTTTTGCATTGAAGTCTAATCGCTAGGGTTCGGACTCGAACAAACAACAGTGTACAGAAACAGTGTTTTAGAGTCCGACGACCTCTCTGTGGGAGGAAGCACTTTTGGGTGTACTTTCGTTGAGAGCCACGGGACTGGCTCCATTTCGTAAAATCGGGGTAGAGACAGGCTGGTACAGGAGGTAGCGCACAAATCACATCATGGTTATGGGGCTAGTAGCATTGCCCCGGGGTTGCGTGCAGGCTGAAAGTCAGCCACCTACCTCGACGTAAAAACTCGGGAGAGAATCCGTGCTTCAGCGAAAACAGCCGCTCCTGTGTGTGGAATCATTTTGTTGTGTGCGTGCTTGAGAGCACTACAAGGGATTCCAAAGGTATATAGGAGTGAGACTCAAGACCCAGCAAAAGGCAGAACGAGGCCCCGGTGTGTTTGATTAAGCTAGCACTGAGACCCTCCATTTGCATGGAAGTCTAATCACTAGGGTTCTAACTCGAAGAAACAACAGTGTACAGAGACAGGGTTTTAGCTTCCGACGTCCTCTCTGTGGGAGGAAGCAGTTTAGGGTGTAGTGTGAGTGAGTGCCACGGGACTGGCTCCATTTCGTAAAATCGGGGTAGAGAGAACCCGGTACAGAGGGGAGCACACAAATCACATCATGGTTATGGGGCTAGTAGCGTTGCCCCGTGGGTGCGTGCAGTCTTAATGTCAGCCAGCTAACTCGAAGGAGAAACTCGGTAGAGAATCCGAGCTTCAGCGAAAACAGCCGCTCCTGAGGGTGGAAGCATTTTGTTGTGTGGTGTATGAGAGCACTGCAAGGGAGTCCAAAGCTATATACGAGTGAGAGTCAGACCCCAGCAAAGTTAGAACAAGGCTCCCTGTGTGTATGACTTAGCCAGCACTGCGGCCCTCCATTTGAATTGAAGTCTAATTGCGAGGGTTCTAACTCGAAGAAACAAGAGTGTGCAGAAACAGTGTTTTAGGTTCCGACGACCTCTCTGTGGGTGGAAGCAGTTTAGCGTGTACTGCGTGTGAGAGCCTCGGGACTGGTGCCATTTCGTAAAATCGGGGTAGAGACAACCCGTTACAGAAGGCAGCTCACAACTCACATCATGGTTATGCGGCTAGTAGCATTGGCCCGGGGGTGCGTGCAGGCTGAATGTCAGCCACCTAACTCGAAGGAGAAACTCGGTAGAGAATCCGTGCTTCAGCGAAAACAGCCGCTCCTGAGGGTGGAAGCATTTTGTTGTGTGCGTGTGTGAGAGCACTGCAAGGGAGTCCAAAGCTATATACGAGTGAGAGTCAGACCCCAGCAAAGTTAGAACAAGGCTCCCCGTGTGTATGACTTAGCTAGCACTGAGGCCCTCCATTTGCATGGAAGTCTAATCGCTAGGGTTCTAAGTCGAAGAAACAACAGTGTACAGAGACAGTGTTTTAGCTTCCGACGACCTCTCTGTGGGAGGAAGCAGTTTAGTGTGTGCTTTCGTTGAGAGCCGCGGGACTGGCTCCATTTCGTAAACTCGGGGTAGACACAGGCCGGTATGAAGGCAGCGCACAAATCACATCATGGTTATGGGGCTAATAGCGTTGCCCCCGGGTTGCATGCAGACTGAAAGTCAGCCACCTAACTCGACGGACAAACTCGGTAGAGAATCCGTGCTTCAGCGAAAACAGCCGCTCCTGAGGGTGGAAGCATTTTGTTGTGTGCGTGCCTGAGAGCACTGCAAAGGAGTCCAAAGCTATATACCAGTCAGCCACAGGCCATATCAAAAGGCAGAACAAGACTCCCAGTGTGTTTGATTTAGCTAGCACTGCTGGCTTCTTTTGCATGGAAGTCTACTCGCTAGCGTTCTAACTCGAGGAAACAACAGTGTACAGAAACATTGTTTTAGCTTCCGACGACCTCACTGTGGGAGGAAGCAGTTTAGGGTGTACTGTGGGTGAGAGCCAGGGGATGGGTTCCATTTCGAAAAATCGGGCTAGAGACAGGCCGATACAGAAGGCAGCTCACAAATCACATCATGGTTATGGGTCTCCTAGCGTCGCCCCGGGGGTGCGTGCAGGCTGAATATCAGCCACCTAACTAGACGGAAAAACTCGGTAGAGGATCCGTGCTTCAGTGAAAACAGCAGCTCCTGAGGGTGAAAGCATTTTGTTGTGTGCGTGCGTGAGAGCACTGCAAGGGATTCCAAAGGTATATACGAGTGAGACTCAGGCCCCAGCAAAAGGCAGAACAAGACTCCCCGTGTGTTTAATTTAGCCAGCACTGCGTCCCTCCATTTGAATTGAAGTCTAATCGCGAGGGTTCTAACTCGAAGAAACAAGAGTGTGCAGAAACAGTGTTTTAGATTCCGACGACCTCTCTGTGGGTGGAAGCAGTTTAGCGTGTACTGTGTGTGAGAGCCTCGGGACTGGTGCCATTTCGTAAAATCGGGGTAGAGACAACCCGTTACAGAAGGCAGCTCACAACTCACATCATGGTTATGCGGCTAGTAGCGTTGGCCCGGGGGTGCGTGCAGGCTGAATGTCAGCCACCTAACTCGAAGGAAAAACTCGGTAGAGAATCCGTGCTTCAGCGAAAACAGCCGATCCTGAGGGTGGAAGCCTTTTGTTGTGTGCGTGCGTGAGAGCACTGCAAGGGAGTCCAAAGCTATATACGAGTCAGACTCAGGACACATCAAAAGGCAGAGCAAGACTCCCAGTGTGTTTGATTTAGCTAGAACTGCGGCCCTCCTTTTGCATTGAAGTCTAATCGCTAGGGTTCGGACTCGAACAAACAACAGTGTACAGAAACAGTGTTTTAGAGTCCGACGACCTCTCTGTGGGAGGAAGCACTTTTGGGTGTACTTTCGTTGAGAGCCACGGGACTGGCTCCATTTCGTAAAATCGGGGTAGAGACAGGCTGGTACAGGAGGTAGCGCACAAATCACATCATGGTTATGGGGCTAGTAGCATTGCCCCGGGGTTGCGTGCAGGCTGAAAGTCAGCCACCTACCTCGACGTAAAAACTCGGGAGAGAATCCGTGCTTCAGCGAAAACAGCCGCTCCTGTGTGTGGAATCATTTTGTTGTGTGCGTGCTTGAGAGCACTACAAGGGATTCCAAAGGTATATAGGAGTGAGACTCAAGACCCAGCAAAAGGCAGAACGAGGCCCCGGTGTGTTTGATTAAGCTAGCACTGAGACCCTCCATTTGCATGGAAGTCTAATCACTAGGGTTCTAACTCGAAGAAACAACAGTGTACAGAGACAGGGTTTTAGCTTCCGACGTCCTCTCTGTGGGAGGAAGCAGTTTAGGGTGTAGTGTGAGTGAGTGCCACGGGACTGGCTCCATTTCGTAAAATCGGGGTAGAGAGAACCCGGTACAGAGGGGAGCACACAAATCACATCATGGTTATGGGGCTAGTAGCGTTGCCCCGTGGGTGCGTGCAGTCTTAATGTCAGCCAGCTAACTCGAAGGAGAAACTCGGTAGAGAATCCGAGCTTCAGCGAAAACAGCCGCTCCTGAGGGTGGAAGCATTTTGTTGTGTGGTGTATGAGAGCACTGCAAGGGAGTCCAAAGCTATATACGAGTGAGAGTCAGACCCCAGCAAAGTTAGAACAAGGCTCCCTGTGTGTATGACTTAGCCAGCACTGCGGCCCTCCATTTGAATTGAAGTCTAATTGCGAGGGTTCTAACTCGAAGAAACAAGAGTGTGCAGAAACAGTGTTTTAGGTTCCGACGACCTCTCTGTGGGTGGAAGCAGTTTAGCGTGTACTGCGTGTGAGAGCCTCGGGACTGGTGCCATTTCGTAAAATCGGGGTAGAGACAACCCGTTACAGAAGGCAGCTCACAACTCACATCATGGTTATGCGGCTAGTAGCATTGGCCCGGGGGTGCGTGCAGGCTGAATGTCAGCCACCTAACTCGAAGGAGAAACTCGGTAGAGAATCCGTGCTTCAGCGAAAACAGCCGCTCCTGAGGGTGGAAGCATTTTGTTGTGTGCGTGTGTGAGAGCACTGCAAGGGAGTCCAAAGCTATATACGAGTGAGAGTCAGACCCCAGCAAAGTTAGAACAAGGCTCCCCGTGTGTATGACTTAGCTAGCACTGAGGCCCTCCATTTGCATGGAAGTCTAATCGCTAGGGTTCTAAGTCGAAGAAACAACAGTGTACAGAGACAGTGTTTTAGCTTCCGACGACCTCTCTGTGGGAGGAAGCAGTTTAGTGTGTGCTTTCGTTGAGAGCCGCGGGACTGGCTCCATTTCGTAAACTCGGGGTAGACACAGGCCGGTATGAAGGCAGCGCACAAATCACATCATGGTTATGGGGCTAATAGCGTTGCCCCCGGGTTGCATGCAGACTGAAAGTCAGCCACCTAACTCGACGGACAAACTCGGTAGAGAATCCGTGCTTCAGCGAAAACAGCCGCTCCTGAGGGTGGAAGCATTTTGTTGTGTGCGTGCCTGAGAGCACTGCAAAGGAGTCCAAAGCTATATACCAGTCAGCCACAGGCCATATCAAAAGGCAGAACAAGACTCCCAGTGTGTTTGATTTAGCTAGCACTGCTGGCTTCTTTTGCATGGAAGTCTACTCGCTAGCGTTCTAACTCGAGGAAACAACAGTGTACAGAAACATTGTTTTAGCTTCCGACGACCTCACTGTGGGAGGAAGCAGTTTAGGGTGTACTGTGGGTGAGAGCCAGGGGATGGGTTCCATTTCGAAAAATCGGGCTAGAGACAGGCCGATACAGAAGGCAGCTCACAAATCACATCATGGTTATGGGTCTCCTAGCGTCGCCCCGGGGGTGCGTGCAGGCTGAATATCAGCCACCTAACTAGACGGAAAAACTCGGTAGAGGATCCGTGCTTCAGTGAAAACAGCAGCTCCTGAGGGTGAAAGCATTTTGTTGTGTGCGTGCGTGAGAGCACTGCAAGGGATTCCAAAGGTATATACGAGTGAGACTCAGGCCCCAGCAAAAGGCAGAACAAGACTCCCCGTGTGTTTAATTTAGCCAGCACTGCGTCCCTCCATTTGAATTGAAGTCTAATCGCGAGGGTTCTAACTCGAAGAAACAAGAGTGTGCAGAAACAGTGTTTTAGATTCCGACGACCTCTCTGTGGGTGGAAGCAGTTTAGCGTGTACTGTGTGTGAGAGCCTCGGGACTGGTGCCATTTCGTAAAATCGGGGTAGAGACAACCCGTTACAGAAGGCAGCTCACAACTCACATCATGGTTATGCGGCTAGTAGCGTTGGCCCGGGGGTGCGTGCAGGCTGAATGTCAGCCACCTAACTCGAAGGAAAAACTCGGTAGAGAATCCGTGCTTCAGCGAAAACAGCCGATCCTGAGGGTGGAAGCCTTTTGTTGTGTGCGTGCGTGAGAGCACTGCAAGGGAGTCCAAAGCTATATACGAGTCAGACTCAGGACACATCAAAAGGCAGAGCAAGACTCCCAGTGTGTTTGATTTAGCTAGAACTGCGGCCCTCCTTTTGCATTGAAGTCTAATCGCTAGGGTTCGGACTCGAACAAACAACAGTGTACAGAAACAGTGTTTTAGAGTCCGACGACCTCTCTGTGGGAGGAAGCACTTTTGGGTGTACTTTCGTTGAGAGCCACGGGACTGGCTCCATTTCGTAAAATCGGGGTAGAGACAGGCTGGTACAGGAGGTAGCGCACAAATCACATCATGGTTATGGGGCTAGTAGCATTGCCCCGGGGTTGCGTGCAGGCTGAAAGTCAGCCACCTACCTCGACGTAAAAACTCGGGAGAGAATCCGTGCTTCAGCGAAAACAGCCGCTCCTGTGTGTGGAATCATTTTGTTGTGTGCGTGCTTGAGAGCACTACAAGGGATTCCAAAGGTATATAGGAGTGAGACTCAAGACCCAGCAAAAGGCAGAACGAGGCCCCGGTGTGTTTGATTAAGCTAGCACTGAGACCCTCCATTTGCATGGAAGTCTAATCACTAGGGTTCTAACTCGAAGAAACAACAGTGTACAGAGACAGGGTTTTAGCTTCCGACGTCCTCTCTGTGGGAGGAAGCAGTTTAGGGTGTAGTGTGAGTGAGTGCCACGGGACTGGCTCCATTTCGTAAAATCGGGGTAGAGAGAACCCGGTACAGAGGGGAGCACACAAATCACATCATGGTTATGGGGCTAGTAGCGTTGCCCCGTGGGTGCGTGCAGTCTTAATGTCAGCCAGCTAACTCGAAGGAGAAACTCGGTAGAGAATCCGAGCTTCAGCGAAAACAGCCGCTCCTGAGGGTGGAAGCATTTTGTTGTGTGGTGTATGAGAGCACTGCAAGGGAGTCCAAAGCTATATACGAGTGAGAGTCAGACCCCAGCAAAGTTAGAACAAGGCTCCCTGTGTGTATGACTTAGCCAGCACTGCGGCCCTCCATTTGAATTGAAGTCTAATTGCGAGGGTTCTAACTCGAAGAAACAAGAGTGTGCAGAAACAGTGTTTTAGGTTCCGACGACCTCTCTGTGGGTGGAAGCAGTTTAGCGTGTACTGCGTGTGAGAGCCTCGGGACTGGTGCCATTTCGTAAAATCGGGGTAGAGACAACCCGTTACAGAAGGCAGCTCACAACTCACATCATGGTTATGCGGCTAGTAGCATTGGCCCGGGGGTGCGTGCAGGCTGAATGTCAGCCACCTAACTCGAAGGAGAAACTCGGTAGAGAATCCGTGCTTCAGCGAAAACAGCCGCTCCTGAGGGTGGAAGCATTTTGTTGTGTGCGTGTGTGAGAGCACTGCAAGGGAGTCCAAAGCTATATACGAGTGAGAGTCAGACCCCAGCAAAGTTAGAACAAGGCTCCCCGTGTGTATGACTTAGCTAGCACTGAGGCCCTCCATTTGCATGGAAGTCTAATCGCTAGGGTTCTAAGTCGAAGAAACAACAGTGTACAGAGACAGTGTTTTAGCTTCCGACGACCTCTCTGTGGGAGGAAGCAGTTTAGTGTGTGCTTTCGTTGAGAGCCGCGGGACTGGCTCCATTTCGTAAACTCGGGGTAGACACAGGCCGGTATGAAGGCAGCGCACAAATCACATCATGGTTATGGGGCTAATAGCGTTGCCCCCGGGTTGCATGCAGACTGAAAGTCAGCCACCTAACTCGACGGACAAACTCGGTAGAGAATCCGTGCTTCAGCGAAAACAGCCGCTCCTGAGGGTGGAAGCATTTTGTTGTGTGCGTGCCTGAGAGCACTGCAAAGGAGTCCAAAGCTATATACCAGTCAGCCACAGGCCATATCAAAAGGCAGAACAAGACTCCCAGTGTGTTTGATTTAGCTAGCACTGCTGGCTTCTTTTGCATGGAAGTCTACTCGCTAGCGTTCTAACTCGAGGAAACAACAGTGTACAGAAACATTGTTTTAGCTTCCGACGACCTCACTGTGGGAGGAAGCAGTTTAGGGTGTACTGTGGGTGAGAGCCAGGGGATGGGTTCCATTTCGAAAAATCGGGCTAGAGACAGGCCGATACAGAAGGCAGCTCACAAATCACATCATGGTTATGGGTCTCCTAGCGTCGCCCCGGGGGTGCGTGCAGGCTGAATATCAGCCACCTAACTAGACGGAAAAACTCGGTAGAGGATCCGTGCTTCAGTGAAAACAGCAGCTCCTGAGGGTGAAAGCATTTTGTTGTGTGCGTGCGTGAGAGCACTGCAAGGGATTCCAAAGGTATATACGAGTGAGACTCAGGCCCCAGCAAAAGGCAGAACAAGACTCCCCGTGTGTTTAATTTAGCCAGCACTGCGTCCCTCCATTTGAATTGAAGTCTAATCGCGAGGGTTCTAACTCGAAGAAACAAGAGTGTGCAGAAACAGTGTTTTAGATTCCGACGACCTCTCTGTGGGTGGAAGCAGTTTAGCGTGTACTGTGTGTGAGAGCCTCGGGACTGGTGCCATTTCGTAAAATCGGGGTAGAGACAACCCGTTACAGAAGGCAGCTCACAACTCACATCATGGTTATGCGGCTAGTAGCGTTGGCCCGGGGGTGCGTGCAGGCTGAATGTCAGCCACCTAACTCGAAGGAAAAACTCGGTAGAGAATCCGTGCTTCAGCGAAAACAGCCGATCCTGAGGGTGGAAGCCTTTTGTTGTGTGCGTGTGTGAGAGCACTGCAAGGGAGTCCAAAGCTATATACGAGTCAGACTCAGGACACATCAAAAGGCAGAGCAAGACTCCCAGTGTGTTTGATTTAGCTAGAACTGCGGCCCTCCTTTTGCATTGAAGTCTAATCGCTAGGGTTCGGACTCGAACAAACAACAGTGTACAGAAACAGTGTTTTAGAGTCCGACGACCTCTCTGTGGGAGGAAGCACTTTTGGGTGTACTTTCGTTGAGAGCCACGGGACTGGCTCCATTTCGTAAAATCGGGGTAGAGACAGGCTGGTACAGGAGGTAGCGCACAAATCACATCATGGTTATGGGGCTAGTAGCATTGCCCCGGGGTTGCGTGCAGGCTGAAAGTCAGCCACCTACCTCGACGTAAAAACTCGGGAGAGAATCCGTGCTTCAGCGAAAACAGCCGCTCCTGTGGGTGGAATCATTTTGTTGTGTGCGTGCTTGAGAGCACTAGAAGGGATTCCAAAGGTATATAGGAGTGAGACTCAGGACCCAGCAAAAGGCAGAACGAGGCCCCCGTGTGTTTGATTAAGCTAGCACTGAGACCCTCCATTTGCATGGAAGTCTAATCACTAGGGTTCTAACTCGAAGAAACAACAGTGTACAGAGACAGGGTTTTAGCTTCCGACGTCCTCTCTGTGGGAGGAAGCAGTTTAGGGTGTAGTGTGAGTGAGTGCCACGGGACTGGCTCCATTTCGTAAAATCGGGGTAGAGAGAACCCGGTACAGAGGGGAGCACACAAATCACATCATGGTTATGGGGCTAGTAGCGTTGCCCCGTGGGTGCGTGCAGTCTTAATGTCAGCCAGCTAACTCGAAGGAGAAACTCGGTAGAGAATCCGTGCTTCAGCGAAAACAGCCGCTCCTGAGGGTGGAAGCATTTTGTTGTGTGGTGTATGAGAGCACTGCAAGGGAGTCCAAAGCTATATACGAGTGAGAGTCAGACCCCAGCAAAGTTAGAACAAGGCTCCCTGTGTGTATGACTTAGCCAGCACTGCGGCCCTCCATTTGAATTGAAGTCTAATTGCGAGGGTTCTAACTCGAAGAAACAAGAGTGTGCAGAAACAGTGTTTTAGGTTCCGACGACCTCTCTGTGGGTGGAAGCAGTTTAGCGTGTACTGCGTGTGAGAGCCTCGGGACTGGTGCCATTTCGTAAAATCGGGGTAGAGACAACCCGTTACAGAAGGCAGCTCACAACTCACATCATGGTTATGCGGCTAGTAGCATTGGCCCGGGGGTGCGTGCAGGCTGAATGTCAGCCACCTAACTCGAAGGAGAAACTCGGTAGAGAATCCGTGCTTCAGCGAAAACAGCCGCTCCTGAGGGTGGAAGCATTTTGTTGTGTGCGTGTGTGAGAGCACTGCAAGGGAGTCCAAAGCTATATACGAGTGAGAGTCAGACCCCAGCAAAGTTAGAACAAGGCTCCCCGTGTGTATGACTTAGCTAGCACTGAGGCCCTCCATTTGCATGGAAGTCTAATTGCTAGGGTTCTAAGTCGAAGAAACAACAGTGTACAGAGACAGTGTTTTAGCTTCCGACGACCTCTCTGTGGGAGGAAGCAGTTTAGTGTGTGCTTTCGTTGAGAGCCGCGGGACTGGCTCCATTTCGTAAACTCGGGGTAGACACAGGCCGGTATGAAGGCAGCGCACAAATCACATCATGGTTATGGGGCTAATAGCGTTGCCCCCGGGTTGCATGCAGACTGAAAGTCAGCCACCTAACTCGACGGACAAACTCGGTAGAGAATCCGTGCTTCAGCAAAAACAGCCGCTCCTGAGGGTGGAAGCATTTTGTTGTGTGCGTGCCTGAGAGCACTGCAAAGGAGTCCAAAGCTATATACCAGTCAGCCACAGGCCATATCAAAAGGCAGAACAAGACTCCCAGTGTGTTTGATTTAGCTAGCACTGCTGGCTTCTTTTGCATGGAAGTCTACTCGCTAGCGTTCTAACTCGAGGAAACAACAGTGTACAGAAACATTGTTTTAGCTTCCGACGACCTCACTGTGGGAGGAAGCAGTTTAGGGTGTACTGTGGGTGAGAGCCAGGGGATGGGTTCCATTTCGAAAAATCGGGCTAGAGACAGGCCGATACAGAAGGCAGCTCACAAATCACATCATGGTTATGGGTCTCCTAGCGTCGCCCCGGGGGTGCGTGCAGGCTGAATATCAGCCACCTAACTAGACGGAAAAACTCGGTAGAGGATCCGTGCTTCAGTGAAAACAGCAGCTCCTGAGGGTGAAAGCATTTTGTTGTGTGCGTGCGTGAGAGCACTGCAAGGGATTCCAAAGGTATATACGAGTGAGACTCAGGCCCCAGCAAAAGGCAGAACAAGACTCCCCGTGTGTTTAATTTAGCCAGCACTGCGTCCCTCCATTTGAATTGAAGTCTAATCGCGAGGGTTCTAACTCGAAGAAACAAGAGTGTGCAGAAACAGTGTTTTAGATTCCGACGACCTCTCTGTGGGTGGAAGCAGTTTAGCGTGTACTGTGTGTGAGAGCCTCGGGACTGGTGCCATTTCGTAAAATCGGGGTAGAGACAACCCGTTACAGAAGGCAGCTCACAACTCACATCATGGTTATGCGGCTAGTAGCGTTGGCCCGGGGGTGCGTGCAGGCTGAATGTCAGCCACCTAACTCGAAGGAAAAACTCGGTAGAGAATCCGTGCTTCAGCGAAAACAGCCGATCCTGAGGGTGGAAGCCTTTTGTTGTGTGCGTGCGTGAGAGCACTGCAAGGGAGTCCAAAGCTATATACGAGTCAGACTCAGGACACATCAAAAGGCAGAGCAAGACTCCCAGTGTGTTTGATTTAGCTAGAACTGCGGCCCTCCTTTTGCATTGAAGTCTAATCGCTAGGGTTCGGACTCGAACAAACAACAGTGTACAGAAACAGTGTTTTAGAGTCCGACGACCTCTCTGTGGGAGGAAGCACTTTTGGGTGTACTTTCGTTGAGAGCCACGGGACTGGCTCCATTTCGTAAAATCGGGGTAGAGACAGGCTGGTACAGGAGGTAGCGCACAAATCACATCATGGTTATGGGGCTAGTAGCATTGCCCCGGGGTTGCGTGCAGGCTGAAAGTCAGCCACCTACCTCGACGTAAAAACTCGGGAGAGAATCCGTGCTTCAGCGAAAACAGCCGCTCCTGTGGGTGGAATCATTTTGTTGTGTGCGTGCTTGAGAGCACTACAAGGGATTCCAAAGGTATATAGGAGTGAGACTCAGGACCCAGCAAAAGGCAGAACGAGGCCCCGGTGTGTTTGATTAAGCTAGCACTGAGACCCTCCATTTGCATGGAAGTCTAATCACTAGGGTTCTAACTCGAAGAAACAACAGTGTACAGAGACAGGGTTTTAGCTTCCGACGTCCTCTCTGTGGGAGGAAGCAGTTTAGGGTGTAGTGTGAGTGAGTGCCACGGGACTGGCTCCATTTCGTAAAATCGGGGTAGAGAGAACCCGGTACAGAGGGGAGCACACAAATCACATCATGGTTATGGGGCTAGTAGCGTTGCCCCGTGGGTGCGTGCAGTCTTAATGTCAGCCAGCTAACTCGAAGGAGAAACTCGGTAGAGAATCCGTGCTTCAGCGAAAACAGCCGCTCCTGAGGGTGGAAGCATTTTGTTGTGTGGTGTATGAGAGCACTGCAAGGGAGTCCAAAGCTATATACGAGTGAGAGTCAGACCCCAGCAAAGTTAGAACAAGGCTCCCTGTGTGTATGACTTAGCCAGCACTGCGGCCCTCCATTTGAATTGAAGTCTAATTGCGAGGGTTCTAACTCGAAGAAACAAGAGTGTGCAGAAACAGTGTTTTAGGTTCCGACGACCTCTCTGTGGGTGGAAGCAGTTTAGCGTGTACTGCGTGTGAGAGCCTCGGGACTGGTGCCATTTCGTAAAATCGGGGTAGAGACAACCCGTTACAGAAGGCAGCTCACAACTCACATCATGGTTATGCGGCTAGTAGCATTGGCCCGGGGGTGCGTGCAGGCTGAATGTCAGCCAGCTAACTCGAAGGAGAAACTCGGTAGAGAATCCGTGCTTCAGCGAAAACAGCCGCTCCTGAGGGTGGAAGCATTTTGTTGTGTGCGTGTGTGAGAGCACTGCAAGGGAGTCCAAAGCTATATACGAGTGAGAGTCAGACCCCAGCAAAGTTAGAACAAGGCTCCCCGTGTGTATGACTTAGCTAGCACTGAGGCCCTCCATTTGCATGGAAGTCTAATCGCTAGGGTTCTAAGTCGAAGAAACAACAGTGTACAGAGACAGTGTTTTAGCTTCCGACGACCTCTCTGTGGGAGGAAGCAGTTTAGTGTGTGCTTTCGTTGAGAGCCGCGGGACTGGCTCCATTTCGTAAACTCGGGGTAGACACAGGCCGGTATGAAGGCAGCGCACAAATCACATCATGGTTATGGGGCTAATAGCGTTGCCCCCGGGTTGCATGCAGACTGAAAGTCAGCCACCTAACTCGACGGACAAACTCGGTAGAGAATCCGTGCTTCAGCGAAAACAGCCGCTCCTGAGGGTGGAAGCATTTTGTTGTGTGCGTGCCTGAGAGCACTGCAAAGGAGTCCAAAGCTATATACCAGTCAGCCACAGGCCATATCAAAAGGCAGAACAAGACTCCCAGTGTGTTTGATTTAGCTAGCACTGCTGGCTTCTTTTGCATGGAAGTCTACTCGCTAGCGTTCTAACTCGAGGAAACAACAGTGTACAGAAACATTGTTTTAGCTTCCGACGACCTCACTGTGGGAGGAAGCAGTTTAGGGTGTACTGTGGGTGAGAGCCAGGGGATGGGTTCCATTTCGAAAAATCGGGCTAGAGACAGGCCGATACAGAAGGCAGCTCACAAATCACATCATGGTTATGGGTCTCCTAGCGTCGCCCCGGGGGTGCGTGCAGGCTGAATATCAGCCACCTAACTAGACGGAAAAACTCGGTAGAGGATCCGTGCTTCAGTGAAAACAGCAGCTCCTGAGGGTGAAAGCATTTTGTTGTGTGCGTGCGTGAGAGCACTGCAAGGGATTCCAAAGGTATATACGAGTGAGACTCAGGCCCCAGCAAAAGGCAGAACAAGACTCCCCGTGTGTTTAATTTAGCCAGCACTGCGTCCCTCCATTTGAATTGAAGTCTAATCGCGAGGGTTCTAACTCGAAGAAACAAGAGTGTGCAGAAACAGTGTTTTAGATTCCGACGACCTCTCTGTGGGTGGAAGCAGTTTAGCGTGTACTGTGTGTGAGAGCCTCGGGACTGGTGCCATTTCGTAAAATCGGGGTAGAGACAACCCGTTACAGAAGGCAGCTCACAACTCACATCATGGTTATGCGGCTAGTAGCGTTGGCCCGGGGGTGCGTGCAGGCTGAATGTCAGCCACCTAACTCGAAGGAAAAACTCGGTAGAGAATCCGTGCTTCAGCGAAAACAGCCGATCCTGAGGGTGGAAGCCTTTTGTTGTGTGCGTGCGTGAGAGCACTGCAAGGGAGTCCAAAGCTATATACGAGTCAGACTCAGGACACATCAAAAGGCAGAGCAAGACTCCCAGTGTGTTTGATTTAGCTAGAACTGCGGCCCTCCTTTTGCATTGAAGTCTAATCGCTAGGGTTCGGACTCGAACAAACAACAGTGTACAGAAACAGTGTTTTAGAGTCCGACGACCTCTCTGTGGGAGGAAGCACTTTTGGGTGTACTTTCGTTGAGAGCCACGGGACTGGCTCCATTTCGTAAAATCGGGGTAGAGACAGGCTGGTACAGGAGGTAGCGCACAAATCACATCATGGTTATGGGGCTAGTAGCATTGCCCCGGGGTTGCGTGCAGGCTGAAAGTCAGCCACCTACCTCGACGTAAAAACTCGGGAGAGAATCCGTGCTTCAGCGAAAACAGCCGCTCCTGTGGGTGGAATCATTTTGTTTTGTGCGTGCTTGAGAGCACTACAAGGGATTCCAAAGGTATATAGGAGTGAGACTCAGGACCCAGCAAAAGGCAGAACGAGGCCCCCGTGTGTTTGATTAAGCTAGCACTGAGACCCTCCATTTGCATGGAAGTCTAATCACTAGGGTTCTAACTCGAAGAAACAACAGTGTACAGAGACAGGGTTTTAGCTTCCGACGTCCTCTCTGTGGGAGGAAGCAGTTTAGGGTGTAGTGTGAGTGAGTGCCACGGGACTGGCTCCATTTCGTAAAATCGGGGTAGAGAGAACCCGGTACAGAGGGGAGCACACAAATCACATCATGGTTATGGGGCTAGTAGCGTTGCCCCGTGGGTGCGTGCAGTCTTAATGTCAGCCAGCTAACTCGAAGGAGAAACTCGGTAGAGAATCCGTGCTTCAGCGAAAACAGCCGCTCCTGAGGGTGGAAGCATTTTGTTGTGTGGTGTATGAGAGCACTGCAAGGGAGTCCAAAGCTATATACGAGTGAGAGTCAGACCCCAGCAAAGTTAGAACAAGGCTCCCTGTGTGTATGACTTAGCCAGCACTGCGGCCCTCCATTTGAATTGAAGTCTAATTGCGAGGGTTCTAACTCGAAGAAACAAGAGTGTGCAGAAACAGTGTTTTAGGTTCCGACGACCTCTCTGTGGGTGGAAGCAGTTTAGCGTGTACTGCGTGTGAGAGCCTCGGGACTGGTGCCATTTCGTAAAATCGGGGTAGAGACAACCCGTTACAGAAGGCAGCTCACAACTCACATCATGGTTATGCGGCTAGTAGCATTGGCCCGGGGGTGCGTGCAGGCTGAATGTCAGCCACCTAACTCGAAGGAGAAACTCGGTAGAGAATCCGTGCTTCAGCGAAAACAGCCGCTCCTGAGGGTGGAAGCATTTTGTTGTGTGCGTGTGTGAGAGCACTGCAAGGGAGTCCAAAGCTATATACGAGTGAGAGTCAGACCCCAGCAAAGTTAGAACAAGGCTCCCCGTGTGTATGACTTAGCTAGCACTGAGGCCCTCCATTTGCATGGAAGTCTAATCGCTAGGGTTCTAAGTCGAAGAAACAACAGTGTACAGAGACAGTGTTTTAGCTTCCGACGACCTCTCTGTGGGAGGAAGCAGTTTAGTGTGTGCTTTCGTTGAGAGCCGCGGGACTGGCTCCATTTCGTAAACTCGGGGTAGACACAGGCCGGTATGAAGGCAGCGCACAAATCACATCATGGTTATGGGGCTAATAGCGTTGCCCCCGGGTTGCATGCAGACTGAAAGTCAGCCACCTAACTCGACGGACAAACTCGGTAGAGAATCCGTGCTTCAGCGAAAACAGCCGCTCCTGAGGGTGGAAGCATTTTGTTGTGTGCGTGCCTGAGAGCACTGCAAAGGAGTCCAAAGCTATATACCAGTCAGCCACAGGCCATATCAAAAGGCAGAACAAGACTCCCAGTGTGTTTGATTTAGCTAGCACTGCTGGCTTCTTTTGCATGGAAGTCTACTCGCTAGCGTTCTAACTCGAGGAAACAACAGTGTACAGAAACATTGTTTTAGCTTCCGACGACCTCACTGTGGGAGGAAGCAGTTTAGGGTGTACTGTGGGTGAGAGCCAGGGGATGGGTTCCATTTCGAAAAATCGGGCTAGAGACAGGCCGATACAGAAGGCAGCTCACAAATCACATCATGGTTATGGGTCTCCTAGCGTCGCCCCGGGGGTGCGTGCAGGCTGAATATCAGCCACCTAACTAGACGGAAAAACTCGGTAGAGGATCCGTGCTTCAGTGAAAACAGCAGCTCCTGAGGGTGAAAGCATTTTGTTGTGTGCGTGCGTGAGAGCACTGCAAGGGATTCCAAAGGTATATACGAGTGAGACTCAGGCCCCAGCAAAAGGCAGAACAAGACTCCCCGTGTGTTTAATTTAGCCAGCACTGCGTCCCTCCATTTGAATTGAAGTCTAATCACGAGGGTTCTAACTCGAAGAAACAAGAGTGTGCAGAAACAGTGTTTTAGATTCCGACGACCTCTCTGTGGGTGGAAGCAGTTTAGCGTGTACTGTGTGTGAGAGCCTCGGGACTGGTGCCATTTCGTAAAATCGGGGTAGAGACAACCCGTTACAGAAGGCAGCTCACAACTCACATCATGGTTATGCGGCTAGTAGCGTTGGCCCGGGGGTGCGTGCAGGCTGAATGTCAGCCACCTAACTCGAAGGAAAAACTCGGTAGAGAATCCGTGCTTCAGCGAAAACAGCCGATCCTGAGGGTGGAAGCCTTTTGTTGTGTGCGTGTGTGAGAGCACTGCAAGGGAGTCCAAAGCTATATACGAGTCAGACTCAGGACACATCAAAAGGCAGAGCAAGACTCCCAGTGTGTTTGATTTAGCTAGAACTGCGGCCCTCCTTTTGCATTGAAGTCTAATCGCTAGGGTTCGGACTCGAACAAACAACAGTGTACAGAAACAGTGTTTTAGAGTCCGACGACCTCTCTGTGGGAGGAAGCACTTTTGGGTGTACTTTCGTTGAGAGCCACGGGACTGGCTCCATTTCGTAAAATCGGGGTAGAGACAGGCTGGTACAGGAGGTAGCGCACAAATCACATCATGGTTATGGGGCTAGTAGCATTGCCCCGGGGTTGCGTGCAGGCTGAAAGTCAGCCACCTACCTCGACGTAAAAACTCGGGAGAGAATCCGTGCTTCAGCGAAAACAGCCGCTCCTGTGGGTGGAATCATTTTGTTGTGTGCGTGCTTGAGAGCACTAGAAGGGATTCCAAAGGTATATAGGAGTGAGACTCAGGACCCAGCAAAAGGCAGAACGAGGCCCCCGTGTGTTTGATTAAGCTAGCACTGAGACCCTCCATTTGCATGGAAGTCTAATCACTAGGGTTCTAACTCGAAGAAACAACAGTGTACAGAGACAGGGTTTTAGCTTCCGACGTCCTCTCTGTGGGAGGAAGCAGTTTAGGGTGTAGTGTGAGTGAGTGCCACGGGACTGGCTCCATTTCGTAAAATCGGGGTAGAGAGAACCCGGTACAGAGGGGAGCACACAAATCACATCATGGTTATGGGGCTAGTAGCGTTGCCCCGTGGGTGCGTGCAGTCTTAATGTCAGCCAGCTAACTCGAAGGAGAAACTCGGTAGAGAATCCGTGCTTCAGCGAAAACAGCCGCTCCTGAGGGTGGAAGCATTTTGTTGTGTGGTGTATGAGAGCACTGCAAGGGAGTCCAAAGCTATATACGAGTGAGAGTCAGACCCCAGCAAAGTTAGAACAAGGCTCCCTGTGTGTATGACTTAGCCAGCACTGCGGCCCTCCATTTGAATTGAAGTCTAATTGCGAGGGTTCTAACTCGAAGAAACAAGAGTGTGCAGAAACAGTGTTTTAGGTTCCGACGACCTCTCTGTGGGTGGAAGCAGTTTAGCGTGTACTGCGTGTGAGAGCCTCGGGACTGGTGCCATTTCGTAAAATCGGGGTAGAGACAACCCGTTACAGAAGGCAGCTCACAACTCACATCATGGTTATGCGGCTAGTAGCATTGGCCCGGGGGTGCGTGCAGGCTGAATGTCAGCCACCTAACTCGAAGGAGAAACTCGGTAGAGAATCCGTGCTTCAGCGAAAACAGCCGCTCCTGAGGGTGGAAGCATTTTGTTGTGTGCGTGTGTGAGAGCACTGCAAGGGAGTCCAAAGCTATATACGAGTGAGAGTCAGACCCCAGCAAAGTTAGAACAAGGCTCCCCGTGTGTATGACTTAGCTAGCACTGAGGCCCTCCATTTGCATGGAAGTCTAATCGCTAGGGTTCTAAGTCGAAGAAACAACAGTGTACAGAGACAGTGTTTTAGCTTCCGACGACCTCTCTGTGGGAGGAAGCAGTTTAGTGTGTGCTTTCGTTGAGAGCCGCGGGACTGGCTCCATTTCGTAAACTCGGGGTAGACACAGGCCGGTATGAAGGCAGCGCACAAATCACATCATGGTTATGGGGCTAATAGCGTTGCCCCCGGGTTGCATGCAGACTGAAAGTCAGCCACCTAACTCGACGGACAAACTCGGTAGAGAATCCGTGCTTCAGCGAAAACAGCCGCTCCTGAGGGTGGAAGCATTTTGTTGTGTGCGTGCCTGAGAGCACTGCAAAGGAGTCCAAAGCTATATACCAGTCAGCCACAGGCCATATCAAAAGGCAGAACAAGACTCCCAGTGTGTTTGATTTAGCTAGCACTGCTGGCTTCTTTTGCATGGAAGTCTACTCGCTAGCGTTCTAACTCGAGGAAACAACAGTGTACAGAAACATTGTTTTAGCTTCCGACGACCTCACTGTGGGAGGAAGCAGTTTAGGGTGTACTGTGGGTGAGAGCCAGGGGATGGGTTCCATTTCGAAAAATCGGGCTAGAGACAGGCCGATACAGAAGGCAGCTCACAAATCACATCATGGTTATGGGTCTCCTAGCGTCGCCCCGGGGGTGCGTGCAGGCTGAATATCAGCCACCTAACTAGACGGAAAAACTCGGTAGAGGATCCGTGCTTCAGTGAAAACAGCAGCTCCTGAGGGTGAAAGCATTTTGTTGTGTGCGTGCGTGAGAGCACTGCAAGGGATTCCAAAGGTATATACGAGTGAGACTCAGGCCCCAGCAAAAGGCAGAACAAGACTCCCCGTGTGTTTAATTTAGCCAGCACTGCGTCCCTCCATTTGAATTGAAGTCTAATCGCGAGGGTTCTAACTCGAAGAAACAAGAGTGTGCAGAAACAGTGTTTTAGATTCCGACGACCTCTCTGTGGGTGGAAGCAGTTTAGCGTGTACTGTGTGTGAGAGCCTCGGGACTGGTGCCATTTCGTAAAATCGGGGTAGAGACAACCCGTTACAGAAGGCAGCTCACAACTCACATCATGGTTATGCGGCTAGTAGCGTTGGCCCGGGGGTGCGTGCAGGCTGAATGTCAGCCACCTAACTCGAAGGAAAAACTCGGTAGAGAATCCGTGCTTCAGCGAAAACAGCCGATCCTGAGGGTGGAAGCCTTTTGTTGTGTGCGTGCGTGAGAGCACTGCAAGGGAGTCCAAAGCTATATACGAGTCAGACTCAGGACACATCAAAAGGCAGAGCAAGACTCCCAGTGTGTTTGATTTAGCTAGAACTGCGGCCCTCCTTTTGCATTGAAGTCTAATCGCTAGGGTTCGGACTCGAACAAACAACAGTGTACAGAAACAGTGTTTTAGAGTCCGACGACCTCTCTGTGGGAGGAAGCACTTTTGGGTGTACTTTCGTTGAGAGCCACGGGACTGGCTCCATTTCGTAAAATCGGGGTAGAGACAGGCTGGTACAGGAGGTAGCGCACAAATCACATCATGGTTATGGGGCTAGTAGCATTGCCCCGGGGTTGCGTGCAGGCTGAAAGTCAGCCACCTACCTCGACGTAAAAACTCGGGAGAGAATCCGTGCTTCAGCGAAAACAGCCGCTCCTGTGGGTGGAATCATTTTGTTGTGTGCGTGCTTGAGAGCACTACAAGGGATTCCAAAGGTATATAGGAGTGAGACTCAGGACCCAGCAAAAGGCAGAACGAGGCCCCGGTGTGTTTGATTAAGCTAGCACTGAGACCCTCCATTTGCATGGAAGTCTAATCACTAGGGTTCTAACTCGAAGAAACAACAGTGTACAGAGACAGGGTTTTAGCTTCCGACGTCCTCTCTGTGGGAGGAAGCAGTTTAGGGTGTAGTGTGAGTGAGTGCCACGGGACTGGCTCCATTTCGTAAAATCGGGGTAGAGAGAACCCGGTACAGAGGGGAGCACACAAATCACATCATGGTTATGGGGCTAGTAGCGTTGCCCCGTGGGTGCGTGCAGTCTTAATGTCAGCCAGCTAACTCGAAGGAGAAACTCGGTAGAGAATCCGTGCTTCAGCGAAAACAGCCGCTCCTGAGGGTGGAAGCATTTTGTTGTGTGGTGTATGAGAGCACTGCAAGGGAGTCCAAAGCTATATACGAGTGAGAGTCAGACCCCAGCAAAGTTAGAACAAGGCTCCCTGTGTGTATGACTTAGCCAGCACTGCGGCCCTCCATTTGAATTGAAGTCTAATTGCGAGGGTTCTAACTCGAAGAAACAAGAGTGTGCAGAAACAGTGTTTTAGGTTCCGACGACCTCTCTGTGGGTGGAAGCAGTTTAGCGTGTACTGCGTGTGAGAGCCTCGGGACTGGTGCCATTTCGTAAAATCGGGGTAGAGACAACCCGTTACAGAAGGCAGCTCACAACTCACATCATGGTTATGCGGCTAGTAGCATTGGCCCGGGGGTGCGTGCAGGCTGAATGTCAGCCACCTAACTCGAAGGAGAAACTCGGTAGAGAATCCGTGCTTCAGCGAAAACAGCCGCTCCTGAGGGTGGAAGCATTTTGTTGTGTGCGTGTGTGAGAGCACTGCAAGGGAGTCCAAAGCTATATACGAGTGAGAGTCAGACCCCAGCAAAGTTAGAACAAGGCTCCCCGTGTGTATGACTTAGCTAGCACTGAGGCCCTCCATTTGCATGGAAGTCTAATCGCTAGGGTTCTAAGTCGAAGAAACAACAGTGTACAGAGACAGTGTTTTAGCTTCCGACGACCTCTCTGTGGGAGGAAGCAGTTTAGTGTGTGCTTTCGTTGAGAGCCGCGGGACTGGCTCCATTTCGTAAACTCGGGGTAGACACAGGCCGGTATGAAGGCAGCGCACAAATCACATCATGGTTATGGGGCTAATAGCGTTGCCCCCGGGTTGCATGCAGACTGAAAGTCAGCCACCTAACTCGACGGACAAACTCGGTAGAGAATCCGTGCTTCAGCGAAAACAGCCGCTCCTGAGGGTGGAAGCATTTTGTTGTGTGCGTGCCTGAGAGCACTGCAAAGGAGTCCAAAGCTATATACCAGTCAGCCACAGGCCATATCAAAAGGCAGAACAAGACTCCCAGTGTGTTTGATTTAGCTAGCACTGCTGGCTTCTTTTGCATGGAAGTCTACTCGCTAGCGTTCTAACTCGAGGAAACAACAGTGTACAGAAACATTGTTTTAGCTTCCGACGACCTCACTGTGGGAGGAAGCAGTTTAGGGTGTACTGTGGGTGAGAGCCAGGGGATGGGTTCCATTTCGAAAAATCGGGCTAGAGACAGGCCGATACAGAAGGCAGCTCACAAATCACATCATGGTTATGGGTCTCCTAGCGTCGCCCCGGGGGTGCGTGCAGGCTGAATATCAGCCACCTAACTAGACGGAAAAACTCGGTAGAGGATCCGTGCTTCAGTGAAAACAGCAGCTCCTGAGGGTGAAAGCATTTTGTTGTGTGCGTGCGTGAGAGCACTGCAAGGGATTCCAAAGGTATATACGAGTGAGACTCAGGCCCCAGCAAAAGGCAGAACAAGACTCCCCGTGTGTTTAATTTAGCCAGCACTGCGTCCCTCCATTTGAATTGAAGTCTAATCGCGAGGGTTCTAACTCGAAGAAACAAGAGTGTGCAGAAACAGTGTTTTAGATTCCGACGACCTCTCTGTGGGTGGAAGCAGTTTAGCGTGTACTGTGTGTGAGAGCCTCGGGACTGGTGCCATTTCGTAAAATCGGGGTAGAGACAACCCGTTACAGAAGGCAGCTCACAACTCACATCATGGTTATGCGGCTAGTAGCGTTGGCCCGGGGGTGCGTGCAGGCTGAATGTCAGCCACCTAACTCGAAGGAAAAACTCGGTAGAGAATCCGTGCTTCAGCGAAAACAGCCGAGCCTGAGGGTGGAAGCCTTTTGTTGTGTGCGTGTGTGAGAGCACTGCAAGGGAGTCCAAAGCTATATACGAGTCAGACTCAGGACACATCAAAAGGCAGAGCAAGACTCCCAGTGTGTTTGATTTAGCTAGAACTGCGGCCCTCCTTTTGCATTGAAGTCTAATCGCTAGGGTTCGGACTCGAACAAACAACAGTGTACAGAAACAGTGTTTTAGAGTCCGACGACCTCTCTGTGGGAGGAAGCACTTTTGGGTGTACTTTCGTTGAGAGCCACGGGACTGGCTCCATTTCGTAAAATCGGGGTAGAGACAGGCTGGTACAGGAGGTAGCGCACAAATCACATCATGGTTATGGGGCTAGTAGCATTGCCCCGGGGTTGCGTGCAGGCTGAAAGTCAGCCACCTACCTCGATGTAAAAACTCGGGAGAGAATCCGTGCTTCAGCGAAAACAGCCGCTCCTGTGGGTGGAATCATTTTGTTGTGTGCGTGCTTGAGAGCACTAGAAGGGATTCCAAAGGTATATAGGAGTGAGACTCAGGACCCAGCAAAAGGCAGAACGAGGCCCCCGTGTGTTTGATTAAGCTAGCACTGAGACCCTCCATTTGCATGGAAGTCTAATCACTAGGGTTCTAACTCGAAGAAACAACAGTGTACAGAGACAGGGTTTTAGCTTCCGACGTCCTCTCTGTGGGAGGAAGCAGTTTAGGGTGTAGTGTGAGTGAGTGCCACGGGACTGGCTCCATTTCGTAAAATCGGGGTAGAGAGAACCCGGTACAGAGGGGAGCACACAAATCACATCATGGTTATGGGGCTAGTAGCGTTGCCCCGTGGGTGCGTGCAGTCTTAATGTCAGCCAGCTAACTCGAAGGAGAAACTCGGTAGAGAATCCGTGCTTCAGCGAAAACAGCCGCTCCTGAGGGTGGAAGCATTTTGTTGTGTGGTGTATGAGAGCACTGCAAGGGAGTCCAAAGCTATATACGAGTGAGAGTCAGACCCCAGCAAAGTTAGAACAAGGCTCCCTGTGTGTATGACTTAGCCAGCACTGCGGCCCTCCATTTGAATTGAAGTCTAATTGCGAGGGTTCTAACTCGAAGAAACAAGAGTGTGCAGAAACAGTGTTTTAGGTTCCGACGACCTCTCTGTGGGTGGAAGCAGTTTAGCGTGTACTGCGTGTGAGAGCCTCGGGACTGGTGCCATTTCGTAAAATCGGGGTAGAGACAACCCGTTACAGAAGGCAGCTCACAACTCACATCATGGTTATGCGGCTAGTAGCATTGGCCCGGGGGTGCGTGCAGGCTGAATGTCAGCCACCTAACTCGAAGGAGAAACTCGGTAGAGAATCCGTGCTTCAGCGAAAACAGCCGCTCCTGAGGGTGGAAGCATTTTGTTGTGTGCGTGTGTGAGAGCACTGCAAGGGAGTCCAAAGCTATATACGAGTGAGAGTCAGACCCCAGCAAAGTTAGAACAAGGCTCCCCGTGTGTATGACTTAGCTAGCACTGAGGCCCTCCATTTGCATGGAAGTCTAATCGCTAGGGTTCTAAGTCGAAGAAACAACAGTGTACAGAGACAGTGTTTTAGCTTCCGACGACCTCTCTGTGGGAGGAAGCAGTTTAGTGTGTGCTTTCGTTGAGAGCCGCGGGACTGGCTCCATTTCGTAAACTCGGGGTAGACACAGGCCGGTATGAAGGCAGCGCACAAATCACATCATGGTTATGGGGCTAATAGCGTTGCCCCCGGGTTGCATGCAGACTGAAAGTCAGCCACCTAACTCGACGGACAAACTCGGTAGAGAATCCGTGCTTCAGCGAAAACAGCCGCTCCTGAGGGTGGAAGCATTTTGTTGTGTGCGTGCCTGAGAGCACTGCAAAGGAGTCCAAAGCTATATACCAGTCAGCCACAGGCCATATCAAAAGGCAGAACAAGACTCCCAGTGTGTTTGATTTAGCTAGCACTGCTGGCTTCTTTTGCATGGAAGTCTACTCGCTAGCGTTCTAACTCGAGGAAACAACAGTGTACAGAAACATTGTTTTAGCTTCCGACGACCTCACTGTGGGAGGAAGCAGTTTAGGGTGTACTGTGGGTGAGAGCCAGGGGATGGGTTCCATTTCGAAAAATCGGGCTAGAGACAGGCCGATACAGAAGGCAGCTCACAAATCACATCATGGTTATGGGTCTCCTAGCGTCGCCCCGGGGGTGCGTGCAGGCTGAATATCAGCCACCTAACTAGACGGAAAAACTCGGTAGAGGATCCGTGCTTCAGTGAAAACAGCAGCTCCTGAGGGTGAAAGCATTTTGTTGTGTGCGTGCGTGAGAGCACTGCAAGGGATTCCAAAGGTATATACGAGTGAGACTCAGGCCCCAGCAAAAGGCAGAACAAGACTCCCCGTGTGTTTAATTTAGCCAGCACTGCGTCCCTCCATTTGAATTGAAGTCTAATCGCGAGGGTTCTAACTCGAAGAAACAAGAGTGTGCAGAAACAGTGTTTTAGATTCCGACGACCTCTCTGTGGGTGGAAGCAGTTTAGCGTGTACTGTGTGTGAGAGCCTCGGGACTGGTGCCATTTCGTAAAATCGGGGTAGAGACAACCCGTTACAGAAGGCAGCTCACAACTCACATCATGGTTATGCGGCTAGTAGCGTTGGCCCGGGGGTGCGTGCAGGCTGAATGTCAGCCACCTAACTCGAAGGAAAAACTCGGTAGAGAATCCGTGCTTCAGCGAAAACAGCCGATCCTGAGGGTGGAAGCCTTTTGTTGTGTGCGTGCGTGAGAGCACTGCAAGGGAGTCCAAAGCTATATACGAGTCAGACTCAGGACACATCAAAAGGCAGAGCAAGACTCCCAGTGTGTTTGATTTAGCTAGAACTGCGGCCCTCCTTTTGCATTGAAGTCTAATCGCTAGGGTTCGGACTCGAACAAACAACAGTGTACAGAAACAGTGTTTTAGAGTCCGACGACCTCTCTGTGGGAGGAAGCACTTTTGGGTGTACTTTCGTTGAGAGCCACGGGACTGGCTCCATTTCGTAAAATCGGGGTAGAGACAGGCTGGTACAGGAGGTAGCGCACAAATCACATCATGGTTATGGGGCTAGTAGCATTGCCCCGGGGTTGCGTGCAGGCTGAAAGTCAGCCACCTACCTCGACGTAAAAACTCGGGAGAGAATCCGTGCTTCAGCGAAAACAGCCGCTCCTGTGGGTGGAATCATTTTGTTGTGTGCGTGCTTGAGAGCACTACAAGGGATTCCAAAGGTATATAGGAGTGAGACTCAGGACCCAGCAAAAGGCAGAACGAGGCCCCGGTGTGTTTGATTAAGCTAGCACTGAGACCCTCCATTTGCATGGAAGTCTAATCACTAGGGTTCTAACTCGAAGAAACAACAGTGTACAGAGACAGGGTTTTAGCTTCCGACGTCCTCTCTGTGGGAGGAAGCAGTTTAGGGTGTAGTGTGAGTGAGTGCCACGGGACTGGCTCCATTTCGTAAAATCGGGGTAGAGAGAACCCGGTACAGAGGGGAGCACACAAATCACATCATGGTTATGGGGCTAGTAGCGTTGCCCCGTGGGTGCGTGCAGTCTTAATGTCAGCCAGCTAACTCGAAGGAGAAACTCGGTAGAGAATCCGTGCTTCAGCGAAAACAGCCGCTCCTGAGGGTGGAAGCATTTTGTTGTGTGGTGTATGAGAGCACTGCAAGGGAGTCCAAAGCTATATACGAGTGAGAGTCAGACCCCAGCAAAGTTAGAACAAGGCTCCCTGTGTGTATGACTTAGCCAGCACTGCGGCCCTCCATTTGAATTGAAGTCTAATTGCGAGGGTTCTAACTCGAAGAAACAAGAGTGTGCAGAAACAGTGTTTTAGGTTCCGACGACCTCTCTGTGGGTGGAAGCAGTTTAGCGTGTACTGCGTGTGAGAGCCTCGGGACTGGTGCCATTTCGTAAAATCGGGGTAGAGACAACCCGTTACAGAAGGCAGCTCACAACTCACATCATGGTTATGCGGCTAGTAGCATTGGCCCGGGGGTGCGTGCAGGCTGAATGTCAGCCACCTAACTCGAAGGAGAAACTCGGTAGAGAATCCGTGCTTCAGCGAAAACAGCCGCTCCTGAGGGTGGAAGCATTTTGTTGTGTGCGTGTGTGAGAGCACTGCAAGGGAGTCCAAAGCTATATACGAGTGAGAGTCAGACCCCAGCAAAGTTAGAACAAGGCTCCCCGTGTGTATGACTTAGCTAGCACTGAGGCCCTCCATTTGCATGGAAGTCTAATCGCTAGGGTTCTAAGTCGAAGAAACAACAGTGTACAGAGACAGTGTTTTAGCTTCCGACGACCTCTCTGTGGGAGGAAGCAGTTTAGTGTGTGCTTTCGTTGAGAGCCGCGGGACTGGCTCCATTTCGTAAACTCGGGGTAGACACAGGCCGGTATGAAGGCAGCGCACAAATCACATCATGGTTATGGGGCTAATAGCGTTGCCCCCGGGTTGCATGCAGACTGAAAGTCAGCCACCTAACTCGACGGACAAACTCGGTAGAGAATCCGTGCTTCAGCGAAAACAGCCGCTCCTGAGGGTGGAAGCATTTTGTTGTGTGCGTGCCTGAGAGCACTGCAAAGGAGTCCAAAGCTATATACCAGTCAGCCACAGGCCATATCAAAAGGCAGAACAAGACTCCCAGTGTGTTTGATTTAGCTAGCACTGCTGGCTTCTTTTGCATGGAAGTCTACTCGCTAGCGTTCTAACTCGAGGAAACAACAGTGTACAGAAACATTGTTTTAGCTTCCGACGACCTCACTGTGGGAGGAAGCAGTTTAGGGTGTACTGTGGGTGAGAGCCAGGGGATGGGTTCCATTTCGAAAAATCGGGCTAGAGACAGGCCGATACAGAAGGCAGCTCACAAATCACATCATGGTTATGGGTCTCCTAGCGTCGCCCCGGGGGTGCGTGCAGGCTGAATATCAGCCACCTAACTAGACGGAAAAACTCGGTAGAGGATCCGTGCTTCAGTGAAAACAGCAGCTCCTGAGGGTGAAAGCATTTTGTTGTGTGCGTGCATGAGAGCACTGCAAGGGATTCCAAAGGTATATACGAGTGAGACTCAGGCCCCAGCAAAAGGCAGAACAAGACTCCCCGTGTGTTTAATTTAGCCAGCACTGCGTCCCTCCATTTGAATTGAAGTCTAATCGCGAGGGTTCTAACTCGAAGAAACAAGAGTGTGCAGAAACAGTGTTTTAGATTCCGACGACCTCTCTGTGGGTGGAAGCAGTTTAGCGTGTACTGTGTGTGAGAGCCTCGGGACTGGTGCCATTTCGTAAAATCGGGGTAGAGACAACCCGTTACAGAAGGCAGCTCACAACTCACATCATGGTTATGCGGCTAGTAGCGTTGGCCCGGGGGTGCGTGCAGGCTGAATGTCAGCCACCTAACTCGAAGGAAAAACTCGGTAGAGAATCCGTGCTTCAGCGAAAACAGCCGATCCTGAGGGTGGAAGCCTTTTGTTGTGTGCGTGCGTGAGAGCACTGCAAGGGAGTCCAAAGCTATATACGAGTCAGACTCAGGACACATCAAAAGGCAGAGCAAGACTCCCAGTGTGTTTGATTTAGCTAGAACTGCGGCCCTCCTTTTGCATTGAAGTCTAATCGCTAGGGTTCGGACTCGAACAAACAACAGTGTACAGAAACAGTGTTTTAGAGTCCGACGACCTCTCTGTGGGAGGAAGCACTTTTGGGTGTACTTTCGTTGAGAGCCACGGGACTGGCTCCATTTCGTAAAATCGGGGTAGAGACAGGCTGGTACAGGAGGTAGCGCACAAATCACATCATGGTTATGGGGCTAGTAGCATTGCCCCGGGGTTGCGTGCAGGCTGAAAGTCAGCCACCTACCTCGACGTAAAAACTCGGGAGAGAATCCGTGCTTCAGCGAAAACAGCCGCTCCTGTGGGTGGAATCATTTTGTTGTGTGCGTGCTTGAGAGCACTACAAGGGATTCCAAAGGTATATAGGAGTGAGACTCAGGACCCAGCAAAAGGCAGAACGAGGCCCCCGTGTGTTTGATTAAGCTAGCACTGAGACCCTCCATTTGCATGGAAGTCTAATCACTAGGGTTCTAACTCGAAGAAACAACAGTGTACAGAGACAGGGTTTTAGCTTCCGACGTCCTCTCTGTGGGAGGAAGCAGTTTAGGGTGTAGTGTGAGTGAGTGCCACGGGACTGGCTCCATTTCGTAAAATCGGGGTAGAGAGAACCCGGTACAGAGGGGAGCACACAAATCACATCATGGTTATGGGGCTAGTAGCGTTGCCCCGTGGGTGCGTGCAGTCTTAATGTCAGCCAGCTAACTCGAAGGAGAAACTCGGTAGAGAATCCGTGCTTCAGCGAAAACAGCCGCTCCTGAGGGTGGAAGCATTTTGTTGTGTGGTGTATGAGAGCACTGCAAGGGAGTCCAAAGCTATATACGAGTGAGAGTCAGACCCCAGCAAAGTTAGAACAAGGCTCCCTGTGTGTATGACTTAGCCAGCACTGCGGCCCTCCATTTGAATTGAAGTCTAATTGCGAGGGTTCTAACTCGAAGAAACAAGAGTGTGCAGAAACAGTGTTTTAGGTTCCGACGACCTCTCTGTGGGTGGAAGCAGTTTAGCGTGTACTGCGTGTGAGAGCCTCGGGACTGGTGCCATTTCGTAAAATCGGGGTAGAGACAACCCGTTACAGAAGGCAGCTCACAACTCACATCATGGTTATGCGGCTAGTAGCATTGGCCCGGGGGTGCGTGCAGGCTGAATGTCAGCCACCTAACTCGAAGGAGAAACTCGGTAGAGAATCCGTGCTTCAGCGAAAACAGCCGCTCCTGAGGGTGGAAGCATTTTGTTGTGTGCGTGTGTGAGAGCACTGCAAGGGAGTCCAAAGCTATATACGAGTGAGAGTCAGACCCCAGCAAAGTTAGAACAAGGCTCCCCGTGTGTATGACTTAGCTAGCACTGAGGCCCTCCATTTGCATGGAAGTCTAATCGCTAGGGTTCTAAGTCGAAGAAACAACAGTGTACAGAGACAGTGTTTTAGCTTCCGACGACCTCTCTGTGGGAGGAAGCAGTTTAGTGTGTGCTTTCGTTGAGAGCCGCGGGACTGGCTCCATTTCGTAAACTCGGGGTAGACACAGGCCGGTATGAAGGCAGCGCACAAATCACATCATGGTTATGGGGCTAATAGCGTTGCCCCCGGGTTGCATGCAGACTGAAAGTCAGCCACCTAACTCGACGGACAAACTCGGTAGAGAATCCGTGCTTCAGCGAAAACAGCCGCTCCTGAGGGTGGAAGCATTTTGTTGTGTGCGTGCCTGAGAGCACTGCAAAGGAGTCCAAAGCTATATACCAGTCAGCCACAGGCCATATCAAAAGGCAGAACAAGACTCCCAGTGTGTTTGATTTAGCTAGCACTGCTGGCTTCTTTTGCATGGAAGTCTACTCGCTAGCGTTCTAACTCGAGGAAACAACAGTGTACAGAAACATTGTTTTAGCTTCCGACGACCTCACTGTGGGAGGAAGCAGTTTAGGGTGTACTGTGGGTGAGAGCCAGGGGATGGGTTCCATTTCGAAAAATCGGGCTAGAGACAGGCCGATACAGAAGGCAGCTCACAAATCACATCATGGTTATGGGTCTCCTAGCGTCGCCCCGGGGGTGCGTGCAGGCTGAATATCAGCCACCTAACTAGACGGAAAAACTCGGTAGAGGATCCGTGCTTCAGTGAAAACAGCAGCTCCTGAGGGTGAAAGCATTTTGTTGTGTGCGTGCGTGAGAGCACTGCAAGGGATTCCAAAGGTATATACGAGTGAGACTCAGGCCCCAGCAAAAGGCAGAACAAGACTCCCCGTGTGTTTAATTTAGCCAGCACTGCGTCCCTCCATTTGAATTGAAGTCTAATCGCGAGGGTTCTAACTCGAAGAAACAAGAGTGTGCAGAAACAGTGTTTTAGATTCCGACGACCTCTCTGTGGGTGGAAGCAGTTTAGCGTGTACTGTGTGTGAGAGCCTCGGGACTGGTGCCATTTCGTAAAATCGGGGTAGAGACAACCCGTTACAGAAGGCAGCTCACAACTCACATCATGGTTATGCGGCTAGTAGCGTTGGCCCGGGGGTGCGTGCAGGCTGAATGTCAGCCACCTAACTCGAAGGAAAAACTCGGTAGAGAATCCGTGCTTCAGCGAAAACAGCCGATCCTGAGGGTGGAAGCCTTTTGTTGTGTGCGTGCGTGAGAGCACTGCAAGGGAGTCCAAAGCTATATACGAGTCAGACTCAGGACACATCAAAAGGCAGAGCAAGACTCCCAGTGTGTTTGATTTAGCTAGAACTGCGGCCCTCCTTTTGCATTGAAGTCTAATCGCTAGGGTTCGGACTCGAACAAACAACAGTGTACAGAAACAGTGTTTTAGAGTCCGACGACCTCTCTGTGGGAGGAAGCACTTTTGGGTGTACTTTCGTTGAGAGCCACGGGACTGGCTCCATTTCGTAAAATCGGGGTAGAGACAGGCTGGTACAGGAGGTAGCGCACAAATCACATCATGGTTATGGGGCTAGTAGCATTGCCCCGGGGTTGCGTGCAGGCTGAAAGTCAGCCACCTACCTCGACGTAAAAACTCGGGAGAGAATCCGTGCTTCAGCGAAAACAGCCGCTCCTGTGGGTGGAATCATTTTGTTGTGTGCGTGCTTGAGAGCACTACAAGGGATTCCAAAGGTATATAGGAGTGAGACTCAGGACCCAGCAAAAGGCAGAACGAGGCCCCCGTGTGTTTGATTAAGCTAGCACTGAGACCCTCCATTTGCATGGAAGTCTAATCACTAGGGTTCTAACTCGAAGAAACAACAGTGTACAGAGACAGGGTTTTAGCTTCCGACGTCCTCTCTGTGGGAGGAAGCAGTTTAGGGTGTAGTGTGAGTGAGTGCCACGGGACTGGCTCCATTTCGTAAAATCGGGGTAGAGAGAACCCGGTACAGAGGGGAGCACACAAATCACATCATGGTTATGGGGCTAGTAGCGTTGCCCCGTGGGTGCGTGCAGTCTTAATGTCAGCCAGCTAACTCGAAGGAGAAACTCGGTAGAGAATCCGTGCTTCAGCGAAAACAGCCGCTCCTGAGGGTGGAAGCATTTTGTTGTGTGGTGTATGAGAGCACTGCAAGGGAGTCCAAAGCTATATACGAGTGAGAGTCAGACCCCAGCAAAGTTAGAACAAGGCTCCCTGTGTGTATGACTTAGCCAGCACTGCGGCCCTCCATTTGAATTGAAGTCTAATTGCGAGGGTTCTAACTCGAAGAAACAAGAGTGTGCAGAAACAGTGTTTTAGGTTCCGACGACCTCTCTGTGGGTGGAAGCAGTTTAGCGTGTACTGCGTGTGAGAGCCTCGGGACTGGTGCCATTTCGTAAAATCGGGGTAGAGACAACCCGTTACAGAAGGCAGCTCACAACTCACATCATGGTTATGCGGCTAGTAGCATTGGCCCGGGGGTGCGTGCAGGCTGAATGTCAGCCACCTAACTCGAAGGAGAAACTCGGTAGAGAATCCGTGCTTCAGCGAAAACAGCCGCTCCTGAGGGTGGAAGCATTTTGTTGTGTGCGTGTGTGAGAGCACTGCAAGGGAGTCCAAAGCTATATACGAGTGAGAGTCAGACCCCAGCAAAGTTAGAACAAGGCTCCCCGTGTGTATGACTTAGCTAGCACTGAGGCCCTCCATTTGCATGGAAGTCTAATCGCTAGGGTTCTAAGTCGAAGAAACAACAGTGTACAGAGACAGTGTTTTAGCTTCCGACGACCTCTCTGTGGGAGGAAGCAGTTTAGTGTGTGCTTTCGTTGAGAGCCGCGGGACTGGCTCCATTTCGTAAACTCGGGGTAGACACAGGCCGGTATGAAGGCAGCGCACAAATCACATCATGGTTATGGGGCTAATAGCGTTGCCCCCGGGTTGCATGCAGACTGAAAGTCAGCCACCTAACTCGACGGACAAACTCGGTAGAGAATCCGTGCTTCAGCGAAAACAGCCGCTCCTGAGGGTGGAAGCATTTTGTTGTGTGCGTGCCTGAGAGCACTGCAAAGGAGTCCAAAGCTATATACCAGTCAGCCACAGGCCATATCAAAAGGCAGAACAAGACTCCCAGTGTGTTTGATTTAGCTAGCACTGCTGGCTTCTTTTGCATGGAAGTCTACTCGCTAGCGTTCTAACTCGAGGAAACAACAGTGTACAGAAACATTGTTTTAGCTTCCGACGACCTCACTGTGGGAGGAAGCAGTTTAGGGTGTACTGTGGGTGAGAGCCAGGGGATGGGTTCCATTTCGAAAAATCGGGCTAGAGACAGGCCGATACAGAAGGCAGCTCACAAATCACATCATGGTTATGGGTCTCCTAGCGTCGCCCCGGGGGTGCGTGCAGGCTGAATATCAGCCACCTAACTAGACGGAAAAACTCGGTAGAGGATCCGTGCTTCAGTGAAAACAGCAGCTCCTGAGGGTGAAAGCATTTTGTTGTGTGCGTGCATGAGAGCACTGCAAGGGATTCCAAAGGTATATACGAGTGAGACTCAGGCCCCAGCAAAAGGCAGAACAAGACTCCCCGTGTGTTTAATTTAGCCAGCACTGCGTCCCTCCATTTGAATTGAAGTCTAATCGCGAGGGTTCTAACTCGAAGAAACAAGAGTGTGCAGAAACAGTGTTTTAGATTCCGACGACCTCTCTGTGGGTGGAAGCAGTTTAGCGTGTACTGTGTGTGAGAGCCTCGGGACTGGTGCCATTTCGTAAAATCGGGGTAGAGACAACCCGTTACAGAAGGCAGCTCACAACTCACATCATGGTTATGCGGCTAGTAGCGTTGGCCCGGGGGTGCGTGCAGGCTGAATGTCAGCCACCTAACTCGAAGGAAAAACTCGGTAGAGAATCCGTGCTTCAGCGAAAACAGCCGATCCTGAGGGTGGAAGCCTTTTGTTGTGTGCGTGCGTGAGAGCACTGCAAGGGAGTCCAAAGCTATATACGAGTCAGACTCAGGACACATCAAAAGGCAGAGCAAGACTCCCAGTGTGTTTGATTTAGCTAGAACTGCGGCCCTCCTTTTGCATTGAAGTCTAATCGCTAGGGTTCGGACTCGAACAAACAACAGTGTACAGAAACAGTGTTTTAGAGTCCGACGACCTCTCTGTGGGAGGAAGCACTTTTGGGTGTACTTTCGTTGAGAGCCACGGGACTGGCTCCATTTCGTAAAATCGGGGTAGAGACAGGCTGGTACAGGAGGTAGCGCACAAATCACATCATGGTTATGGGGCTAGTAGCATTGCCCCGGGGTTGCGTGCAGGCTGAAAGTCAGCCACCTACCTCGACGTAAAAACTCGGGAGAGAATCCGTGCTTCAGCGAAAACAGCCGCTCCTGTGGGTGGAATCATTTTGTTGTGTGCGTGCTTGAGAGCACTACAAGGGATTCCAAAGGTATATAGGAGTGAGACTCAGGACCCAGCAAAAGGCAGAACGAGGCCCCCGTGTGTTTGATTAAGCTAGCACTGAGACCCTCCATTTGCATGGAAGTCTAATCACTAGGGTTCTAACTCGAAGAAACAACAGTGTACAGAGACAGGGTTTTAGCTTCCGACGTCCTCTCTGTGGGAGGAAGCAGTTTAGGGTGTAGTGTGAGTGAGTGCCACGGGACTGGCTCCATTTCGTAAAATCGGGGTAGAGAGAACCCGGTACAGAGGGGAGCACACAAATCACATCATGGTTATGGGGCTAGTAGCGTTGCCCCGTGGGTGCGTGCAGTCTTAATGTCAGCCAGCTAACTCGAAGGAGAAACTCGGTAGAGAATCCGTGCTTCAGCGAAAACAGCCGCTCCTGAGGGTGGAAGCATTTTGTTGTGTGGTGTATGAGAGCACTGCAAGGGAGTCCAAAGCTATATACGAGTGAGAGTCAGACCCCAGCAAAGTTAGAACAAGGCTCCCTGTGTGTATGACTTAGCCAGCACTGCGGCCCTCCATTTGAATTGAAGTCTAATTGCGAGGGTTCTAACTCGAAGAAACAAGAGTGTGCAGAAACAGTGTTTTAGGTTCCGACGACCTCTCTGTGGGTGGAAGCAGTTTAGCGTGTACTGCGTGTGAGAGCCTCGGGACTGGTGCCATTTCGTAAAATCGGGGTAGAGACAACCCGTTACAGAAGGCAGCTCACAACTCACATCATGGTTATGCGGCTAGTAGCATTGGCCCGGGGGTGCGTGCAGGCTGAATGTCAGCCACCTAACTCGAAGGAGAAACTCGGTAGAGAATCCGTGCTTCAGCGAAAACAGCCGCTCCTGAGGGTGGAAGCATTTTGTTGTGTGCGTGTGTGAGAGCACTGCAAGGGAGTCCAAAGCTATATACGAGTGAGAGTCAGACCCCAGCAAAGTTAGAACAAGGCTCCCCGTGTGTATGACTTAGCTAGCACTGAGGCCCTCCATTTGCATGGAAGTCTAATCGCTAGGGTTCTAAGTCGAAGAAACAACAGTGTACAGAGACAGTGTTTTAGCTTCCGACGACCTCTCTGTGGGAGGAAGCAGTTTAGTGTGTGCTTTCGTTGAGAGCCGCGGGACTGGCTCCATTTCGTAAACTCGGGGTAGACACAGGCCGGTATGAAGGCAGCGCACAAATCACATCATGGTTATGGGGCTAATAGCGTTGCCCCCGGGTTGCATGCAGACTGAAAGTCAGCCACCTAACTCGACGGACAAACTCGGTAGAGAATCCGTGCTTCAGCGAAAACAGCCGCTCCTGAGGGTGGAAGCATTTTGTTGTGTGCGTGCCTGAGAGCACTGCAAAGGAGTCCAAAGCTATATACCAGTCAGCCACAGGCCATATCAAAAGGCAGAACAAGACTCCCAGTGTGTTTGATTTAGCTAGCACTGCTGGCTTCTTTTGCATGGAAGTCTACTCGCTAGCGTTCTAACTCGAGGAAACAACAGTGTACAGAAACATTGTTTTAGCTTCCGACGACCTCACTGTGGGAGGAAGCAGTTTAGGGTGTACTGTGGGTGAGAGCCAGGGGATGGGTTCCATTTCGAAAAATCGGGCTAGAGACAGGCCGATACAGAAGGCAGCTCACAAATCACATCATGGTTATGGGTCTCCTAGCGTCGCCCCGGGGGTGCGTGCAGGCTGAATATCAGCCACCTAACTAGACGGAAAAACTCGGTAGAGGATCCGTGCTTCAGTGAAAACAGCAGCTCCTGAGGGTGAAAGCATTTTGTTGTGTGCGTGCGTGAGAGCACTGCAAGGGATTCCAAAGGTATATACGAGTGAGACTCAGGCCCCAGCAAAAGGCAGAACAAGACTCCCCGTGTGTTTAATTTAGCCAGCACTGCGGCCCTCCATTTGAATTGAAGTCTAATCGCGAGGGTTCTAACTCGAAGAAACAAGAGTGTGCAGAAAAAGTGTTTTAGATTCCGACGACCTCTCTGTGGGTGGAAGCAGTTTAGCGTGTACTGTGTGTGAGAGCCTCGGGACTGGTGCCATTTCGTAAAATCGGGGTAGAGACAACCCGTTACAGAAGGCAGCTCACAACTCACATCATGGTTATGCAGCTAGTAGCGTTGGCCCGGGGGTGCGTGCAGGCTGAATGTCAGCCACCTAACTCGAAGGAAAAACTCGGTAGAGAATCCGTGCTTCAGCGAAAACAGCCGATCCTGAGGGTGGAAGCCTTTTGTTGTGTGCGTGCGTGAGAGCACTGCAAGGGAGTCCAAAGCTATATACGAGTCAGACTCAGGACACATCAAAAGGCAGAGCAAGACTCCCAGTGTGTTTGATTTAGCTAGAACTGCGGCCCTCCTTTTGCATTGAAGTCTAATCGCTAGGGTTCGGACTCGAACAAACAACAGTGTACAGAAACAGTGTTTTAGAGTCCGACGACCTCTCTGTGGGAGGTAGCACTTTTGGGTGTACTTTCGTTGAGAGCCACGGGACTGGCTCCATTTCGTAAAATCGGGGTAGAGACAGGCTGGTACAGGAGGTAGCGCACAAATCACATCATGGTTATGGGGCTAGTAGCATTGCCCCGGGGTTGCGTGCAGGCTGAAAGTCAGCCACCTACCTCGACGTAAAAACTCGGGAGAGAATCCGTGCTTCAGCGAAAACAGCCGCTCCTGTGTGTGGAATCATTTTGTTGTGTGCGTGCTTGAGAGCACTACAAGGGATTCCAAAGGTATATAGGAGTGAGACTCAGGACCCAGCAAAAGGCAGAACGAGGCCCCCGTGTGTTTGATTAAGCTAGCACTGAGACCCTCCATTTGCATGGAAGTCTAATCACTAGGGTTCTAACTCGAAGAAACAACAGTGTACAGAGACAGGGTTTTAGCTTCCGACGTCCTCTCTGTGGGAGGAAGCAGTTTAGGGTGTAGTGTGAGTGAGTGCCACGGGACTGGCTCCATTTCGTAAAATCGGGGTAGAGAGAACCCGGTACAGAGGGGAGCACACAAATCACATCATGGTTATGGGGCTAGTAGCGTTGCCCCGTGGGTGCGTGCAGTCTTAATGTCAGCCAGCTAACTCGAAGGAGAAACTCGGTAGAGAATCCGTGCTTCAGCGAAAACAGCCGCTCCTGAGGGTGGAAGCATTTTGTTGTGTGGTGTATGAGAGCACTGCAAGGGAGTCCAAAGCTATATACGAGTGAGAGTCAGACCCCAGCAAAGTTAGAACAAGGCTCCCTGTGTGTATGACTTAGCCAGCACTGCGGCCCTCCATTTGAATTGAAGTCTAATTGCGAGGGTTCTAACTCGAAGAAACAAGAGTGTGCAGAAACAGTGTTTTAGGTTCCGACGACCTCTCTGTGGGTGGAAGCAGTTTAGCGTGTACTGCGTGTGAGAGCCTCGGGACTGGTGCCATTTCGTAAAATCGGGGTAGAGACAACCCGTTACAGAAGGCAGCTCACAACTCACATCATGGTTATGCGGCTAGTAGCATTGGCCCGGGGGTGCGTGCAGGCTGAATGTCAGCCACCTAACTCGAAGGAGAAACTCGGTAGAGAATCCGTGCTTCAGCGAAAACAGCCGCTCCTGAGGGTGGAAGCATTTTGTTGTGTGCGTGTGTGAGAGCACTGCAAGGGAGTCCAAAGCTATATACGAGTGAGAGTCAGACCCCAGCAAAGTTAGAACAAGGCTCCCCGTGTGTATGACTTAGCTAGCACTGAGGCCCTCCATTTGCATGGAAGTCTAATCGCTAGGGTTCTAAGTCGAAGAAACAACAGTGTACAGAGACAGTGTTTTAGCTTCCGACGACCTCTCTGTGGGAGGAAGCAGTTTAGTGTGTGCTTTCGTTGAGAGCCGCGGGACTGGCTCCATTTCGTAAACTCGGGGTAGACACAGGCCGGTATGAAGGCAGCGCACAAATCACATCATGGTTATGGGGCTAATAGCGTTGCCCCCGGGTTGCATGCAGACTGAAAGTCAGCCACCTAACTCGACGGACAAACTCGGTAGAGAATCCGTGCTTCAGCGAAAACAGCCGCTCCTGAGGGTGGAAGCATTTTGTTGTGTGCGTGCCTGAGAGCACTGCAAAGGAGTCCAAAGCTATATACCAGTCAGCCACAGGCCATATCAAAAGGCAGAACAAGACTCCCAGTGTGTTTGATTTAGCTAGCACTGCTGGCTTCTTTTGCATGGAAGTCTACTCGCTAGCGTTCTAACTCGAGGAAACAACAGTGTACAGAAACATTGTTTTAGCTTCCGACGACCTCACTGTGGGAGGAAGCAGTTTAGGGTGTACTGTGGGTGAGAGCCAGGGGATGGGTTCCATTTCGAAAAATCGGGCTAGAGACAGGCCGATACAGAAGGCAGCTCACAAATCACATCATGGTTATGGGTCTCCTAGCGTCGCCCCGGGGGTGCGTGCAGGCTGAATATCAGCCACCTAACTAGACGGAAAAACTCGGTAGAGGATCCGTGCTTCAGTGAAAACAGCAGCTCCTGAGGGTGAAAGCATTTTGTTGTGTGCGTGCGTGAGAGCACTGCAAGGGATTCCAAAGGTATATACGAGTGAGACTCAGGCCCCAGCAAAAGGCAGAACAAGACTCCCCGTGTGTTTAATTTAGCCAGCACTGCGTCCCTCCATTTGAATTGAAGTCTAATCGCGAGGGTTCTAACTCGAAGAAACAAGAGTGTGCAGAAACAGTGTTTTAGATTCCGACGACCTCTCTGTGGGTGGAAGCAGTTTAGCGTGTACTGCGTGTGAGAGCCTCGGGACTGGTGCCATTTCGTAAAATCGGGGTAGAGACAACCCGTTACAGAAGGCAGCTCACAACTCACATCATGGTTATGCGGCTAGTAGCGTTGGCCCGGGGGTGCGTGCAGGCTGAATGTCAGCCACCTAACTCGAAGGAAAAACTCGGTAGAGAATCCGTGCTTCAGCGAAAACAGCCGATCCTGAGGGTGGAAGCCTTTTGTTGTGTGCGTGCGTGAGAGCACTGCAAGGGAGTCCAAAGCTATATACGAGTCAGACTCAGGACACATCAAAAGGCAGAGCAAGACTCCCAGTGTGTTTGATTTAGCTAGAACTGCGGCCCTCCTTTTGCATTGAAGTCTAATCGCTAGGGTTCGGACTCGAACAAACAACAGTGTACAGAAACAGTGTTTTAGAGTCCGACGACCTCTCTGTGGGAGGAAGCACTTTTGGGTGTACTTTCGTTGAGAGCCACGGGACTGGCTCCATTTCGTAAAATCGGGGTAGAGACAGGCTGGTACAGGAGGTAGCGCACAAATCACATCATGGTTATGGGGCTAGTAGCATTGCCCTGGGGTTGCGTGCAGGCTGAAAGTCAGCCACCTACCTCGACGTAAAAACTCGGGAGAGAATCCGTGCTTCAGCGAAAACAGCCGCTCCTGTGGGTGGAATCATTTTGTTGTGTGCGTGCTTGAGAGCACTACAAGGGATTCCAAAGGTATATAGGAGTGAGACTCAAGACCCAGCAAAAGGCAGAACGAGGCCCCGGTGTGTTTGATTAAGCTAGCACTGAGACCCTCCATTTGCATGGAAGTCTAATCACTAGGGTTCTAACTCGAAGAAACAACAGTGTACAGAGACAGGGTTTTAGCTTCCGACGTCCTCTCTGTGGGAGGAAGCAGTTTAGGGTGTAGTGTGAGTGAGTGCCACGGGACTGGCTCCATTTCGTAAAATCGGGGTAGAGAGAACCCGGTACAGAGGGGAGCACACAAATCACATCATGGTTATGGGGCTAGTAGCGTTGCCCCGTGGGTGCGTGCAGTCTTAATGTCAGCCAGCTAACTCGAAGGAGAAACTCGGTAGAGAATCCGTGCTTCAGCGAAAACAGCCGCTCCTGAGGGTGGAAGCATTTTGTTGTGTGGTGTATGAGAGCACTGCAAGGGAGTCCAAAGCTATATACGAGTGAGAGTCAGACCCCAGCAAAGTTAGAACAAGGCTCCCTGTGTGTATGACTTAGCCAGCACTGCGGCCCTCCATTTGAATTGAAGTCTAATTGCGAGGGTTCTAACTCGAAGAAACAAGAGTGTGCAGAAACAGTGTTTTAGGTTCCGACGACCTCTCTGTGGGTGGAAGCAGTTTAGCGTGTACTGCGTGTGAGAGCCTCGGGACTGGTGCCATTTCGTAAAATCGGGGTAGAGACAACCCGTTACAGAAGGCAGCTCACAACTCACATCATGGTTATGCGGCTAGTAGCATTGGCCCGGGGGTGCGTGCAGGCTGAATGTCAGCCACCTAACTCGAAGGAGAAACTCGGTAGAGAATCCGTGCTTCAGCGAAAACAGCCGCTCCTGAGGGTGGAAGCATTTTGTTGTGTGCGTGTGTGAGAGCACTGCAAGGGAGTCCAAAGCTATATACGAGTGAGAGTCAGACCCCAGCAAAGTTAGAACAAGGCTCCCCGTGTGTATGACTTAGCTAGCACTGAGGCCCTCCATTTGCATGGAAGTCTAATCGCTAGGGTTCTAAGTCGAAGAAACAACAGTGTACAGAGACAGTGTTTTAGCTTCCGACGACCTCTCTGTGGGAGGAAGCAGTTTAGTGTGTGCTTTCGTTGAGAGCCGCGGGACTGGCTCCATTTCGTAAACTCGGGGTAGACACAGGCCGGTATGAAGGCAGCGCACAAATCACATCATGGTTATGGGGCTAATAGCGTTGCCCCCGGGTTGCATGCAGACTGAAAGTCAGCCACCTAACTCGACGGACAAACTCGGTAGAGAATCCGTGCTTCAGCGAAAACAGCCGCTCCTGAGGGTGGAAGCATTTTGTTGTGTGCGTGCCTGAGAGCACTGCAAAGGAGTCCAAAGCTATATACCAGTCAGCCACAGGCCATATCAAAAGGCAGAACAAGACTCCCAGTGTGTTTGATTTAGCTAGCACTGCTGGCTTCTTTTGCATGGAAGTCTACTCGCTAGCGTTCTAACTCGAGGAAACAACAGTGTACAGAAACATTGTTTTAGCTTCCGACGACCTCACTGTGGGAGGAAGCAGTTTAGGGTGTACTGTGGGTGAGAGCCAGGGGATGGGTTCCATTTCGAAAAATCGGGCTAGAGACAGGCCGATACAGAAGGCAGCTCACAAATCACATCATGGTTATGGGTCTCCTAGCGTCGCCCCGGGGGTGCGTGCAGGCTGAATATCAGCCACCTAACTAGACGGAAAAACTCGGTAGAGGATCCGTGCTTCAGTGAAAACAGCAGCTCCTGAGGGTGAAAGCATTTTGTTGTGTGCGTGCGTGAGAGCACTGCAAGGGATTCCAAAGGTATATACGAGTGAGACTCAGGCCCCAGCAAAAGGCAGAACAAGACTCCCCGTGTGTTTAATTTAGCCAGCACTGCGTCCCTCCATTTGAATTGAAGTCTAATCGCGAGGGTTCTAACTCGAAGAAACAAGAGTGTGCAGAAACAGTGTTTTAGATTCCGACGACCTCTCTGTGGGTGGAAGCAGTTTAGCGTGTACTGTGTGTGAGAGCCTCGGGACTGGTGCCATTTCGTAAAATCGGGGTAGAGACAACCCGTTACAGAAGGCAGCTCACAACTCACATCATGGTTATGCGGCTAGTAGCGTTGGCCCGGGGGTGCGTGCAGGCTGAATGTCAGCCACCTAACTCGAAGGAAAAACTCGGTAGAGAATCCGTGCTTCAGCGAAAACAGCCGATCCTGAGGGTGGAAGCCTTTTGTTGTGTGCGTGTGTGAGAGCACTGCAAGGGAGTCCAAAGCTATATACGAGTCAGACTCAGGACACATCAAAAGGCAGAGCAAGACTCCCAGTGTGTTTGATTTAGCTAGAACTGCGGCCCTCCTTTTGCATTGAAGTCTAATCGCTAGGGTTCGGACTCGAACAAACAACAGTGTACAGAAACAGTGTTTTAGAGTCCGACGACCTCTCTGTGGGAGGAAGCACTTTTGGGTGTACTTTCGTTGAGAGCCACGGGACTGGCTCCATTTCGTAAAATCGGGGTAGAGACAGGCTGGTACAGGAGGTAGCGCACAAATCACATCATGGTTATGGGGCTAGTAGCATTGCCCCGGGGTTGCGTGCAGGCTGAAAGTCAGCCACCTAACTCGACGTAAAAACTCGGGAGAGAATCCGTGCTTCAGCGAAAACAGCCGCTCCTGTGGGTGGAATCATTTTGTTGTGTGCGTGCTTGAGAGCACTACAAGGGATTCCAAAGGTATATAGGAGTGAGACTCAGGACCCAGCAAAAGGCAGAACGAGGCCCCCGTGTGTTTGATTAAGCTAGCACTGAGACCCTCCATTTGCATGGAAGTCTAATCACTAGGGTTCTAACTCGAAGAAACAACAGTGTACAGAGACAGGGTTTTAGCTTCCGACGTCCTCTCTGTGGGAGGAAGCAGTTTAGGGTGTAGTGTGAGTGAGTGCCACGGGACTGGCTCCATTTCGTAAAATCGGGGTAGAGAGAACCCGGTACAGAGGGGAGCACACAAATCACATCATGGTTATGGGGCTAGTAGCGTTGCCCCGTGGGTGCGTGCAGTCTTAATGTCAGCCAGCTAACTCGAAGGAGAAACTCGGTAGAGAATCCGTGCTTCAGCGAAAACAGCCGCTCCTGAGGGTGGAAGCATTTTGTTGTGTGGTGTATGAGAGCACTGCAAGGGAGTCCAAAGCTATATACGAGTGAGAGTCAGACCCCAGCAAAGTTAGAACAAGGCTCCCTGTGTGTATGACTTAGCCAGCACTGCGGCCCTCCATTTGAATTGAAGTCTAATTGCGAGGGTTCTAACTCGAAGAAACAAGAGTGTGCAGAAACAGTGTTTTAGGTTCCGACGACCTCTCTGTGGGTGGAAGCAGTTTAGCGTGTACTGCGTGTGAGAGCCTCGGGACTGGTGCCATTTCGTAAAATCGGGGTAGAGACAACCCGTTACAGAAGGCAGCTCACAACTCACATCATGGTTATGCGGCTAGTAGCATTGGCCCGGGGGTGCGTGCAGGCTGAATGTCAGCCACCTAACTCGAAGGAGAAACTCGGTAGAGAATCCGTGCTTCAGCGAAAACAGCCGATCCTGAGGGTGGAAGCATTTTGTTGTGTGCGTGTGTGAGAGCACTGCAAGGGAGTCCAAAGCTATATACGAGTGAGAGTCAGACCCCAGCAAAGTTAGAACAAGGCTCCCCGTGTGTATGACTTAGCTAGCACTGAGGCCCTCCATTTGCATGGAAGTCTAATCGCTAGGGTTCTAAGTCGAAGAAACAACAGTGTACAGAGACAGTGTTTTAGCTTCCGACGACCTCTCTGTGGGAGGAAGCAGTTTAGTGTGTGCTTTCGTTGAGAGCCGCGGGACTGGCTCCATTTCGTAAACTCGGGGTAGACACAGGCCGGTATGAAGGCAGCGCACAAATCACATCATGGTTATGGGGCTAATAGCGTTGCCCCCGGGTTGCATGCAGACTGAAAGTCAGCCACCTAACTCGACGGACAAACTCGGTAGAGAATCCGTGCTTCAGCGAAAACAGCCGCTCCTGAGGGTGGAAGCATTTTGTTGTGTGCGTGCCTGAGAGCACTGCAAAGGAGTCCAAAGCTATATACCAGTCAGCCACAGGCCATATCAAAAGGCAGAACAAGACTCCCAGTGTGTTTGATTTAGCTAGCACTGCTGGCTTCTTTTGCATGGAAGTCTACTCGCTAGCGTTCTAACTCGAGGAAACAACAGTGTACAGAAACATTGTTTTAGCTTCCGACGACCTCACTGTGGGAGGAAGCAGTTTAGGGTGTACTGTGGGTGAGAGCCAGGGGATGGGTTCCATTTCGAAAAATCGGGCTAGAGACAGGCCGATACAGAAGGCAGCTCACAAATCACATCATGGTTATGGGTCTACTAGCGTCGCCCCGGGGGTGCGTGCAGGCTGAATATCAGCCACCTAACTAGACGGAAAAACTCGGTAGAGGATCCGTGCTTCAGTGAAAACAGCAGCTCCTGAGGGTGAAAGCATTTTGTTGTGTGCGTGCGTGAGAGCACTGCAAGGGATTCCAAAGGTATATACGAGTGAGACTCAGGCCCCAGCAAAAGGCAGAACAAGACTCCCCGTGTGTTTAATTTAGCCAGCACTGCGTCCCTCCATTTGAATTGAAGTCTAATCGCGAGGGTTCTAACTCGAAGAAACAAGAGTGTGCAGAAACAGTGTTTTAGATTCCGACGACCTCTCTGTGGGTGGAAGCAGTTTAGCGTGTACTGTGTGTGAGAGCCTCGGGACTGGTGCCATTTCGTAAAATCGGGGTAGAGACAACCCGTTACAGAAGGCAGCTCACAACTCACATCATGGTTATGCGGCTAGTAGTGTTGGCCCAGGGGTGCGTGCAGGCTGAATGTCAGCCACCTAACTCGAAGGAAAAACTCGGTAGAGAATCCGTGCTTCAGCGAAAACAGCCGATCCTGAGGGTGGAAGCCTTTTGTTGTGTGCGTGCGTGAGAGCACTGCAAGGGAGTCCAAAGCTATATACGAGTCAGACTCAGGACACATCAAAAGGCAGAGCAAGACTCCCAGTGTGTTTGATTTAGCTAGAACTGCGGCCCTCCTTTTGCATTGAAGTCTAATCGCTAGGGTTCGGACTCGAACAAACAACAGTGTACAGAAACAGTGTTTTAGAGTCCGACGACCTCTCTGTGGGAGGTAGCACTTTTGGGTGTACTTTCGTTGAGAGCCACGGGACTGGCTCCATTTCGTAAAATCGGGGTAGAGACAGGCTGGTACAGGAGGTAGCGCACAAATCACATCATGGTTATGGGGCTAGTAGCATTGCCCCGGGGTTGCGTGCAGGCTGAAAGTCAGCCACCTACCTCGACGTAAAAACTCGGGAGAGAATCCGTGCTTCAGTGAAAACAGCCGCTCCTGTGTGTGGAATCATTTTGTTGTGTGCGTGCTTGAGAGCACTACAAGGGATTCCAAAGGTATATAGGAGTGAGACTCAGGACCCAGCAAAAGGCAGAACGAGGCCCCCGTGTGTTTGATTAAGCTAGCACTGAGACCCTCCATTTGCATGGAAGTCTAATCACTAGGGTTCTAACTCGAAGAAACAACAGTGTACAGAGACAGGGTTTTAGCTTCCGACGTCCTCTCTGTGGGAGGAAGCAGTTTAGGGTGTAGTGTGAGTGAGTGCCACGGGACTGGCTCCATTTCGTAAAATCGGGGTAGAGAGAACCCGGTACAGAGGGGAGCACACAAATCACATCATGGTTATGGGGCTAGTAGCGTTGCCCCGTGGGTGCGTGCAGTCTTAATGTCAGCCAGCTAACTCGAAGGAGAAACTCGGTAGAGAATCCGAGCTTCAGCGAAAACAGCCGCTCCTGAGGGTGGAAGCATTTTGTTGTGTGGTGTATGAGAGCACTGCAAGGGAGTCCAAAGCTATATACGAGTGAGAGTCAGACCCCAGCAAAGTTAGAACAAGGCTCCCTGTGTGTATGACTTAGCCAGCACTGCGGCCCTCCATTTGAATTGAAGTCTAATCGCGAGGGTTCTAACTCGAAGAAACAAGAGTGTGCAGAAACAGTGTTTTAGGTTCCGACGACCTCTCTGTGGGTGGAAGCAGTTTAGCGTGTACTGTGTGTGAGAGCCTCGGGACTGGTGCCATTTCGTAAAATCGGGGTAGAGACAACCCGTTACAGAAGGCAGCTCACAACTCACATCATGGTTATGCGGCTAGTAGCATTGGCCCGGGGGTGCGTGCAGGCTGAATGTCAGCCACCTAACTCGAAGGAGAAACTCGGTAGAGAATCCGTGCTTCAGCGAAAACAGCCGCTCCTGAGGGTGGAAGCATTTTGTTGTGTGCGTGTGTGAGAGCACTGCAAGGGAGTCCAAAGCTATATACGAGTGAGAGTCAGACCCCAGCAAAGTTAGAACAAGGCTCCCCGTGTGTATGACTTAGCTAGCACTGAGGCCCTCCATTTGCATGGAAGTCTAATCGCTAGGGTTCTAAGTCGAAGAAACAACAGTGTACAGAGACAGTGTTTTAGCTTCCGACGACCTCTCTGTGGGAGGAAGCAGTTTAGTGTGTGCTTTCGTTGAGAGCCGCGGGACTGGCTCCATTTCGTAAACTCGGGGTAGACACAGGCCGGTATGAAGGCAGCGCACAAATCACATCATGGTTATGGGGCTAATAGCGTTGCCCCCGGGTTGCATGCAGACTGAAAGTCAGCCACCTAACTCGACGGACAAACTCGGTAGAGAATCCGTGCTTCAGCGAAAACAGCCGCTCCTGAGGGTGGAAGCATTTTGTTGTGTGCGTGCCTGAGAGCACTGCAAAGGAGTCCAAAGCTATATACCAGTCAGCCACAGGCCATATCAAAAGGCAGAACAAGACTCCCAGTGTGTTTGATTTAGCTAGCACTGCTGGCTTCTTTTGCATGGAAGTCTACTCGCTAGCGTTCTAACTCGAGGAAACAACAGTGTACAGAAACATTGTTTTAGCTTCCGACGACCTCACTGTGGGAGGAAGCAGTTTAGGGTGTACTGTGGGTGAGAGCCAGGGGATGGGTTCCATTTCGAAAAATCGGGCTAGAGACAGGCCGATACAGAAGGCAGCTCACAAATCACATCATGGTTATGGGTCTCCTAGCGTCGCCCCGGGGGTGCGTGCAGGCTGAATATCAGCCACCTAACTAGACGGAAAAACTCGGTAGAGGATCCGTGCTTCAGTGAAAACAGCAGCTCCTGAGGGTGAAAGCATTTTGTTGTGTGCGTGCGTGAGAGCACTGCAAGGGATTCCAAAGGTATATACGAGTGAGACTCAGGCCCCAGCAAAAGGCAGAACAAGACTCCCCGTGTGTTTAATTTAGCCAGCACTGCGGCCCTCCATTTGAATTGAAGTCTAATCGCGAGGGTTCTAACTCGAAGAAACAAGAGTGTGCAGAAAAAGTGTTTTAGATTCCGACGACCTCTCTGTGGGTGGAAGCAGTTTAGCGTGTACTGTGTGTGAGAGCCTCGGGACTGGTGCCATTTCGTAAAATCGGGGTAGAGACAACCCGTTACAGAAGGCAGCTCACAACTCACATCATGGTTATGCGGCTAGTAGCGTTGGCCCGGGGGTGCGTGCAGGCTGAATGTCAGCCACCTAACTCGAAGGAAAAACTCGGTAGAGAATCCGTGCTTCAGCGAAAACAGCCGATCCTGAGGGTGGAAGCCTTTTGTTGTGTGCGTGCGTGAGAGCACTGCAAGGGAGTCCAAAGCTATATACGAGTCAGACTCAGGACACATCAAAAGGCAGAGCAAGACTCCCAGTGTGTTTGATTTAGCTAGAACTGCGGCCCTCCTTTTGCATTGAAGTCTAATCGCTAGGGTTCGGACTCGAACAAACAACAGTGTACAGAAACAGTGTTTTAGAGTCCGACGACCTCTCTGTGGGAGGTAGCACTTTTGGGTGTACTTTCGTTGAGAGCCACGGGACTGGCTCCATTTCGTAAAATCGGGGTAGAGACAGGCTGGTACAGGAGGTAGCGCACAAATCACATCATGGTTATGGGGCTAGTAGCATTGCCCCGGGGTTGCGTGCAGGCTGAAAGTCAGCCACCTACCTCGACGTAAAAACTCGGGAGAGAATCCGTGCTTCAGCGAAAACAGCCGCTCCTGTGTGTGGAATCATTTTGTTGTGTGCGTGCTTGAGAGCACTACAAGGGATTCCAAAGGTATATAGGAGTGAGACTCAGGACCCAGCAAAAGGCAGAACGAGGCCCCCGTGTGTTTGATTAAGCTAGCACTGAGACCCTCCATTTGCATGGAAGTCTAATCACTAGGGTTCTAACTCGAAGAAACAACAGTGTACAGAGACAGGGTTTTAGCTTCCGACGTCCTCTCTGTGGGAGGAAGCAGTTTAGGGTGTAGTGTGAGTGAGTGCCACGGGACTGGCTCCATTTCGTAAAATCGGGGTAGAGAGAACCCGGTACAGAGGGGAGCACACAAATCACATCATGGTTATGGGGCTAGTAGCGTTGCCCCGTGGGTGCGTGCAGTCTTAATGTCAGCCAGCTAACTCGAAGGAGAAACTCGGTAGAGAATCCGTGCTTCAGCGAAAACAGCCGCTCCTGAGGGTGGAAGCATTTTGTTGTGTGGTGTATGAGAGCACTGCAAGGGAGTCCAAAGCTATATACGAGTGAGAGTCAGACCCCAGCAAAGTTAGAACAAGGCTCCCTGTGTGTATGACTTAGCCAGCACTGCGGCCCTCCATTTGAATTGAAGTCTAATTGCGAGGGTTCTAACTCGAAGAAACAAGAGTGTGCAGAAACAGTGTTTTAGGTTCCGACGACCTCTCTGTGGGTGGAAGCAGTTTAGCGTGTACTGCGTGTGAGAGCCTCGGGACTGGTGCCATTTCGTAAAATCGGGGTAGAGACAACCCGTTACAGAAGGCAGCTCACAACTCACATCATGGTTATGCGGCTAGTAGCATTGGCCCGGGGGTGCGTGCAGGCTGAATGTCAGCCACCTAACTCGAAGGAGAAACTCGGTAGAGAATCCGTGCTTCAGCGAAAACAGCCGCTCCTGAGGGTGGAAGCATTTTGTTGTGTGCGTGTGTGAGAGCACTGCAAGGGAGTCCAAAGCTATATACGAGTGAGAGTCAGACCCCAGCAAAGTTAGAACAAGGCTCCCCGTGTGTATGACTTAGCTAGCACTGAGGCCCTCCATTTGCATGGAAGTCTAATCGCTAGGGTTCTAAGTCGAAGAAACAACAGTGTACAGAGACAGTGTTTTAGCTTCCGACGACCTCTCTGTGGGAGGAAGCAGTTTAGTGTGTGCTTTCGTTGAGAGCCGCGGGACTGGCTCCATTTCGTAAACTCGGGGTAGACACAGGCCGGTATGAAGGCAGCGCACAAATCACATCATGGTTATGGGGCTAATAGCGTTGCCCCCGGGTTGCATGCAGACTGAAAGTCAGCCACCTAACTCGACGGACAAACTCGGTAGAGAATCCGTGCTTCAGCGAAAACAGCCGCTCCTGAGGGTGGAAGCATTTTGTTGTGTGCGTGCCTGAGAGCACTGCAAAGGAGTCCAAAGCTATATACCAGTCAGCCACAGGCCATATCAAAAGGCAGAACAAGACTCCCAGTGTGTTTGATTTAGCTAGCACTGCTGGCTTCTTTTGCATGGAAGTCTACTCGCTAGCGTTCTAACTCGAGGAAACAACAGTGTACAGAAACATTGTTTTAGCTTCCGACGACCTCACTGTGGGAGGAAGCAGTTTAGGGTGTACTGTGGGTGAGAGCCAGGGGATGGGTTCCATTTCGAAAAATCGGGCTAGAGACAGGCCGATACAGAAGGCAGCTCACAAATCACATCATGGTTATGGGTCTCCTAGCGTCGCCCCGGGGGTGCGTGCAGGCTGAATATCAGCCACCTAACTAGACGGAAAAACTCGGTAGAGGATCCGTGCTTCAGTGAAAACAGCAGCTCCTGAGGGTGAAAGCATTTTGTTGTGTGCGTGCGTGAGAGCACTGCAAGGGATTCCAAAGGTATATACGAGTGAGACTCAGGCCCCAGCAAAAGGCAGAACAAGACTCCCCGTGTGTTTAATTTAGCCAGCACTGCGTCCCTCCATTTGAATTGAAGTCTAATCGCGAGGGTTCTAACTCGAAGAAACAAGAGTGTGCAGAAACAGTGTTTTAGATTCCGACGACCTCTCTGTGGGTGGAAGCAGTTTAGCGTGTACTGTGTGTGAGAGCCTCGGGACTGGTGCCATTTCGTAAAATCGGGGTAGAGACAACCCGTTACAGAAGGCAGCTCACAACTCACATCATGGTTATGCGGCTAGTAGCGTTGGCCCGGGGGTGCGTGCAGGCTGAATGTCAGCCACCTAACTCGAAGGAAAAACTCGGTAGAGAATCCGTGCTTCAGCGAAAACAGCCGATCCTGAGGGTGGAAGCCTTTTGTTGTGTGCGTGCGTGAGAGCACTGCAAGGGAGTCCAAAGCTATATACGAGTCAGACTCAGGACACATCAAAAGGCAGAGCAAGACTCCCAGTGTGTTTGATTTAGCTAGAACTGCGGCCCTCCTTTTGCATTGAAGTCTAATCGCTAGGGTTCGGACTCGAACAAACAACAGTGTACAGAAACAGTGTTTTAGAGTCCGACGACCTCTCTGTGGGAGGAAGCACTTTTGGGTGTACTTTCGTTGAGAGCCACGGGACTGGCTCCATTTCGTAAAATCGGGGTAGAGACAGGCTGGTACAGGAGGTAGCGCACAAATCACATCATGGTTATGGGGCTAGTAGCATTGCCCTGGGGTTGCGTGCAGGCTGAAAGTCAGCCACGTACCTCGACGTAAAAACTCGGGAGAGAATCCGTGCTTCAGCGAAAACAGCCGCTCCTGTGGGTGGAATCATTTTGTTGTGTGCGTGCTTGAGAGCACTACAAGGGATTCCAAAGGTATATAGGAGTGAGACTCAAGACCCAGCAAAAGGCAGAACGAGGCCCCGGTGTGTTTGATTAAGCTAGCACTGAGACCCTCCATTTGCATGGAAGTCTAATCACTAGGGTTCTAACTCGAAGAAACAACAGTGTACAGAGACAGGGTTTTAGCTTCCGACGTCCTCTCTGTGGGAGGAAGCAGTTTAGGGTGTAGTGTGAGTGAGTGCCACGGGACTGGCTCCATTTCGTAAAATCGGGGTAGAGAGAACCCGGTACAGAGGGGAGCACACAAATCACATCATGGTTATGGGGCTAGTAGCGTTGCCCCGTGGGTGCGTGCAGTCTTAATGTCAGCCAGCTAACTCGAAGGAGAAACTCGGTAGAGAATCCGTGCTTCAGCGAAAACAGCCGCTCCTGAGGGTGGAAGCATTTTGTTGTGTGGTGTATGAGAGCACTGCAAGGGAGTCCAAAGCTATATACGAGTGAGAGTCAGACCCCAGCAAAGTTAGAACAAGGCTCCCTGTGTGTATGACTTAGCCAGCACTGCGGCCCTCCATTTGAATTGAAGTCTAATTGCGAGGGTTCTAACTCGAAGAAACAAGAGTGTGCAGAAACAGTGTTTTAGGTTCCGACGACCTCTCTGTGGGTGGAAGCAGTTTAGCGTGTACTGCGTGTGAGAGCCTCGGGACTGGTGCCATTTCGTAAAATCGGGGTAGAGACAACCCGTTACAGAAGGCAGCTCACAACTCACATCATGGTTATGCGGCTAGTAGCATTGGCCCGGGGGTGCGTGCAGGCTGAATGTCAGCCACCTAACTCGAAGGAGAAACTCGGTAGAGAATCCGTGCTTCAGCGAAAACAGCCGCTCCTGAGGGTGGAAGCATTTTGTTGTGTGCGTGTGTGAGAGCACTGCAAGGGAGTCCAAAGCTATATACGAGTGAGAGTCAGACCCCAGCAAAGTTAGAACAAGGCTCCCCGTGTGTATGACTTAGCTAGCACTGAGGCCCTCCATTTGCATGGAAGTCTAATCGCTAGGGTTCTAAGTCGAAGAAACAACAGTGTACAGAGACAGTGTTTTAGCTTCCGACGACCTCTCTGTGGGAGGAAGCAGTTTAGTGTGTGCTTTCGTTGAGAGCCGCGGGACTGGCTCCATTTCGTAAACTCGGGGTAGACACAGGCCGGTATGAAGGCAGCGCACAAATCACATCATGGTTATGGGGCTAATAGCGTTGCCCCCGGGTTGCATGCAGACTGAAAGTCAGCCACCTAACTCGACGGACAAACTCGGTAGAGAATCCGTGCTTCAGCGAAAACAGCCGCTCCTGAGGGTGGAAGCATTTTGTTGTGTGCGTGCCTGAGAGCACTGCAAAGGAGTCCAAAGCTATATACCAGTCAGCCACAGGCCATATCAAAAGGCAGAACAAGACTCCCAGTGTGTTTGATTTAGCTAGCACTGCTGGCTTCTTTTGCATGGAAGTCTACTCGCTAGCGTTCTAACTCGAGGAAACAACAGTGTACAGAAACATTGTTTTAGCTTCCGACGACCTCACTGTGGGAGGAAGCAGTTTAGGGTGTACTGTGGGTGAGAGCCAGGGGATGGGTTCCATTTCGAAAAATCGGGCTAGAGACAGGCCGATACAGAAGGCAGCTCACAAATCACATCATGGTTATGGGTCTCCTAGCGTCGCCCCGGGGGTGCGTGCAGGCTGAATATCAGCCACCTAACTAGACGGAAAAACTCGGTAGAGGATCCGTGCTTCAGTGAAAACAGCAGCTCCTGAGGGTGAAAGCATTTTGTTGTGTGCGTGCGTGAGAGCACTGCAAGGGATTCCAAAGGTATATACGAGTGAGACTCAGGCCCCAGCAAAAGGCAGAACAAGACTCCCCGTGTGTTTAATTTAGCCAGCACTGCGTCCCTCCATTTGAATTGAAGTCTAATCGCGAGGGTTCTAACTCGAAGAAACAAGAGTGTGCAGAAACAGTGTTTTAGATTCCGACGACCTCTCTGTGGGTGGAAGCAGTTTAGCGTGTACTGTGTGTGAGAGCCTCGGGACTGGTGCCATTTCGTAAAATCGGGGTAGAGACAACCCGTTACAGAAGGCAGCTCACAACTCACATCATGGTTATGCGGCTAGTAGCGTTGGCCCGGGGGTGCGTGCAGGCTGAATGTCAGCCACCTAACTCGAAGGAAAAACTCGGTAGAGAATCCGTGCTTCAGCGAAAACAGCCGATCCTGAGGGTGGAAGCCTTTTGTTGTGTGCGTGTGTGAGAGCACTGCAAGGGAGTCCAAAGCTATATACGAGTCAGACTCAGGACACATCAAAAGGCAGAGCAAGACTCCCAGTGTGTTTGATTTAGCTAGAACTGCGGCCCTCCTTTTGCATTGAAGTCTAATCGCTAGGGTTCGGACTCGAACAAACAACAGTGTACAGAAACAGTGTTTTAGAGTCCGACGACCTCTCTGTGGGAGGAAGCACTTTTGGGTGTACTTTCGTTGAGAGCCACGGGACTGGCTCCATTTCGTAAAATCGGGGTAGAGACAGGCTGGTACAGGAGGTAGCGCACAAATCACATCATGGTTATGGGGCTAGTAGCATTGCCCCGGGGTTGCGTGCAGGCTGAAAGTCAGCCACCTACCTCGACGTAAAAACTCGGGAGAGAATCCGTGCTTCAGCGAAAACAGCCGCTCCTGTGGGTGGAATCATTTTGTTGTGTGCGTGCTTGAGAGCACTACAAGGGATTCCAAAGGTATATAGGAGTGAGACTCAGGACCCAGCAAAAGGCAGAACGAGGCCCCCGTGTGTTTGATTAAGTTAGCACTGAGACCCTCCATTTGCATGGAAGTCTAATCACTAGGGTTCTAACTCGAAGAAACAACAGTGTACAGAGACAGGGTTTTAGCTTCCGACGTCCTCTCTGTGGAAGGAAGCAGTTTAGGGTGTAGTGTGAGTGAGTGCCACGGGACTGGCTCCATTTCGTAAAATCGGGGTAGAGAGAACCCGGTACAGAGGGGAGCACACAAATCACATCATGGTTATGGGGCTAGTAGCGTTGCCCCGTGGGTGCGTGCAGTCTTAATGTCAGCCAGCTAACTCGAAGGAGAAACTCGGTAGAGAATCCGTGCTTCAGCGAAAACAGCCGCTCCTGAGGGTGGAAGCATTTTGTTGTGTGGTGTATGAGAGCACTGCAAGGGAGTCCAAAGCTATATACGAGTGAGAGTCAGACCCCAGCAAAGTTAGAACAAGGCTCCCTGTGTGTATGACTTAGCCAGCACTGCGGCCCTCCATTTGAATTGAAGTCTAATTGCGAGGGTTCTAACTCGAAGAAACAAGAGTGTGCAGAAACAGTGTTTTAGGTTCCGACGACCTCTCTGTGGGTGGAAGCAGTTTAGCGTGTACTGCGTGTGAGGGCCTCGGGACTGGTGCCATTTCGTAAAATCGGGGTAGAGACAACCCGTTACAGAAGGCAGCTCACAACTCACATCATGGTTATGCGGCTAGTAGCATTGGCCCGGGGGTGCGTGCAGGCTGAATGTCAGCCACCTAACTCGAAGGAGAAACTCGGTAGAGAATCCGTGCTTCAGCGAAAACAGCCGCTCCTGAGGGTGGAAGCATTTTGTTGTGTGCGTGTGTGAGAGCACTGCAAGGGAGTCCAAAGCTATATACGAGTGAGAGTCAGACCCCAGCAAAGTTAGAACAAGGCTCCCCGTGTGTATGACTTAGCTAGCACTGAGGCCCTCCATTTGCATGGAAGTCTAATCGCTAGGGTTCTAAGTCGAAGAAACAACAGTGTACAGAGACAGTGTTTTAGCTTCCGACGACCTCTCTGTGGGAGGAAGCAGTTTAGTGTGTGCTTTCGTTGAGAGCCGCGGGACTGGCTCCATTTCGTAAACTCGGGGTAGACACAGGCCGGTATGAAGGCAGCGCACAAATCACATCATGGTTATGGGGCTAATAGCGTTGCCCCCGGGTTGCATGCAGACTGAAAGTCAGCCACCTAACTCGACGGACAAACTCGGTAGAGAATCCGTGCTTCAGCGAAAACAGCCGCTCCTGAGGGTGGAAGCATTTTGTTGTGTGCGTGCCTGAGAGCACTGCAAAGGAGTCCAAAGCTATATACCAGTCAGCCACAGGCCATATCAAAAGGCAGAACAAGACTCCCAGTGTGTTTGATTTAGCTAGCACTGCTGGCTTCTTTTGCATGGAAGTCTACTCGCTAGCGTTCTAACTCGAGGAAACAACAGTGTACAGAAACATTGTTTTAGCTTCCGACGACCTCACTGTGGGAGGAAGCAGTTTAGGGTGTACTGTGGGTGAGAGCCAGGGGATGGGTTCCATTTCGAAAAATCGGGCTAGAGACAGGCCGATACAGAAGGCAGCTCACAAATCACATCATGGTTATGGGTCTCCTAGCGTCGCCCCGGGGGTGCGTGCAGGCTGAATATCAGCCACCTAACTAGACGGAAAAACTCGGTAGAGGATCCGTGCTTCAGTGAAAACAGCAGCTCCTGAGGGTGAAAGCATTTTGTTGTGTGCGTGCGTGAGAGCACTGCAAGGGATTCCAAAGGTATATACGAGTGAGACTCAGGCCCCAACAAAAGGCAGAACAAGACTCCCCGTGTGTTTAATTTAGCCAGCACTGCGTCCCTCCATTTGAATTGAAGTCTAATCGCGAGGGTTCTAACTCGAAGAAACAAGAGTGTGCAGAAACAGTGTTTTAGATTCCGACGACCTCTCTGTGGGTGGAAGCAGTTTAGCGTGTACTGTGTGTGAGAGCCTCGGGACTGGTGCCATTTCGTAAAATCGGGGTAGAGACAACCCGTTACAGAAGGCAGCTCACAACTCACATCATGGTTATGCGGCTAGTAGCGTTGGCCCGGGGGTGCGTGCAGGCTGAATGTCAGCCACCTAACTCGAAGGAAAAACTCGGTAGAGAATCCGTGCTTCAGCGAAAACAGCCGATCCTGAGGGTGGAAGCCTTTTGTTGTGTGCGTGCGTGAGAGCACTGCAAGGGAGTCCAAAGCTATATACGAGTCAGACTCAGGACACATCAAAAGGCAGAGCAAGACTCCCAGTGTGTTTGATTTAGCTAGAACTGCGGCCCTCCTTTTGCATTGAAGTCTAATCGCTAGGGTTCGGACTCGAACAAACAACAGTGTACAGAAACAGTGTTTTAGAGTCCGACGACCTCTCTGTGGGAGGAAGCACTTTTGGGTGTACTTTCGTTGAGAGCCACGGGACTGGCTCCATTTCGTAAAATCGGGGTAGAGACAGGCTGGTACAGGAGGTAGCGCACAAATCACATCATGGTTATGGGGCTAGTAGCATTGCCCCGGGGTTGCGTGCAGGCTGAAAGTCAGCCACCTACCTCGACGTAAAAACTCGGGAGAGAATCCGTGCTTCAGCGAAAACAGCCGCTCCTGTGTGTGGAATCATTTTGTTGTGTGCGTGCTTGAGAGCACTACAAGGGATTCCAAAGGTATATAGGAGTGAGACTCAGGACCCAGCAAAAGGCAGAACGAGGCCCCCGTGTGTTTGATTAAGCTAGCACTGAGACCCTCCATTTGCATGGAAGTCTAATCACTAGGGTTCTAACTCGAAGAAACAACAGTGTACAGAGACAGGGTTTTAGCTTCCGACGTCCTCTCTGTGGGAGGAAGCAGTTTAGGGTGTAGTGTGAGTGAGTGCCACGGGACTGGCTCCATTTCGTAAAATCGGGGTAGAGAGAACCCGGTACAGAGGGGAGCACACAAATCACATCATGGTTATGGGGCTAGTAGCGTTGCCCCATGGGTGCGTGCAGTCTTAATGTCAGCCAGCTAACTCGAAGGAGAACCTCGGTAGAGAATCCGTGCTTCAGCGAAAACAGCCGCTCCTGAGGGTGGAAGCATTTTGTTGTGTGGTGTATGAGAGCACTGCAAGGGAGTCCAAAGCTATATACGAGTGAGAGTCAGACCCCAGCAAAGTTAGAACAAGGCTCCCTGTGTGTATGACTGAGCCAGCACTGCGGCCCTCCATTTGAATTGAAGTCTAATTGCGAGGGTTCTAACTCGAAGAAACAAGAGTGTGCAGAAACAGTGTTTTAGGTTCCGACGACCTCTCTGTGGGTGGAAGCAGTTTAGCGTGTACTGTGTGTGAGAGCCTCGGGACTGGTGCCATTTCGTAAAATCGGGGTAGAGACAACCCGTTACAGAAGGCAGCTCACAACTCACATCATGGTTATGCGGCTAGTAGCATTGGCCCGGGGGTGCGTGCAGGCTGAATGTCAGCCACCTAACTCGAAGGAGAAACTCGGTAGAGAATCCGTGCTTCAGCGAAAACAGCCGCTCCTGAGGGTGGAAGCATTTTGTTGTGTGCGTGTGTGAGAGCACTGCAAGGGAGTCCAAAGCTATATACGAGTGAGAGTCAGACCCCAGCAAAGTTAGAACAAGGCTCCCCGTGTGTATGACTTAGCTAGCACTGAGGCCCTCCATTTGCATGGAAGTCTAATCGCTAGGGTTCTAAGTCGAAGAAACAACAGTGTACAGAGACAGTGTTTTAGCTTCCGACGACCTCTCTGTGGGAGGAAGCAGTTTAGTGTGTGCTTTCGTTGAGAGCCGCGGGACTGGCTCCATTTCGTAAACTCGGGGTAGACACAGGCCGGTGTGAAGGCAGCGCACAAATCACATCATGGTTATGGGGCTAATAGCGTTGCCCCCGGATTGCATGCAGACTGAAAGTCAGCCACCTAACTCGACGGACAAACTCGGTAGAGAATCCGTGCTTCAGCGAAAACAGCCGCTCCTGAGGGTGGAAGCATTTTGTTGTGTGCGTGCCTGAGAGCACTGCAAAGGAGTCCAAAGCTATATACCAGTCAGCCACAGGCCATATCAAAAGGCAGAACAAGACTCCCAGTGTGTTTGATTTAGCTAGCACTGCTGGCTTCTTTTGCATGGAAGTCTACTCGCTAGCGTTCTAACTCGAGGAAACAACAGTGTACAGAAACATTGTTTTAGCTTCCGACGACCTCACTGTGGGAGGAAGCAGTTTAGGGTGTACTGTGGGTGAGAGCCAGGGGATGGGTTCCATTTCGAAAAATCGGGCTAGAGACAGGCCGATACAGAAGGCAGCTCACAAATCACATCATGGTTATGGGTCTACTAGCGTCGCCCCGGGGGTGCGTGCAGGCTGAATATCAGCCACCTAACTAGACGGAAAAACTCGGTAGAGGATCCGTGCTTCAGTGAAAACAGCAGTTCCTGAGGGTGAAAGCATTTTGTTGTGTGCGTGTGTGAGAGCACTGCAAGGGATTCCAAAGGTATATACGAGTGAGACTCAGGCCCCAGCAAAAGGCAGAACAAGTTCCCCGTGTGTTTAATTAAGCCAGCACTGCGTCCCTCCATTTGAATTGAAGTCTAATCGCGAGGGTTCTAACTCGAAGAAACAAGAGTGTGCAGAAACAGTGTTTTAGATTCCGACGACCTCTCTGTGGGTGGAAGCAGTTTAGCGTGTACTGTGTGTGAGAGCCTCGGGACTGGTGCCATTTCGTAAAATCGGGGTAGAGACAACCCGTTACAGAAGGCAGCTCACAACTCACATCATGGTTATGCGGCTAGTAGCGTTGGCCCAAGGGTGCGTGCAGGCTGAATGTCAGCCACCTAACTCGAAGGAAAAACTCGGTAGAGAATCCGTGCTTCAGCGAAAACAGCCGATCCTGAGGGTGGAAGCCTTTTGTTGTGTGCGTGCGTGAGAGCACTGCAAGGGAGTCCAAAGCTATATACGAGTCAGACTCAGGACACATCAAAAGGCAGAGCAAGACTCCCAGTGTGTTTGATTTAGCTAGAACTGCGGCCCTCCTTTTGCATTGAAGTCTAATCGCTAGGGTTCGGACTCGAACAAACAACAGTGTACAGAAACAGTGTTTTAGAGTCCGACGACCTCTCTGTGGGAGGAAGCACTTTTGGGTGTACTTTCGTTGAGAGCCACGGGACTGGCTCCATTTCGTAAAATCGGGGTAGAGACAGGCTGGTACAGGAGGTAGCGCACAAATCACATCATGGTTATGGGGCTAGTAGCATTGCCTCGGGGTTGCGTGCAGGCTGAAAGTCAGCCACCTACCTCGACGTAAAAACTCGGGAGAGAATCCGTGCTTCAGCGAAAACAGCCGCTCCTGTGGGTGGAATCATTTTGTTGTGTGCGTGCTTGAGAGCACTACAAGGGATTCCAAAGGTATATAGGAGTGAGACTCAGGACCCAGCAAAAGGCAGAACGAGGCCCCGGTGTGTTTGATTAAGCTAGCACTGAGACCCTCCATTTGCATGGAAGTCTAATCACTAGGGTTCTAACTCGAAGAAACAACAGTGTACAGAGACAGGGTTTTAGCTTCCGACGTCCTCTCTGTGGGAGGAAGCAGTTTAGGGTGTAGTGTGAGTGAGTGCCACGGGACTGGCTCCATTTCGTAAAATCGGGGTAGAGAGAACCCGGTACAGAGGGGAGCACACAAATCACATCATGGTTATGGGGCTAGTAGCGTTGCCCCGTGGGTGCGTGCAGTCTTAATGTCAGCCAGCTAACTCGAAGGAGAAACTCGGTAGAGAATCCGTGCTTCAGCGAAAACAGCCGCTCCTGAGGGTGGAAGCATTTTGTTGTGTGGTGTATGAGAGCACTGCAAGGGAGTCCAAAGCTATATACGAGTGAGAGTCAGACCCCAGCAAAGTTAGAACAAGGCTCCCTGTGTGTATGACTTAGCCAACACTGCGGCCCTCCATTTGAATTGAAGTCTAATTGCGAGGGTTCTAACTCGAAGAAACAAGAGTGTGCAGAAACAGTGTTTTAGGTTCCGACGACCTCTCTGTGGGTGGAAGCAGTTTAGCGTGTACTGTGTGTGAGAGCCTCGGGACTGGTGCCATTTCGTAAAATCGGGGTAGAGACAACCCGTTACAGAAGGCAGCTCACAACTCACATCATGGTTATGCGGCTAGTAGCATTGGCCCGGGGGTGCGTGCAGACTGAATGTCAGCCACCTAACTCGAAGGAGAAACTCGGTAGAGAATCCGTGCTTCAGCGAAAACAGCCGCTCCTGAGGGTGGAAGCATTTTGTTGTGTGCGTGTGTGAGAGCACTGCAAGGGAGTCCAAAGCTATATACGAGTGAGAGTCAGACCCCAGCAAAGTTAGAACAAGGCTCCCCGTGTGTATGACTTAGCTAGCACTGAGGCCCTCCATTTGCATGGAAGTCTAATCGCTAGGGTTCTAAGTCGAAGAAACAACAGTGTACAGAGACAGTGTTTTAGCTTCCGACGACCTCTCTGTGGGAGGAAGCAGTTTAGTGTGTGCTTTCGTTGCGAGCCGCGGGACTGGCTCCATTTCGTAAACTCGGGGTAGACACAGGCCGGTATAAAGGCAGCGCACAAATCACATCATGGTTATGGGGCTAATAGCGTTGCCCCCGGGTTGCATGCAGACTGAAAGTCAGCCACCTAACTCGACGGACAAACTCGGTAGAGAATCCGTGCTTCAGCGAAAACAGCCACTCCTGAGGGTGGAAGCATTTTGTTGCGTGCGTGCCTGAGAGCACTGCAAAGGAGTCCAAAGCTATATACCAGTCAGCCACAGGCCACATCAAAAGGCAGAACAAGACTCCCAGTGTGTTTGATTTAGCTAGCACTGCTGGCTTCTTTTGCATGGAAGTCTACTCGCTAGCGTTCTAATCGAGGAAACAACAGTGTACAGAAACATTGTTTTAGCTTCCGACGACCTCACTGTGGGAGAAAGCAGTTTAGGGTGTACTGTGGGTGAGAGCCAGGGGATGGGTTCCATTTCGAAAAATCGGGCTAGAGACAGGCCGATACAGAAGGCAGCTCACAAATCACATCATGGTTATGGGTCTCCTAGCGTCGCCCCTGGGGTGCGTGCAGGCTGAATATCAGCCACCTAACTAGATGGAAAAACTCGGTAGAGGATCCGTGCTTCAGTGAAAACAGCAGCTCCTGAGGGTGAAAGCATTTTGTTGTGTGCGTACGTGAGAGCACTGCAAGGGATTCCAAAGGTATATACGAGTGAGACTCAGGCCCCAGCAAAAGGCAGAACAAGACTCCCCGTGTGTTTAATTTAGCCAGCACTGCGGCCCTCCATTTGAATTGAAGTCTAATCGCGAGGGTTCTAACTCGAAGAAACAAGAGTGTGCAGAAACAGTGTTTTAGATTCCGACGACCTCTCTGTGGGTGGAAGCAGTTTAGCGTGTACTGTGTGTGAGAGCCTCGGGACTGGTGCCATTTCGTAAAATCGGGGTAGAGACAACCCGTTACAGAAGGCAGCTCACAACTCACATCATGGTTATGCGGCTAGTAGCGTTGGCCCGGGGGTGCGTGCAGGCTGAATGTCAGCCACCTAACTCGAAGGAAAAACTCGGTAGAGAATCCGTGCTTCAGCGAAAACAGCCGATCCTGAGGGTGGAAGCCTTTTGTTGTGTGCGTGCGTGAGAGCACTGCAAGGGAGTCCAAAGCTATATACGAGTCAAACTCAGGACACATCAAAAGGCAGAGCAAGACTCCCAGTGTGTTTGATTTAGCTAGAACTGCGGCCCTCCTTTTCCATAGATCTAATCGCTAGGGTTCGGACTCGAACAAACAACAGTGTACAGAAACAGTGTTTTAGATTCCGACGACCTCTCTGTGGGAGGAAGCACTTTTGGGTGTACTTTCGTTGAGAGCCACGGGACTGGCTCCATTTCGTAAAATCGGGGTAGAGACAGGCTGGTACAGGAGGTAGCGCACAAATCACATCATGGTTATGGGGCTAGTAGCATTGCCCCGGGGTTGCGTGCAGGCTGAAAGTCAGCCACCTACCTCGACGTAAAAACTCGGGAGAGAATCCGTGCTTCAGCGAAAACAGCCGCTCCTGTGGGTGGAATCATTTTGTTGTGTGCGTGCTTGAGAGCACTACAAGGGATTCCAAAGGTATATAGGAGTGAGACTCAGGACCCAGCAAAAGGCAGAACGAGGCCCCCGTGTGTTTGATTAAGCTAGCACTGAGACCCTCCATTTGCATGGAAGTCTAATCACTAGGGTTCTAACTCGAAGAAACAACAGTGTACAGAGACAGGGTTTTAGCTTCCGACGTCCTCTCTGTGGGAGGAAGCAGTTTAGGGTGTAGTGTGAGTGAGTGCCACGGGACTGGCTCCATTTCGTAAAATCGGGGTAGAGAGAACCCGGTACAGAGGGGAGCACACAAATCACATCATGGTTATGGGGCTAGTAGCGTTGCCCCGTGGGTGCGTGCAGTCTTAATGTCAGCCAGCTAACTCGAAGGAGAAACTCGGTAGAGAATCCGTGCTTCAGCGAAAACAGCCGCTCCTGAGGGTGGAAGCATTTTGTTGTGTGGTGTATGAGAGCACTGCAAGGGAGTCCAAAGCTATATACGAGTGAGAGTCAGACCCCAGCAAAGTTAGAACAAGGCTCCCTGTGTGTATGACTTAGCCAACACTGCGGCCCTCCATTTGAATTGAAGTCTAATTGCGAGGGTTCTAACTCGAAGAAACAAGAGTGTGCAGAAACAGTGTTTTAGGTTCCGACGACCTCTCTGTGGGTGGAAGCAGTTTAGCGTGTACTGTGTGTGAGAGCCTCGGGACTGGTGCCATTTCGTAAAATCGGGGTAGAGACAACCCGTTACAGAAGGCAGCTCACAACTCACATCATGGTTATGCGGCTAGTAGCATTGGCCCGGGGGTGCGTGCAGACTGAATGTCAGCCACCTAACTCGAAGGAGAAACTCGGTAGAGAATCCGTGCTTCAGCGAAAACAGCCGCTCCTGAGGGTGGAAGCATTTTGTTGTGTGCGTGTGTGAGAGCACTGCAAGGGAGTCCAAAGCTATATACGAGTGAGAGTCAGACCCCAGCAAAGTTAGAACAAGGCTCCCCGTGTGTATGACTTAGCTAGCACTGAGGCCCTCCATTTGCATGGAAGTCTAATCGCTAGGGTTCTAAGTCGAAGAAACAACAGTGTACAGAGACAGTGTTTTAGCTTCCGACGACCTCTCTGTGGGAGGAAGCAGTTTAGTGTGTGCTTTCGTTGCGAGCCGCGGGACTGGCTCCATTTCGTAAACTCGGGGTAGACACAGGCCGGTATAAAGGCAGCGCACAAATCACATCATGGTTATGGGGCTAATAGCGTTGCCCCCGGGTTGCATGCAGACTGAAAGTCAGCCACCTAACTCGACGGACAAACTCGGTAGAGAATCCGTGCTTCAGCGAAAACAGCCACTCCTGAGGGTGGAAGCATTTTGTTGCGTGCGTGCCTGAGAGCACTGCAAAGGAGTCCAAAGCTATATACCAGTCAGCCACAGGCCACATCAAAAGGCAGAACAAGACTCCCAGTGTGTTTGATTTAGCTAGCACTGCTGGCTTCTTTTGCATGGAAGTCTACTCGCTAGCGTTCTAACTCGAGGAAACAACAGTGTACAGAAACATTGTTTTAGCTTCCGACGACCTCACTGTGGGAGAAAGCAGTTTAGGGTGTACTGTGGGTGAGAGCCAGGGGATGGGTTCCATTTCGAAAAATCGGGCTAGAGACAGGCCGATACAGAAGGCAGCTCACAAATCACATCATGGTTATGGGTCTCCTAGCGTCGCCCCTGGGGTGCGTGCAGGCTGAATATCAGCCACCTAACTAGATGGAAAAACTCGGTAGAGGATCCGTGCTTCAGTGAAAACAGCAGCTCCTGAGGGTGAAAGCATTTTGTTGTGTGCGTACGTGAGAGCACTGCAAGGGATTCCAAAGGTATATACGAGTGAGACTCAGGCCCCAGCAAAAGGCAGAACAAGACTCCCCGTGTGTTTAATTTAGCCAGCACTGCGGCCCTCCATTTGAATTGAAGTCTAATCGCGAGGGTTCTAACTCGAAGAAACAAGAGTGTGCAGAAACAGTGTTTTAGATTCCGACGACCTCTCTGTGGGTGGAAGCAGTTTAGCGTGTACTGTGTGTGAGAGCCTCGGGACTGGTGCCATTTCGTAAAATCGGGGTAGAGACAACCCGTTACAGAAGGCAGCTCACAACTCACATCATGGTTATGCGGCTAGTAGCGTTGGCCCGGGGGTGCGTGCAGGCTGAATGTCAGCCACCTAACTCGAAGGAAAAACTCGGTAGAGAATCCGTGCTTCAGCGAAAACAGCCGATCCTGAGGGTGGAAGCCTTTTGTTGTGTGCGTGCGTGAGAGCACTGCAAGGGAGTCCAAAGCTATATACGAGTCAAACTCAGGACACATCAAAAGGCAGAGCAAGACTCCCAGTGTGTTTGATTTAGCTAGAACTGCGGCCCTCCTTTTCCATAGATCTAATCGCTAGGGTTCGGACTCGAACAAACAACAGTGTACAGAAACAGTGTTTTAGATTCCGACGACCTCTCTGTGGGAGGAAGCACTTTTGGGTGTACTTTCGTTGAGAGCCACGGGACTGGCTCCATTTCGTAAAATCGGGGTAGAGACAGGCTGGTACAGGAGGTAGCGCACAAATCACATCATGGTTATGGGGCTAGTAGCATTGCCCCGGGGTTGCGTGCAGGCTGAAAGTCAGCCACCTACCTCGACGTAAAAACTCGGGAGAGAATCCGTGCTTCAGCGAAAACAGCCGCTCCTGTGTGTGGAATCATTTTGTTGTGTGCGTGCTTGAGAGCACTACAAGGGATTCCAAAGGTATATAGGAGTGAGACTCAGGACCCAGCAAAAGGCAGAACGAGGCCCCCGTGTGTTTGATTAAGCTAGCACTGAGACCCTCCATTTGCATGGAAGTCTAATCACTAGGGTTCTAACTCGAAGAAACAACAGTGTACAGAGACAGGGTTTTAGCTTCCGACGTCCTCTCTGTGGGAGGAAGCAGTTTAGGGTGTAGTGTGAGTGAGTGCCACGGGACTGGCTCCATTTCGTAAAATCGGGGTAGAGAGAACCCGGTACAGAGGGGAGCACACAAATCACATCATGGTTATGGGGCTAGTAGCGTTGCCCCGTGGGTGCGTGCAGTCTTAATGTCAGCCAGCTAACTCGAAGGAGAAACTCGGTAGAGAATCCGTGCTTCAGCGAAAACAGCCGCTCCTGAGGGTGGAAGCATTTTGTTGTGTGGTGTATGAGAGCACTGCAAGGGAGTCCAAAGCTATATACGAGTGAGAGTCAGACCCCAGCAAAGTTAGAACAAGGCTCCCTGTGTGTATGACTTAGCCAGCACTGCGGCCCTCCATTTGAATTGAAGTCTAATTGCGAGGGTTCTAACTCGAAGAAACAAGAGTGTGCAGAAACAGTGTTTTAGGTTCCGACGACCTCTCTGTGGGTGGAAGCAGTTTAGCGTGTACTGTGTGTGAGAGCCTCGGGACTGGTGCCATTTCGTAAAATCGGGGTAGAGACAACCCGTTACAGAAGGCAGCTCACAACTCACATCATGGTTATGCGGCTAGTAGCGTTGGCCCCGGGGTGCGTGCAGGCTGAATGTCAGCCACCTAACTCGAAGGAGAAACTCGGTAGAGAATCCGTGCTTCAGCGAAAACAGCCGCTCCTGAGGGTGGAAGCATTTTGTTGTGTGCGTGTGTGAGAGCACTGCAAGGGAGTCCAAAGCTATATACGAGTGAGAGTCAGACCCCAGCAAAGTTAGAACAAGGCTCCCCGTGTGTATGACTTAGCTAGCACTGAGGCCCTCCATTTGCATGGAAGTCTAATCGCTAGGCTTCTAAGTCGAAGAAACAACAGTGTACAGAGACAGTGTTTTAGCTTCCGACGACCTCTCTGTGGGAGAAAGCAGTTTAGTGTGTGCTTTCGTTGAGAGCTGCGGGACTGGCTCCATTTCGTAAACTCGGGGTAGACACAGGCCGGTATGAAGGCAGCGCACAAATCACATCATGGTTATGGGGCTAATAGCGTTGCCCCCGGGTTGCATGCAGACTGAAAGTCAGCCACCTAACTCGACGGACAAACTCGGTAGAGAATCCGTGCTTCAGCGAAAACAGCCGCTCCTGAGGGTGGAAGCATTTTGTTGTGTGCGTGCCTGAGAGCACTGCAAAGGAGTCCAAAGCTATATACCAGTCAGCCACAGGCCATATCAAAAGGCAGAACAAGACTCCCAGTGTGTTTGATTTAGCTAGCACTGCTGGCTTCTTTTGCATGGAAGTCTACTCGCTAGCGTTCTAACTCGAGGAAACAACAGTGTACAGAAACATTGTTTTAGCTTCCGACGACCTCACTGTGGGAGGAAGCAGTTTAGGGTGTACTGTGGGTGAGAGCCAGGGGATGGGTTCCATTTCGAAAAATCGGGCTAGAGACAGGCCGATACAAAGGCAGCTCACAAATCACATCATGGTTATGGGTCTACTAGCGTCGCCCCGGGGGTGCGTGCAGGCTGAATATCAGCCACCTAACTAGACGGAAAAACTCGGTAGAGGATCCGTGCTTCAGTGAAAACAGCAGCTCCTGAGGGTGAAAGCATTTTGTTGTGTGCGTGCGTGAGAGCACTGCCAGGGATTCCAAAGGTATATACGAGTGAGACTCAGGCCCCAGCAAAAGGCAGAACAAGACTCCCCGTGTGTTTAATTTAGCCAGCACTGCGGCCCTCCATTTGAATTGAAGTCTAATCGCGAGGGTTCTAACTCGAAGAAACAAGAGTGTGCAGAAACAGTGTTTTAGATTCCGACGACCTCTCTGTGGGTGGAAGCAGTTTAGCGTGTACTGTGTGTGAGAGCCTCGGGACTGGTGCCATTTCGTAAAATCGGGGTAGAGACAACCCGTTACAGAAGGCAGCTCACAACTCACATCATGGTTATGCGGCTAGTAGCGTTGGCCCGGGGGTGCGTGCAGGCTGAATGTCAGCGACCTAACTCGAAGGAAAAACTCGGTAGAGAATCCGTGCTTCAGCGAAAACAGCCGATCCTGAGGGTGGAAGCCTTTTGTTGTGTGCGTGCGTGAGAGCACTGCAAGGGAGTCCAAAGCTATATACGAGTCAGACTCAGGACACATCAAAAGGCAGAGCAAGACTCCCAGTGTGTTTGATTTAGCTAGAACTGCGGCCCTCCTTTTGCATTGAAGTCTAATCGCTAGGGTTCGGACTCGAACAAACAACAGTGTACAGAAACAGTGTTTTAGAGTCCGACGACCTCTCTGTGGGAGGAAGCACTTTTGGGTGTACTTTCGTTGAGAGCCACGGGACTGGCTCCATTTCGTAAAATCGGGGTAGAGACAGGCTGGTACAGGAGGTAGCGCACAAATCACATCATGGTTATGGGGCTAGTAGCATTGCCCCGGGGTTGCGTGCAGGCTGAAAGTCAGCCACCTACCTCGACGTAAAAACTCGGGAGAGAATCCGTGCTTCAGCGAAAACAGCCGCTCCTGTGTGTGGAATCATTTTGTTGTGTGCGTGCTTGAGAGCACTACAAGGGATTCCAAAGGTATATAGGAGTGAGACTCAGGACCCAGCAAAAGGCAGAACGAGGCCCCCGTGTGTTTGATTAAGCTAGCACTGAGACCCTCCATTTGCATGGAAGTCTAATCACTAGGGTTCTAACTCGAAGAAACAACAGTGTACAGAGACAGGGTTTTAGCTTCCGACGTCCTCTCTGTGGGAGGAAGCAGTTTAGGGTGTAGTGTGAGTGAGTGCCACGGGACTGGCTCCATTTCGTAAAATCGGGGTAGAGAGAACCCGGTACAGAGGGGAGCACACAAATCACATCATGGTTATGGGGCTAGTAGCGTTGCCCCGTGGGTGCGTGCAGTCTTAATGTCAGCCAGCTAACTCGAAGGAGAAACTCGGTAGAGAATCCGAGCTTCAGCGAAAACAGCCGCTCCTGAGGGTGGAAGCATTTTGTTGTGTGGTGTATGAGAGCACTGCAAGGGAGTCCAAAGCTATATACGAGTGAGAGTCAGACCCCAGCAAAGTTAGAACAAGGCTCCCTGTGTGTATGACTTAGCCAGCACTGCGGCCCTCCATTTGAATTGAAGTCTAATTGCGAGGGTTCTAACTCGAAGAAACAAGAGTGTGCAGAAACAGTGTTTTAGGTTCCGACGACCTCTCTGTGGGTGGAAGCAGTTTAGCGTGTACTGTGTGTGAGAGCCTCGGGACTGGTGCCATTTCGTAAAATCGGGGTAGAGACAACCCGTTACAGAAGGCAGCTCACAACTCACATCATGGTTATGCGGCTAGTAGCATTGGCCCGGGGGTGCGTGCAGGCTGAATGTCAGCCACCTAACTCGAAGGAGAAACTCGGTAGAGAATCCGTGCTTCAGCGAAAACAGCCGCTCCTGAGGGTGGAAGCATTTTGTTGTGTGCGTGTGTGAGAGCACTGCAAGGGAGTCCAAAGCTATATACGAGTGAGAGTCAGACCCCAGCAAAGTTAGAACAAGGCTCCCCGTGTGTATGACTTAGCTAGCACTGAGGCCCTCCATTTGCATGGAAGTCTAATCGCTAGGGTTCTAAGTCGAAGAAACAACAGTGTACAGAGACAGTGTTTTAGCTTCCGACGACCTCTCTGTGGGAGGAAGCAGTTTAGTGTGTGCTTTCGTTGAGAGCCGCGGGACTGGCTCCATTTCGTAAACTCGGGGTAGACACAGGCCGGTATGAAGGCAGCGCACAAATCACATCATGGTTATGGGGCTAATAGCGTTGCCCCCGGGTTGCATGCAGACTGAAAGTCAGCCACCTAACTCGACGGACAAACTCGGTAGAGAATCCGTGCTTCAGCGAAAACAGCCGCTCCTGAGGGTGGAAGCATTTTGTTGTGTGCGTGCCTGAGAGCACTGCAAAGGAGTCCAAAGCTATATACCAGTCAGCCACAGGCCATATCAAAAGGCAGAACAAGACTCCCAGTGTGTTTGATTTAGCTAGCACTGCTGGCTTCTTTTGCATGGAAGTCTACTCGCTAGCGTTCTAACTCGAGGAAACAACAGTGTACAGAAACATTGTTTTAGCTTCCGACGACCTCACTGTGGGAGGAAGCAGTTTAGGGTGTACTGTGGGTGAGAGCCAGGGGATGGGTTCCATTTCGAAAAATCGGGCTAGAGACAGGCCGATACAAAAGGCAGCTCACAAATCACATCATGGTTATGGGTCTCCTAGCGTCGCCCCGGGGGTGCGTGCAGGCTGAATATCAGCCACCTAACTAGACGGAAAAACTCGGTAGAGGATCCGTGCTTCAGTGAAAACAGCAGCTCCTGAGGGTGAAAGCATTTTGTTGTGTGCGTGCGTGAGAGCCCTGCAAGGGATTCCAAAGGTATATACGAGTGAGACTCAGGCCCCAGCAAAAGGCAGAACAAGACTCCCCGTGTGTTTAATTAAGCCAGCACTGCGTCCCTCCATTTGAATTGAAGTCTAATCGCGAGGGTTCTAACTCGAAGAAACAAGAGTGTGCAGAAACAGTGTTTTAGATTCCGACGACCTCTCTGTGGGTGGAAGCAGTTTAGCGTGTACTGTGTGTGAGAGCCTCGGGACTGGTGCCATTTCGTAAAATCGGGGTAGAGACAACCCGTTACAGAAGGCAGCTCACAACTCACATCATGGTTATGCGGCTAGTAGCGTTGGCCCAAGGGTGCGTGCAGGCTGAATGTCAGCCACCTAACTCGAAGGAAAAACTCGGTAGAGAATCCGTGCTTCAGCGAAAACAGCCGATCCTGAGGGTGGAAGCCTTTTGTTGTGTGCGTGCGTGAGAGCACTGCAAGGGAGTCCAAAGCTATATACGAGTCAGACTCAGGACACATCAAAAGGCAGAGCAAGACTCCCAGTGTGTTTGATTTAGCTAGAACTGCGGCCCTCCTTTTGCATTGAAGTCTAATCGCTAGGGTTCGGACTCGAACAAACAACAGTGTACAGAAACAGTGTTTTAGATTCCGACGACCTCTCTGTGGGAGGAAGCACTTTTGGGTGTACTTTCGTTGAGAGCCACGGGACTGGCTCCATTTCGTAAAATCGGGGTAGAGACAGGCTGGTACAGGAGGTAGCGCACAAATCACATCATGGTTATGGGGCTAGTAGCATTGCCCCGGGGTTGCGTGCAGGCTGAAAGTCAGCCACCTACCTCGACGTAAAAACTCGGGAGAGAATCCGTGCTTCAGCGAAAACAGCCGCTCCTGTGGGTGGAATCATTTTGTTGTGTGCGTGCTTGAGAGCACTACAAGGGATTCCAAAGGTATATAGGAGTGAGACTCAGGACCCAGCAAAAGGCAGAACGAGGCCCCCGTGTGTTTGATTAAGCTAGCACTGAGACCCTCCATTTGCATGGAAGTCTAATCACTAGGGTTCTAACTCGAAGAAACAACAGTGTACAGAGACAGGGTTTTAGCTTCCGACGTCCTCTCTGTGGGAGGAAGCAGTTTAGGGTGTAGTGTGAGTGAGTGCCACGGGACTGGGTCTATTTCGTAAAATCGGGGTAGAGAGAACCCGGTACAGAGGGGAGCACACAAATCACATCATGGTTATGGGGCTAGTAGCGTTGCCCCGTGGGTGCGTGCAGTCTTAATGTCAGCCAGCTAACTCGAAGGAGAAAATCGGTAGAGAATCCGTGCTTCAGCGAAAACAGCCGCTCCTGAGGGTGGAAGCATTTTGTTGTGTGGTGTATGAGAGCACTGCAAGGGAGTCCAAAGCTATATACGAGTGAGAGTCAGACACCAGCAAAGTTAGAACAAGGCTCCCTGTGTCTATGACTTAGCCAGCACTGCGGCCCTCCATTTGAATTGAAGTCTAATTGCGAGGGTTCTAACTCGAAGAAACAAGAGTGTGCAGAAACAGTGTTTTAGGGTCTGACGACCTCTCTGTGGGTGGAAGCAGTTTAGCGTGTACTGTGTGTGAGAGCCTCGGGACTGGTGCCATTTCGTAAAATCGGGGTAGAGACAACCCGTTACAGAAGGCAGCTCACAACTCACATCATGGTTATGCGGCTAGTAGCATTGGCCCGGGGGTGCGTGCAGGCTGAATGTCAGCCACCTAACTCGAAGGAGAAACTCGGTAGAGAATCCGTGCTTCAGCGAAAACAGCCGCTCCTGAGGGTGGAAGCATTTTGTTGTGTGCGTGTGTGAGAGCACTGCAAGGGAGTCCAAAGCTATATACGAGTGAGAGTCAGACCCCAGCAAAGTTAGAACAAGGCTCCCCGTGTGTATGACTTAGCTAGCACTGAGGCCCTCCATTTGCATGGAAGTCTAATCGCTAGGGTTCTAAGTCGAAGAAACAACAGTGTACAGAGACAGTGTTTTAGCTTCCGACGACCTCTCTGTGGGAGGAAGCAGTTTAGTGTGTGCTTTCGTTGAGAGCCGCGGGACTGGCTCCATTTCGTAAACTCGGGGTAGACACAGGCCGGTATGAAGGCAGCGCACAAATCACATCATGGTTATGGGGCTAATAGCGTTGCCCCCGGGTTGCATGCAGACTGAAAGTCAGCCACCTAACTCGACGGACAAACTCGGTAGAGAATCCGTGCTTCAGCGAAAACAGCCGCTCCTGAGGGTGGAAGCATTTTGTTGTGTGCGTGCCTGAGAGCACTGCAAAGGAGTCCAAAGCTATATACCAGTCAGCCACAGGCCATATCAAAAGGCAGAACAAGACTCCCAGTGTGTTTGATTTAGCTAGCACTGCTGGCTTCTTTTGCATGGAAGTCTACTCGCTAGCGTTCTAACTCGAGGAAACAACAGTGTACAGAAACATTGTTTTAGCTTCCGACGACCTCACTGTGGGAGGAAGCAGTTTAGGGTGTACTGTGGGTGAGAGCCAGGGGATGGGTTCCATTTCGAAAAATCGGGCTAGAGACAGGCCGATACAGAAGGCAGCTCACAAATCACATCATGGTTATGGGTCTCCTAGCGTCGCCCCGGGGGTGCGTGCAGGCTGAATATCAGCCACCTAACTAGACGGAAAAACTCGGTAGAGGATCCGTGCTTCAGTGAAAACAGCAGCTCCTGAGGGTGAAAGCATTTTGTTGTGTGCGTGCGTAAGAGCACTGCAAGGGATTCCAAAGGTATATACGAGTGAGACTCAGGCCCCAGCAAAAGGCAGAACAAGACTCCCCGTGTGTTTAATTTAGCCAGCACTGCGGCCCTCCATTTGAATTGAAGTCTAATCGCGAGGGTTCTAACTCGAAGAAACAAGAGTGTGCAGAAACAGTGTTTTAGATTCCGACGACCTCTCTGTGGGTGGAAGCAGTTTAGCGTGTACTGTGTGTGAGAGCCTCGGGACTGGTGCCATTTCGTAAAATCGGGGTAGAGACAACCCGTTACAGAAGGCAGCTCACAACTCACATCATGGTTATGCGGCTAGTAGCGTTGGCCCGGGGGTGCGTGCAGGCTGAATGTCAGCCACCTAACTCGAAGGAAAAACTCGGTAGAGAATCCGTGCTTCAGCGAAAACAGCCGATCCTGAGGGTGGAAGCCTTTTGTTGTGTGCGTGCGTGAGAGCACTGCAAGGGAGTCCAAAGCTATATACGAGTCAGACTCAGGACACATCAAAAGGCAGAGCAAGACTCCCAGTGTGTTTGATTTAGCTAGAACTGCGGCCCTCCTTTTGCATTGAAGTCTAATCGCTAGGGTTCGGACTCGAACAAACAACAGTGTACAGAAACAGTGTTTTAGATTCCGACGACCTCTCTGTGGGAGGAAGCACTTTTGGGTGTACTTTCGTTGAGAGCCACGGGACTGGCTCCATTTCGTAAAATCGGGGTAGAGACAGGCTGGTACAGGAGGTAGCGCACAAATCACATCATGGTTATGGGGCTAGTAGCATTGCCCCGGGGTTGCGTGCAGGCTGAAAGTCAGCCACCTACCTCGACGTAAAAACTCGGGAGAGAATCCGTGCTTCAGCGAAAACAGCCGCTCCTGTGTGTGGAATCATTTTGTTGTGTGCGTGCTTGAGAGCACTACAAGGGATTCCAAAGGTATATAGGAGTGAGACTCAGGACCCAGCAAAAGGCAGAACGAGGCCCCCGTGTGTTTGATTAAGCTAGCACTGAGACCCTCCATTTGCATGGAAGTCTAATCACTAGGGTTCTAACTCGAAGAAACAACAGTGTACAGAGACAGGGTTTTAGCTTCCGACGTCCTCTCTGTGGGAGGAAGCAGTTTAGGGTGTAGTGTGAGTGAGTGCCACGGGACTGGCTCCATTTCGTAAAATCGGGGTAGAGAGAACCCGGTACAGAGGGGAGCACACAAATCACATCATGGTTATGGGGCTAGTAGCGTTGCCCCGTGGGTGCGTGCAGTCTTAATGTCAGCCAGCTAACTCGAAGGAGAAACTCGGTAGAGAATCCGAGCTTCAGCGAAAACAGCCGCTCCTGAGGGTGGAAGCATTTTGTTGTGTGGTGTATGAGAGCACTGCAAGGGAGTCCAAAGCTATATACGAGTGAGAGTCAGACCCCAGCAAAGTTAGAACAAGGCTCCCTGTGTGTATGACTTAGCCAGCACTTCGGCCCTCCATTTGAATTGAAGTCTAATCGCGAGGGTTCTAACTCGAAGAAACAAGAGTGTGCAGAAACAGTGTTTTAGGTTCCGACGACCTCTCTGTGGGTGGAAGCAGTTTAGCGTGTACTGTGTGTGAGAGCCTCGGGACTGGTGCCATTTCGTAAAATCGGGGTAGAGACAACCCGTTACAGAAGGCAGCTCACAACTCACATCATGGTTATGCGGCTAGTAGCATTGGCCCGGGGGTGCGTGCAGGCTGAATGTCAGCCACCTAACTCGAAGGAGAAACTCGGTAGAGAATCCGTGCTTCAGCGAAAACAGCCGCTCCTGAGGGTGGAAGCATTTTGTTGTGTGCGTGTGTGAGAGCACTGCAAGGGAGTCCAAAGCTATATACGAGTGAGAGTCAGACCCCAGCAAAGTTAGAACAAGGCTCCCCGTGTGTATGACTTAGCTAGCACTGAGGCCCTCCATTTGCATGGAAGTCTAATCGCTAGGGTTCTAAGTCGAAGAAACAACAGTGTACAGAGACAGTGTGTTAGCTTCCGACGACCTCTCTGTGGGAGGAAGCAGTTTAGTGTGTGCTTTCGTTGAGAGCCGCGGGACTGGCTCCATTTCGTAAACTCGGGGTAGACACAGGCCGGTATGAAGGCAGCGCACAAATCACATCATGGTTATGGGGCTAATAGCGTTGCCCCCGGGTTGCATGCAGACTGAAAGTCAGCCACCTAACTCGACGGACAAACTCGGTAGAGAATCCGTGCTTCAGCGAAAACAGCCGCTCCTGAGGGTGGAAGCATTTTGTTGTGTGCGTGCCTGAGAGCACTGCAAAGGAGTCCAAAGCTATATACCAGTCAGCCACAGGCCATATCAAAAGGCAGAACAAGACTCCCAGTGTGTTTGATTTAGCTAGCACTGCTGGCTTCTTTTGCATGGAAGTCTACTCGCTAGCGTTCTAACTCGAGGAAACAACAGTGTACAGAAACATTGTTTTAGCTTCCGACGACCTCACTGTGGGAGGAAGCAGTTTAGGGTGTACTGTGGGTGAGAGCCAGGGGATGGGTTTCATTTCGAAAAATCGGGCTAGAGACAGGCCGATACAGAAGGCAGCTCACAAATCACATCATGGTTATGGGTCTCCTAGCGTCGCCCCGGGGGTGCGTGCAGGCTGAATATCAGCCACCTAACTAGACGGAAAAACTCGGTAGAGGATCCGTGCTTCAGTGAAAACAGCAGCTCCTGAGGGTGAAAGCATTTTGTTGTGTGCGTACGTGAGAGCACTGCCAGGGATTCCAAAGGTATATACGAGTGAGACTCAGGCCCCAGCAAAAGGCAGAACAAGAGTCCCCGTGTGTTTAATTTAGCCAGCACTGCGGCCCTCCATTTGAATTGAAGTCTAATCGCGAGGGTTCTAACTCGAAGAAACAAGAGTGTGCAGAAACAGTGTTTTAGATTCCGACGACCTCTCTGTGGGTGGAAGCAGTTTAGCGTGTACTGTGTGTGAGAGCCTCGGGACTGGTGCCATTTCGTAAAATCGGGGTAGAGACAACCCGTTACAGAAGGCAGCTCACAACTCACATCATGGTTATGCGGCTAGTAGCGTTGGCCCGGGGGTGCGTGCAGGCTGAATGTCAGCCACCTAACTCGAAGGAAAAACTCGGTAGAGAATCCGTGCTTCAGCGAAAACAGCCGATCCTGAGGGTGGAAGCCTTTTGTTGTGTGCGTGCGTGAGAGCACTGCAAGGGAGTCCAAAGCTATATACGAGTCAGACTCAGGACACATCAAAAGGCAGAGCAAGACTCCCAGTGTGTTTGATTTAGCTAGAACTGCGGCCCTCCTTTTGCATTGAAGTCTAATCGCTAGGGTTCGGACTCGAACAAACAACAGTGTACAGAAACAGTGTTTTAGATTCCGACGACCTCTCTGTGGGAGGAAGCACTTTTGGGTGTACTTTCGTTGAGAGCCACGGGACTGGCTCCATTTCGTAAAATCGGGGTAGAGACAGGCTGGTACAGGAGGTAGCGCACAAATCACATCATGGTTATGGGGCTAGTAGCATTGCCCCGGGGTTGCGTGCAGGCTGAAAGTCAGCCACCTACCTCGACGTAAAAACTCGGGAGAGAATCCGTGCTTCAGCGAAAACAGCCGCTCCTGTGGGTGGAATCATTTTGTTGTGTGCGTGCTTGAGAGCACTACAAGGGATTCCAAAGGTATATAGGAGTGAGACTCAGGACCCAGCAAAAGGCAGAACGAGGCCCCCGTGTGTTTGATTAAGCTAGCACTGAGACCCTCCATTTGCATGGAAGTCTAATCACTAGGGTTCTAACTCGAAGAAACAACAGTGTACAGAGACAGGGTTTTAGCTTCCGACGTCCTCTCTGTGGGAGGAAGCAGTTTAGGGTGTAGTGTGAGTGAGTGCCACGGGACTGGCTCCATTTCGTAAAATCGGGGTAGAGAGAACCCGGTACAGAGGGGAGCACACAAATCACATCATGGTTATGGGGCTAGTAGCGTTGCCCCGTGGGTGCGTGCAGTCTTAATGTCAGCCAGCTAACTCGAAGGAGAAACTCGGTAGAGAATCCGAGCTTCAGCGAAAACAGCCGCTCCTGAGGGTGGAAGCATTTTGTTGTGTGGTGTATGAGAGCACTGCAAGGGAGTCCAAAGCTATATACGAGTGAGAGTCAGACCCCAGCAAAGTTAGAACAAGGCTCCCTGTGTGTATGACTTAGCCAGCACTTCGGCCCTCCATTTGAATTGAAGTCTAATCGCGAGGGTTCTAACTCGAAGAAACAAGAGTGTGCAGAAACAGTGTTTTAGGTTCCGACGACCTCTCTGTGGGTGGAAGCAGTTTAGCGTGTACTGTGTGTGAGAGCCTCGGGACTGGTGCCATTTCGTAAAATCGGGGTAGAGACAACCCGTTACAGAAGGCAGCTCACAACTCACATCATGGTTATGCGGCTAGTAGCATTGGCCCGGGGGTGCGTGCAGGCTGAATGTCAGCCACCTAACTCGAAGGAGAAACTCGGTAGAGAATCCGTGCTTCAGCGAAAACAGCCGCTCCTGAGGGTGGAAGCATTTTGTTGTGTGCGTGTGTGAGAGCACTGCAAGGGAGTCCAAAGCTATATACGAGTGAGAGTCAGACCCCAGCAAAGTTAGAACAAGGCTCCCCGTGTGTATGACTTAGCTAGCACTGAGGCCCTCCATTTGCATGGAAGTCTAATCGCTAGGGTTCTAAGTCGAAGAAACAACAGTGTACAGAGACAGTGTTTTAGCTTCCGACGACCTCTCTGTGGGAGGAAGCAGTTTAGTGTGTGCTTTCGTTGAGAGCCGCGGGACTGGCTCCATTTCGTAAACTCGGGGTAGACACAGGCCGGTATGAAGGCAGCGCACAAATCACATCATGGTTATGGGGCTAATAGCGTTGCCCCCGGGTTGCATGCAGACTGAAAGTCAGCCACCTAACTCGACGGACAAACTCGGTAGAGAATCCGTGCTTCAGCGAAAACAGCCGCTCCTGAGGGTGGAAGCATTTTGTTGTGTGCGTGCCTGAGAGCACTGCAAAGGAGTCCAAAGCTATATACCAGTCAGCCACAGGCCATATCAAAAGGCAGAACAAGACTCCCAGTGTGTTTGATTTAGCTAGCACTGCTGGCTTCTTTTGCATGGAAGTCTACTCGCTAGCGTTCTAACTCGAGGAAACAACAGTGTACAGAAACATTGTTTTAGCTTCCGACGACCTCACTGTGGGAGGAAGCAGTTTAGGGTGTACTGTGGGTGAGAGCCAGGGGATGGGTTTCATTTCGAAAAATCGGGCTAGAGACAGGCCGATACAGAAGGCAGCTCACAAATCACATCATGGTTATGGGTCTCCTAGCGTCGCCCCGGGGGTGCGTGCAGGCTGAATATCAGCCACCTAACTAGACGGAAAAACTCGGTAGAGGATCCGTGCTTCAGTGAAAACAGCAGCTCCTGAGGGTGAAAGCATTTTGTTGTGTGCTGCGTGAGAGCACTGCCAGGGATTCCAAAGGTATATACGAGTGAGACTCAGGCCCCAGCAAAAGGCAGAACAAGACTCCCCGTGTGTTTAATTTAGCCAGCACTGCGGCCCTCCATTTGAATTGAAGTCTAATCGCGAGGGTTCTAACTCGAAGAAACAAGAGTGTGCAGAAACAGTGTTTTAGATTCCGACGACCTCTCTGTGGGTGGAAGCAGTTTAGCGTGTACTGTGTGTGAGAGCCTCGGGACTGGTGCCATTTCGTAAAATCGGGGTAGAGACAACCCGTTACAGAAGGCAGCTCACAACTCACATCATGGTTATGCGGCTAGTAGCATTGGCCCGGGTGTGCGTGCAGGCTGAATGTCAGCCACCTAACTCGAAGGAAAAACTCGGTAGAGAATCCGTGCTTCAGCGAAAACAGCCGATCCTGAGGGTGGAAGCCTTTTGTTGTGTGCGTGCGTGAGAGCACTGCAAGGGAGTCCAAAGCTATATACGAGTCAGACTCAGGACACATCAAAAGGCAGAGCAAGACTCCCAGTGTGTTTGATTTAGCTAGAACTGCGGCCCTCCTTTTGCATTGAAGTCTAATCGCTAGGGTTCGGACTCGAACAAACAACAGTGTACAGAAACAGTGTTTTAGATTCCGATGACCTCTCTGTGGGAGGAAGCACTTTTGGGTGTACTTTCGTTGAGAGCCACGGGACTGGCTCCATTTCGTAAAATCGGGGTAGAGACAGGCTGGTACAGGAGGTAGCGCACAAATCACATCATGGTTATGGGGCTAGTAGCATTGCCCCGGGGTTGCGTGCAGGCTGAAAGTCAGCCACCTACCTCGACGTAAAAACTCGGGAGAGAATCCGTGCTTCAGCGAAAACAGCCGCTCCTGTGTGTGGAATCATTTTGTTGTGTGCGTGCTTGAGAGCAATACAAGGGATTCCAAAGGTATATAGGATGAGACTCAGGACCCAGCAAAAGGCAGAACGAGGCCCCCGTGTGTTTGATTAAGCTAGCACTGAGACCCTCCATTTGCATGGAAGTCTAATCACTAGGGTTCTAACTCGAAGAAACAACAGTGTACAGAGACAGGGTTTTAGCTTCCGACGTCCTCTCTGTGGGAGGAAGCAGTTTAGGGTGTAGTGTGAGTGAGTGCCACGGGACTGGCTCCATTTCGTAAAATCGGGGTAGAGAGAACCCGGTACAGAGGGGAGCACACAAATCACATCATGGTTATGGGGCTAGTAGCGTTGCCCCGTGGGTGCGTGCAGTCTTAATGTCAGCCAGCTAACTCGAAGGAGAAACTCGGTAGAGAATCCGAGCTTCAGCGAAAACAGCCGCTCCTGAGGGTGGAAGCATTTTGTTGTGTGGTGTATGAGAGCACTGCAAGGGAGTCCAAAGCTATATACGAGTGAGAGTCAGACCCCAGCAAAGTTAGAACAAGGCTCCCTGTGTGTATGACTTAGCCAGCACTGCGGCCCTCCATTTGAATTGAAGTCTAATCGCGAGGGTTCTAACTCGAAGAAACAAGAGTGTGCAGAAACAGTGTTTTAGGTTCCGACGACCTCTCTGTGGGTGGAAGCAGTTTAGCGTGTACTGTGTGTGAGAGCCTCGGGACTGGTGCCATTTCGTAAAATCGGGGTAGAGACAACCCGTTACAGAAGGCAGCTCACAACTCACATCATGGTTATGCGGCTAGTAGCATTGGCCCGGGGGTGCGTGCAGGCTGAATGTCAGCCACCTAACTCGAAGGAGAAACTCGGTAGAGAATCCGTGCTTCAGCGAAAACAGCCGCTCCTGAGGGTGGAAGCATTTTGTTGTGTGCGTGTGTGAGAGCACTGCAAGGGAGTCCAAAGCTATATACGAGTGAGAGTCAGACCCCAGCAAAGTTAGAACAAGGCTCCCCGTGTGTATGACTTAGCTAGCACTGAGGCCCTCCATTTGCATGGAAGTCTAATCGCTAGGGTTCTAAGTCGAAGAAACAACAGTGTACAGAGACAGTGTTTTAGCTTCCGACGACCTCTCTGTGGGAGGAAGCAGTTTAGTGTGTGCTTTCGTTGAGAGCCGCGGGACTGGCTCCATTTCGTAAACTCGGGGTAGACACAGGCCGGTATGAAGGCAGCGCACAAATCACATCATGGTTATGGGGCTAATAGCGTTGCCCCCGGGTTGCATGCAGACTGAAAGTCAGCCACCTAACTCGACGGACAAACTCGGTAGAGAATCCGTGCTTCAGCGAAAACAGCCGCTCCTGAGGGTGGAAGCATTTTGTTGTGTGCGTGCCTGAGAGCACTGCAAAGGAGTCCAAAGCTATATACCAGTCAGCCACAGGCCATATCAAAAGGCAGAACAAGACTCCCAGTGTGTTTGATTTAGCTAGCACTGCTGGCTTCTTTTGCATGGAAGTCTACTCGCTAGCGTTCTAACTCGAGGAAACAACAGTGTACAGAAACATTGTTTTAGCTTCCGACGACCTCACTGTGGGAGGAAGCAGTTTAGGGTGTACTGTGGGTGAGAGCCAGGGGATGGGTTTCATTTCGAAAAATCGGGCTAGAGACAGGCCGATACAGAAGGCAGCTCACAAATCACATCATGGTTATGGGTCTCCTAGCGTCGCCCCGGGGGTGCGTGCAGGCTGAATATCAGCCACCTAACTAGACGGAAAAACTCGGTAGAGGATCCGTGCTTCAGTGAAAACAGCAGCTCCTGAGGGTGAAAGCATTTTGTTGTGTGCTGCGTGAGAGCACTGCCAGGGATTCCAAAGGTATATACGAGTGAGACTCAGGCCCCAGCAAAAGGCAGAACAAGACTCCCCGTGTGTTTAATTTAGCCAGCACTGCGGCCCTCCATTTGAATTGAAGTCTAATCGCGAGGGTTCTAACTCGAAGAAACAAGAGTGTGCAGAAACAGTGTTTTAGATTCCGACGACCTCTCTGTGGGTGGAAGCAGTTTAGCGTGTCCTGTGTGTGAGAGCCTCGGGACTGGTGCCATTTCGTAAAATCGGGGTAGAGACAACCCGTTACAGAAGGCAGCTCACAACTCACATCATGGTTATGCGGCTAGTAGCGTTGGCCCGGGGGTGCGTGCAGGCTGAATGTCAGCCACCTAACTCGAAGGAAAAACTCGGTAGAGAATCCGTGCTTCAGCGAAAACAGCCGATCCTGAGGGTGGAAGCCTTTTGTTGTGTGCGTGCGTGAGAGCACTGCAAGGGAGTCCAAAGCTATATACGAGTCAGACTCAGGACACATCAAAAGGCAGAGCAAGACTCCCAGTGTGTTTGATTTAGCTAGAACTGCGGCCCTCCTTTTGCATTGAAGTCTAATCGCTAGGGTTCGGACTCGAACAAACAACAGTGTACAGAAACAGTGTTTTAGATTCCGACGACCTCTCTGTGGGAGGAAGCACTTTTGGGTGTACTTTCGTTGAGAGCCACGGGACTGGCTCCATTTCGTAAAATCGGGGTAGAGACAGGCTGGTACAGGAGGTAGCGCACAAATCACATCATGGTTATGGGGCTAGTAGCATTGCCCCGGGGTTGCGTGCAGGCTGAAAGTCAGCCACCTACCTCGACGTAAAAACTCGGGAGAGAATCCGTGCTTCAGCGAAAACAGCCGCTCCTGTGTGTGGAATCATTTTGTTGTGTGCGTGCTTGAGAGCAATACAAGGGATTCCAAAGGTATATAGGATGAGACTCAGGACCCAGCAAAAGGCAGAACGAGGCCCCCGTGTGTTTGATTAAGCTAGCACTGAGACCCTCCATTTGCATGGAAGTCTAATCACTAGGGTTCTAACTCGAAGAAACAACAGTGTACAGAGACAGGGTTTTAGCTTCCGACGTCCTCTCTGTGGGAGGAAGCAGTTTAGGGTGTAGTGTGAGTGAGTGCCACGGGACTGGCTCCATTTCGTAAAATCGGGGTAGAGAGAACCCGGTACAGAGGGGAGCACACAAATCACATCATGGTTATGGGGCTAGTAGCGTTGCCCCGTGGGTGCGTGCAGTCTTAATGTCAGCCAGCTAACTCGAAGGAGAAACTCGGTAGAGAATCCGTGCTTCAGCGAAAACAGCCGCTCCTGAGGGTGGAAGCATTTTGTTGTGTGGTGTATGAGAGCACTGCAAGGGAGTCCAAAGCTATATACGAGTGAGAGTCAGACCCCAGCAAAGTTAGAACAAGGCTCCCTGTGTGTATGACTTAGCCAGCACTGCGGCCCTCCATTTGAATTGAAGTCTAATCGCGAGGGTTCTAACTCGAAGAAACAAGAGTGTGCAGAAACAGTGTTTTAGGGTCCGACGACCTCTCTGTGGGTGGAAGCAGTTTAGCGTGTACTGTGTGTGAGAGCCTCGGGACTGGTGCCATTTCGTAAAATCGGGGTAGAGACAACCCGTTACAGAAGGCAGCTCACAACTCACATCATGGTTATGCGGCTAGTAGCATTGGCCCGGGGGTGCGTGCAGGCTGAATGTCAGCCACCTAACTCGAAGGAGAAACTCGGTAGAGAATCCGTGCTTCAGCGAAAACAGCCGCTCCTGAGGGTGGAAGCATTTTGTTGTGTGCGTGTGTGAGAGCACTGCAAGGGAGTCCAAAGCTATATACGAGTGAGAGTCAGACCCCAGCAAAGTTAGAACAAGGCTCCCCGTGTGTATGACTTAGCTAGCACTGAGGCCCTCCATTTGCATGGAAGTCTAATCGCTAGGGTTCTAAGTCGAAGAAACAACAGTGTACAGAGACAGTGTTTTAGCTTCCGACGACCTCTCTGTGGGAGGAAGCAGTTTAGTGTGTGCTTTCGTTGAGAGCCGCGGGACTGGCTCCATTTCGTAAACTCGGGGTAGACACAGGCCGGTATGAAGGCAGCGCACAAATCACATCATGGTTATGGGGCTAATAGCGTTGCCCCCGGGTTGCATGCAGACTGAAAGTCAGCCACCTAACTCGACGGACAAACTCGGTAGAGAATCCGTGCTTCAGCGAAAACAGCCGCTCCTGAGGGTGGAAGCATTTTGTTGTGTGCGTGCCTGAGAGCACTGCAAAGGAGTCCAAAGCTATATACCAGTCAGCCACAGGCCATATCAAAAGGCAGAACAAGACTCCCAGTGTGTTTGATTTAGCTAGCACTGCTGGCTTCTTTTGCATGGAAGTCTACTCGCTAGCGTTCTAACTCGAGGAAACAACAGTGTACAGAAACATTGTTTTAGCTTCCGACGACCTCACTGTGGGAGGAAGCAGTTTAGGGTGTACTGTGGGTGAGAGCCAGGGGATGGGTTCCATTTCGAAAAATCGGGCTAGAGACAGGCCGATACAAAAGGCAGCTCACAAATCACATCATGGTTATGGGTCTACTAGCGTCGCCCCGGGGGTGCGTGCAGGCTGAATATCAGCCACCTAACTAGACGGAAAAACTCGGTAGAGGATCCGTGCTTCAGTGAAAACAGCAGCTCCTGAGGGTGAAAGCATTTTGTTGTGTGCGTGCGTGAGAGCACTGCCAGGGATTCCAAAGGTATATACGAGTGAGACTCAGGCCCCAGCAAAAGGCAGAACAAGACTCCCCGTGTGTTTAATTTAGCCAGCACTGCGTCCCTCCATTTGAATTGAAGTCTAATCGCGAGGGTTCTAACTCGAAGAAACAAGAGTGTGCAGAAACAGTGTTTTAGATTCCGACGACCTCTCTGTGGGAGGAAGCACTTGTGGGTGTACTTTCGTTGAGAGCCACGGGACTGGCTCCATTTCGTAAAATCGGGGTAGAGACAGGCTGGTACAGGAGGTAGCGCACAAATCACATCATGGTTATGGGGCTAGTAGCATTGCCCCGGGGTTGCGTGCAGGCTGAAAGTCAGCCACCTACCTCGACATAAAAACTCGGGAGAGAATCCGTGCTTCAGCGAAAACAGCCGCTCCTGTGTGTGGAATCATTTTGTTGTGTGCGTGCTTGAGAGCACTACAAGGGATTCCAAAGTTATATAGGAGTGAGACTCAGGACCCAGCAAAAGGCAGAACGAGGCCCCCGTGTGTTTGATTAAGCTAGCACTGAGACCCTCCATTTGCATGGAAGTCTAATCACTAGGGTTCTAACTCGAAGAAACAACAGTGTACAGAGACAGGGTTTTAGCTTCCGACGTCCTCTCTGTGGGAGGAAGCAGTTTAGGGTGTAGTGTGAGTGAGTGCCACGGGACTGGCTCCATTTCGTAAAATCGGGGTAGAGAGAACCCGGTACAGAGGGGAGCACACAAATCACATCATGGTTATGGGGCTAGTAGCGTTGCCCCGTGGGTGCGTGCAGTCTTAATGTCAGCCAGCTAACTCGAAGGAGAAACTCGGTAGAGAATCCGTGCTTCAGCGAAAACAGCCGCTCCTGAGGGTGGAAGCATTTTGTTGTGTGGTGTATGAGAGCACTGCAAGGGAGTCCAAAGCTATATACGAGTGAGAGTCAGACCCCAGCAAAGTTAGAACAAGGCTCCCTGTGTGTATGACTTAGCCAGCACTGCGGCCCTCCATTTGAATTGAAGTCTAATTGCGAGGGTTCTAACTCGAAGAAACAAGAGTGTGCAGAAACAGTGTTTTAGGGTCCGACGACCTCTCTGTGGGTGGAAGCAGTTTAGCGTGTACTGTGTGTGAGAGCCTCGGGACTGGTGCCATTTCGTAAAATCGGGGTAGAGACAACCCGTTACAGAAGGCAGCTCACAACTCACATCATGGTTATGCGGCTAGTAGCATTGGCCCGGGGGTGCGTGCAGGCTGAATGTCAGCCAGCTAACTCGAAGGAGAAACTCGGTAGAGAATCCGTGCTTCAGCGAAAACAGCCGCTCCTGAGGGTGGAAGCATTTTGTTGTGTGCGTGTGTGAGAGCACTGCAAGGGAGTCCAAAGCTATATACGAGTGAGAGTCAGACCCCAGCAAAGTTAGAACAAGGCTCCCCGTGTGTATGACTTAGCTAGCACTGAGGCCCTCCATTTGCATGGAAGTCTAATCGCTAGGGTTCTAAGTCGAAGAAACAACAGTGTACAGAGACAGTGTTTTAGCTTCCGACGACCTCTCTGTGGGAGGAAGCAGTTTAGTGTGTGCTTTCGTTGAGAGCCGCGGGACTGGCTCCATTTCGTAAACTCGGGGTAGACACAGGCCGGTATGAAGGCAGCGCACAAATCACATCATGGTTATGGGGCTAATAGCGTTGCCCCCGGGTTGCATGCAGACTGAAAGTCAGCCACCTAACTCGACGGACAAACTCGGTAGAGAATCCGTGCTTCAGCGAAAACAGCCGCTCCTGAGGGTGGAAGCATTTTGTTGTGTGCGTGCCTGAGAGCACTGCAAAGGTGTCCAAAGCTATATACCAGTCAGCCACAGGCCATATCAAAAGGCAGAACAAGAATCCCAGTGTGTTTGATTTAGCTAGCACTGCTGGCTTCTTTTGCATGGAAGTCTACTCGCTAGCGTTCTAACTCGAGGAAACAACAGTGTACAGAAACATTGTTTTAGCTTCCGACGACCTCACTGTGGGAGGAAGCAGTTTAGGGTGTACTGTGGGTGAGAGCCAGGGGATGGGTTCCATTTCGAAAAATCGACCTAGAGACAGGCCGATACAGAAGGCAGCTCACAAATCACATCATGGTTATGGGTCTCCTAGCGTCGCCCCGGGGGTGCGTGCAGGCTGAATATCAGCCACCTAACTAGACGGAAAAACTCGGTAGAGGATCCGTGCTTCAGTGAAAACAGCAGCTCCTGAGGGTGAAAGCATTTTGTTGTGTGCGTGCGTGAGAGCACTGCCAGGGATTCCAAAGGTATATACGAGTGAGACTCAGGCCCCAGCAAAAGGCAGAACAAGACTCCCCGTGTGTTTAATTTAGCCAGCACTGCGTCCCTCCATTTGAATTGAAGTCTAATCGCGAGGGTTCTAACTCGAAGAAACAAGAGTGTGCAGAAACAGTGTTTTAGATTCCGACGACCTCTCTGTGGGTGGAAGCAGTTTAGCGTGTACTGTGTGTGAGAGCCTCGGGACTGGTGCCATTTCGTAAAATCGGGGTAGAGACAACCCGTTACAGAAGGCAGCTCACAACTCACATCATGGTTATGCGGCTAGTAGCGTTGGCCCAGGGGTGCGTGCAGGCTGAATGTCAGCCACCTAACTCGAAGGAAAAACTCGGTAGAGAATCCGTGCTTCAGCGAAAACAGCCGATCCTGAGGGTGGAAGCCTTTTGTTGTGTGCGTGCGTGAGAGCACTGCAAGGGAGTCCAAAGCTATATACGAGTCAGACTCAGGACACATCAAAAGGCAGAGCAAGACTCCCAGTGTGTTTGATTTAGCTAGAACTGCGGCCCTCCTTTTGCATTGAAGTCTAATCGCTAGGGTTCGGACTCGAACAAACAACAGTGTACAGAAACAGTGTTTTAGAGTCCGACGACCTCTCTGTGGGAGGAAGCACTTTTGGGTGTACTTTCGTTGAGAGCCACGGGACTGGCTCCATTTCGTAAAATCGGGGTAGAGACAGGCTGGTACAGGAGGTAGCGCACAAATCACATCATGGTTATGGGGCTAGTAGCATTGCCCCGGGGTTGCGTGCAGGCTGAAAGTCAGCCACCTACCTCGACGTAAAAACTCGGGAGAGAATCCGTGCTTCAGCGAAAACAGCCGCTCCTGTGTGTGGAATCATTTTGTTGTGTGCGTGCTTGAGAGCACTACAAGGGATTCCAAAGGTATATAGGAGTGAGACTCAGGACCCAGCAAAAGGCAGAACGAGGCCCCCGTGTGTTTGATTAAGCTAGCACTGAGACCCTCCATTTGCATGGAAGTCTAATCACTAGGGTTCTAACTCGAAGAAACAACAGTGTACAGAGACAGGGTTTTAGCTTCCGACGTCCTCTCTGTGGGAGGAAGCAGTTTAGGGTGTAGTGTGAGTGAGTGCCACGGGACTGGCTCCATTTCGTAAAATCGGGGTAGAGAGAACCCGGTACAGAGGGGAGCACACAAATCACATCATGGTTATGGGGCTAGTAGCGTTGCCCCGTGGGTGCGTGCAGTCTTAATGTCAGCCAGCTAACTCGAAGGAGAAACTCGGTAGAGAATCCGAGCTTCAGCGAAAACAGCCGCTCCTGAGGGTGGAAGCATTTTGTTGTGTGGTGTATGAGAGCACTGCAAGGGAGTCCAAAGCTATATACGAGTGAGAGTCAGACCCCAGCAAAGTTAGAACAAGGCTCCCTGTGTGTATGACTTAGCCAGCACTGCGGCCCTCCATTTGAATTGAAGTCTAATTGCGAGGGTTCTAACTCGAAGAAACAAGAGTGTGCAGAAACAGTGTTTTAGGTTCCGACGACCTCTCTGTGGGTGGAAGCAGTTTAGCGTGTACTGTGTGTGAGAGCCTCGGGACTGGTGCCATTTCGTAAAATCGGGGTAGAGACAACCCGTTACAGAAGGCAGCTCACAACTCACATCATGGTTATGCGGCTAGTAGCATTGGCCCGGGGGTGCGTGCAGGCTGAATGTCAGCCACCTAACTCGAAGGAGAAACTCGGTAGAGAATCCGTGCTTCAGCGAAAACAGCCGCTCCTGAGGGTGGAAGCATTTTGTTGTGTGCGTGTGTGAGAGCACTGCAAGGGAGTCCAAAGCTATATACGAGTGAGAGTCAGACCCCAGCAAAGTTAGAACAAGGCTCCCCGTGTGTATGACTTAGCTAGCACTGAGGCCCTCCATTTGCATGGAAGTCTAATCGCTAGGGTTCTAAGTCGAAGAAACAACAGTGTACAGAGACAGTGTTTTAGCTTCCGACGACCTCTCTGTGGGAGGAAGCAGTTTAGTGTGTGCTTTCGTTGCGAGCCGCGGGACTGGCTCCATTTCGTAAACTCGGGGTAGACACAGGCCGGTATGAAGGCAGCGCACAAATCACATCATGGTTATGGGGCTAATAGCGTTGCCCCCGGGTTGCATGCAGACTGAAAGTCAGCCACCTAACTCGACGGACAAACTCGGTAGAGAATCCGTGCTTCAGGGAAAACAGCCGCTCCTGAGGGTGGAAGCATTTTGTTGTGTGCGTGCCTGAGAGCACTGCAAAGGAGTCCAAAGCTATATACCAGTCAGCCACAGGCCATATCAAAAGGCAGAACAAGACTCCCAGTGTGTTTGATTTAGCTAGCACTGCTGGCTTCTTTTGCATGGAAGTCTACTCGCTAGCGTTCTAACTCGAGGAAACAACAGTGTACAGAAACATTGTTTTAGCTTCCGACGACCTCACTGTGGGAGGAAGCAGTTTAGGGTGTACTGTGGGTGAGAGCCAGGGGATGGGTTCCATTTCGAAAAATCGGGCTAGAGACAGGCCGATACAGAAGGCAGCTCACAAATCACATCATGGTTATGGGTCTCCTAGCATCGCCCCGGGGGTGCGTGCAGGCTGAATATCAGCCACCTAACTAGACGGAAAAACTCGCTAGAGGATCCGTGCTTCAGTGAAAACAGCAGCTCCTGAGGGTGAAAGCATTTTGTTGTGTGCGTGCGTGAGAGCACTGCCAGGGATTCCAAAGGTATATACGAGTGAGACTCAGGCCCCAGCAAAAGGCAGAACAAGACTCCCCGTGTGTTTAATTTAGCCAGCACTGCGTCCCTCCATTTGAATTGAAGTCTAATCGCGAGGGTTCTAACTCGAAGAAACAAGAGTGTGCAGAAACAGTGTTTTAGATTCCGACGACCTCTCTGTGGGTGGAAGCAGTTTAGCGTGTACTGTGTGTGAGAGCCTCGGGACTGGTGCCATTTCGTAAAATCGGGGTAGAGACAACCCGTTACAGAAGGCAGCTCACAACTCACATCATGGTTATGCGGCTAGTAGCGTTGGCCCAGGGGTGCGTGCAGGCTGAATGTCAGCCACCTAACTCGAAGGAAAAACTCGGTAGAGAATCCGTGCTTCAGCGAAAACAGCCGATCCTGAGGGTGGAAGCCTTTTGTTGTGTGCGTGCGTGAGAGCACTGCAAGGGAGTCCAAAGCTATATACGAGTCAGACTCAGGACACATCAAAAGGCAGAGCAAGACTCCCAGTGTGTTTGATTTAGCTAGAACTGCGGCCCTCCTTTTGCATTGAAGTCTAATCGCTAGGGTTCGGACTCGAACAAACAACAGTGTACAGAAACAGTGTTTTAGAGTCCGACGACCTCTCTGTGGGAGGAAGCACTTTTGGGTGTACTTTCGTAGAGAGCCACGGGACTGGCTCCATTTCGTAAAATCGGGGTAGAGACAGGCTGGTACAGGAGGTAGCGCACAAATCACATCATGGTTATGGGGCTAGTAGCATTGCCCCGGGGTTGCGTGCAGGCTGAAAGTCAGCCACCTACCTCGACGTAAAAACTCGGGAGAGAATCCGTGCTTCAGCGAAAACAGCCGCTCCTGTGGGTGGAATCATTTTGTTGTGTGCGTGCTTGAGAGCACTACAAGGGATTCCAAAGGTATATAGGAGTGAGACTCAGGACCCAGCAAAAGGCAGAACGAGGCCCCCGTGTGTTTGATTAAGCTAGCACTGAGACCCTCCATTTGCATGGAAGTCTAATCACTAGGGTTCTAACTCGAAGAAACAACAGTGTACAGAGACAGGGTTTTAGCTTCCGACGTCCTCTCTGTGGGAGGAAGCAGTTTAGGGTGTAGTGTGAGTGAGTGCCACGGAACTGGCTCCATTTCGTAAAATCGGGGTAGAGAGAACCCGGTACAGAGGGGAGCACACAAATCACATCATGGTTATGGGGCTAGTAGCGTTGCCCCGTGGGTGCGTGCAGTCTTAATGTCAGCCAGCTAACTCGAAGGAGAAACTCGGTAGAGAATCCGAGCTTCAGCGAAAACAGCCGCTCCTGAGGGTGGAAGCATTTTGTTGTGTGGTGTATGAGAGCACTGCAAGGGAGTCCAAAGCTATATACGAGTGAGAGTCAGACCCCAGCAAAGTTAGAACAAGGCTCCCTGTGTGTATGACTTAGCCAGCACTGCGGCCCTCCATTTGAATTGAAGTCTAATTGCGAGGGTTCTAACTCGAAGAAACAAGAGTGTGCAGAAACAGTGTTTTAGGTTCCGACGACCTCTCTGTGGGTGGAAGCAGTTTAGCGTGTACTGCGTGTGAGAGCCTCGGGACTGGTGCCATTTCGTAAAATCGGGGTAGAGACAACCCGTTACAGAAGGCAGCTCACAACTCACATCATGGTTATGCGGCTAGTAGCATTGGCCCGGGGGTGCGTGCAGGCTGAATGTCAGCCACCTAACTCGAAGGAGAAACTCGGTAGAGAATCCGTGCTTCAGCGAAAACAGCCGCTCCTGAGGGTGGAAGCATTTTGTTGTGTGCGTGTGTGAGAGCACTGCAAGGGAGTCCAAAGCTATATACGAGTGAGAGTCAGACCCCAGCAAAGTTAGAACAAGGCTCCCCGTGTGTATGACTTAGCTAGCACTGAGGCCCTCCATTTGCATGGAAGTCTAATCGCTAGGGTTCTAAGTCGAAGAAACAACAGTGTACAGAGACAGTGTTTTAGCTTCCGACGACCTCTCTGTGGGAGGAAGCAGTTTAGTGTGTGCTTTCGTTGAGAGCCGCGGGACTGGCTCCATTTCGTAAACTCGGGGTAGACACAGGCCGGTATGAAGGCAGCGCACAAATCACATCATGGTTATGGGGCTAATAGCGTTGCCCCCGGGTTGCATGCAGACTGAAAGTCAGCCACCTAACTCGACGGACAAACTCGGTAGAGAATCCGTGCTTCAGCGAAAACAGCCGCTCCTGAGGGTGGAAGCATTTTGTTGTGTGCGTGCCTGAGAGCACTGCAAAGGAGTCCAAAGCTATATACCAGTCAGCCACAGGCCATATCAAAAGGCAGAACAAGACTCCCAGTGTGTTTGATTTAGCTAGCACTGCTGGCTTCTTTTGCATGGAAGTCTACTCGCTAGCGTTCTAACTCGAGGAAACAACAGTGTACAGAAACATTGTTTTAGCTTCCGACGACCTCACTGTGGGAGGAAGCAGTTTAGGGTGTACTGTGGGTGAGAGCCAGGGGATGGGTTCCATTTCGAAAAATCGGGCTAGAGACAGGCCGATACAGAAGGCAGCTCACAAATCACATCATGGTTATGGGTCTCCTAGCGTCGCCCCGGGGGTGCGTGCAGGCTGAATATCAGCCACCTAACTAGACGGAAAAACTCGCTAGAGGATCCGTGCTTCAGTGAAAACAGCAGCTCCTGAGGGTGAAAGCATTTTGTTGTGTGCGTGCGTGAGAGCACTGCCAGGGATTCCAAAGGTATATACGAGTGAGACTCAGGCCCCAGCAAAAGGCAGAACAAGACTCCCCGTGTGTTTAATTTAGCCAGCACTGCGTCCCTCCATTTGAATTGAAGTCTAATCGCGAGGGTTCTAACTCGAAGAAACAAGAGTGTGCAGAAACAGTGTTTTAGATTCCGACGACCTCTCTGTGGGTGGAAGCAGTTTAGCGTGTACTGTGTGTGAGAGCCTCGGGACTGGTGCCATTTCGTAAAATCGGGGTAGAGACAACCCGTTACAGAAGGCAGCTCACAACTCACATCATGGTTATGCGGCTAGTAGCGTTGGCCCAGGGGTGCGTGCAGGCTGAATGTCAGCCACCTAACTCGAAGGAAAAACTCGGTAGAGAATCCGTGCTTCAGCGAAAACAGCCGATCCTGAGGGTGGAAGCCTTTTGTTGTGTGCGTGCGTGAGAGCACTGCAAGGGAGTCCAAAGCTATATACGAGTCAGACTCAGGACACATCAAAAGGCAGAGCAAGACTCCCAGTGTGTTTAATTTAGCTAGAACTGCGGCCCTCCTTTTGCATTGAAGTCTAATCGCTAGGGTTCGGACTCGAACAAACAACAGTGTACAGAAACAGTGTTTTAGAGTCCGACGACCTCTCTGTGGGAGGAAGCACTTTTGGGTGTACTTTCGTTGAGAGCCACGGGACTGGCTCCATTTCGTAAAATCGGGGTAGAGACTGGCTGGTACAGGAGGTAGCGCACAAATCACATCATGGTTATGGGGCTAGTAGCATTGCCCCGGGGTTGCGTGCAGGCTGAAAGTCAGCCACCTACCTCGACGTAAAAACTCGGGAGAGAATCCGTGCTTCAGCGAAAACAGCCGCTCCTGTGGGTGGAATCATTTTGTTGTGTGCGTGCTTGAGAGCACTACAAGGGATTCCAAAGGTATATAGGAGTGAGACTCAGGACCCAGCAAAAGGCAGAACGAGGCCCCCGTGTGTTTGATTAAGCTAGCACTGAGACCCTCCATTTGCATGGAAGTCTAATCACTAGGGTTCTAACTCGAAGAAACAACAGTGTACAGAGACAGGGTTTTAGCTTCCGACGTCCTCTCTGTGTGAGGAAGCAGTTTAGGGTGTAGTGTGAGTGAGTGCCACGGGACTGGCTCCATTTCGTAAAATCGGGGTAGAGAGAACCCGGTACAGAGGGGAGCACACAAATCACATCATGGTTATGGGGCTAGTAGCGTTGCCCCGTGGGTGCGTGCAGTCTTAATGTCAGCCAGCTAACTCGAAGGAGAAACTCGGTAGAGAATCCGAGCTTCAGCGAAAACAGCCGCTCCTGAGGGTGGAAGCATTTTGTTGTGTGGTGTATGAGAGCACTGCAAGGGAGTCCAAAGCTATATACGAGTGAGAGTCAGACCCCAGCAAAGTTAGAACAAGGCTCCCTGTGTGTATGACTTAGCCAGCACTGCGGCCCTCCATTTGAATTGAAGTCTAATTGCGAGGGTTCTAACTCGAAGAAACAAGAGTGTGCAGAAACAGTGTTTTAGGTTCCGACGACCTCTCTGTGGGTGGAAGCAGTTTAGCGTGTACTGCGTGTGAGAGCCTCGGGACTGGTGCCATTTCGTAAAATCGGGGTAGAGACAACCCGTTACAGAAGGCAGCTCACAACTCACATCATGGTTATGCGGCTAGTAGCATTGGCCCGGGGGTGCGTGCAGGCTGAATGTCAGCCACCTAACTCGAAGGAGAAACTCGGTAGAGAATCCGTGCTTCAGCGAAAACAGCCGCTCCTGAGGGTGGAAGCATTTTGTTGTGTGCGTGTGTGAGAGCACTGCAAGGGAGTCCAAAGCTATATACGAGTGAGAGTCAGACCCCAGCAAAGTTAGAACAAGGCTCCCCGTGTGTATGACTTAGCTAGCACTGAGGCCCTCCATTTGCATGGAAGTCTAATCGCTAGGGTTCTAAGTCGAAGAAACAACAGTGTACAGAGACAGTGTTTTAGCTTCCGACGACCTCTCTGTGGGAGGAAGCAGTTTAGTGTGTGCTTTCGTTGCGAGCCGCGGGACTGGCTCCATTTCGTAAACTCGGGGTAGACACAGGCCGGTATGAAGGCAGCGCACAAATCACATCATGGTTATGGGGCTAATAGCGTTGCCCCCGGGTTGCATGCAGACTGAAAGTCAGCCACCTAACTCGACGGACAAACTCGGTAGAGAATCCGTGCTTCAGCGAAAACAGCCGCTCCTGAGGGTGGAAGCATTTTGTTGTGTGCGTGCCTGAGAGCACTGCAAAGGAGTCCAAAGCTATATACCAGTCAGCCACAGGCCATATCAAAAGGCAGAACAAGACTCCCAGTGTGTTTGATTTAGCTAGCACTGCTGGCTTCTTTTGCATGGAAGTCTACTCGCTAGCGTTCTAACTCGAGGAAACAACAGTGTACAGAAACATTGTTTTAGCTTCCGACGACCTCACTGTGGGAGGAAGCAGTTTAGGGTGTACTGTGGGTGAGAGCCAGGGGATGGGTTCCATTTCGAAAAATCGGGCTAGAGACAGGCCGATACAGAAGGCAGCTCACAAATCACATCATGGTTATGGGTCTCCTAGCGTCGCCCCGGGGGTGCGTGCAGGCTGAATATCAGCCACCTAACTAGACGGAAAAACTCGGTAGAGGATCCGTGCTTCAGTGAAAACAGCAGCTCCTGAGGGTGAAAGCATTTTGTTGTGTGCGTGCGTGAGAGCACTGCCAGGGATTCCAAAGGTATATACGAGTGAGACTCAGGCCCCAGCAAAAGGCAGAACAAGACTCCCCGTGTGTTTAATTTAGCCAGCACTGCGGCCCTCCATTTGAATTGAAGTCTAATCGCGAGGGTTCTAACTCGAAGAAACAAGAGTGTGCAGAAACAGTGTTTTAGATTCCGACGACCTCTCTGTGGGTGGAAGCAGTTTAGCGTGTACTGTGTGTGAGAGCCTCGGGACTGGTGCCATTTCGTAAAATCGGGGTAGAGACAACCCGTTACAGAAGGCAGCTCACAACTCACATCATGGTCATGCGGCTAGTAGCGTTGGCCCGGGGGTGCGTGCAGGCTGAATGTCAGCCACCTAACTCGAAGGAAAAACTCGGTAGAGAATCCGTGCTTCAGCGAAAACAGCCGATCCTGAGGGTGGAAGCCTTGTGTTGTGTGCGTGCGTGAGAGCACTGCAAGGGAGTCCAAAGCTATATACGAGTCAGACTCAGGACACATCAAAAGGCAGAGCAAGACTCCCAGTGTGTTTAATTTAGCTAGAACTGCGGCCCTCCTTTTGCATTGAAGTCTAATCGCTAGGGTTCGGACTCGAACAAACAACAGTGTACAGAAACAGTGTTTTAGAGTCCGACGACCTCTCTGTGGGAGGAAGCACTTTTGGGTGTACTTTCGTTGAGAGCCACGGGACTGGCTCCATTTCGTAAAATCGGGGTAGAGACAGGCTGGTACAGGAGGTAGCGCACAAATCACATCATGGTCATGGGGCTAGTAGCATTGCCCCGGGGTTGCGTGCAGGCTGAAAGTCAGCCACCTACCTCGACGTAAAAACTCGGGAGAGAATCCGTGCTTCAGCGAAAACAGCCGCTCCTGTGGGTGGAATCATTTTGTTGTGTGCGTGCTTGAGAGCACTACAAGGGATTCCAAAGGTATATAGGAGTGAGACTCAGGACCCAGCAAAAGGCAGAACGAGGCCCCCGTGTGTTTGATTAAGCTAGCACTGAGACCCTCCATTTGCATGGAAGTCTAATCACTAGGGTTCTAACTCGAAGAAACAACAGTGTACAGAGACAGGGTTTTAGCTTCCGACGTCCTCTCTGTGGGAGGAAGCAGTTTAGGGTGTAGTGTGAGTGAGTGCCACGGGACTGGCTCCATTTCGTAAAATCGGGGTAGAGAGAACCCGGTACAGAGGGGAGCACACAAATCACATCATGGTTATGGGGCTAGTAGCGTTGCCCCGTGGGTGCGTGCAGTCTTAATGTCAGCCAGCTAACTCGAAGGAGAAACTCGGTAGAGAATCCGAGCTTCAGCGAAAACAGCCGCTCCTGAGGGTGGAAGCATTTTGTTGTGTGGTGTATGAGAGCACTGCAAGGGAGTCCAAAGCTATATACGAGTGAGAGTCAGACCCCAGCAAAGTTAGAACAAGGCTCCCTGTGTGTATGACTTAGCCAGCACTGCGGCCCTCCATTTGAATTGAAGTCTAATTGCGAGGGTTCTAACTCGAAGAAACAAGAGTGTGCAGAAACAGTGTTTTAGGTTCCGACGACCTCTCTGTGGGTGGAAGCAGTTTAGCGTGTACTGCGTGTGAGAGCCTCGGGACTGGTGCCATTTCGTAAAATCGGGGTAGAGACAACCCGTTACAGAAGGCAGCTCACAACTCACATCATGGTTATGCGGCTAGTAGCATTGGCCCGGGGGTGCGTGCAGGCTGAATGTCAGCCACCTAACTCGAAGGAGAAACTCGGTAGAGAATCCGTGCTTCAGCGAAAACAGCCGCTCCTGAGGGTGGAAGCATTTTGTTGTGTGCGTGTGTGAGAGCACTGCAAGGGAGTCCAAAGCTATATACGAGTGAGAGTCAGACCCCAGCAAAGTTAGAACAAGGCTCCCCGTGTGTATGACTTAGCTAGCACTGAGGCCCTCCATTTGCATGGAAGTCTAATCGCTAGGGTTCTAAGTCGAAGAAACAACAGTGTACAGAGACAGTGTTTTAGCTTCCGACGACCTCTCTGTGGGAGGAAGCAGTTTAGTGTGTGCTTTCGTTGCGAGCCGCGGGACTGGCTCCATTTCGTAAACTCGGGGTAGACACAGGCCGGTATGAAGGCAGCGCACAAATCACATCATGGTTATGGGGCTAATAGCGTTGCCCCCGGGTTGCATGCAGACTGAAAGTCAGCCACCTAACTCGACGGACAAACTCGGTAGAGAATCCGTGCTTCAGCGAAAACAGCCGCTCCTGAGGGTGGAAGCATTTTGTTGTGTGCGTGCCTGAGAGCACTGCAAAGGAGTCCAAAGCTATATACCAGTCAGCCACAGGCCATATCAAAAGGCAGAACAAGACTCCCAGTGTGTTTGATTTAGCTAGCACTGCTGGCTTCTTTTGCATGGAAGTCTACTCGCTAGCGTTCTAACTCGAGGAAACAACAGTGTACAGAAACATTGTTTTAGCTTCCGACGACCTCACTGTGGGAGGAAGCAGTTTAGGGTGTACTGTGGGTGAGAGCCAGGGGATGGGTTCCATTTCGAAAAATCGGGCTAGAGACAGGCCGATACAGAAGGCAGCTCACAAATCACATCATGGTTATGGGTCTCCTAGCGTCGCCCCGGGGGTGCGTGCAGGCTGAATATCAGCCACCTAACTAGACGGAAAAACTCGGTAGAGGATCCGTGCTTCAGTGAAAACAGCAGCTCCTGAGGGTGAAAGCATTTTGTTGTGTGCGTGCGTGAGAGCACTGCCAGGGATTCCAAAGGTATGTACGAGTGAGACTCAGGCCCCAGGAAAAGGCAGAACAAGACTCCCCGTGTGTTTAATTTAGCCAGCACTGCGGCCCTCCATTTGAATTGAAGTCTAATCGCGAGGGTTCTAACTCGAAGAAACAAGAGTGTGCAGAAACAGTGTTTTAGATTCCGACGACCTCTCTGTGGGTGGAAGCAGTTTAGCGTGTACTGTGTGTGAGAGCCTCGGGACTGGTGCCATTTCGTAAAATCGGGGTAGAGACAACCCGTTACAGAAGGCAGCTCACAACTCACATCATGGTTATGCGGCTAGTAGCGTTGGCCCAGGGGTGCGTGCAGGCTGAATGTCAGCCACCTAACTCGAAGGAAAAACTCGGTAGAGAATCCGTGCTTCAGCGAAAACAGCCGATCCTGAGGGTGGAAGCCTTTTGTTGTGTGCGTGCGTGAGAGCACTGCAAGGGAGTCCAAAGCTATATACGAGTCAGACTCAGGACACATCAAAAGGCAGAGCAAGACTCCCAGTGTGTTTGATTTAGCTAGAACTGCGGCCCTCCTTTTGCATTGAAGTCTAATCGCTAGGGTTCGGACTCGAACAAACAACAGTGTACAGAAACAGTGTTTTAGAGTCCGACGACCTCTCTGTGGGAGGAAGCACTTTTGGGTGTACTTTCGTTGAGAGCCACGGGACTGGCTCCATTTCGTAAAATCGGGGTAGAGACAGGCTGGTACAGGAGGTAGCGCACAAATCACATCATGGTTATGGGGCTAGTAGCATTGCCCCGGGGTTGCGTGCAGGCTGAAAGTCAGCCACCTACCTCGACGTAAAAACTCGGGAGAGAATCCGTGCTTCAGCGAAAACAGCCGCTCCTGTGTGTGGAATCATTTTGTTGTGTGCGTGCTTGAGAGCACTACAAGGGATTCCAAAGGTATATAGGAGTGAGACTCAGGACCCAGCAAAAGGCAGAACGAGGCCCCCGTGTGTTTGATTAAGCTAGCACTGAGACCCTCCATTTGCATGGAAGTCTAATCACTAGGGTTCTAACTCGAAGAAACAACAGTGTACAGAGACAGGGTTTTAGCTTCCGACGTCCTCTCTGTGGGAGGAAGCAGTTTAGGGTGTAGTGTGAGTGAGTGCCACGGGACTGGCTCCATTTCGTAAAATCGGGGTAGAGAGAACCCGGTACAGAGGGGAGCACACAAATCACATCATGGTTATGGGGCTAGTAGCGTTGCCCCGTGGGTGCGTGCAGTCTTAATGTCAGCCAGCTAACTCGAAGGAGAAACTCGGTAGAGAATCCGAGCTTCAGCGAAAACAGCCGCTCCTGAGGGTGGAAGCATTTTGTTGTGTGGTGTATGAGAGCACTGCAAGGGAGTCCAAAGCTATATACGAGTGAGAGTCAGACCCCAGCAAAGTTAGAACAAGGCTCCCTGTGTGTATGACTTAGCCAGCACTGCGGCCCTCCATTTGAATTGAAGTCTAATTGCGAGGGTTCTAACTCGAAGAAACAAGAGTGTGCAGAAACAGTGTTTTAGGTTCCGACGACCTCTCTGTGGGTGGAAGCAGTTTAGCGTGTACTGCGTGTGAGAGCCTCGGGACTGGTGCCATTTCGTAAAATCGGGGTAGAGACAACCCGTTACAGAAGGCAGCTCACAACTCACATCATGGTTATGCGGCTAGTAGCATTGGCCCGGGGGTGCGTGCAGGCTGAATGTCAGCCACCTAACTCGAAGGAGAAACTCGGTAGAGAATCCGTGCTTCAGCGAAAACAGCCGCTCCTGAGGGTGGAAGCATTTTGTTGTGTGCGTGTGTGAGAGCACTGCAAGGGAGTCCAAAGCTATATACGAGTGAGAGTCAGACCCCAGCAAAGTTAGAACAAGGCTCCCCGTGTGTATGACTTAGCTAGCACTGAGGCCCTCCATTTGCATGGAAGTCTAATCGCTAGGGTTCTAAGTCGAAGAAACAACAGTGTACAGAGACAGTGTTTTAGCTTCCGACGACCTCTCTGTGGGAGGAAGCAGTTTAGTGTGTGCTTTCGTTGAGAGCCGCGGGACTGGCTCCATTTCGTAAACTCGGGGTAGACACAGGCCGGTATGAAGGCAGCGCACAAATCACATCATGGTTATGGGGCTAATAGCGTTGCCCCCGGGTTGCATGCAGACTGAAAGTCAGCCACCTAACTCGACGGACAAACTCGGTAGAGAATCCGTGCTTCAGCGAAAACAGCCGCTCCTGAGGGTGGAAGCATTTTGTTGTGTGCGTGCCTGAGAGCACTGCAAAGGAGTCCAAAGCTATATACCAGTCAGCCACAGGCCATATCAAAAGGCAGAACAAGACTCCCAGTGTGTTTGATTTAGCTAGCACTGCTGGCTTCTTTTGCATGGAAGTCTACTCGCTAGCGTTCTAACTCGAGGAAACAACAGTGTACAGAAACATTGTTTTAGCTTCCGACGACCTCACTGTGGGAGGAAGCAGTTTAGGGTGTACTGTGGGTGAGAGCCAGGGGATGGGTTCCATTTCGAAAAATCGGGCTAGAGACAGGCCGATACAGAAGGCAGCTCACAAATCACATCATGGTTATGGGTCTCCTAGCGTCGCCCCGGGGGTGCGTGCAGGCTGAATATCAGCCACCTAACTAGACGGAAAAACTCGGTAGAGGATCCGTGCTTCAGTGAAAACAGCAGCTCCTGAGGGTGAAAGCATTTTGTTGTGTGCGTGCGTGAGAGCACTGCCAGGGATTCCAAAGGTATATACGAGTGAGACTCAGGCCCCAGCAAAAGGCAGAACAAGACTCCCCGTGTGTTTAATTTAGCCAGCACTGCGGCCCTCCATTTGAATTGAAGTCTAATCGCGAGGGTTCTAACTCGAAGAAACAAGAGTGTGCAGAAACAGTGTTTTAGATTCCGACGACCTCTCTGTGGGTGGAAGCAGTTTAGCGTGTACTGTGTGTGAGAGCCTCGGGACTGGTGCCATTTCGTAAAATCGGGGTAGAGACAACCCGTTACAGAAGGCAGCTCACAACTCACATCATGGTTATGCGGCTAGTAGCGTTGGCCCAGGGGTGCGTGCAGGCTGAATGTCAGCCACCTAACTCGAAGGAAAAACTCGGTAGAGAATCCGTGCTTCAGCGAAAACAGCCGCTCCTGAGGGTGGAAGCCTTTTGTTGTGTGCGTGCGTGAGAGCACTGCAAGGGAGTCCAAAGCTATATACGAGTCAGACTCAGGACACATCAAAAGGCAGAGCAAGACTCCCAGTGTGTTTGATTTAGCTAGAACTGCGGCCCTCCTTTTGCATTGAAGTCTAATCGCTAGGGTTCGGACTCGAACAAACAACAGTGTACAGAAACAGTGTTTTAGATTCCGACGTCCTCTCTGTGGGAGGAAGCACTTTTGGGTGTACTTTCGTTGAGAGCCACGGGACTGGCTCCATTTCGTATAATCGGGGTAGAGACAGGCTGGTACAGGAGGTAGCGCACAAATCACATCATGGTCATGGGGCTAGTAGCATTGCCCCGGGGTTGCGTGCAGGCTGAAAGTCAGCCACCTACCTCGACGTAAAAACTCGGGAGAGAAACCGTGCTTCAGCGAAAACAGCCACTCCTGTGGGTGGAATCATTTTGTTGTGTGCGTGCTTGAGAGCACTACAAGGGATTCCAAAGGTATATAGGAGTGAGACTCAGGACCCAGCAAAAGGCAGAACGAGGCCCCCGTGTGTTTGATTAAGCTAGCACTGAGACCCTCCATTTGCATGGAAGTCTAATCACTAGGGTTCTAACTCGAAGAAACAACAGTGTACAGAGACAGGGTTTTAGCTTCCGACGTCCTCTCTGTGGGAGGAAGCAGTTTAGGGTGTAGTGTGAGTGAGTGCCACGGGACTGGCTCCATTTCGTAAAATCGGGGTAGAGAGAACCCGGTACAGAGGGGAGCACACAAATCACATCATGGTTATGGGGCTAGTAGCGTTGCCCCGTGGGTGCGTGCAGTCTTAATGTCAGCCAGCTAACTCGAAGGAGAAACTCGGTAGAGAATCCGAGCTTCAGCGAAAACAGCCGCTCCTGAGGGTGGAAGCATTTTGTTGTGTGGTGTATGAGAGCACTGCAAGGGAGTCCAAAGCTATATACGAGTGAGAGTCAGACCCCAGCAAAGTTAGAACAAGGCTCCCTGTGTGTATGACTTAGCCAGCACTGCGGCCCTCCATTTGAATTGAAGTCTAATTGCGAGGGTTCTAACTCGAAGAAACAAGAGTGTGCAGAAACAGTGTTTTAGGTTCCGACGACCTCTCTGTGGGTGGAAGCAGTTTAGCGTGTACTGTGTGTGAGAGCCTCGGGACTGGTGCCATTTCGTAAAATCGGGGTAGAGACAACCCGTTACAGAAGGCAGCTCACAACTCACATCATGGTTATGCGGCTAGTAGCATTGGCCCGGGGGTGCGTGCAGGCTGAATGTCAGCCACCTAACTCGAAGGAGAAACTCGGTAGAGAATCCGTGCTTCAGCGAAAACAGCCGCTCCTGAGGGTGGAAGCATTTTGTTGTGTGCGTGTGTGAGAGCACTGCAAGGGAGTCCAAAGCTATATACGAGTGAGAGTCAGACCCCAGCAAAGTTAGAACAAGGCTCCCCGTGTGTATGACTTAGCTAGCACTGAGGCCCTCCATTTGCATGGAAGTCTAATCGCTAGGGTTCTAAGTCGAAGAAACAACAGTGTACAGAGACAGTGTTTTAGCTTCCGACGACCTCTCTGTGGGAGGAAGCAGTTTAGTGTGTGCTTTCGTTGCGAGCCGCGGGACTGGCTCCATTTCGTAAACTCGGGGTAGACACAGGCCGGTATGAAGGCAGCGCACAAATCACATCATGGTTATGGGGCTAATAGCGTTGCCCCCGGGTTGCATGCAGACTGAAAGTCAGCCACCTAACTCGACGGACAAACTCGGTAGAGAATCCGTGCTTCAGCGAAAACAGCCGCTCCTGAGGGTGGAAGCATTTTGTTGTGTGCGTGCCTGAGAGCACTGCAAAGGAGTCCAAAGCTATATACCAGTCAGCCACAGGCCATATCAAAAGGCAGAACAAGACTCCCAGTGTGTTTGATTTAGCTAGCACTGCTGGCTTCTTTTGCATGGAAGTCTACTCGCTAGCGTTCTAACTCGAGGAAACAACAGTGTACAGAAACATTGTTTTAGCTTCCGACGACCTCACTGTGGGAGGAAGCAGTTTAGGGTGTACTGTGGGTGAGAGCCAGGGGATGAGTTCCATTTCGAAAAATCGGGCTAGAGACAGGCCGATACAGAAGGCAGCTCACAAATCACATCATGGTTATGGGTCTCCTAGCGTCGCCCCGGGGGTGCGTGCAGGCTGAATATCAGCCACCTAACTAGACGGAAAAACTCGGTAGAGGATCCGTGCTTCAGTGAAAACAGCAGCTCCTGAGGGTGAAAGCATTTTGTTGTGTGCGTGCGTGAGAGCACTGCCAGGGATTCCAAAGGTATGTACGAGTGAGACTCAGGCCCCAGGAAAAGGCAGAACAAGACTCCCCGTGTGTTTAATTTAGCCAGCACTGCGGCCCTCCATTTGAATTGAAGTCTAATCGCGAGGGTTCTAACTCGAAGAAACAAGAGTGTGCAGAAACAGTGTTTTAGATTCCGACGACCTCTCTGTGGGTGGAAGCAGTTTAGCGTGTACTGTGTGTGAGAGCCTCGGGACTGGTGCCATTTCGTAAAATCGGGGTAGAGACAACCCGTTACAGAAGGCAGCTCACAACTCACATCATGGTTATGCGGCTAGTAGCGTTGGCCCAGGGGTGCGTGCAGGCTGAATGTCAGCCACCTAACTCGAAGGAAAAACTCGGTAGAGAATCCGTGCTTCAGCGAAAACAGCCGATCCTGAGGGTGGAAGCCTTTTGTTGTGTGCGTGCGTGAGAGCACTGCAAGGGAGTCCAAAGCTATATACGAGTCAGACTCAGGACACATCAAAAGGCAGAGCAAGACTCCCAGTGTGTTTGATTTAGCTAGAACTGCGGCCCTCCTTTTGCATTGAAGTCTAATCGCTAGGGTTCGGACTCGAACAAACAACAGTGTACAGAAACAGTGTTTTAGAGTCCGACGACCTCTCTGTGGGAGGAAGCACTTTTGGGTGTACTTTCGTTTAGAGCCACGGGACTGGCTCCATTTCGTAAAATCGGGGTAGAGACAGGCTGGTACAGGAGGTAGCGCACAAATCACATCATGGTTATGGGGCTAGTAGCATTGCCCCGGGGTTGCGTGCAGGCTGAAAGTCAGCCACCTACCTCGACGTAAAAACTCGGGAGAGAATCCGTGCTTCAGCGAAAACAGCCGCTCCTGTGTGTGGAATCATTTTGTTGTGTGCGTGCTTGAGAGCACTACAAGGGATTCCAAAGGTATATAGGAGTGAGACTCAGGACCCAGCAAAAGGCAGAACGAGGCCCCCGTGTGTTTGATTAAGCTAGCACTGAGACCCTCCATTTGCATGGAAGTCTAATCACTAGGGTTCTAACTCGAAGAAACAACAGTGTACAGAGACAGGGTTTTAGCTTCCGACGTCCTCTCTGTGGGAGGAAGCAGTTTAGGGTGTAGTGTGAGTGAGTGCCACGGGACTGGCTCCATTTCGTAAAATCGGGGTAGAGAGAACCCGGTACAGAGGGGAGCACACAAATCACATCATGGTTATGGGGCTAGTAGCGTTGCCCCGTGGGTGCGTGCAGTCTTAATGTCAGCCAGCTAACTCGAAGGAGAAACTCGGTAGAGAATCCGAGCTTCAGCGAAAACAGCCGCTCCTGAGGGTGGAAGCATTTTGTTGTGTGGTGTATGAGAGCACTGCAAGGGAGTCCAAAGCTATATACGAGTGAGAGTCAGACCCCAGCAAAGTTAGAACAAGGCTCCCTGTGTGTATGACTTAGCCAGCACTGCGGCCCTCCATTTGAATTGAAGTCTAATTGCGAGGGTTCTAACTCGAAGAAACAAGAGTGTGCAGAAACAGTGTTTTAGGTTCCGACGACCTCTCTGTGGGTGGAAGCAGTTTAGCGTGTACTGCGTGTGAGAGCCTCGGGACTGGTGCCATTTCGTAAAATCGGCGTAGAGACAACCCGTTACAGAAGGCAGCTCACAACTCACATCATGGTTATGCGGCTAGTAGCATTGGCCCGGGGGTGCGTGCAGGCTGAATGTCAGCCACCTAACTCGAAGGAGAAACTCGGTAGAGAATCCGTGCTTCAGCGAAAACAGCCGCTCCTGAGGGTGGAAGCATTTTGTTGTGTGCGTGTGTGAGAGCACTGCAAGGGAGTCCAAAGCTATATACGAGTGAGAGTCAGACCCCAGCAAAGTTAGAACAAGGCTCCCCGTGTGTATGACTTAGCTAGCACTGAGGCCCTCCATTTGCATGGAAGTCTAATCGCTAGGGTTCTAAGTCGAAGAAACAACAGTGTACAGAGACAGTGTTTTAGCTTCCGACGACCTCTCTGTGGGAGGAAGCAGTTTAGTGTGTGCTTTCGTTGAGAGCCGCGGGACTGGCTCCATTTCGTAAACTCGGGGTAGACACAGGCCGGTATGAAGGCAGCGCACAAATCACATCATGGTTATGGGGCTAATAGCGTTGCCCCCGGGTTGCATGCAGACTGAAAGTCAGCCACCTAACTCGACGGACAAACTCGGTAGAGAATCCGTGCTTCAGCGAAAACAGCCGCTCCTGAGGGTGGAAGCATTTTGTTGTGTGCGTGCCTGAGAGCACTGCAAAGGAGTCCAAAGCTATATACCAGTCAGCCACAGGCCATATCAAAAGGCAGAACAAGACTCCCAGTGTGTTTGATTTAGCTAGCACTGCTGGCTTCTTTTGCATGGAAGTCTACTCGCTAGCGTTCTAACTCGAGGAAACAACAGTGTACAGAAACATTGTTTTAGCTTCCGACGACCTCACTGTGGGAGGAAGCAGTTTAGGGTGTACTGTGGGTGAGAGCCAGGGGATGGGTTCCATTTCGAAAAATCGGGCTAGAGACAGGCCGATACAGAAGGCAGCTCACAAATCACATCATGGTTATGGGTCTCCTAGCGTCGCCCCGGGGGTGCGTGCAGGCTGAATATCAGCCACCTAACTAGACGGAAAAACTCGGTAGAGGATCCGTGCTTCAGTGAAAACAGCAGCTCCTGAGGGTGAAAGCATTTTGTTGTGTGCGTGCGTGAGAGCACTGCCAGGGATTCCAAAGGTATATACGAGTGAGACTCAGGCCCCAGCAAAAGGCAGAACAAGACTCCCCGTGTGTTTAATTTAGCCAGCACTGCGGCCCTCCATTTGAATTGAAGTCTAATCGCGAGGGTTCTAACTCGAAGAAACAAGAGTGTGCAGAAACAGTGTTTTAGATTCCGACGACCTCTCTGTGGGTGGAAGCAGTTTAGCGTGTACTGTGTGTGAGAGCCTCGGGACTGGTGCCATTTCGTAAAATCGGGGTAGAGACAACCCGTTACAGAAGGCAGCTCACAACTCACATCATGGTTATGCGGCTAGTAACGTTGGCCCGGGGGTGCGTGCAGGCTGAATGTCAGCCACCTAACTCGAAGGAAAAACTCGGTAGAGAATCCGTGCTTCAGCGAAAACAGCCGATCCTGAGGGTGGAAGCCTTTTGTTGTGTGCGTGCGTGAGAGCACTGCAAGGGAGTCCAAAGCTATATACGAGTCAGACTCAGGACACATCAAAAGGCAGAGCAAGACTCCCAGTGTGTTTGATTTAGCTAGAACTGCGGCCCTCCTTTTGCATTGAAGTCTAATCGCTAGGGTTCGGACTCGAACAAACAACAGTGTACAGAAACAGTGTTTTAGATTCCGACGTCCTCTCTGTGGGAGGAAGCACTTTTGGGTGTACTTTCGTTGAGAGCCACGGGACTGGCTCCATTTCGTATAATCGGGGTAGAGACAGGCTGGTACAGGAGGTAGCGCACAAATCACATCATGGTTATGGGGCTAGTAGCATTGCCCCGGGGTTGCGTGCAGGCTGAAAGTCAGCCACCTACCTCGACGTAAAAACTCGGGAGAGAATCCGTGCTTCAGCGAAAACAGACGCTCCTGTGGGTGGAATCATTTTGTTGTGTGCGTGCTTGAGAGCACTACAAGGGATTCCAAAGGTATATAGGAGTGAGACTCAGGACCCAGCAAAAGGCAGAACGAGGCCCCCGTGTGTTTGATTAAGCTAGCACTGAGACCCTCCATTTGCATGGAAGTCTAATCACTAGGGTTCTAACTCGAAGAAACAACAGTGTACAGAGACAGGGTTTTAGCTTCCGACGTCCTCTCTGTGTGAGGAAGCAGTTTAGGGTGTAGTGTGAGTGAGTGCCACGGGACTGGCTCCATTTCGTAAAATCGGGGTAGAGAGAACCCGGTACAGAGGGGAGCACACAAATCACATCATGGTTATGGGGCTAGTAGCGTTGCCCCGTGGGTGCGTGCAGTCTTAATGTCAGCCAGCTAACTCGAAGGAGAAACTCGGTAGAGAATCCGAGCTTCAGCGAAAACAGCCGCTCCTGAGGGTGGAAGCATTTTGTTGTGTGGTGTATGAGAGCACTGCAAGGGAGTCCAAAGCTATATACGAGTGAGAGTCAGACCCCAGCAAAGTTAGAACAAGGCTCCCTGTGTGTATGACTTAGCCAGCACTGCGGCCCTCCATTTGAATTGAAGTCTAATTGCGAGGGTTCTAACTCGAAGAAACAAGAGTGTGCAGAAACAGTGTTTTAGGTTCCGACGACCTCTCTGTGGGTGGAAGCAGTTTAGCGTGTACTGCGTGTGAGAGCCTCGGGACTGGTGCCATTTCGTAAAATCGGGGTAGAGACAACCCGTTACAGAAGGCAGCTCACAACTCACATCATGGTTATGCGGCTAGTAGCATTGGCCCGGGGGTGCGTGCAGGCTGAATGTCAGCCACCAAACTCGAAGGAGAAACTCGGTAGAGAATCCGTGCTTCAGCGAAAACAGCCGCTCCTGAGGGTGGAAGCATTTTGTTGTGTGCGTGTGTGAGAGCACTGCAAGGGAGTCCAAAGCTATATACGAGTGAGAGTCAGGCCCCAGCAAAGTTAGAACAAGGCTCCCCGTGTGTATGACTTAGCTAGCACTGAGGCCCTCCATTTGCATGGAAGTCTAATCGCTAGGGTTCTAAGTCGAAGAAACAACAGTGTACAGAGACAGTGTTTTAGCTTCCGACGACCTCTCTGTGGGAGGAAGCAGTTTAGTGTGTGCTTTCGTTGAGAGCCGCGGGACTGGCTCCATTTCGTAAACTCGGGGTAGACACAGGCCGGTATGAAGGCAGCGCACAAATCACATCATGGTTATGGGGCTAATAGCGTTGCCCCCGGGTTGCATGCAGACTGAAAGTCAGCCACCTAACTCGACGGACAAACTCGGTAGAGAATCCGTGCTTCAGCGAAAACAGCCGCTCCTGAGGGTGGAAGCATTTTGTTGTGTGCGTGCCTGAGAGCACTGCAAAGGAGTCCAAAGCTATATACCAGTCAGCCACAGGCCATATCAAAAGGCAGAACAAGACTCCCAGTGTGTTTGATTTAGCTAGCACTGCTGGCTTCTTTTGCATGGAAGTCTACTCGCTAGCGTTCTAACTCGAGGAAACAACAGTGTACAGAAACATTGTTTTAGCTTCCGACGACCTCACTGTGGGAGAAAGCAGTTTAGGGTGTACTGTGGGTGAGAGCCAGGGGATGGGTTCCATTTCGAAAAATCGGGCTAGAGACAGGCCGATACAGAAGGCAGCTCACAAATCACATCATGGTTATGGGTCTCCTAGCGTCGCCCCGGGGGTGCGTGCAGGCTGAATATCAGCCACCTAACTAGACGGAAAAACTCGGTAGAGGATCCGTGCTTCAGTGAAAACAGCAGCTCCTGAGGGTGAAAGCATTTTGTTGTGTGCGTGCGTGAGAGCACTGCCAGGGATTCCAAAGGTATATACGAGTGAGACTCAGGCCCCAGCAAAAGGCAGAACAAGACTCCCCGTGTGTTTAATTTAGCCAGCACTGCGTCCCTCCATTTGAATTGAAGTCTAATTGCGAGGGTACTAACTCGAAGAAACAAGAGTGTGCAGAAACAGTGTTTTAGGTTCCGACGATCTCTGTGGGTGGAAGCAGTTTAGCGTGTACTGTGTGTGAGAGCCTCGGGACTGGTGCCATTTCGTAAAATCGGGGTAGAGACAACCCGTTACAGAAGGCAGCTCACAACTCACATCATGGTTATGCGGTAGTAGCATTGGCCCGGGGGTGCGTGCAGGCTGAATGTCAGCCACCTAACTCGAAGGAGAAACTCGGTAGAGAATCCGTGCTTCAGCGAAAACAGCCGCTCCTGAGGGTGGAAGCATTTTGTTGTGTGCGTGTGTGAGAGCACTGCAAGGGAGTCCAAAGCTATATACGAGTGAGAGTCAGACCCCAGCAAAGTTAGAACAAGGCTCCCCGTGTGTATGACTTAGCTAGCACTGAGGCCCTCCATTTGCATGGAAGTCTAATCGCTAGGGTTCTAAGTCGAAGAAACAACAGTGTACAGAGACAGTGTTTTAGCTTCCGACGACCTCTCTGTGGGAGGAAGCAGTTTAGTGTGTGCTTTCGTTGCGAGCCGCGGGACTGGCTCCATTTCGTAAACTCGGGGTAGACACAGGCCGGTATGAAGGCAGCGCACAAATCACATCATGGTTATGTGGCTAATAGCGTTGCCCCCGGGTTGCATGCAGACTGAAAGTCAGCCACCTAACTCGACGGACAAACTCGGTAGAGAATCCGTGCTTCAGCGAAAACAGCCACTCCTGCGGGTGGAAGCATTTTGTTGCGTGCGTGCCTGAGAGCACTGCAAAGGAGTCCAAAGCTATATACCAGTCAGCCACAGGCCACATCAAAAGGCAGAACAAGCCTTCCAGTGTGTTTGATTTAGCTAGCACTGCTGGCTTCTTTTGCATGGAAGTCTACTCGCTAGCGTTCTAACTCGAGGAAACAACAGTGTACAGAAACATTGTTTTAGCTTCCGACGACCTCACTGTGGGAGAAAGCAGTTTAGGGTGTACTGTGGGTGAGAGCCAGGGGATGGGTTCCATTTCGAAAAATCGGGCTAGAGACAGGCCGATACAGAAGGCAGCTCACAAATCACATCATGGTTATGGGTCTCCTAGCGTCGCCCCGGGGGTGCGTGCAGGCTGAATATCAGCCACCTAACTAGACGGAAAAACTCGGTAGAGGATCCGTGCTTCAGTGAAAACAGCAGCTCCTGAGGGTGAAAGCATTTTGTTGTGTGCGTACGTGAGAGCACTGCAAGGGATTCCAAAGGTATATACGAGTGAGACTCAGGCCCCAGCAAAAGGCAGAACAAGACTCCCCGTGTGTTTAATTTAGCCAGCACTGCGGCCCTCCATTTGAATTGAAGTCTAATCGCGAGGGTTCTAACTCGAAGAAACAAGAGTGTGCAGAAACAGTGTTTTAGATTCCGACGACCTCTCTGTGGGTGGAAGCAGTTTAGCGTGTACTGTGTGTGAGAGCCTCGGGACTGGTGCCATTTCGTAAAATCGGGGTAGAGACAACGCGTTACAGAAGGCAGCTCACAACTCACATCATGGTTATGCGGCTAGTAGCGTTGGCCCGGGGGTGCGTGCAGGCTGAATGTCAGCCACCTAACTCGAAGGAAAAACTCGGTAGAGAATCCGTGCTTCAGCGAAAACAGCCGATCCTGAGGGTGGAAGCCTTTTGTTGTGTGCGTGCGTGAGAGCACTGCAAGGGAGTCCAAAGCTATATACGAGTCAGACTCAGGACACATCAAAAGGCAGAGCAAGACTCCCAGTGTGTTTGATTTAGCTAGAACTGCGGCCCTCCTTTTGCATTGAAGTCTAATCGCTAGGGTTCGGACTCGAACAAACAACAGTGTACAGAAACAGTGTTTTAGATTCCGACGACCTCTCTGTGGGAGGAAGCACTTTTGGGTGTACTTTCGTTGAGAGCCACGGGACTGGCTCCATTTCGTAAAATCGGGGTAGAGACAGGCTGGTACAGGAGGTAGCGCACAAATCACATCATGGTTATGGGGGTAGTAGCATTGCCCCGGGGTTGCGTGCAGGCTGAAAGTCAGCCACCTACCTCGACGTAAAAACTCGGGAGAGAATCCGTGCTTCAGCGAAAACAGCCGCTCCTGTGGGTGGAATCATTTTGTTGTGTGCGTGCTTGAGAGCACTACAAGGGATTCCAAAGGTATATAGGAGTGAGACTCAGGACCCAGCAAAAGGCAGAACGAGGCCCCGGTGTGTTTGATTAAGCTAGCACTGAGACCCTCCATTTGCATGGAAGTCTAATCACTAGGGTTCTAACTCGAAGAAACAACAGTGTACAGAGACAGGGTTTTAGCTTCCGACGTCCTCTCTGTGGGAGGAAGCAGTTTAGGGTGTAGTGTGAGTGAGTGCCACGGGACTGGCTCCATTTCGTAAAATCGGGGTAGAGAGAACCCGGTACAGAGGGGAGCACACAAATCACATCATGGTTATGGGGCTAGTAGCGTTGCCCCGTGGGTGCGTGCAGTCTTAATGTCAGCCAGCTAACTCGAAGGAGAAACTCGGTAGAGAATCCGTGCTTCAGCGAAAACAGCCGCTCCTGAGGGTGGAAGCATTTTGTTGTGTGGTGTATGAGAGCACTGCAAGGGAGTCCAAAGCTATATACGAGTGAGAGTCAGACCCCAGCAAAGTTAGAACAAGGCTCCCTGTGTGTATGACTTAGCCAGCACTGCGGCCCTCCATTTGAATTGAAGTCTAATTGCGAGGGTTCTAACTCGAAGAAACAAGAGTGTGCAGAAACAGTGTTTTAGGTTCCGACGACCTCTCTGTGGGTGGAAGCAGTTTAGCGTGTACTGTGTGTGAGAGCCTCGGGACTGGTGCCATTTCGTAAAATCGGGGTAGAGACAACCCGTTACAGAAGGCAGCTCACAACTCACATCATGGTTATGCGGCTAGTAGCATTGGCCCGGGGGTGCGTGCAGGCTGAATGTCAGCCACCTAACTCGAAGGAGAAACTCGGTAGAGAATCCGTGCTTCAGCGAAAACAGCCGCTCCTGAGGGTGGAAGCATTTTGTTGTGTGCGTGTGTGAGAGCACTGCAAGGGAGTCCAAAGCTATATACGAGTGAGAGTCAGACCCCAGCAAAGTTAGAACAAGGCTCCCCGTGTGTATGACTTAGCTAGCACTGAGGCCCTCCATTTGCATGGAAGTCTAATCGCTAGGGTTCTAAGTCGAAGAAACAACAGTGTACAGAGACAGTGTTTTAGCTTCCGACGACCTCTCTGTGGGAGGAAGCAGTTTAGTGTGTGCTTTCGTTGAGAGCCGCGGGACTGGCTCCATTTCGTAAACTCGGGGTAGACACAGGCCGGTATGAAGGCAGCGCACAAATCACATCATGGTTATGGGGCTAATAGCGTTGCCCCCGGGTTGCATGCAGACTGAAAGTCAGCCACCTAACTCGACGGACAAACTCGGTAGAGAATCCGTGCTTCAGCGAAAACAGCCGCTCCTGAGGGTGGAAGCATTTTGTTGTGTGCGTGCCTGAGAGCACTGCAAAGGAGTCCAAAGCTATATACCAGTCAGCCACAGGCCATATCAAAAGGCAGAACAAGACTCCCAGTGTGTTTGATCTAGCTAGCACTGCTGGCTTCTTTTGCATGGAAGTCTACTCGCTAGCGTTCTAACTCGAGGAAACAACAGTGTACAGAAACATTGTTTTAGCTTCCGACGACCTCACTGTGGGAGGAAGCAGTTTAGGGTGTACTGTGGGTGAGAGCCAGGGGATGGGTTCCATTTCGAAAAATCGGGCTAGAGACAGGCCGATACAGAAGGCAGCTCACAAATCACATCATGGTTATGGGTCTACTAGCGTCGCCCCGGGGGTGCGTGCAGGCTGAATATCAGCCACCTAACTAGACGGAAAAACTCGGTAGAGGATCCGTGCTTCAGTGAAAACAGCAGCTCCTGAGGGTGAAAGCATTTTGTTGTGTGCGTGCGTGAGAGCACTGCAAGGGATTCCAAAGGTATATACGAGTGAGACTCAGGCCCCAGCAAAAGGCAGAACAAGACTCCCCGTGTGTTTAATTTAGCCAGCACTGCGTCCCTCCATTTGAATTGAAGTCTAATCGCGAGGGTTCTAACTCGAAGAAACAAGAGTGTGCAGAAACAGTGTTTTAGATTCCGACGACCTCTCTGTGGGTGGAAGCAGTTTAGCGTGTACTGTGTGTGAGAGCCTCGGGACTGGTGCCATTTCGTAAAATCGGGGTAGAGACAACCCGTTACAGAAGGCAGCTCACAACTCACATCATGGTTATGCGGCTAGTAGCGTTGGCCCAGGGGTGCGTGCAGGCTGAATGTCAGCCACCTAACTCGAAGGAAAAACTCGGTAGAGAATCCGTGCTTCAGCGAAAACAGCCGATCCTGAGGGTGGAAGCCTTTTGTTGTGTGCGTGCGTGAGAGCACTGCAAGGGAGTCCAAAGCTATATACGAGTCAGACTCAGGACACATCAAAAGGCAGAGCAAGACTCCCAGTGTGTTTGATTTAGCTAGAACTGCGGCCCTCCTTTTGCATTGAAGTCTAATCGCTAGGGTTCGGACTCGAACAAACAACAGTGTACAGAAACAGTGTTTTAGAGTCCGACGACCTCTCTGTGGGAGGAAGCACTTTTGGGTGTACTTTCGTTGAGAGCCACGGGACTGGCTCCATTTCGTAAAATCGGGGTAGAGACAGGCTGGTACAGGAGGTAGCGCACAAATCACATCATGGTTATGGGGCTAGTAGCATTGCCCCGGGGTTGCGTGCAGGCTGAAAGTCAGCCACCTACCTCGACGTAAAAACTCGGGAGAGAATCCGTGCTTCAGCGAAAACAGCCGCTCCTGTGGGTGGAATCATTTTGTTGTGTGCGTGCTTGAGAGCACTACAAGGGATTCCAAAGGTATATAGGAGTGAGACTCAGGACCCAGCAAAAGGCAGAACGAGGCCCCGGTGTGTTTGATTAAGCTAGCACTGAGACCCTCCATTTGCATGGAAGTCTAATCACTAGGGTTCTAACTCGAAGAAACAACAGTGTACAGAGACAGGGTTTTAGCTTCCGACGTCCTCTCTGTGGGAGGAAGCAGTTTAGGGTGTAGTGTGAGTGAGTGCCACGGGACTGGCTCCATTTCGTAAAATCGGGGTAGAGAGAACCCGGTACAGAGGGGAGCACACAAATCACATCATGGTTATGGGGCTAGTAGCGTTGCCCCGTGGGTGCGTGCAGTCTTAATGTCAGCCAGCTAACTCGAAGGAGAAACTCGGTAGAGAATCCGTGCTTCAGCGAAAACAGCCGCTCCTGAGGGTGGAAGCATTTTGTTGTGTGGTGTATGAGAGCACTGCAAGGGAGTCCAAAGCTATATACGAGTGAGAGTCAGACCCCAGCAAAGTTAGAACAAGGCTCCCTGTGTGTATGACTTAGCCAGCACTGCGGCCCTCCATTTGAATTGAAGTCTAATTGCGAGGGTTCTAACTCGAAGAAACAAGAGTGTGCAGAAACAGTGTTTTAGGTTCCGACGACCTCTCTGTGGGTGGAAGCAGTTTAGCGTGTACTGTGTGTGAGAGCCTCGGGACTGGTGCCATTTCGTAAAATCGGGGTAGAGACAACCCGTTACAGAAGGCAGCTCACAACTCACATCATGGTTATGCGGCTAGTAGCATTGGCCCGGGGGTGCGTGCAGGCTGAATGTCAGCCACCTAACTCGAAGGAGAAACTCGGTAGAGAATCCGTGCTTCAGCGAAAACAGCCGCTCCTGAGGGTGGAAGCATTTTGTTGTGTGCGTGTGTGAGAGCACTGCAAGGGAGTCCAAAGCTATATACGAGTGAGAGTCAGACCCCAGCAAAGTTAGAACAAGGCTCCCCGTGTGTATGACTTAGCTAGCACTGAGGCCCTCCATTTGCATGGAAGTCTAATCGCTAGGGTTCTAAGTCGAAGAAACAACAGTGTACAGAGACAGTGTTTTAGCTTCCGACGACCTCTCTGTGGGAGGAAGCAGTTTAGTGTGTGCTTTCGTTGAAAGCCGCGGGACTGGCTCCATTTCGTAAACTCAGGGTAGACACAGGCTGGTATGAAGGCAGCGCACAAATCACATCATGGTTATGGGGCTAATAGCGTTGCCCCCGGGTTGCATGCAGACTGAAAGTCAGCCACCTAACTCGACGGACAAACTCGGTAGAGAATCCGTGCTTCAGCGAAAACAGCCGCTCCTGAGGGTGGAAGCATTTTGTTGTGTGCGTGCCTGAGAGCACTGCAAAGGAGTCCAAAGCTATATACCAGTCAGCCACAGGCCATATCAAAAGGCAGAACAAGACTCCCAGTGTGTTTGATTTAGCTAGCACTGCTGGCTTCTTTTGCATGGAAGTCTACTCGCTAGCGTTCTAACTCGAGGAAACAACAGTGTACAGAAACATTGTTTTAGCTTCCGACGACCTCACTGTGGGAGGAAGCAGTTTAGGGTGTACTGTGGGTGAGAGCCAGGGGATGGGTTCCATTTCGAAAAATCGGGCTAGAGACAGGCCGATACAGAAGGCAGCTCACAAATCACATCATGGTTATGGGTCTCCTAGCGTCGCCCCAGGGGTGCGTGCAGGCTGAATATCCGCCACCTAACTAGACGGAAAAACTCGGTAGAGGATCCGTGCTTCAGTGAAAACAGCAGCTCCTGAGGGTGAAAGCATTTTGTTTTGTGCGTGCGTGAGAGCACTGCAAGGGATTCCAAAGGTATATACGAGTGAGACTCAGGCCCCAGCAAAAGGCAGAACAAGACTCCCCGTGTGTTTAATTTAGCCAGCACTGCGGCCCTCCATTTGAATTGAAGTCTAATCGCGAGGGTTCTAACTCGAAGAAACAAGAGTGTGCAGAAACAGTGTTTTAGATTCCGACGACCTCTCTGTGGGTGGAAGCAGTTTAGCGTGTACTGTGTGTGAGAGCCTCGGGACTGGTGCCATTTCGTAAAATCGGGGTAGAGACAACCCGTTACAGAAGGCAGCTCACAACTCACATCATGGTTATGCGGCTAGTAGCGTTGGCCCGGGGGTGCGTGCAGGCTGAATGTCAGCCACCTAACTCGAAGGAAAAACTCGGTAGAGAATCCGTGCTTCAGCGAAAACAGCCGATCCTGAGGGTGGAAGCCTTTTGTTGTGTGCGTGCGTGAGAGCACTGTAAGGGAGTCCAAAGCTATATACGAGTCAGACTCAGGACACATCAAAAGGCAGAGCAAGACTCCCAGTGTGTTTGATTTAGCTAGAACTGCGGCCCTCCTTTTGCATTGAAGTCTAATCGCTAGGGTTCGGACTCGAACAAACAACAGTGTACAGAAACAGTGTTTTAGATTCCGACGACCTCTCTGTGGGAGGAAGCACTTTTGGGTGTACTTTCGTTGAGAGCCACGGGACTGGCTCCATTTCGTAAAATCGGGGTAGAGACAGGCTGGTACAGGAGGTAGCGCACAAATCACATCATGGTTATGGGGCTAGTAGCATTGCCCCGGGGTTGCGTGCAGGCTGAAAGTCAGCCACCTACCTCGACGTAAAAACTCGGGAGAGAATCCGTGCTTCAGCGAAAACAGCCCCTCCTGTGGGTGGAATCATTTTGTTGTGTGCATGCTTGAGAGCACTACAAGGGATTCCAAAGGTATATAGGAGTGAGACTCAGGACCCAGCAAAAGGCAGAACGAGGCCCCGGTGTGTTTGATTAAGCTAGCACTGAGACGCTCCATTTGCATGGAAGTCTAATCACTAGGGTTCTAACTCGAAGAAACAACAGTGTACAGAGACAGGGTTTTAGCTTCCGACGTCCTCTCTGTGGGAGGAAGCAGTTTAGGGTGTAGTGTGAGTGAGTGCCACGGGACTGGCTCCATTTCGTAAAATCGGGGTAGAGAGAACCCGGTACAGAGGGGAGCACACAAATCACATCATGGTTATGGGGCTAGTAGCGTTGCCCCGTGGGTGCGTGCAGTCTTAATGTCAGCCAGCTAACTCGAAGGAGAAACTCGGTAGAGAATCCGTGCTTCAGCGAAAACAGCCGCTCCTGAGGGTGGAAGCATTTTGTTGTGTGGTGTATGAGAGCACTGCAAGGGAGTCCAAAGCTATATACGAGTGAGAGTCAGACCCCAGCAAAGTTAGAACAAGGCTCCCTGTGTGTATGACTTAGCCAGCACTGCGGCCCTCCATTTGAATTGAAGTCTAATTGCGAGGGTTCTAACTCGAAGAAACAAGAGTGTGCAGAAACAGTGTTTTAGGTTCCGACGACCTCTCTGTGGGTGGAAGCAGTTTAGCGTGTACTGTGTGTGAGAGCCTCGGGACTGGTGCCATTTCGTAAAATCGGGGTAGAGACAACCCGTTACAGAAGGCAACTCACAACTCACATCATGGTTATGCGGCTAGTAGCATTGGCCCGGGGGTGCGTGCAGGCTGAATGTCAGCCACCTAACTCGAAGGAGAAACTCGGTAGAGAATCCGTGCTTCAGCGAAAACAGCCGCTCCTGAGGGTGGAAGCATTTTGTTGTGTGCGTGTGTGAGAGCACTGCAAGGGAGTCCAAAGCTATATACGAGTGAGAGTCAGACCCCAGCAAAGTTAGAACAAGGCTCCCCGTGTGTATGACTTAGCTAGCACTGAGGCCCTCCATTTGCATGGAAGTCTAATCGCTAGGGTTCTAAGTCGAAGAAACAACAGTGTACAGAGACAGTGTTTTAGCTTCCGACGACCTCTCTGTGGGAGGAAGCAGTTTAGTGTGTGCTTTCGTTGAGAGCCGCGGGACTGGCTCCATTTCGTAAACTCGGGGTAGACACAGGCCGGTGTGAAGGCAGCGCACAAATCACATCATGGTTATGGGGCTAATAGCGTTGCCCCTGGGTTGCATGCAGACTGAAAGTCAGCCACCTAACTCGACGGACAAACTCGGTAGAGAATCCGTGCTTCAGCGAAAACAGCCGCTCCTGAGGGTGGAAGCATTTTGTTGTGTGCGTGCCTGAGAGCACTGCAAAGGAGTCCAAAGCTATATACCAGTCAGCCACAGGCCATATCAAAAGGCAGAACAAGACTCCCAGTGTGTTTGATTTAGCTAGCACTGCTGGCTTCTTTTGCATGGAAGTCTACTCGCTAGCGTTCTAACTCGAGGAAACAACAGTGTACAGAAACATTGTTTTAGCTTCCGACGACCTCACTGTGGGAGGAAGCAGTTTAGGGTGTACTGTGGGTGAGAGCCAGGGGATGGGTTCCATTTCGAAAAATCGGGCTAGAGACAGGCCGATACAGAAGGCAGCTCACAAATCACATCATGGTTATGGGTCTACTAGCGTCGCCCCGGGGGTGCGTGCAGGCTGAATATCAGCCACCTAACTAGACGGAAAAACTCGGTAGAGGATCCGTGCTTCAGTGAAAACAGCAGCTCCTGAGGGTGAAAGCATTTTGTTGTGTGCGTGCGTGAGAGCACTGCAAGGGATTCCAAAGGTATATACGAGTGAGACTCAGGCCCCAGCAAAAGGCAGAACAAGACTCCCCGTGTGTTTAATTTAGCCAGCACTGCGGCCCTCCATTTGAATTGAAGTCTAATCGCGAGGGTTCTAACTCGAAGAAACAAGAGTGTGCAGAAACAGTGTTTTAGATTCCGACGACCTCTCTGTGGGTGGAAGCAGTTTAGCGTGTATTGTGTGTGAGAGCCTCGGGACTGGTGCCATTTCGTAAAATCGGGGTAGAGACAACCCGTTACAGAAGGCAGCTCACAACTCACATCATGGTTATGCGGCTAGTAGCGTTGGCCCAGGGGTGCGTGCAGGCTGAATGTCAGCCACCTAACTCGAAGGAAAAACTCGGTAGAGAATCCGTGCTTCAGCGAAAACAGCCGATCCTGAGGGTGGAAGCCTTTTGTTGTGTGCGTGCGTGAGAGCACTGCAAGGGAGTCCAAAGCTATATACGAGTCAGACTCAGGACACATCAAAAGGCAGAGCAAGACTCCCAGTGTGTTTGATTTAGCTAGAACTGCGGCCCTCCTTTTGCATTGAAGTCTAATCGCTAGGGTTCGGACTCGAACAAACAACAGTGTACAGAAACAGTGTTTTAGATTCCGACGACCTCTCTGTGGGAGGAAGCACTTTTGGGTGTACTTTCGTTGAGAGCCACGGGACTGGCTCCATTTCGTAAAATCGGGGTAGAGACAGGCTGGTACAGGAGGTAGCGCACAAATCACATCATGGTCATGGGGCTAGTAGCATTGCCCCGGGGTTGCGTGCAGGCTGAAAGTCAGCCACCTACCTCGACGTAAAAACTCGGGAGAGAATCCGTGCTTCAGCGAAAACAGCCGCTCCTGTGGGTGGAATCATTTTGTTGTGTGCGTGCTTGAGAGCACTACAAGGGATTCCAAAGGTATATAGGAGTGAGACTCAGGACCCAGCAAAAGGCAGAACGAGGCCCCGGTGTGTTTGATTAAGCTAGCACTGAGACCCTCCATTTGCATGGAAGTCTAATCACTAGGGTTCTAACTCGAAGAAACAACAGTGTACAGAGACAGGGTTTTAGCTTCCGACGTCCTCTCTGTGGGAGGAAGCAGTTTAGGGTGTAGTGTGAGTGAGTGCCACGGGACTGGCTCCATTTCGTAAAATCGGGGTAGAGAGAACCCGGTACAGAGGGGAGCACACAAATCACATCATGGTTATGGGGCTAGTAGCGTTGCCCCGTGGGTGCGTGCAGTCTTAATGTCAGCCAGCTAACTCGAAGGAGAAACTCGGTAGAGAATCCGTGCTTCAGCGAAAACAGCCGCTCCTGAGGGTGGAAGCATTTTGTTGTGTGGTGTATGAGAGCACTGCAAGGGAGTCCAAAGCTATATACGAGTGAGAGTCAGACCCCAGCAAAGTTAGAACAAGGCTCCCTGTGTGTATGACTTAGCCAGCACTGCGGCCCTCCATTTGAATTGAAGTCTAATTGCGAGGGTTCTAACTCGAAGAAACAAGAGTGTGCAGAAACAGTGTTTTAGGTTCCGACGACCTCTCTGTGGGTGGAAGCAGTTTAGCGTGTACTGTGTGTGAGAGCCTCGGGACTGGTGCCATTTCGTAAAATCGGGGTAGAGACAACCCGTTACAGAAGGCAACTCACAACTCACATCATGGTTATGCGGCTAGTAGCATTGGCCCGGGGGTGCGTGCAGGCTGAATGTCAGCCACCTAACTCGAAGGAGAAACTCGGTAGAGAATCCGTGCTTCAGCGAAAACAGCCGCTCCTGAGGGTGGAAGCATTTTGTTGTGTGCGTGTGTGAGAGCACTGCAAGGGAGTCCAAAGCTATATACGAGTGAGAGTCAGACCCCAGCAAAGTTAGAACAAGGCTCCCCGTGTGTATGACTTAGCTAGCACTGAGGCCCTCCATTTGCATGGAAGTCTAATCGCTAGGGTTCTAAGTCGAAGAAACAACAGTGTACAGAGACAGTGTTTTAGCTTCCGACGACCTCTCTGTGGGAGGAAGCAGTTTAGTGTGTGCTTTCGTTGAGAGCCGCGGGACTGGCTCCATTTCGTAAACTCGGGGTAGACACAGGCCGGTGTGAAGGCAGCGCACAAATCACATCATGGTTATGGGGCTAATAGCGTTGCCCCTGGGTTGCATGCAGACTGAAAGTCAGCCACCTAACTCGACGGACAAACTCGGTAGAGAATCCGTGCTTCAGCGAAAACAGCCGCTCCTGAGGGTGGAAGCATTTTGTTGTGTGCGTGCCTGAGAGCACTGCAAAGGAGTCCAAAGCTATATACCAGTCAGCCACAGGCCATATCAAAAGGCAGAACAAGACTCCCAGTGTGTTTGATTTAGCTAGCACTGCTGGCTTCTTTTGCATGGAAGTCTACTCGCTAGCGTTCTAACTCGAGGAAACAACAGTGTACAGAAACATTGTTTTAGCTTCCGACGACCTCACTGTGGGAGGAAGCAGTTTAGGGTGTACTGTGGGTGAGAGCCAGGGGATGGGTTCCATTTCGAAAAATCGGGCTAGAGACAGGCCGATACAGAAGGCAGCTCACAAATCACATCATGGTTATGGGTCTACTAGCGTCGCCCCGGGGGTGCGTGCAGGCTGAATATCAGCCACCTAACTAGACGGAAAAACTCGGTAGAGGATCCGTGCTTCAGTGAAAACAGCAGCTCCTGAGGGTGAAAGCATTTTGTTGTGTGCGTGCGTGAGAGCACTGCAAGGGATTCCAAAGGTATATACGAGTGAGACTCAGGCCCCAGCAAAAGGCAGAACAAGACTCCCCGTGTGTTTAATTTAGCCAGCACTGCGGCCCTCCATTTGAATTGAAGTCTAATCGCGAGGGTTCTAACTCGAAGAAACAAGAGTGTGCAGAAACAGTGTTTTAGATTCCGACGACCTCTCTGTGGGTGGAAGCAGTTTAGCGTGTATTGTGTGTGAGAGCCTCGGGACTGGTGCCATTTCGTAAAATCGGGGTAGAGACAACCCGTTACAGAAGGCAGCTCACAACTCACATCATGGTTATGCGGCTAGTAGCGTTGGCCCAGGGGTGCGTGCAGGCTGAATGTCAGCCACCTAACTCGAAGGAAAAACTCGGTAGAGAATCCGTGCTTCAGCGAAAACAGCCGATCCTGAGGGTGGAAGCCTTTTGTTGTGTGCGTGCGTGAGAGCACTGCAAGGGAGTCCAAAGCTATATACGAGTCAGACTCAGGACACATCAAAAGGCAGAGCAAGACTCCCAGTGTGTTTGATTTAGCTAGAACTGCGGCCCTCCTTTTGCATTGAAGTCTAATCGCTAGGGTTCGGACTCGAACAAACAACAGTGTACAGAAACAGTGTTTTAGATTCCGACGACCTCTCTGTGGGAGGAAGCACTTTTGGGTGTACTTTCGTTGAGAGCCACGGGACTGGCTCCATTTCGTAAAATCGGGGTAGAGACAGGCTGGTACAGGAGGTAGCGCACAAATCACATCATGGTCATGGGGCTAGTAGCATTGCCCCGGGGTTGCGTGCAGGCTGAAAGTCAGCCACCTACCTCGACGTAAAAACTCGGGAGAGAATCCGTGCTTCAGCGAAAACAGCCGCTCCTGTGGGTGGAATCATTTTGTTGTGTGCGTGCTTGAGAGCACTACAAGGGATTCCAAAGGTATATAGGAGTGAGACTCAGGACCCAGCAAAAGGCAGAACGAGGCCCCGGTGTGTTTGATTAAGCTAGCACTGAGACCCTCCATTTGCATGGAAGTCTAATCATTGGGTTCTAACTCGAAGAAACAACAGTGTACAGAGACAGGGTTTTAGCTTCCGACGTCCTCTCTGTGGGAGGAAGCAGTTTAGGGTGTAGTGTGAGTGAGTGCCACGGGACTGGCTCCATTTCGTAAAATCGGGGTAGAGAGAACCCGGTACAGAGGGGAGCACACAAATCACATCATGGTTATGGGGCTAGTAGCGTTGCCCCGTGGGTGCGTGCAGTCTTAATGTCAGCCAGCTAACTCGAAGGAGAAACTCGGTAGAGAATCCGTGCTTCAGCGAAAACAGCCGCTCCTGAGGGTGGAAGCATTTTGTTGTGTGGTGTATGAGAGCACTGCAAGGGAGTCCAAAGCTATATACGAGTGAGAGTCAGACCCCAGCAAAGTTAGAACAAGGCTCCCTGTGTGTATGACTTAGCCAGCACTGCGGCCCTCCATTTGAATTGAAGTCTAATTGCGAGGGTTCTAACTCGAAGAAACAAGAGTGTGCAGAAACAGTGTTTTAGGTTCCGACGACCTCTCTGTGGGTGGAAGCAGTGTAGCGTGTACTGTGTGTGAGAGCCTCGGGACTGGTGCCATTTCGTAAAATCGGGGTAGAGACAACCCGTTACAGAAGGCAGCTCACAACTCACATCATGGTTATGCGGCTAGTAGCATTGGCCCGGGGGTGCGTGCAGGCTGAATGTCAGCCACCTAACTCGAAGGAGAAACTCGATAGAGAATCCGTGCTTCAGCAAAAACAGCCGCTCCTGAGGGTGGAAGCATTTTGTTGTGTGCGTGTGTGAGAGCACTGCAAGGGAGTCCAAAGCTATATACGAGTGAGAGTCAGACCCCAGCAAAGTTAGAACAAGGCTCCCCGTGTGTATGACTTAGCTAGCACTGAGGCCCTCCATTTGCATGGAAGTCTAATCGCTAGGGTTCTAAGTCGAAGAAACAACAGTGTACAGGGACAGTGTTTTAGCTTCCGACGACCTCTCTGTGGGAGGAAGCAGTTTAGTGTGTGCTTTCGTTGAGAGCCGCGGGACTGGCTCCATTTCGTAAACTCGGGGTAGACACAGGCCGGTGTGAAGGCAGCGCACAAATCACATCATGGTTATGGGGCTAATAGCGTTGCCCCCGGGTTGCATGCAGACTGAAAGTCAGCCACCTAACTCGACGGACAAACTCGGTAGAGAATCCGTGCTTCAGCGAAAACAGCCGCTCCTGAGGGTGGAAGCATTTTGTTGTGTGCGTGCCTGAGAGCACTGCAAAGGAGTCCAAAGCTATATACCAGTCAGCCACAGGCCATATCAAAAGGCAGAACAAGACTCCCAGTGTGTTTGATTTAGCTAGCACTGCTGGCTTCTTTTGCATGGAAGTCTACTCGCTAGCGTTCTAACTCGAGGAAACAACAGTGTACAGAAACATTGTTTTAGCTTCCGACGACCTCACTGTGGGAGGAAGCAGTTTAGGGTGTACTGTGGGTGAGAGCCAGGGGATGGGTTCCATTTCGAAAAATCGGGCTAGAGACAGGCCGATACAGAAGGCAGCTCACAAATCACATCATGGTTATGGGTCTCCTAGCGTCGCCCCGGGGGTGCGTGCAGGCTGAATATCAGCCACCTAACTAGACGGAAAAACTCGGTAGAGGATCCGTGCTTCAGTGAAAACAGCAGCTCCTGAGGGTGAAAGCATTTTGTTGTGTGCGTGCGTGAGAGCACTGCAAGGGATTCCAAAGGTATATACGAGTGAGACTCAGGCCCCAGCAAAAGGCAGAACAAGACTCCCCGTGTGTTTAATTTAGCCAGCACTGCGGCCCTCCATTTGAATTGAAGTCTAATCGCGAGGGTTCTAACTCGAAGAAACAAGAGTGTGCAGAAACAGTGTTTTAGATTCCGACGACCTCTCTGTGGGTGGAAGCAGTTTAGCGTGTACTGTGTGTGAGAGCCTCGGGACTGGTGCCATTTCGTAAAATCGGGGTAGAGACAACCCGTTACAGAAGGCAGCTCACAACTCACATCATGGTTATGCAGCTAGTAGCGTTGGCCCGGGGGTGCGTGCAGGCTGAATGTCAGCCACCTAACTCGAAGGAAAAACTCGGTAGAGAATCCGTGCTTCAGCGAAAACAGCCGATCCTGAGGGTGGAAGCCTTTTGTTGTGTGCGTGCGTGAGAGCACTGCAAGGGAGTCCAAAGCTATATACGAGTCAGACTCAGGACACATCAAAAGGCAGAGCAAGACTCCCAGTGTGTTTGATTTAGCTAGAACTGCGGCCCTCCTTTTGCATTGAAGTCTAATCGCTAGGGTTCGGACTCGAACAAACAACAGTGTACAGAAACAGTGTTTTAGATTCCGACGACCTCTCTGTGGGAGGAAGCACTTTTGGGTGTACTTTCGTTGAGTGCCACGGGACTGGCTCCATTTCGTATAATCGGGGTAGAGACAGGCTGGTACAGGAGGTAGCGCACAAATCACATCATGGTCATGGGGCTAGTAGCATTGCCCCGGGGTTGCGTGCAGGCTGAAAGTCAGCCACCTACCTCGACGTAAAAACTCGGGAGAGAATCCGTGCTTCAGCGAAAACAGCCGCTCCTGAGGGTGGAATCATTTTGTTGTGTGCGTGCTTGAGAGCACTACAAGGGATTCCAAAGATATATAGGAGTGAGACTCAGGACCCAGCAAAAGGCAGAACGAGGCCCCGGTGTGTTTGATTAAGCTAGCACTGAAACCCTCCATTTGCATGGAAGTCTAATCACTAGGGTTCTAACTCGAAGAAACAACAGTGTACAGAGACAGGGTTTTAGCTTCCGACGTCCTCTCTGTGGGAGGAAGCAGTTTAGGGTGTAGTGTGAGTGAGTGCCACGGGACTGGCTCCATTTCGTAAAATCGGTGTAGAGAGAACCCGGTACAGAGGGGAGCACACAAATCACATCATGGTTATGGGGCTAGTAGCGTTGCCCCGTGGGTGCGTGCAGTCTTAATGTCAGCCAGCTAACTCGAAGGAGAAACTCGGTAGAGAATCCGTGCTTCAGCGAAAACAGCCGCTCCTGAGGGTGGAAGCATTTTGTTGTGTGGTGTATGAGAGCACTGCAAGGGAGTCCAAAGCTATATACGAGTGAGAGTCAGACCCCAGCAAAGTTAGAACAAGGCTCCCTGTGTGTATGACTTAGCCAGCACTGCGGCCCTCCATTTGAATTGAAGTCTAATTGCGAGGGTTCTAACTCGAAGAAACAAGAGTGTGCAGAAACAGTGTTTTAGGTTCCGACGACCTCTCTGTGGGTGGAAGCAGTTTAGCGTGTACTGTGTGTGAGAGCCTCGGGACTGGTGCCATTTCGTAAAATCGGGGTAGAGACAACCCGTTACAGAAGGCAGCTCACAACTCACATCATGGTTATGCGGCTAGTAGCATTGGCCCGGGGGTGCGTGCAGGCTGAATGTCAGCCACCTAACTCGAAGGAGAAACTCGGTAGAGAATCCGTGCTTCAGCGAAAACAGCCGCTCCTGAGGGTGGAAGCATTTTGTTGTGTGCGTGTGTGAGAGCACTGCAAGGGAGTCCAAAGCTATATACGAGTGAGAGTCAGACCCCAGCAAAGTTAGAACAAGGCTCCCCGTGTGTATGACTTAGCTAGCACTGAGGCCCTCCATTTGCATGGAAGTCTAATCGCTAGGGTTCTAAGTCGAAGAAACAACAGGGTACAGAGACAGTGTTTTAGCTTCCGACGACCTCTCTGTGGGAGGAAGCAGTTTAGTGTGTGCTTTCGTTGAGAGCCGCGGGACTGGCTCCATTTCGTAAACTCGGGGTAGACACAGGCCGGTGTGAAGGCAGCGCACAAATCACATCATGGTTATGGGGCTAATAGCGTTGCCCCCGGGTTGCATGCAGACTGAAAGTCAGCCACCTAACTCGACGGACAAACTCGGTAGAGAATCCGTGCTTCAGCGAAAACAGCCGCTCCTGAGGGTGGAAGCATTTTGTTGTGTGCGTGCCTGAGAGCACTGCAAAGGAGTCCAAAGCTATATACCAGTCAGCCACAGGCCATATCAAAAGGCAGAACAAGACTCCCAGTGTGTTTGATTTAGCTAGCACTGCTGGCTTCTTTTGCATGGAAGTCTACTCGCTAGCGTTCTAACTCGAGGAAACAACAGTGTACAGAAACATTGTTTTAGCTTCCGACGACCTCACTGTGGGAGGAAGCAGTTTAGGGTGTACTGTGGGTGAGAGCCAGGGGATGGGTTCCATTTCGAAAAATCGGGCTAGAGACAGGCCGATACAGAAGGCAGCTCACAAATCACATCATGGTTATGGGTCTCCTAGCGTCGCCCCGGGGGTGCGTGCAGGCTGAATATCAGCCACCTAACTAGACGGAAAAACTCGGTAGAGGATCCGTGCTTCAGTGAAAACAGCAGCTCCTGAGGGTGAAAGCATTTTGTTGTGTGCGTGCGTGAGAGCACTGCAAGGGATTCCAAAGGTATATACGAGTGAGACTCAGGCCCCAGCAAAAGGCAGAACAAGACTCCCCGTGTGTTTAATTTAGCCAGCACTGCGGCCCTCCATTTGAATTGAAGTCTAATCGCGAGGGTTCTAACTCGAAGAAACAAGAGTGTGCAGAAACAGTGTTTTAGATTCCGACGACCTCTCTGTGGGTGGAAGCAGTTTAGCGTGTACTGTGTGTGAGAGCCTCGGGACTGGTGCCATTTCGTAAAATCGGGGTAGAGACAACCCGTTACAGAAGGCAGCTCACAACTCACATCATGGTTATGCAGCTAGTAGCGTTGGCCCGGGGGTGCGTGCAGGCTGAATGTCAGCCACCTAACTCGAAGGAAAAACTCGGTAGAGAATCCGTGCTTCAGCGAAAACAGCCGATCCTGAGGGTGGAAGCCTTTTGTTGTGTGCGTGCGTGAGAGCACTGCAAGGGAGTCCAAAGCTATATACGAGTCAGACTCAGGACACATCAAAAGGCAGAGCAAGACTCCCAGTGTGTTTGATTTAGCTAGAACTGCGGCCCTCCTTTTGCATTGAAGTCTAATCGCTAGGGTTCGGACTCGAACAAACAACAGTGTACAGAAACAGTGTTTTAGATTCCGACGACCTCTCTGTGGGAGGAAGCACTTTTGGGTGTACTTTCGTTGAGAGCCACGGGACTGGCTCCATTTCGTATAATCGGGGTAGAGACAGGCTGGTACAGGAGGTAGCGCACAAATCACATCATGGTCATGGGGCTAGTAGCATTGCCCCGGGGTTGCGTGCAGGCTGAAAGTCAGCCACCTACCTCGACGTAAAAACTCGGGAGAGAATCCGTGCTTCAGCGAAAACAGCCGCTCCTGTGTGTGGAATCATTTTGTTGTGTGCGTGCTTGAGAGCACTACAAGGGATTCCAAAGGTATATAGGAGTGAGACTCAGGACCCAGCAAAAGGCAGAACGAGGCCCCGGTGTGTTTGATTAAGCTAGCACTGAAACCCTCCATTTGCATGGAAGTCTAATCACTAGGGTTCTAACTCGAAGAAACAACAGTGTACAGAGACAGGGTTTTAGCTTCCGACGTCCTCTCTGTGGGAGGAAGCAGTTTAGGGTGTAGTGTGAGTGAGTGCCACGGGACTGGCTCCATTTCGTAAAATCGGGGTAGAGAGAACCCGGTACAGAGGGGAGCACACAAATCACATCATGGTTATGGGGCTAGTAGCGTTGCCCCGTGGGTGCGTGCAGTCTTAATGTCAGCCAGCTAACTCGAAGGAGAAACTCGGTAGAGAATCCGTGCTTCAGCGAAAACAGCCGCTCCTGAGGGTGGAAGCATTTTGTTGTGTGGTGTATGAGAGCACTGCAAGGGAGTCCAAAGCTATATACGAGTGAGAGTCAGACCCCAGCAAAGTTAGAACAAGGCTCCCTGTGTGTATGACTTAGCCAGCACTGCGGCCCTCCATTTGAATTGAAGTCTAATTGCGAGGGTTCTAACTCGAAGAAACAAGAGTGTGCAGAAACAGTGTTTTAGGTTCCGACGACCTCTCTGTGGGTGGAAGCAGTTTAGCGTGTACTGTGTGTGAGAGCCTCGGGACTGGTGCCATTTCGTAAAATCGGGGTAGAGACAACCCGTTACAGAAGGCAACTCACAACTCACATCATGGTTATGCGGCTAGTAGCATTGGCCCGGGGGTGCGTGCAGGCTGAATGTCAGCCACCTAACTCGAAGGAGAAACTCGGTAGAGAATCCGTGCTTCAGCGAAAACAGCCGCTCCTGAGGGTGGAAGCATTTTGTTGTGTGCGTGTGTGAGAGCACTGCAAGGGAGTCCAAAGCTATATACGAGTGAGAGTCAGACCCCAGCAAAGTTAGAACAAGGCTCCCCGTGTGTATGACTTAGCTAGCACTGAGGCCCTCCATTTGCATGGAAGTCTAATCGCTAGGGTTCTAAGTCGAAGAAACAACAGTGTACAGAGACAGTGTTTTAGCTTCCGACGACCTCTCTGTGGGAGGAAGCAGTTTAGTGTGTGCTTTCGTTGAGAGCCGCGGGACTGGCTCCATTTCGTAAACTCGGGGTAGACACAGGCCGGTGTGAAGGCAGCGCACAAATCACATCATGGTTATGGGGCTAATAGCGTTGCCCCCGGGTTGCATGCAGACTGAAAGTCAGCCACCTAACTCGACGGACAAACTCGGTAGAGAATCCGTGCTTCAGCGAAAACAGCCGCTCCTGAGGGTGGAAGCATTTTGTTGTGTGCGTGCCTGAGAGCACTGCAAAGGAGTCCAAAGCTATATACCAGTCAGCCACAGGCCATATCAAAAGGCAGAACAAGACTCCCAGTGTGTTTGATTTAGCTAGCACTGCTGGCTTCTTTTGCATGGAAGTCTACTCGCTAGCGTTCTAACTCGAGGAAACAACAGTGTACAGAAACATTGTTTTAGCTTCCGACGACCTCACTGTGGGAGGAAGCAGTTTAGGGTGTACTGTGGGTGAGAGCCAGGGGATGGGTTCCATTTCGAAAAATCGGGCTAGAGACAGGCCGATACAGAAGGCAGCTCACAAATCACATCATGGTTATGGGTCTCCTAGCGTCGCCCCGGGGGTGCGTGCAGGCTGAATATCAGCCACCTAACTAGACGGAAAAACTCGGTAGAGGATCCGTGCTTCAGTGAAAACAGCAGCTCCTGAGGGTGAAAGCATTTTGTTGTGTGCGTGCGTGAGAGCACTGCAAGGGATTCCAAAGGTATATACGAGTGAGACTCAGGCCCCAGCAAAAGGCAGAACAAGACTCCCCGTGTGTTTAATTTAGCCAGCACTGCGGCCCTCCATTTGAATTGAAGTCTAATCGCGAGGGTTCTAACTCGAAGAAACAAGAGTGTGCAGAAACAGTGTTTTAGATTCCGACGACCTCTCTGTGGGTGGAAGCAGTTTAGCGTGTACTGTGTGTGAGAGCCTCGGGACTGGTGCCATTTCGTAAAATCGGGGTAGAGACAACCCGTTACAGAAGGCAGCTCACAACTCACATCATGGTTATGCGGCTAGTAGCGTTGGCCCGGGGGTGCGTGCAGGCTGAATGTCAGCCACCTAACTCGAAGGAAAAACTCGGTAGAGAATCCGTGCTTCAGCGAAAACAGCCGATCCTGAGGGTGGAAGCCTTTTGTTGTGTGCGTGCGTGAGAGCACTGCAAGGGAGTCCAAAGCTATATACGAGTCAGGCTCAGGACACATCAAAAGGCAGAGCAAGACTCCCAGTGTGTTTGATTTAGCTAGAACTGCGGCCCTCCTTTTGCATTGAAGTCTAATCGCTAGGGTTCGGACTCGAACAAACAACAGTGTACAGAAACAGTGTTTTAGAGTCCGACGACCTCTCTGTGGGAGGAAGCACTTTTGGGTGTACTTTCGTTGAGAGCCACGGGACTGGCTCCATTTCGTAAAATCGGGGTAGAGACAGGCTGGTACAGGAGGTAGCGCACAAATCACATCATGGTTATGGGGCTAGTAGCATTGCCCCGGGGTTGCGTGCAGGCTGAAAGTCAGCCACCTACCTCGACGTAAAAACTCGGGAGAGAATCCGTGCTTCAGCGAAAACAGCCGCTCCTGTGTGTGGAATCATTTTGTTGTGTGCGTGCTTGAGAGCACTACAAGGGATTCCAAAGGTATATAGGAGTGAGACTCAGGACCCAGCAAAAGGCAGAACGAGGCCCCCGTGTGTTTGATTAAGCTAGCACTGAGACCCTCCATTTGCATGGAAGTCTAATCACTAGGGTTCTAACTCGAAGAAACAACAGTGTACAGAGACAGGGTTTTAGCTTCCGACGTCCTCTCTGTGGGAGGAAGCAGTTTAGGGTGTAGTGTGAGTGAGTGCCACGGGACTGGCTCCATTTCGTAAAATCGGGGTAGAGAGAACCCGGTACAGAGGGGAGCACACAAATCACATCATGGTTATGGGGCTAGTAGCGTTGCCCCGTGGGTGCGTGCAGTCTTAATGTCAGCCAGCTAACTCGAAGGAGAAACTCGGTAGAGAATCCGTGCTTCAGCGAAAACAGCCGCTCCTGAGGGTGGAAGCATTTTGTTGTGTGGTGTATGAGAGCACTGCAAGGGAGTCCAAAGCTATATACGAGTGAGAGTCAGACCCCAGCAAAGTTAGAACAAGGCTCCCTGTGTGTATGACTTAGCCAGCACTGCGGCCCTCCATTTGAATTGAAGTCTAATTGCGAGGGTTCTAACTCGAAGAAACAAGAGTGTGCAGAAACAGTGTTTTAGGGTCCGACGACCTCTCTGTGGGTGGAAGCAGTGTAGCGTGTACTGTGTGTGAGAGCCTCGGGACTGGTGCCATTTCGTAAAATCGGGGTAGAGACAACCCGTTACAGAAGGCAGCTCACAACTCACATCATGGTTATGCGGCTAGTAGCATTGGCCCGGGGGTGCGTGCAGGCTGAATGTCAGCCACCTAACTCGAAGGAGAAACTCGGTAGAGAATCCGTGCTTCAGCGAAAACAGCCGCTCCTGAGGGTGGAAGCATTTTGTTGTGTGCGTGTGTGAGAGCACTGCAAGGGAGTCCAAAGCTATATACGAGTGAGAGTCAGACCCCAGCAAAGTTAGAACAAGGCTCCCCGTGTGTATGACTTAGCTAGCACTGAGGCCCTCCATTTGCATGGAAGTCTAATCGCTAGGGTTCTAAGTCGAAGAAACAACAGTGTACAGAGACAGTGTTTTAGCTTCCGACGACCTCTCTGTGGGAGGAAGCAGTTTAGTGTGTGCTTTCGTTGAGAGCCGCGGGACTGGCTCCATTTCGTAAACTCGGGGTAGACACAGGCCGGTATGAAGGCAGCGCACAAATCACATCATGGTTATGGGGCTAATAGCGTTGCCCCCGGGTTGCATGCAGACTGAAAGTCAGCCACCTACCTCGACGGACAAACTCGGTAGAGAATCCGTGCTTCAGCGAAAACAGCCGCTCCTGAGGGTGGAAGCATTTTGTTGTGTGCGTGCCTGAGAGCACTGCAAAGGAGTCCAAAGCTATATACCAGTCAGCCACAGGCCATATCAAAAGGCAGAACAAGACTCCCAGTGTGTTTGATTTAGCTAGCACTGCTGGCTTCTTTTGCATGGAAGTCTACTCGCTAGCGTTCTAACTCGAGGAAACAACAGTGTACAGAAACATTGTTTTAGCTTCCGACGACCTCACTGTGGGAGGAAGCAGTTTAGGGTGTACTGTGGGTGAGAGCCAGGGGATGGGTTCCATTTCGAAAAATCGGGCTAGAGACAGGCCGATACAGAAGGCAGCTCACAAATCACATCATGGTTATGGGTCTCCTAGCGTCGCCCCGGGGGTGCGTGCAGGCTGAATATCAGCCACCTAACTAGACGGAAAAACTCGGTAGAGGATCCGTGCTTCAGTGAAAACAGCAGCTCCTGAGGGTGAAAGCATTTTGTTGTGTGCGTGCGTAAGAGCACTGCAAGGGATTCCAAAGGTATATACGAGTGAGACTCAGGCCCCAGCAAAAGGCAGAACAAGACTCCCCGTGTGTTTAATTTAGCCAGCACTGCGGCCCTCCATTTGAATTGAAGTCTAATCGCGAGGGTTCTAACTCGAAGAAACAAGAGTGTGCAGAAACAGTGTTTTAGATTCCGACGACCTCTCTGTGGGTGGAAGCAGTTTAGCGTGTACTGTGTGTGAGAGCCTCGGGACTGGTGCCATTTCGTAAAATCGGGGTAGAGACAACCCGTTACAGAAGGCAGCTCACAACTCACATCATGGTTATGCGGCTAGTAGCGTTGGCCCGGGGGTGCGTGCAGGCTGAATGTCAGCCACCTAACTTGAAGGAAAAACTCGGTAGAGAATCCGTGCTTCAGCGAAAACAGCCGATCCTGAGGGTGGAAGCCTTTTGTTGTGTGCGTGCGTGAGAGCACTGCAAGGGAGTCCAAAGCTATATACGAGTCAGACTCAGGACACATCAAAAGGCAGAGCAAGACTCCCAGTGTGTTTGATTTAGCTAGAACTGCGGCCCTCCTTTTGCATTGAAGTCTAATCGCTAGGGTTCGGACTCGAACAAACAACAGTGTACAGAAACAGTGTTTTAGATTCCGACGACCTCTCTGTGGGAGGAAGCACTTTTGGGTGTACTTTCGTTGAGAGCCACGGGACTGGCTCCATTTCGTATAATCGGGGTAGAGACAGGCTGGTACAGGAGGTAGCGCACAAATCACATCATGGTCATGGGGCTAGTAGAATTGCCCCGGGGTTGCGTGCAGGCTGAAAGTCAGCCACCTACCTCGACGTAAAAACTCGGGAGAGAATCCGTGCTTCAGCGAAAACAGCCGCTCCTGTGGGTGGAATCATTTTGTTGTGTGCGTGCTTGAGAGCACTACAAGGGATTCCAAAGGTATATAGGAGTGAGACTCAGGACCCAGCAAAAGGCAGAACGAGGCCCCCGTGTGTTTGATTAAGCTAGCACTGAGACCCTCCATTTGCATGGAAGTCTAATCACTAGGGTTCTAACTCGAAGAAACAACAGTGTACAGAGACAGGGTTTTAGCTTCCGACGTCCTCTCTGTGGGAGGAAGCAGTTTAGGGTGTAGTGTGAGTGAGTGCCACGGGACTGGCTCCATTTCGTAAAATCGGGGTAGAGAGAACCCGGTACAGAGGGGAGCACACAAATCACATCATGGTTATGGGGCTAGTAGCGTTGCCCCGTGGGTGCGTGCAGTCTTAATGTCAGCCAGCTAACTCGAAGGAGAAACTCGGTAGAGAATCCGTGCTTCAGCGAAAACAGCCGCTCCTGAGGGTGGAAGCATTTTGTTGTGTGGTGTATGAGAGCACTGCAAGGGAGTCCAAAGCTATATACGAGTGAGAGTCAGACCCCAGCAAAGTTAGAACAAGGCTCCCTGTGTGTATGACTTAGCCAGCACTGCGGCCCTCCATTTGAATTGAAGTCTAATTGCGAGGGTTCTAACTCGAAGAAACAAGAGTGTGCAGAAACAGTGTTTTAGGTTCCGACGACCTCTCTGTGGGTGGAAGCAGTTTAGCGTGTACTGTGTGTGAGAGCCTCGGGACTGGTGCCATTTCGTAAAATCGGGGTAGAGACAACCCGTTACAGAAGGCAGCTCACAACTCACATCATGGTTATGCGGCTAGTAGCATTGGCCCGGGGGTGCGTGCAGGCTGAATGTCAGCCACCTAACTCGAAGGAGAAACTCGATAGAGAATCCGTGCTTCAGCGAAAACAGCCGCTCCTGAGGGTGGAAGCATTTTGTTGTGTGCGTGTGTGAGAGCACTGCAAGGGAGTCCAAAGCTATATACGAGTGAGAGTCAGACCCCAGCAAAGTTAGAACAAGGCTCCCTGTGTGTATGACTTAGCCAGCACTGCGGCCCTCCATTTGAATTGAAGTCTAATTGCGAGGGTTCTAACTCGAAGAAACAAGAGTGTGCAGAAACAGTGTTTTAGGGTCCGACGACCTCTCTGTGGGTGGAAGCAGTGTAGCGTGTACTGTGTGTGAGAGCCTCGGGACTGGTGCCATTTCGTAAAATCGGGGTAGAGACAACCCGTTACAGAAGGCAGCTCACAACTCACATCATGGTTATGCGGCTAGTAGCATTGGCCCGGGGGTGCGTGCAGGCTGAATGTCAGCCACCTAACTCGAAGGAGAAACTCGGTAGAGAATCCGTGCTTCAGCGAAAACAGCCGCTCCTGAGGGTGGAAGCATTTTGTTGTGTGCGTGTGTGAGAGCACTGCAAGGGAGTCCAAAGCTATATACGAGTGAGAGTCAGACCCCAGCAAAGTTAGAACAAGGCTCCCCGTGTGTATGACTTAGCTAGCACTGAGGCCCTCCATTTGCATGGAAGTCTAATCGCTAGGGTTCTAAGTCGAAGAAACAACAGTGTACAGAGACAGTGTTTTAGCTTCCGACGACCTCTCTGTGGGAGGAAGCAGTTTAGTGTGTGCTTTCGTTGAGAGCCGCGGGACTGGCTCCATTTCGTAAACTCGGGGTAGACACAGGCCGGTATGAAGGCAGCGCACAAATCACATCATGGTTATGGGGCTAATAGCGTTGCCCCCGGGTTGCATGCAGACTGAAAGTCAGCCACCTACCTCGACGGACAAACTCGGTAGAGAATCCGTGCTTCAGCGAAAACAGCCGCTCCTGAGGGTGGAAGCATTTTGTTGTGTGCGTGCCTGAGAGCACTGCAAAGGAGTCCAAAGCTATATACCAGTCAGCCACAGGCCATATCAAAAGGCAGAACAAGACTCCCAGTGTGTTTGATTTAGCTAGCACTGCTGGCTTCTTTTGCATGGAAGTCTACTCGCTAGCGTTCTAACTCGAGGAAACAACAGTGTACAGAAACATTGTTTTAGCTTCCGACGACCTCACTGTGGGAGGAAGCAGTTTAGGGTGTACTGTGGGTGAGAGCCAGGGGATGGGTTCCATTTCGAAAAATCGGGCTAGAGACAGGCCGATACAGAAGGCAGCTCACAAATCACATCATGGTTATGGGTCTCCTAGCGTCGCCCCGGGGGTGCGTGCAGGCTGAATATCAGCCACCTAACTAGACGGAAAAACTCGGTAGAGGATCCGTGCTTCAGTGAAAACAGCAGCTCCTGAGGGTGAAAGCATTTTGTTGTGTGCGTGCGTAAGAGCACTGCAAGGGATTCCAAAGGTATATACGAGTGAGACTCAGGCCCCAGCAAAAGGCAGAACAAGACTCCCCGTGTGTTTAATTTAGCCAGCACTGCGGCCCTCCATTTGAATTGAAGTCTAATCGCGAGGGTTCTAACTCGAAGAAACAAGAGTGTGCAGAAACAGTGTTTTAGATTCCGACGACCTCTCTGTGGGTGGAAGCAGTTTAGCGTGTACTGTGTGTGAGAGCCTCGGGACTGGTGCCATTTCGTAAAATCGGGGTAGAGACAACCCGTTACAGAAGGCAGCTCACAACTCACATCATGGTTATGCGGCTAGTAGCGTTGGCCCGGGGGTGCGTGCAGGCTGAATGTCAGCCACCTAACTTGAAGGAAAAACTCGGTAGAGAATCCGTGCTTCAGCGAAAACAGCCGATCCTGAGGGTGGAAGCCTTTTGTTGTGTGCGTGCGTGAGAGCACTGCAAGGGAGTCCAAAGCTATATACGAGTCAGACTCAGGACACATCAAAAGGCAGAGCAAGACTCCCAGTGTGTTTGATTTAGCTAGAACTGCGGCCCTCCTTTTGCATTGAAGTCTAATCGCTAGGGTTCGGACTCGAACAAACAACAGTGTACAGAAACAGTGTTTTAGATTCCGACGACCTCTCTGTGGGAGGAAGCACTTTTGGGTGTACTTTCGTTGAGAGCCACGGGACTGGCTCCATTTCGTATAATCGGGGTAGAGACAGGCTGGTACAGGAGGTAGCGCACAAATCACATCATGGTCATGGGGCTAGTAGAATTGCCCCGGGGTTGCGTGCAGGCTGAAAGTCAGCCACCTACCTCGACGTAAAAACTCGGGAGAGAATCCGTGCTTCAGCGAAAACAGCCGCTCCTGTGGGTGGAATCATTTTGTTGTGTGCGTGCTTGAGAGCACTACAAGGGATTCCAAAGGTATATAGGAGTGAGACTCAGGACCCAGCAAAAGGCAGAACGAGGCCCCCGTGTGTTTGATTAAGCTAGCACTGAGACCCTCCATTTGCATGGAAGTCTAATCACTAGGGTTCTAACTCGAAGAAACAACAGTGTACAGAGACAGGGTTTTAGCTTCCGACGTCCTCTCTGTGGGAGGAAGCAGTTTAGGGTGTAGTGTGAGTGAGTGCCACGGGACTGGCTCCATTTCGTAAAATCGGGGTAGAGAGAACCCGGTACAGAGGGGAGCACACAAATCACATCATGGTTATGGGGCTAGTAGCGTTGCCCCGTGGGTGCGTGCAGTCTTAATGTCAGCCAGCTAACTCGAAGGAGAAACTCGGTAGAGAATCCGTGCTTCAGCGAAAACAGCCGCTCCTGAGGGTGGAAGCATTTTGTTGTGTGGTGTATGAGAGCACTGCAAGGGAGTCCAAAGCTATATACGAGTGAGAGTCAGACCCCAGCAAAGTTAGAACAAGGCTCCCTGTGTGTATGACTTAGCCAGCACTGCGGCCCTCCATTTGAATTGAAGTCTAATTGCGAGGGTTCTAACTCGAAGAAACAAGAGTGTGCAGAAACAGTGTTTTAGGTTCCGACGACCTCTCTGTGGGTGGAAGCAGTTTAGCGTGTACTGTGTGTGAGAGCCTCGGGACTGGTGCCATTTCGTAAAATCGGGGTAGAGACAACCCGTTACAGAAGGCAGCTCACAACTCACATCATGGTTATGCGGCTAGTAGCATTGGCCCGGGGGTGCGTGCAGGCTGAATGTCAGCCACCTAACTCGAAGGAGAAACTCGGTAGAGAATCCGTGCTTCAGCGAAAACAGCCGCTCCTGAGGGTGGAAGCATTTTGTTGTGTGCGTGTGTGAGAGCACTGCAAGGGAGTCCAAAGCTATATACGAGTGAGAGTCAGACCCCAGCAAAGTTAGAACAAGGCTCCCCGTGTGTATGACTTAGCTAGCACTGAGGCCCTCCATTTGCATGGAAGTCTAATCGCTAGGGTTCTAAGTCGAAGAAACAACAGTGTACAGAGACAGTGTTTTAGCTTCCGACGACCTCTCTGTGGGAGGAAGCAGTTTAGTGTGTGCTTTCGTTGAGAGCCGCGGGACTGGCTCCATTTCGTAAACTCGGGGTAGACACAGGCCGGTGTGAAGGCAGCGCACAAATCACATCATGGTTATGGGGCTAATAGCGTTGCCCCCGGGTTGCATGCAGACTGAAAGTCAGCCACCTAACTCGACGGACAAACTCGGTAGAGAATCCGTGCTTCAGCGAAAACAGCCGCTCCTGAGGGTGGAAGCATTTTGTTGTGTGCGTGCCTGAGAGCACTGCAAAGGAGTCCAAAGCTATATACCAGTCAGCCACAGGCCATATCAAAAGGCAGAACAAGAATCCCAGTGTGTTTGATTTAGCTAGCACTGCTGGCTTCTTTTGCATGGAAGTCTACTCGCTAGCGTTCTAACTCGAGGAAACAACAGTGTACAGAAACATTGTTTTAGCTTCCGACGACCTCACTGTGGGAGGAAGCAGTTTAGGGTGTACTGTGGGTGAGAGCCAGGGGATGGGTTCCATTTCGAAAAATCGGGCTAGAGACAGGCCGATACAGAAGGCAGCTCACAAATCACATCATGGTTATGGGTCTCCTAGCGTCGCCCCGGGGGTGCGTGCAGGCTGAATATCAGCCACCTAACTAGACGGAAAAACTCGGTAGAGGATCCGTGCTTCAGTGAAAACAGCAGCTCCTGAGGGTGAAAGCATTTTGTTGTGTGCGTGCGTGAGAGCACTGCAAGGGATTCCAAAGGTATATACGAGTGAGACTCAGGCCGCAGCAAAAGGCAGAACAAGACTCCCCGTGTGTTTAATTTAGCCAGCACTGCGGCCCTCCATTTGAATTGAAGTCTAATCGCGAGGGTTCTAACTCGAAGAAACAAGAGTGTGCAGAAACAGTGTTTTAGGTTCCGACGACCTCTCTGTGGGTGGAAGCAGTTTAGCGTGTACTGTGTGTGAGAGCCTCGGGACTGGTGCCATTTCGTAAAATCGGGGTAGAGACAACCCGTTACAGAAGGCAGCTCACAACTCACATCATGGTTATGCGGCTAGTAGCGTTGGCCCGGGGGTGCGTGCAGGCTGAATGTCAGCCACCTAACTCGAAGGAAAAACTCGGTAGAGAATCCGTGCTTCAGCGAAAACAGCCGATCCTGAGGGTGGAAGCCTTTTGTTGTGTGCGTGCGTGAGAGCACTGCAAGGGAGTCCAAAGCTATATCCGAGTCAGACTCAGGACACATCAAAAGGCAGAGCAAGACTCCCAGTGTGTTTGATTTAGCTAGAACTGCGGCCCTCCTTTTGCATTGAAGTCTAATCGCTAGGGTTCGGACTCGAACAAACAACAGTGTACAGAAACAGTGTTTTAGATTCCGACGACCTCTCTGTGGGAGGAAGCACTTTTGGGTGTACTTTCGTTGAGAGCCACGGGACTGGCTCCATTTCGTAAAATCGGGGTAGAGACAGGCTGGTACAGGAGGTAGCGCACAAATCACATCATGGTCATGGGGCTAGTAGCATTGCCCCGGGGTTGCGTGCAGGCTGAAAGTCAGCCACCTACCTCGACGTAAAAACTCGGGAGAGAATCCGTGCTTCAGCGAAAACAGCCGCTCCTGTGGGTGGAATCATTTTGTTGTGTGCGTGCTTGAGAGCACTACAAGGGATTCCAAAGGTATATAGGAGTGAGACTCAGGACCCAGCAAAAGGCAGAACGAGGCCCCGGTGTGTTTGATTAAGCTAGCACTGAGACCCTCCATTTGCATGGAAGTCTAATCACTAGGGTTCTAACTCGAAGAAACAACAGTGTACAGAGACAGGGTTTTAGCTTCCGACGTCCTCTCTGTGGGAGGAAGCAGTTTAGGGTGTAGTGTGAGTGAGTGCCACGGGACTGGCTCCATTTCGTAAAATCGGGGTAGAGAGAACCCGGTACAGAGGGGAGCACACAAATCACATCATGGTTATGGGGCTAGTAGCGTTGCCCCGTGGGTGCGTGCAGTCTTAATGTCAGCCAGCTAACTCGAAGGAGAAACTCGGTAGAGAATCCGTGCTTCAGCGAAAACAGCCGCTCCTGAGGGTGGAAGCATTTTGTTGTGTGGTGTATGAGAGCACTGCAAGGGAGTCCAAAGCTATATACGAGTGAGAGTCAGACCCCAGCAAAGTTAGAACAAGGCTCCCTGTGTGTATGACTTAGCCAGCACTGCGGCCCTCCATTTGAATTGAAGTCTAATTGCGAGGGTTCTAACTCGAAGAAACAAGAGTGTGCAGAAACAGTGTTTTAGGTTCCGACGACCTCTCTGTGGGTGGAAGCAGTTTAGCGTGTACTGTGTGTGAGAGCCTCGGGACTGGTGCCATTTCGTAAAATCGGGGTAGAGACAACCCGTTACAGAAGGCAGCTCACAACTCACATCATGGTTATGCGGCTAGTAGCATTGGCCCGGGGGTGCGTGCAGGCTGAATGTCAGCCACCTAACTCGAAGGAGAAACTCGGTAGAGAATCCGTGCTTCAGCGAAAACAGCCGCTCCTGAGGGTGGAAGCATTTTGTTGTGTGCGTGTGTGAGAGCACTGCAAGGGAGTCCAAAGCTATATACGAGTGAGAGTCAGACCCCAGCAAAGTTAGAACAAGGCTCCCCGTGTGTATGACTTAGCTAGCACTGAGGCCCTCCATTTGCATGGAAGTCTAATCGCTAGGGTTCTAAGTCGAAGAAACAACAGGGTACAGAGACAGTGTTTTAGCTTCCGACGACCTCTCTGTGGGAGGAAGCAGTTTAGTGTGTGCTTTCGTTGAGAGCCGCGGGACTGGCTCCATTTCGTAAACTCGGGGTAGACACAGGCCGGTGTGAAGGCAGCGCACAAATCACATCATGGTTATGGGGCTAATAGCGTTGCCCCCGGGTTGCATGCAGACTGAAAGTCAGCCACCTAACTCGACGGACAAACTCGGTAGAGAATCCGTGCTTCAGCGAAAACAGCCGCTCCTGAGGGTGGAAGCATTTTGTTGTGTGCGTGCCTGAGAGCACTGCAAAGGAGTCCAAAGCTATATACCAGTCAGCCACAGGCCATATCAAAAGGCAGAACAAGACTCCCAGTGTGTTTGATTTAGCTAGCACTGCTGGCTTCTTTTGCATGGAAGTCTACTCGCTAGCGTTCTAACTCGAGGAAACAACAGTGTACAGAAACATTGTTTTAGCTTCCGACGACCTCACTGTGGGAGGAAGCAGTTTAGGGTGTACTGTGGGTGAGAGCCAGGGGATGGGTTCCATTTCGAAAAATCGGGCTAGAGACAGGCCGATACAGAAGGCAGCTCACAAATCACATCATGGTTATGGGTCTCCTAGCGTCGCCCCGGGGGTGCGTGCAGGCTGAATATCAGCCACCTAACTAGACGGAAAAACTCGGTAGAGGATCCGTGCTTCAGTGAAAACAGCAGCTCCTGAGGGTGAAAGCATTTTGTTGTGTGCGTGCGTGAGAGCACTGCAAGGGATTCCAAAGGTATATACGAGTGAGACTCAGGCCCCAGCAAAAGGCAGAACAAGACTCCCCGTGTGTTTAATTTAGCCAGCACTGCGGCCCTCCATTTGAATTGAAGTCTAATCGCGAGGGTTCTAACTCGAAGAAACAAGAGTGTGCAGAAACAGTGTTTTAGATTCCGACGACCTCTCTGTGGGTGGAAGCAGTTTAGCGTGTACTGTGTGTGAGAGCCTCGGGACTGGTGCCATTTCGTAAAATCGGGGTAGAGACAACCCGTTACAGAAGGCAGCTCACAACTCACATCATGGTTATGCAGCTAGTAGCGTTGGCCCGGGGGTGCGTGCAGGCTGAATGTCAGCCACCTAACTCGAAGGAAAAACTCGGTAGAGAATCCGTGCTTCAGCGAAAACAGCCGATCCTGAGGGTGGAAGCCTTTTGTTGTGTGCGTGCGTGAGAGCACTGCAAGGGAGTCCAAAGCTATATACGAGTCAGACTCAGGACACATCAAAAGGCAGAGCAAGACTCCCAGTGTGTTTGATTTAGCTAGAACTGCGGCCCTCCTTTTGCATTGAAGTCTAATCGCTAGGGTTCGGACTCGAACAAACAACAGTGTACAGAAACAGTGTTTTAGATTCCGACGACCTCTCTGTGGGAGGAAGCACTTTTGGGTGTACTTTCGTTGAGAGCCACGGGACTGGCTCCATTTCGTATAATCGGGGTAGAGACAGGCTGGTACAGGAGGTAGCGCACAAATCACATCATGGTCATGGGGCTAGTAGCATTGCCCCGGGGTTGCGTGCAGGCTGAAAGTCAGCCACCTACCTCGACGTAAAAACTCGGGAGAGAATCCGTGCTTCAGCGAAAACAGCCGCTCCTGTGTGTGGAATCATTTTGTTGTGTGCGTGCTTGAGAGCACTACAAGGGATTCCAAAGGTATATAGGAGTGAGACTCAGGACCCAGCAAAAGGCAGAACGAGGCCCCGGTGTGTTTGATTAAGCTAGCACTGAAACCCTCCATTTGCATGGAAGTCTAATCACTAGGGTTCTAACTCGAAGAAACAACAGTGTACAGAGACAGGGTTTTAGCTTCCGACGTCCTCTCTGTGGGAGGAAGCAGTTTAGGGTGTAGTGTGAGTGAGTGCCACGGGACTGGCTCCATTTCGTAAAATCGGGGTAGAGAGAACCCGGTACAGAGGGGAGCACACAAATCACATCATGGTTATGGGGCTAGTAGCGTTGCCCCGTGGGTGCGTGCAGTCTTAATGTCAGCCAGCTAACTCGAAGGAGAAACTCGGTAGAGAATCCGTGCTTCAGCGAAAACAGCCGCTCCTGAGGGTGGAAGCATTTTGTTGTGTGGTGTATGAGAGCACTGCAAGGGAGTCCAAAGCTATATACGAGTGAGAGTCAGACCCCAGCAAAGTTAGAACAAGGCTCCCTGTGTGTATGACTTAGCCAGCACTGCGGCCCTCCATTTGAATTGAAGTCTAATTGCGAGGGTTCTAACTCGAAGAAACAAGAGTGTGCAGAAACAGTGTTTTAGGTTCCGACGACCTCTCTGTGGGTGGAAGCAGTTTAGCGTGTACTGTGTGTGAGAGCCTCGGGACTGGTGCCATTTCGTAAAATCGGGGTAGAGACAACCCGTTACAGAAGGCAACTCACAACTCACATCATGGTTATGCGGCTAGTAGCATTGGCCCGGGGGTGCGTGCAGGCTGAATGTCAGCCACCTAACTCGAAGGAGAAACTCGGTAGAGAATCCGTGCTTCAGCGAAAACAGCCGCTCCTGAGGGTGGAAGCATTTTGTTGTGTGCGTGTGTGAGAGCACTGCAAGGGAGTCCAAAGCTATATACGAGTGAGAGTCAGACCCCAGCAAAGTTAGAACAAGGCTCCCCGTGTGTATGACTTAGCTAGCACTGAGGCCCTCCTTTTGCATGGAAGTCTAATCGCTAGGGTTCTAAGTCGAAGAAACAACAGTGTACAGAGACAGTGTTTTAGCTTCCGACGACCTCTCTGTGGGAGGAAGCAGTTTAGTGTGTGCTTTCGTTGAGAGCCACGGGACTGGCTCCATTTCGTAAACTCGGGGTAGACACAGGCCGGTGTGAAGGCAGCGCACAAATCACATCATGGTTATGGGGCTAATAGCGTTGCCCCCGGGTTGCATGCAGACTGAAAGTCAGCCACCTAACTCGACGGACAAACTCGGTAGAGAATCCGTGCTTCAGCGAAAACAGCCGCTCCTGAGGGTGGAAGCATTTTGTTGTGTGCGTGCCTGAGAGCACTGCAAAGGAGTCCAAAGCTATATACCAGTCAGCCACAGGCCATATCAAAAGGCAGAACAAGACTCCCAGTGTGTTTGATTTAGCTAGCACTGCTGGCTTCTTTTGCATGGAAGTCTACTCGCTAGCGTTCTAACTCGAGGAAACAACAGTGTACAGAAACATTGTTTTAGCTTCCGACGACCTCACTGTGGGAGGAAGCAGTTTAGGGTGTACTGTGGGTGAGAGCCAGGGGATGGGTTCCATTTCGAAAAATCGGGCTAGAGACAGGCCGATACAGAAGGCAGCTCACAAATCACATCATGGTTATGGGTCTACTAGCGTCGCCCCGGGGGTGCGTGCAGGCTGAATATCAGCCACCTAACTAGACGGAAAAACTCGGTAGAGGATCCGTGCTTCAGTGAAAACAGCAGCTCCTGAGGGTGAAAGCATTTTGTTGTGTGCGTGCGTGAGAGCACTGCAAGGGATTCCAAAGGTATATACGAGTGAGACTCAGGCCCCAGCAAAAGGCAGAACAAGACTCCCCGTGTGTTTAATTTAGCCAGCACTGCGTCCCTCCATTTGAATTGAAGTCTAATCGCGAGGGTTCTAACTCGAAGAAACAAGAGTGTGCAGAAACAGTGTTTTAGATTCCGACGACCTCTCTGTGGGTGGAAGCAGTTTAGCGTGTACTGTGTGTGAGAGCCTCGGGACTGGTGCCATTTCGTAAAATCGGGGTAGAGACAACCCGTTACAGAAGGCAGCTCACAACTCACATCATGGTTATGCGGCTAGTAGCGTTGGCCCGGGGGTGCGTGCAGGCTGAATGTCAGCCACCTAACTCGAAGGAAAAACTCGGTAGAGAATCCGTGCTTCAGCGAAAACAGCCGATCCTGAGGGTGGAAGCCTTTTGTTGTGTGCGTGCGTGAGAGCACTGCAAGGGAGTCCAAAGCTATATACGAGTCAGACTCAGGACACATCAAAAGGCAGAGCAAGACTCCCAGTGTGTTTGATTTAGCTAGAACTGCGGCCCTCCTTTTGCATTGAAGTCTAATCGCTAGGGTTCGGACTCGAACAAACAACAGTGTACAGAAACAGTGTTTTAGAGTCCGACGACCTCTCTGTGGGAGGAAGCACTTTTGGGTGTACTTTCGTTGAGAGCCACGGGACTGGCTCCATTTCGTAAAATCGGGGTAGAGACAGGCTGGTACAGGAGGTAGCGCACAAATCACATCATGGTCATGGGGCTAGTAGCATTGCCCCGGGGTTGCGTGCAGGCTGAAAGTCAGCCACCTACCTCGACGTAAAAACTCGGGAGAGAATCCGTGCTTCAGCGAAAACAGCCGCTCCTGTGGGTGGAATCATTTTGTTGTGTGCGTGCTTGAGAGCACTACAAGGGATTCCAAAGGTATATAGGAGTGAGACTCAGGACCCAGCAAAAGGCAGAACGAGGCCCCGGTGTGTTTGATTAAGCTAGCACTGAGACCCTCCATTTGCATGGAAGTCTAATCACTAGGGTTCTAACTCGAAGAAACAACAGTGTACAGAGACAGGGTTTTAGCTTCCGACGTCCTCTCTGTGGGAGGAAGCAGTTTAGGGTGTAGTGTGAGTGAGTGCCACGGGACTGGGTCCATTTCGTAAAATCGGGGTAGAGAGAACCCGGTACAGAGGGGAGCACACAAATCACATCATGGTTATGGGGCTAGTAGCGTTGCCCCGTGGGTGCGTGCAGTCTTAATGTCAGCCAGCTAACTCGAAGGAGAAACTCGGTAGAGAATCCGTGCTTCAGCGAAAACAGCCGCTCCTGAGGGTGGAAGCATTTTGTTGTGTGGTGTATGAGAGCACTGCAAGGGAGTCCAAAGCTATATACGAGTGAGAGTCAGACCCCAGCAAAGTTAGAACAAGGCTCCCTGTGTGTATGACTTAGCCAGCACTGCGGCCCTCCATTTGAATTGAAGTCTAATTGCGAGGGTTCTAACTCGAAGAAACAAGAGTGTGCAGAAACAGTGTTTTAGGTTCCGACGACCTCTCTGTGGGTGGAAGCAGTTTAGCGTGTACTGTGTGTGAGAGCCTCGGGACTGGTGCCATTTCGTAAAATCGGGGTAGAGACAACCCGTTACAGAAGGCAGCTCACAACTCACATCATGGTTATGCGGCTAGTAGCATTGGCCCGGGGGTGCGTGCAGGCTGAATGTCAGCCACCTAACTCGAAGGAGAAACTCGGTAGAGAATCCGTGCTTCAGCGAAAACAGCCGCTCCTGAGGGTGGAAGCATTTTGTTGTGTGCGTGTGTGAGAGCACTGCAAGGGAGTCCAAAGCTATATACGAGTGAGAGTCAGACCCCAGCAAAGTTAGAACAAGGCTCCCCGTGTGTATGACTTAGCTAGCACTGAGGCCCTCCATTTGCATGGAAGTCTAATCGCTAGGGTTCTAAGTCGAAGAAACAACAGGGTACAGAGACAGTGTTTTAGCTTCCGACGACCTCTCTGTGGGAGGAAGCAGTTTAGTGTGTGCTTTCGTTGAGAGCCGCGGGACTGGCTCCATTTCGTAAACTCGGGGTAGACACAGGCCGGTGTGAAGGCAGCGCACAAATCACATCATGGTTATGGGGCTAATAGCGTTGCCCCCGGGTTGCATGCAGACTGAAAGTCAGCCACCTAACTCGACGGACAAACTCGGTAGAGAATCCGTGCTTCAGCGAAAACAGCCGCTCCTGAGGGTGGAAGCATTTTGTTGTGTGCGTGCCTGAGAGCACTGCAAAGGAGTCCAAAGCTATATACCAGTCAGCCACAGGCCATATCAAAAGGCAGAACAAGACTCCCAGTGTGTTTGATTTAGCTAGCACTGCTGGCTTCTTTTGCATGGAAGTCTACTCGCTAGCGTTCTAACTCGAGGAAACAACAGTGTACAGAAACATTGTTTTAGCTTCCGACGACCTCACTGTGGGAGGAAGCAGTTTAGGGTGTACTGTGGGTGAGAGCCAGGGGATGGGTTCCATTTCGAAAAATCGGGCTAGAGACAGGCCGATACAGAAGGCAGCTCACAAATCACATCATGGTTATGGGTCTCCTAGCGTCGCCCCGGGGGTGCGTGCAGGCTGAATATCAGCCACCTAACTAGACGGAAAAACTCGGTAGAGGATCCGTGCTTCAGTGAAAACAGCAGCTCCTGAGGGTGAAAGCATTTTGTTGTGTGCGTGCGTGAGAGCACTGCAAGGGATTCCAAAGGTATATACGAGTGAGACTCAGGCCCCAGCAAAAGGCAGAACAAGACTCCCCGTGTGTTTAATTTAGCCAGCACTGCGGCCCTCCATTTGAATTGAAGTCTAATCGCGAGGGTTCTAACTCGAAGAAACAAGAGTGTGCAGAAACAGTGTTTTAGATTCCGACGACCTCTCTGTGGGTGGAAGCAGTTTAGCGTGTACTGTGTGTGAGAGCCTCGGGACTGGTGCCATTTCGTAAAATCGGGGTAGAGACAACCCGTTACAGAAGGCAGCTCACAACTCACATCATGGTTATGCAGCTAGTAGCGTTGGCCCGGGGGTGCGTGCAGGCTGAATGTCAGCCACCTAACTCGAAGGAAAAACTCGGTAGAGAATCCGTGCTTCAGCGAAAACAGCCGATCCTGAGGGTGGAAGCCTTTTGTTGTGTGCGTGCGTGAGAGCACTGCAAGGGAGTCCAAAGCTATATACGAGTCAGACTCAGGACACATCAAAAGGCAGAGCAAGACTCCCAGTGTGTTTGATTTAGCTAGAACTGCGGCCCTCCTTTTGCATTGAAGTCTAATCGCTAGGGTTCGGACTCGAACAAACAACAGTGTACAGAAACAGTGTTTTAGATTCCGACGACCTCTCTGTGGGAGGAAGCACTTTTGGGTGTACTTTCGTTGAGAGCCACGGGACTGGCTCCATTTCGTATAATCGGGGTAGAGACAGGCTGGTACAGGAGGTAGCGCACAAATCACATCATGGTCATGGGGCTAGTAGCATTGCCCCGGGGTTGCGTGCAGGCTGAAAGTCAGCCACCTACCTCGACGTAAAAACTCGGGAGAGAATCCGTGCTTCAGCGAAAACAGCCGCTCCTGTGTGTGGAATCATTTTGTTGTGTGCGTGCTTGAGAGCACTACAAGGGATTCCAAAGGTATATAGGAGTGAGACTCAGGACCCAGCAAAAGGCAGAACGAGGCCCCGGTGTGTTTGATTAAGCTAGCACTGAAACCCTCCATTTGCATGGAAGTCTAATCACTAGGGTTCTAACTCGAAGAAACAACAGTGTACAGAGACAGGGTTTTAGCTTCCGACGTCCTCTCTGTGGGAGGAAGCAGTTTAGGGTGTAGTGTGAGTGAGTGCCACGGGACTGGCTCCATTTCGTAAAATCGGGGTAGAGAGAACCCGGTACAGAGGGGAGCACACAAATCACATCATGGTTATGGGGCTAGTAGCGTTGCCCCGTGGGTGCGTGCAGTCTTAATGTCAGCCAGCTAACTCGAAGGAGAAACTCGGTAGAGAATCCGTGCTTCAGCGAAAACAGCCGCTCCTGAGGGTGGAAGCATTTTGTTGTGTGGTGTATGAGAGCACTGCAAGGGAGTCCAAAGCTATATACGAGTGAGAGTCAGACCCCAGCAAAGTTAGAACAAGGCTCCCTGTGTGTATGACTTAGCCAGCACTGCGGCCCTCCATTTGAATTGAAGTCTAATTGCGAGGGTTCTAACTCGAAGAAACAAGAGTGTGCAGAAACAGTGTTTTAGGTTCCGACGACCTCTCTGTGGGTGGAAGCAGTTTAGCGTGTACTGTGTGTGAGAGCCTCGGGACTGGTGCCATTTCGTAAAATCGGGGTAGAGACAACCCGTTACAGAAGGCAACTCACAACTCACATCATGGTTATGCGGCTAGTAGCATTGGCCCGGGGGTGCGTGCAGGCTGAATGTCAGCCACCTAACTCGAAGGAGAAACTCGGTAGAGAATCCGTGCTTCAGCGAAAACAGCCGCTCCTGAGGGTGGAAGCATTTTGTTGTGTGCGTGTGTGAGAGCACTGCAAGGGAGTCCAAAGCTATATACGAGTGAGAGTCAGACCCCAGCAAAGTTAGAACAAGGCTCCCCGTGTGTATGACTTAGCTAGCACTGAGGCCCTCCTTTTGCATGGAAGTCTAATCGCTAGGGTTCTAAGTCGAAGAAACAACAGTGTACAGAGACAGTGTTTTAGCTTCCGACGACCTCTCTGTGGGAGGAAGCAGTTTAGTGTGTGCTTTCGTTGAGAGCCACGGGACTGGCTCCATTTCGTAAACTCGGGGTAGACACAGGCCGGTGTGAAGGCAGCGCACAAATCACATCATGGTTATGGGGCTAATAGCGTTGCCCCCGGGTTGCATGCAGACTGAAAGTCAGCCACCTAACTCGACGGACAAACTCGGTAGAGAATCCGTGCTTCAGCGAAAACAGCCGCTCCTGAGGGTGGAAGCATTTTGTTGTGTGCGTGCCTGAGAGCACTGCAAAGGAGTCCAAAGCTATATACCAGTCAGCCACAGGCCATATCAAAAGGCAGAACAAGACTCCCAGTGTGTTTGATTTAGCTAGCACTGCTGGCTTCTTTTGCATGGAAGTCTACTCGCTAGCGTTCTAACTCGAGGAAACAACAGTGTACAGAAACATTGTTTTAGCTTCCGACGACCTCACTGTGGGAGGAAGCAGTTTAGGGTGTACTGTGGGTGAGAGCCAGGGGATGGGTTCCATTTCGAAAAATCGGGCTAGAGACAGGCCGATACAGAAGGCAGCTCACAAATCACATCATGGTTATGGGTCTACTAGCGTCGCCCCGGGGGTGCGTGCAGGCTGAATATCAGCCACCTAACTAGACGGAAAAACTCGGTAGAGGATCCGTGCTTCAGTGAAAACAGCAGCTCCTGAGGGTGAAAGCATTTTGTTGTGTGCGTGCGTGAGAGCACTGCAAGGGATTCCAAAGGTATATACGAGTGAGACTCAGGCCCCAGCAAAAGGCAGAACAAGACTCCCCGTGTGTTTAATTTAGCCAGCACTGCGTCCCTCCATTTGAATTGAAGTCTAATCGCGAGGGTTCTAACTCGAAGAAACAAGAGTGTGCAGAAACAGTGTTTTAGATTCCGACGACCTCTCTGTGGGTGGAAGCAGTTTAGCGTGTACTGTGTGTGAGAGCCTCGGGACTGGTGCCATTTCGTAAAATCGGGGTAGAGACAACCCGTTACAGAAGGCAGCTCACAACTCACATCATGGTTATGCGGCTAGTAGCGTTGGCCCGGGGGTGCGTGCAGGCTGAATGTCAGCCACCTAACTCGAAGGAAAAACTCGGTAGAGAATCCGTGCTTCAGCGAAAACAGCCGATCCTGAGGGTGGAAGCCTTTTGTTGTGTGCGTGCGTGAGAGCACTGCAAGGGAGTCCAAAGCTATATACGAGTCAGACTCAGGACACATCAAAAGGCAGAGCAAGACTCCCAGTGTGTTTGATTTAGCTAGAACTGCGGCCCTCCTTTTGCATTGAAGTCTAATCGCTAGGGTTCGGACTCGAACAAACAACAGTGTACAGAAACAGTGTTTTAGAGTCCGACGACCTCTCTGTGGGAGGAAGCACTTTTGGGTGTACTTTCGTTGAGAGCCACGGGACTGGCTCCATTTCGTAAAATCGGGGTAGAGACAGGCTGGTACAGGAGGTAGCGCACAAATCACATCATGGTTATGGGGCTAGTAGCATTGCCCCGGGGTTGCGTGCAGGCTGAAAGTCAGCCACCTACCTCGACGTAAAAACTCGGGAGAGAATCCGTGCTTCAGCGAAAACAGCCGCTCCTGTGGGTGGAATCATTTTGTTGTGTGCGTGCTTGAGAGCACTACAAGGGATTCCAAAGGTATATAGGAGTGAGACTCAGGACCCAGCAAAAGGCAGAACGAGGCCCCGGTGTGTTTGATTAAGCTAGCACTGAGACCCTCCATTTGCATGGAAGTCTAATCACTAGGGTTCTAACTCGAAGAAACAACAGTGTACAGAGACAGGGTTTTAGCTTCCGACGTCCTCTCTGTGGGAGGAAGCAGTTTAGGGTGTAGTGTGAGTGAGTGCCACGGGACTGGGTCCATTTCGTAAAATCGGGGTAGAGAGAACCCGGTACAGAGGGGAGCACACAAATCACATCATGGTTATGGGGCTAGTAGCGTTGCCCCGTGGGTGCGTGCAGTCTTAATGTCAGCCAGCTAACTCGAAGGAGAAACTCGGTAGAGAATCCGTGCTTCAGCGAAAACAGCCGCTCCTGAGGGTGGAAGCATTTTGTTGTGTGGTGTATGAGAGCACTGCAAGGGAGTCCAAAGCTATATACGAGTGAGAGTCAGACCCCAGCAAAGTTAGAACAAGGCTCCCTGTGTGTATGACTTAGCCAGCACTGCGGCCCTCCATTTGAATTGAAGTCTAATTGCGAGGGTTCTAACTCGAAGAAACAAGAGTGTGCAGAAACAGTGTTTTAGGTTCCGACGACCTCTCTGTGGGTGGAAGCAGTTTAGCGTGTACTGTGTGTGAGAGCCTCGGGACTGGTGCCATTTCGTAAAATCGGGGTAGAGACAACCCGTTACAGAAGGCAGCTCACAACTCACATCATGGTTATGCGGCTAGTAGCATTGGCCCGGGGGTGCGTGCAGGCTGAATGTCAGCCACCTAACTCGAAGGAGAAACTCGATAGAGAATCCGTGCTTCAGCGAAAACAGCCGCTCCTGAGGGTGGAAGCATTTTGTTGTGTGCGTGTGTGAGAGCACTGCAAGGGAGTCCAAAGCTATATACGAGTGAGAGTCAGACCCCAGCAAAGTTAGAACAAGGCTCCCCGTGTGTATGACTTAGCTAGCACTGAGGCCCTCCATTTGCATGGAAGTCTAATCGCTAGGGTTCTAAGTCGAAGAAACAACAGTGTACAGGGACAGTGTTTTAGCTTCCGACGACCTCTCTGTGGGAGGAAGCAGTTTAGTGTGTGCTTTCGTTGAGAGCCGCGGGACTGGCTCCATTTCGTAAACTCGGGGTAGACACAGGCCGGTGTGAAGGCAGCGCACAAATCACATCATGGTTATGGGGCTAATAGCGTTGCCCCCGGGTTGCATGCAGACTGAAAGTCAGCCACCTAACTCGACGGACAAACTCGGTAGAGAATCCGTGCTTCAGCGAAAACAGCCGCTCCTGAGGGTGGAAGCATTTTGTTGTGTGCATGCCTGAGAGCACTGCAAAGGAGTCCAAAGCTATATACCAGTCAGCCACAGGCCATATCAAAAGGCAGAACAAGACTCCCAGTGTGTTTGATTTAGCTAGCACTGCTGGCTTCTTTTGCATGGAAGTCTACTCGCTAGCGTTCTAACTCGAGGAAACAACAGTGTACAGAAACATTGTTTTAGCTTCCGACGACCTCACTGTGGGAGGAAGCAGTTTAGGTTGTACTGTGGGTGAGAGCCAGGGGATGGGTTCCATTTCGAAAAATCGGGCTAGAGACAGGCCGATACAGAAGGCAGCTCACAAATCACATCATGGTTATGGGTCTCCTAGCGTCGCCCCGGGGGTGCGTGCAGGCTGAATATCAGCCACCTAACTAGACGGAAAAACTCGGTAGAGGATCCGTGCTTCAGTGAAAACAGCAGCTCCTGAGGGTGAAAGCATTTTGTTGTGTGCGTGCGTGAGAGCACTGCAAGGGATTCCAAAGGTATATACGAGTGAGACTCAGGCCCCAGCAAAAGGCAGAACAAGACTCCCCGTGTGTTTAATTTAGCCAGCACTGCGGCCCTACATTTGAATTGAAGTCTAATCGCGAGGGTTCTAACTCGAAGAAACAAGAGTGTGCAGAAACAGTGTTTTAGATTCCGATGACCTCTCTGTGGGTGGAAGCAGTTTAGCGTGTACTGTGTGTGAGAGCCTCGGGACTGGTGCCATTTCGTAAAATCGGGGTAGAGACAACCCGTTACAGAAGGCAGCTCACAACTCACATCATGGTTATGCAGCTAGTAGCGTTGGCCCGGGGGTGAGTGCAGGCTGAATGTCAGCCACCTAACTCGAAGGAAAAACTCGGTAGAGAATCCGTGCTTCAGCGAAAACAGCCGATCCTGAGGGTGGAAGCCTTTTGTTGTGTGCGTGCGTGAGAGCACTGCAAGGGAGTCCAAAGCTATATACGAGTCAGACTCAGGACACATCAAAAGGCAGAGCAAGACTCCCAGTGTGTTTGATTTAGCTAGAACTGCGGCCCTCCTTTTGCATTGAAGTCTAATCGCTAGGGTTCGGACTCGAACAAACAACAGTGTACAGAAACAGTGTTTTAGAGTCCGACGACCTCTCTGTGGGAGGAAGCACTTTTGGGTGTACTTTCGTTGAGAGCCACGGGACTGGCTCCATTTCGTAAAATCGGGGTAGAGACAGGCTGGTACAGGAGGTAGCGCACAAATCACATCATGGTTATGGGGCTAGTAGCATTGCCCCGGGGTTGCGTGCAGGCTGAAAGTCAGCCACCTACCTCGACGTAAAAACTCAGGAGAGAATCCGTGCTTCAGCGAAAACAGCCGCTCCTCTGGGTGGAATCATTTTGTTGTGTGCGTGCTTGAGAGCACTACAAGGGATTCCAAAGGTATATAGGAGTGAGACTCAGGACCCAGCAAAAGGCAGAACGAGGCCCCGGTGTGTTTGATTAAGCTAGCACTGAGACCCTCCATTTGCATGGAAGTCTAATCACTAGGGTTCTAACTCGAAGAAACAACAGTGTACAGAGACAGAGTTTTAGCTTCCGACGTCCTCTCTGTGGGAGGAAGCAGTTTAGGGTGTAGTGTGAGTGAGTGCCACGGGACTGGCTCCATTTCGTAAAATCGGGGTAGAGAGAACCCGGTACAGAGGGGAGCACACAAATCACATCATGGTTATGGGGCTAGTAGCGTTGCCCCGTGGGTGCGTGCAGTCTTAATGTCAGCCAGCTAACTCGAAGGAGAAACTCGGTAGAGAATCCGTGCTTCAGCGAAAACAGCCGCTCCTGAGGGTGGAAGCATTTTGTTGTGTGGTGTATGAGAGCACTGCAAGGGAGTCCAAAGCTATATACGAGTGAGAGTCAGACCCCAGCAAAGTTAGAACAAGGCTCCCTGTGTGTATGACTTAGCCAGCACTGCGGCCCTCCATTTGAATTGAAGTCTAATTGCGAGGGTTCTAACTCGAAGAAACAAGAGTGTGCAGAAACAGTGTTTTAGGTTCCGACGACCTCTCTGTGGGTGGAAGCAGTGTAGCGTGTACTGTGTGTGAGAGCCTCGGGACTGGTGCCATTTCGTAAAATCGGGGTAGAGACAACCCGTTACAGAAGGCAGCTCACAACTCACATCATGGTTATGCGGCTAGTAGCATTGGCCCGGGGGTGCGTGCAGGCTGAATGTCAGCCACCTAACTCGAAGGAGAAACTCGATAGAGAATCCGTGCTTCAGCGAAAACAGCCGCTCCTGAGGGTGGAAGCATTTTGTTGTGTGCGTGTGTGAGAGCACTGCAAGGGAGTCCAAAGCTATATACGAGTGAGAGTCAGACCCCAGCAAAGTTAGAACAAGGCTCCCCGTGTGTATGACTTAGCTAGCACTGAGGCCCTCCATTTGCATGGAAGTCTAATCGCTAGGGTTCTAAGTCGAAGAAACAACAGTGTACAGGGACAGTGTTTTAGCTTCCGACGACCTCTCTGTGGGAGGAAGCAGTTTAGTGTGTGCTTTCGTTGAGAGCTGCGGGACTGGCTCCATTTCGTAAACTCGGGGTAGACACAGGCCGGTATGAAGGCAGCGCACAAATCACATCATGGTTATGGGGCTAATAGCGTTGCCCCCGGGTTGCATGCAGACTGAAAGTCAGCCACCTAACTCGACGGACAAACTCGGTAGAGAATCCGTGCTTCAGCGAAAACAGCCGCTCCTGAGGGTGGAAGCATTTTGTTGTGTGCGTGCCTGAGAGCACTGCAAAGGAGTCCAAAGCTATATACCAGTCAGCCACAGGCCATATCAAAAGGCAGAACAAGACTCCCAGTGTGTTTGATTTAGCTAGCACTGCTGGCTTCTTTTGCATGGAAGTCTACTCGCTAGCGTTCTAACTCGAGGAAACAACAGTGTACAGAAACATTGTTTTAGCTTCCGACGACCTCACTGTGGGAGGAAGCAGTTTAGGGTGTACTGTGGGTGAGAGCCAGGGGATGGGTTCCATTTCGAAAAATCGGGCTAGAGACAGGCCGATACAGAAGGCAGCTCACAAATCACATCATGGTTATGGGTCTCCTAGCGTCGCCCCGGGGGTGCGTGCAGGCTGAATATCAGCCACCTAACTAGACGGAAAAACTCGGTAGAGGATCCGTGCTTCAGTGAAAACAGCAGCTCCTGAGGGTGAAAGCATTTTGTTGTGTGCGTGCGTGAGAGCACTGCAAGGGATTCCAAAGGTATATACGAGTGAGACTCAGGCCCCAGCAAAAGGCAGAACAAGACTCCCCGTGTGTTTAATTTAGCCAGCACTGCGGCCCTCCATTTGAATTGAAGTCTAATCGCGAGGGTTCTAACTCGAAGAAACAAGAGTGTGCAGAAACAGTGTTTTAGATTCCGACGACCTCTCTGTGGGTGGAAGCAGTTTAGCGTGTACTGTGTGTGAGAGCCTCGGGACTGGTGCCATTTCGTAAAATCGGGGTAGAGACAACCCGTTACAGAAGGCAGCTCACAACTCACATCATGGTTATGCAGCTAGTAGCGTTGGCCCGGGTGTGAGTGCAGGCTGAATGTCAGCCACCTAACTCGAAGGAAAAACTCGGTAGAGAATCCGTGCTTCAGCGAAAACAGCCGATCCTGAGGGTGGAAGCCTTTTGTTGTGTGCGTGCGTGAGAGCACTGCAAGGGAGTCCAAAGCTATATACGAGTCAGACTCAGGACACATCAAAAGGCAGAGCAAGACTCCCAGTGTGTTTGATTTAGCTAGAACTGCGGCCCTCCTTTTGCATTGAAGTCTAATCGCTAGGGTTCGGACTCGAACAAACAACAGTGTACAGAAACAGTGTTTTAGATTCCGACGACCTCTCTGTGGGAGGAAGCACTTTTGGGTGTACTTTCGTTGAGTGCCACGGGACTGGCTCCATTTCGTATAATCGGGGTAGAGACAGGCTGGTACAGGAGGTAGCGCACAAATCACATCATGGTCATGGGGCTAGTAGCATTGCCCCGGGGTTGCGTGCAGGCTGAAAGTCAGCCACCTACCTCGACGTAAAAACTCGGGAGAGAATCCGTGCTTCAGCGAAAACAGCCGCTCCTGTGGGTGGAATCATTTTGTTGTGTGCGTGCTTGAGAGCACTACAAGGGATTCCAAAGGTATATAGGAGTGAGACTCAGGACCCAGCAAAAGGCAGAACGAGGCCCCGGTGTGTTTGATTAAGCTAGCACTGAAACCCTCCATTTGCATGGAAGTCTAATCACTAGGGTTCTAACTCGAAGAAACAACAGTGTACAGAGACAGGGTTTTAGCTTCCGACGTCCTCTCTGTGGGAGGAAGCAGTTTAGGGTGTAGTGTGAGTGAGTGCCACGGGACTGGCTCCATTTCGTAAAATCGGGGTAGAGAGAACCCGGTACAGAGGGGAGCACACAAATCACATCATGGTTATGGGGCTAGTAGCGTTGCCCCGTGGGTGCGTGCAGTCTTAATGTCAGCCAGCTAACTCGAAGGAGAAACTCGGTAGAGAATCCGTGCTTCAGCGAAAACAGCCGCTCCTGAGGGTGGAAGCATTTTGTTGTGTGGTGTATGAGAGCACTGCAAGGGAGTCCAAAGCTATATACGAGTGAGAGTCAGACCCCAGCAAAGTTAGAACAAGGCTCCCTGTGTGTATGACTTAGCCAGCACTGCGGCCCTCCATTTGAATTGAAGTCTAATTGCGAGGGTTCTAACTCGAAGAAACAAGAGTGTGCAGAAACAGTGTTTTAGGTTCCGACGACCTCTCTGTGGGTGGAAGCAGTTTAGCGTGTACTGTGTGTGAGAGCCTCGGGACTGGTGCCATTTCGTAAAATCGGGGTAGAGACAACCCGTTACAGAAGGCAACTCACAACTCACATCATGGTTATGCGGCTAGTAGCATTGGCCCGGGGGTGCGTGCAGGCTGAATGTCAGCCACCTAACTCGAAGGAGAAACTCGGTAGAGAATCCGTGCTTCAGCGAAAACAGCCGCTCCTGAGGGTGGAAGCATTTTGTTGTGTGCGTGTGTGAGAGCACTGCAAGGGAGTCCAAAGCTATATACGAGTGAGAGTCAGACCCCAGCAAAGTTAGAACAAGGCTCCCCGTGTGTATGACTTAGCTAGCACTGAGGCCCTCCTTTTGCATGGAAGTCTAATCGCTAGGGTTCTAAGTCGAAGAAACAACAGTGTACAGAGACAGTGTTTTAGCTTCCGACGACCTCTCTGTGGGAGGAAGCAGTTTAGTGTGTGCTTTCGTTGAGAGCCACGGGACTGGCTCCATTTCGTAAACTCGGGGTAGACACAGGCCGGTGTGAAGGCAGCGCACAAATCACATCATGGTTATGGGGCTAATAGCGTTGCCCCCGGGTTGCATGCAGACTGAAAGTCAGCCACCTAACTCGACGGACAAACTCGGTAGAGAATCCGTGCTTCAGCGAAAACAGCCGCTCCTGAGGGTGGAAGCATTTTGTTGTGTGCGTGCCTGAGAGCACTGCAAAGGAGTCCAAAGCTATATACCAGTCAGCCACAGGCCATATCAAAAGGCAGAACAAGACTCCCAGTGTGTTTGATTTAGCTAGCACTGCTGGCTTCTTTTGCATGGAAGTCTACTCGCTAGCGTTCTAACTCGAGGAAACAACAGTGTACAGAAACATTGTTTTAGCTTCCGACGACCTCACTGTGGGAGGAAGCAGTTTAGGGTGTACTGTGGGTGAGAGCCAGGGGATGGGTTCCATTTCGAAAAATCGGGCTAGAGACAGGCCGATACAGAAGGCAGCTCACAAATCACATCATGGTTATGGGTCTACTAGCGTCGCCCCGGGGGTGCGTGCAGGCTGAATATCAGCCACCTAACTAGACGGAAAAACTCGGTAGAGGATCCGTGCTTCAGTGAAAACAGCAGCTCCTGAGGGTGAAAGCATTTTGTTGTGTGCGTGCGTGAGAGCACTGCAAGGGATTCCAAAGGTATATACGAGTGAGACTCAGGCCCCAGCAAAAGGCAGAACAAGACTCCCCGTGTGTTTAATTTAGCCAGCACTGCGTCCCTCCATTTGAATTGAAGTCTAATCGCGAGGGTTCTAACTCGAAGAAACAAGAGTGTGCAGAAACAGTGTTTTAGATTCCGACGACCTCTCTGTGGGTGGAAGCAGTTTAGCGTGTACTGTGTGTGAGAGCCTCGGGACTGGTGCCATTTCGTAAAATCGGGGTAGAGACAACCCGTTACAGAAGGCAGCTCACAACTCACATCATGGTTATGCGGCTAGTAGCGTTGGCCCGGGGGTGCGTGCAGGCTGAATGTCAGCCACCTAACTCGAAGGAAAAACTCGGTAGAGAATCCGTGCTTCAGCGAAAACAGCCGATCCTGAGGGTGGAAGCCTTTTGTTGTGTGCGTGCGTGAGAGCACTGCAAGGGAGTCCAAAGCTATATACGAGTCAGACTCAGGACACATCAAAAGGCAGAGCAAGACTCCCAGTGTGTTTGATTTAGCTAGAACTGCGGCCCTCCTTTTGCATTGAAGTCTAATCGCTAGGGTTCGGACTCGAACAAACAACAGTGTACAGAAACAGTGTTTTAGAGTCCGACGACCTCTCTGTGGGAGGAAGCACTTTTGGGTGTACTTTCGTTGAGAGCCACGGGACTGGCTCCATTTCGTAAAATCGGGGTAGAGACAGGCTGGTACAGGAGGTAGCGCACAAATCACATCATGGTTATGGGGCTAGTAGCATTGCCCCGGGGTTGCGTGCAGGCTGAAAGTCAGCCACCTACCTCGACGTAAAAACTCGGGAGAGAATCCGTGCTTCAGCGAAAACAGCCGCTCCTGTGGGTGGAATCATTTTGTTGTGTGCGTGCTTGAGAGCACTACAAGGGATTCCAAAGGTATATAGGAGTGAGACTCAGGACCCAGCAAAAGGCAGAACGAGGCCCCGGTGTGTTTGATTAAGCTAGCACTGAGACCCTCCATTTGCATGGAAGTCTAATCACTAGGGTTCTAACTCGAAGAAACAACAGTGTACAGAGACAGGGTTTTAGCTTCCGACGTCCTCTCTGTGGGAGGAAGCAGTTTAGGGTGTAGTGTGAGTGAGTGCCACGGGACTGGGTCCATTTCGTAAAATCGGGGTAGAGAGAACCCGGTACAGAGGGGAGCACACAAATCACATCATGGTTATGGGGCTAGTAGCGTTGCCCCGTGGGTGCGTGCAGTCTTAATGTCAGCCAGCTAACTCGAAGGAGAAACTCGGTAGAGAATCCGTGCTTCAGCGAAAACAGCCGCTCCTGAGGGTGGAAGCATTTTGTTGTGTGGTGTATGAGAGCACTGCAAGGGAGTCCAAAGCTATATACGAGTGAGAGTCAGACCCCAGCAAAGTTAGAACAAGGCTCCCTGTGTGTATGACTTAGCCAGCACTGCGGCCCTCCATTTGAATTGAAGTCTAATTGCGAGGGTTCTAACTCGAAGAAACAAGAGTGTGCAGAAACAGTGTTTTAGGTTCCGACGACCTCTCTGTGGGTGGAAGCAGTTTAGCGTGTACTGTGTGTGAGAGCCTCGGGACTGGTGCCATTTCGTAAAATCGGGGTAGAGACAACCCGTTACAGAAGGCAGCTCACAACTCACATCATGGTTATGCGGCTAGTAGCATTGGCCCGGGGGTGCGTGCAGGCTGAATGTCAGCCACCTAACTCGAAGGAGAAACTCGATAGAGAATCCGTGCTTCAGCGAAAACAGCCGCTCCTGAGGGTGGAAGCATTTTGTTGTGTGCGTGTGTGAGAGCACTGCAAGGGAGTCCAAAGCTATATACGAGTGAGAGTCAGACCCCAGCAAAGTTAGAACAAGGCTCCCCGTGTGTATGACTTAGCTAGCACTGAGGCCCTCCATTTGCATGGAAGTCTAATCGCTAGGGTTCTAAGTCGAAGAAACAACAGTGTACAGGGACAGTGTTTTAGCTTCCGACGACCTCTCTGTGGGAGGAAGCAGTTTAGTGTGTGCTTTCGTTGAGAGCCGCGGGACTGGCTCCATTTCGTAAACTCGGGGTAGACACAGGCCGGTGTGAAGGCAGCGCACAAATCACATCATGGTTATGGGGCTAATAGCGTTGCCCCCGGGTTGCATGCAGACTGAAAGTCAGCCACCTAACTCGACGGACAAACTCGGTAGAGAATCCGTGCTTCAGCGAAAACAGCCGCTCCTGAGGGTGGAAGCATTTTGTTGTGTGCATGCCTGAGAGCACTGCAAAGGAGTCCAAAGCTATATACCAGTCAGCCACAGGCCATATCAAAAGGCAGAACAAGACTCCCAGTGTGTTTGATTTAGCTAGCACTGCTGGCTTCTTTTGCATGGAAGTCTACTCGCTAGCGTTCTAACTCGAGGAAACAACAGTGTACAGAAACATTGTTTTAGCTTCCGACGACCTCACTGTGGGAGGAAGCAGTTTAGGTTGTACTGTGGGTGAGAGCCAGGGGATGGGTTCCATTTCGAAAAATCGGGCTAGAGACAGGCCGATACAGAAGGCAGCTCACAAATCACATCATGGTTATGGGTCTCCTAGCGTCGCCCCGGGGGTGCGTGCAGGCTGAATATCAGCCACCTAACTAGACGGAAAAACTCGGTAGAGGATCCGTGCTTCAGTGAAAACAGCAGCTCCTGAGGGTGAAAGCATTTTGTTGTGTGCGTGCGTGAGAGCACTGCAAGGGATTCCAAAGGTATATACGAGTGAGACTCAGGCCCCAGCAAAAGGCAGAACAAGACTCCCCGTGTGTTTAATTTAGCCAGCACTGCGGCCCTACATTTGAATTGAAGTCTAATCGCGAGGGTTCTAACTCGAAGAAACAAGAGTGTGCAGAAACAGTGTTTTAGATTCCGATGACCTCTCTGTGGGTGGAAGCAGTTTAGCGTGTACTGTGTGTGAGAGCCTCGGGACTGGTGCCATTTCGTAAAATCGGGGTAGAGACAACCCGTTACAGAAGGCAGCTCACAACTCACATCATGGTTATGCAGCTAGTAGCGTTGGCCCGGGGGTGAGTGCAGGCTGAATGTCAGCCACCTAACTCGAAGGAAAAACTCGGTAGAGAATCCGTGCTTCAGCGAAAACAGCCGATCCTGAGGGTGGAAGCCTTTTGTTGTGTGCGTGCGTGAGAGCACTGCAAGGGAGTCCAAAGCTATATACGAGTCAGACTCAGGACACATCAAAAGGCAGAGCAAGACTCCCAGTGTGTTTGATTTAGCTAGAACTGCGGCCCTCCTTTTGCATTGAAGTCTAATCGCTAGGGTTCGGACTCGAACAAACAACAGTGTACAGAAACAGTGTTTTAGAGTCCGACGACCTCTCTGTGGGAGGAAGCACTTTTGGGTGTACTTTCGTTGAGAGCCACGGGACTGGCTCCATTTCGTAAAATCGGGGTAGAGACAGGCTGGTACAGGAGGTAGCGCACAAATCACATCATGGTTATGGGGCTAGTAGCATTGCCCCGGGGTTGCGTGCAGGCTGAAAGTCAGCCACCTACCTCGACGTAAAAACTCAGGAGAGAATCCGTGCTTCAGCGAAAACAGCCGCTCCTCTGGGTGGAATCATTTTGTTGTGTGCGTGCTTGAGAGCACTACAAGGGATTCCAAAGGTATATAGGAGTGAGACTCAGGACCCAGCAAAAGGCAGAACGAGGCCCCGGTGTGTTTGATTAAGCTAGCACTGAGACCCTCCATTTGCATGGAAGTCTAATCACTAGGGTTCTAACTCGAAGAAACAACAGTGTACAGAGACAGAGTTTTAGCTTCCGACGTCCTCTCTGTGGGAGGAAGCAGTTTAGGGTGTAGTGTGAGTGAGTGCCACGGGACTGGCTCCATTTCGTAAAATCGGGGTAGAGAGAACCCGGTACAGAGGGGAGCACACAAATCACATCATGGTTATGGGGCTAGTAGCGTTGCCCCGTGGGTGCGTGCAGTCTTAATGTCAGCCAGCTAACTCGAAGGAGAAACTCGGTAGAGAATCCGTGCTTCAGCGAAAACAGCCGCTCCTGAGGGTGGAAGCATTTTGTTGTGTGGTGTATGAGAGCACTGCAAGGGAGTCCAAAGCTATATACGAGTGAGAGTCAGACCCCAGCAAAGTTAGAACAAGGCTCCCTGTGTGTATGACTTAGCCAGCACTGCGGCCCTCCATTTGAATTGAAGTCTAATTGCGAGGGTTCTAACTCGAAGAAACAAGAGTGTGCAGAAACAGTGTTTTAGGTTCCGACGACCTCTCTGTGGGTGGAAGCAGTGTAGCGTGTACTGTGTGTGAGAGCCTCGGGACTGGTGCCATTTCGTAAAATCGGGGTAGAGACAACCCGTTACAGAAGGCAGCTCACAACTCACATCATGGTTATGCGGCTAGTAGCATTGGCCCGGGGGTGCGTGCAGGCTGAATGTCAGCCACCTAACTCGAAGGAGAAACTCGATAGAGAATCCGTGCTTCAGCGAAAACAGCCGCTCCTGAGGGTGGAAGCATTTTGTTGTGTGCGTGTGTGAGAGCACTGCAAGGGAGTCCAAAGCTATATACGAGTGAGAGTCAGACCCCAGCAAAGTTAGAACAAGGCTCCCCGTGTGTATGACTTAGCTAGCACTGAGGCCCTCCATTTGCATGGAAGTCTAATCGCTAGGGTTCTAAGTCGAAGAAACAACAGTGTACAGGGACAGTGTTTTAGCTTCCGACGACCTCTCTGTGGGAGGAAGCAGTTTAGTGTGTGCTTTCGTTGAGAGCTGCGGGACTGGCTCCATTTCGTAAACTCGGGGTAGACACAGGCCGGTATGAAGGCAGCGCACAAATCACATCATGGTTATGGGGCTAATAGCGTTGCCCCCGGGTTGCATGCAGACTGAAAGTCAGCCACCTAACTCGACGGACAAACTCGGTAGAGAATCCGTGCTTCAGCGAAAACAGCCGCTCCTGAGGGTGGAAGCATTTTGTTGTGTGCGTGCCTGAGAGCACTGCAAAGGAGTCCAAAGCTATATACCAGTCAGCCACAGGCCATATCAAAAGGCAGAACAAGACTCCCAGTGTGTTTGATTTAGCTAGCACTGCTGGCTTCTTTTGCATGGAAGTCTACTCGCTAGCGTTCTAACTCGAGGAAACAACAGTGTACAGAAACATTGTTTTAGCTTCCGACGACCTCACTGTGGGAGGAAGCAGTTTAGGGTGTACTGTGGGTGAGAGCCAGGGGATGGGTTCCATTTCGAAAAATCGGGCTAGAGACAGGCCGATACAGAAGGCAGCTCACAAATCACATCATGGTTATGGGTCTCCTAGCGTCGCCCCGGGGGTGCGTGCAGGCTGAATATCAGCCACCTAACTAGACGGAAAAACTCGGTAGAGGATCCGTGCTTCAGTGAAAACAGCAGCTCCTGAGGGTGAAAGCATTTTGTTGTGTGCGTGCGTGAGAGCACTGCAAGGGATTCCAAAGGTATATACGAGTGAGACTCAGGCCCCAGCAAAAGGCAGAACAAGACTCCCCGTGTGTTTAATTTAGCCAGCACTGCGGCCCTCCATTTGAATTGAAGTCTAATCGCGAGGGTTCTAACTCGAAGAAACAAGAGTGTGCAGAAACAGTGTTTTAGATTCCGACGACCTCTCTGTGGGTGGAAGCAGTTTAGCGTGTACTGTGTGTGAGAGCCTCGGGACTGGTGCCATTTCGTAAAATCGGGGTAGAGACAACCCGTTACAGAAGGCAGCTCACAACTCACATCATGGTTATGCAGCTAGTAGCGTTGGCCCGGGTGTGAGTGCAGGCTGAATGTCAGCCACCTAACTCGAAGGAAAAACTCGGTAGAGAATCCGTGCTTCAGCGAAAACAGCCGATCCTGAGGGTGGAAGCCTTTTGTTGTGTGCGTGCGTGAGAGCACTGCAAGGGAGTCCAAAGCTATATACGAGTCAGACTCAGGACACATCAAAAGGCAGAGCAAGACTCCCAGTGTGTTTGATTTAGCTAGAACTGCGGCCCTCCTTTTGCATTGAAGTCTAATCGCTAGGGTTCGGACTCGAACAAACAACAGTGTACAGAAACAGTGTTTTAGATTCCGACGACCTCTCTGTGGGAGGAAGCACTTTTGGGTGTACTTTCGTTGAGTGCCACGGGACTGGCTCCATTTCGTATAATCGGGGTAGAGACAGGCTGGTACAGGAGGTAGCGCACAAATCACATCATGGTCATGGGGCTAGTAGCATTGCCCCGGGGTTGCGTGCAGGCTGAAAGTCAGCCACCTACCTCGACGTAAAAACTCGGGAGAGAATCCGTGCTTCAGCGAAAACAGCCGCTCCTGTGGGTGGAATCATTTTGTTGTGTGCGTGCTTGAGAGCACTACAAGGGATTCCAAAGGTATATAGGAGTGAGACTCAGGACCCAGCAAAAGGCAGAACGAGGCCCCGGTGTGTTTGATTAAGCTAGCACTGAAACCCTCCATTTGCATGGAAGTCTAATCACTAGGGTTCTAACTCGAAGAAACAACAGTGTACAGAGACAGGGTTTTAGCTTCCGACGTCCTCTCTGTGGGAGGAAGCAGTTTAGGGTGTAGTGTGAGTGAGTGCCACGGGACTGGCTCCATTTCGTAAAATCGGGGTAGAGAGAAGCCGGTACAGAGGGGAGCACACAAATCACATCATGGTTATGGGGCTAGTAGCGTTGCCCCGTGGGTGCGTGCAGTCTTAATGTCAGCCAGCTAACTCGAAGGAGAAACTCGGTAGAGAATCCGTGCTTCAGCGAAAACAGCCGCTCCTGAGGGTGGAAGCATTTTGTTGTGTGGTGTATGAGAGCACTGCAAGGGAGTCCAAAGCTATATACGAGTGAGAGTCAGACCCCAGCAAAGTTAGAACAAGGCTCCCTGTGTGTATGACTTAGCCAGCACTGCGGCCCTCCATTTGAATTGAAGTCTAATTGCGAGGGTTCTAACTCGAAGAAACAAGAGTGTGCAGAAACAGTGTTTTAGGTTCCGACGACCTCTCTGTGGGTGGAAGCAGTTTAGCGTGTACTGTGTGTGAGAGCCTCGGGACTGGTGCCATTTCGTAAAATCGGGGTAGAGACAACCCGTTACAGAAGGCAACTCACAACTCACATCATGGTTATGCGGCTAGTAGCATTGGCCCGGGGGTGCGTGCAGGCTGAATGTCAGCCACCTAACTCGAAGGAGAAACTCGGTAGAGAATCCGTGCTTCAGCGAAAACAGCCGCTCCTGAGGGTGGAAGCATTTTGTTGTGTGCGTGTGTGAGAGCACTGCAAGGGAGTCCAAAGCTATATACGAGTGAGAGTCAGACCCCAGCAAAGTTAGAACAAGGCTCCCCGTGTGTATGACTTAGCTAGCACTGAGGCCCTCCATTTGCATGGAAGTCTAATCGCTAGGGTTCTAAGTCGAAGAAACAACAGTGTACAGAGACAGTGTTTTAGCTTCCGACGACCTCTCTGTGGGAGGAAGCAGTTTAGTGTGTGCTTTCGTTGAGAGCCGCGGGACTGGCTCCATTTCGTAAACTCGGGGTAGACACAGGCCGGTGTGAAGGCAGCGCACAAATCACATCATGGTTATGGGGCTAATAGCGTTGCCCCCGGGTTGCATGCAGACTGAAAGTCAGCCACCTAACTCGACGGACAAACTCGGTAGAGAATCCGTGCTTCAGCGAAAACAGCCGCTCCTGAGGGTGGAAGCATTTTGTTGTGTGCGTGCCTGAGAGCACTGCAAAGGAGTCCAAAGCTATATACCAGTCAGCCACAGGCCATATCAAAAGGCAGAACAAGACTCCCAGTGTGTTTGATTTAGCTAGCACTGCTGGCTTCTTTTGCATGGAAGTCTACTCGCTAGCGTTCTAACTCGAGGAAACAACAGTGTACAGAAACATTGTTTTAGCTTCCGACGACCTCACTGTGGGAGGAAGCAGTTTAGGGTGTACTGTGGGTGAGAGCCAGGGGATGGGTTCCATTTCGAAAAATCGGGCTAGAGACAGGCCGATACAGAAGGCAGCTCACAAATCACATCATGGTTATGGGTCTCCTAGCGTCGCCCCGGGGGTGCGTGCAGGCTGAATATCAGCCACCTAACTAGACGGAAAAACTCGGTAGAGGATCCGTGCTTCAGTGAAAACAGCAGCTCCTGAGGGTGAAAGCATTTTGTTGTGTGCGTGCGTGAGAGCACTGCAAGGGATTCCAAAGGTATATACGAGTGAGACTCAGGCCCCAGCAAAAGGCAGAACAAGACTCCCCGTGTGTTTAATTTAGCCAGCACTGCGGCCCTCCATTTGAATTGAAGTCTAATCGCGAGGGTTCTAACTCGAAGAAACAAGAGTGTGCAGAAACAGTGTTTTAGATTCCGACGACCTCTCTGTGGGTGGAAGCAGTTTAGCGTGTACTGTGTGTGAGAGCCTCGGGACTGGTGCCATTTCGTAAAATCGGGGTAGAGACAACCCGTTACAGAAGGCAGCTCACAACTCACATCATGGTTATGCGGCTAGTAGCGTTGGCCCGGGGGTGCGTGCAGGCTGAATGTCAGCCACCTAACTCGAAGGAAAAACTCGGTAGAGAATCCGTGCTTCAGCGAAAACAGCCGATCCTGAGGGTGGAAGCCTTTTGTTGTGTGCGAGCGTGAGAGCACTGCAAGGGAGTCCAAAGCTATATACGAGTCAGACTCAGGACACATCAAAAGGCAGAGCAAGACTCCCAGTGTGTTTGATTTAGCTAGAACTGCGGCCCTCCTTTTGCATTGAAGTCTAATCGCTAGGGTTCGGACTCGAACAAACAACAGTGTACAGAAACAGTGTTTTAGAGTCCGACGACCTCTCTGTGGGAGGAAGCACTTTTGGGTGTACTTTCGTTGAGAGCCACGGGACTGGCTCCATTTCGTAAAATCGGGGTAGAGACAGGCTGGTACAGGAGGTAGCGCACAAATCACATCATGGTTATGGGGCTAGTAGCATTGCCCCGGGGTTGCGTGCAGGCTGAAAGTCAGCCACCTACCTCGACGTAAAAACTCGGGAGAGAATCCGTGCTTCAGCGAAAACAGCCGCTCCTGTGGGTGGAATCATTTTGTTGTGTGCGTGCTTGAGAGCACTACAAGGGATTCCAAAGGTATATAGGAGTGAGACTCAGGACCCAGCAAAAGGCAGAACGAGGCCCCGGTGTGTTTGATTAAGCTAGCACTGAGACCCTCCATTTGCATGGAAGTCTAATCACTAGGGTTCTAACTCGAAGAAACAACAGTGTACAGAGACAGGGTTTTAGCTTCCGACGTCCTCTCTGTGGGAGGAAGCAGTTTAGGGTGTAGTGTGAGTGAGTGCCACGGGACTGGCTCCATTTCGTAAAATCGGGGTAGAGAGAAGCCGGTACAGAGGGGAGCACACAAATCACATCATGGTTATGGGGCTAGTAGCGTTGCCCCGTGGGTGCGTGCAGTCTTAATGTCAGCCAGCTAACTCGAAGGAGAAACTCGGTAGAGAATCCGTGCTTCAGCGAAAACAGCCGCTCCTGAGGGTGGAAGCATTTTGTTGTGTGGTGTATGAGAGCACTGCAAGGGAGTCCAAAGCTATATACGAGTGAGAGTCAGACCCCAGCAAAGTTAGAACAAGGCTCCCTGTGTGTATGACTTAGCCAGCACTGCGGCCCTCCATTTGAATTGAAGTCTAATTGCGAGGGTTCTAACTCGAAGAAACAAGAGTGTGCAGAAACAGTGTTTTAGGTTCCGACGACCTCTCTGTGGGTGGAAGCAGTTTAGTGTGTACTGTGTGTGAGAGCCTCGGGATTGGTGCCATTTCGTAAAATCGGGGTAGAGACAACCCGTTACAGAAGGCAGCTCACAACTCACATCATGGTTATGCGGCTAGTAGCATTGGCCCGGGGGTGCGTGCAGGCTGAATGTCAGCCACCTAACTCGAAGGAGAAACTCGGTAGAGAATCCGTGCTTCAGCGAAAACAGCCGCTCCTGAGGGTGGAAGCATTTTGTTGTGTGCGTGTGTGAGAGCACTGCAAGGGAGTCCAAAGCTATATACGAGTGAGAGTCAGACCCCAGCAAAGTTAGAACAAGGCTCCCCGTGTGTATGACTTAGCTAGCACTGAGGCCCTCCATTTGCATGGAAGTCTAATCGCTAGGGTTCTAAGTCGAAGAAACAACAGTGTACAGGGACAGTGTTTTAGCTTCCGACGACCTCTCTGTGGGAGGAAGCAGTTTAGTGTGTGCTTTCGTTGAGAGCCGCGGGACTGGCTCCATTTCGTAAACTCGGGGTAGACACAGGCCGGTGTGAAGGCAGCGCACAAATCACATCATGGTTATGGGGCTAATAGCGTTGCCCCCGGGTTGCATGCAGACTGAAAGTCAGCCACCTAACTCGACGGACAAACTCGGTAGAGAATCCGTGCTTCAGCGAAAACAGCCGCTCCTGAGGGTGGAAGCATTTTGTTGTGTGCGTGCCTGAGAGCACTGCAAAGGAGTCCAAAGCTATATACCAGTCAGCCACAGGCCATATCAAAAGGCAGAACAAGACTCCCAGTGTGTTTGATTTAGCTAGCACTGCTGGCTTCTTTTGCATGGAAGTCTACTCGCTAGCGTTCTAACTCGAGGAAACAACAGTGTACAGAAACATTGTTTTAGCTTCCGACGACCTCACTGTGGGAGGAAGCAGTTTAGGGTGTACTGTGGGTGAGAGCCAGGGGATGGGTTCCATTTCGAAAAATCGGGCTAGAGACAGGCCGATACAGAAGGCAGCTCACAAATCACATCATGGTTATGGGTCTCCTAGCGTCGCCCCGGGGGTGCGTGCAGGCTGAATATCAGCCACCTAACTAGACGGAAAAACTCGGTAGAGGATCCGTGCTTCAGTGAAAACAGCAGCTCCTGAGGGTGAAAGCATTTTGTTGTGTGCGTGCGTGAGAGCACTGCAAGGGATTCCAAAGGTATATACGAGTGAGACTCAGGCCCCAGCAAAAGGCAGAACAAGACTCCCCGTGTGTTTAATTTAGCCAGCACTGCGGCCCTCCATTTGAATTGAAGTCTAATCGCGAGGGTTCTAACTCGAAGAAACAAGAGTGTGCAGAAACAGTGTTTTAGATTCCGACGACCTCTCTGTGGGTGGAAGCAGTTTAGCGTGTACTGTGTGTGAGAGCCTCGGGACTGGTGCCATTTCGTAAAATCGGGGTAGAGACAACCCGTTACAGAAGGCAGCTCACAACTCACATCATGGTTATGCGGCTAGTAGCGTTGGCCCGGGGGTGCGTGCAGGCTGAATGTCAGCCACCTAACTCGAAGGAAAAACTCGGTAGAGAATCCGTGCTTCAGCGAAAACAGCCGATCCTGAGGGTGGAAGCCTTTTGTTGTGTGCGTGCGTGAGAGCACTGCAAGGGAGTCCAAAGCTATATACGAGTCAGACTCAGGACACATCAAAAGGCAGAGCAAGACTCCCAGTGTGTTTGATTTAGCTAGAACTGCGGCCCTCCTTTTGCATTGAAGTCTAATCGCTAGGGTTCGGACTCGAACAAACAACAGTGTACAGAAACAGTGTTTTAGAGTCCGACGACCTCTCTGTGGGAGGAAGCACTTTTGGGTGTACTTTCGTTGAGAGCCACGGGACTGGCTCCATTTCGTAAAATCGGGGTAGAGACAGGCTGGTACAGGAGGTAGCGCACAAATCACATCATGGTTATGGGGCTAGTAGCATTGCCCCGGGGTTGCGTGCAGGCTGAAAGTCAGCCACCTACCTCGACGTAAAACTCGGGAGAGAATCCGTGCTTCAGCGAAAACAGCCGCTCCTGTGGGTGGAATCATTTTGTTGTGTGCGTGCTTGAGAGCACTACAAGGGATTCCAAAGGTATATAGGAGTGAGACTCAGGACCCAGCAAAAGGCAGAACGAGGCCCCGGTGTGTTTGATTAAGCTAGCACTGAGACCCTCCATTTGCATGGAAGTCTAATCACTAGGGTTCTAACTCGAAGAAACAACAGTGTACAGAGACAGGGTTTTAGCTTCCGACGTCCTCTCTGTGGGAGGAAGCAGTTTAGGGTGTAGTGTGAGTGAGTGCCACGGGACTGGCTCCATTTCGTAAAATCGGGGTAGAGAGAAGCCGGTACAGAGGGGAGCACACAAATCACATCATGGTTATGGGGCTAGTAGCGTTGCCCCGTGGGTGCGTGCAGTCTTAATGTCAGCCAGCTAACTCGAAGGAGAAACTCGGTAGAGAATCCGTGCTTCAGCGAAAACAGCCGCTCCTGAGGGTGGAAGCATTTTGTTGTGTGGTGTATGAGAGCACTGCAAGGGAGTCCAAAGCTATATACGAGTGAGAGTCAGACCCCAGCAAAGTTAGAACAAGGCTCCCTGTGTGTATGACTTAGCCAGCACTGCGGCCCTCCATTTGAATTGAAGTCTAATTGCGAGGGTTCTAACTCGAAGAAACAAGAGTGTGCAGAAACAGTGTTTTAGGTTCCGACGACCTCTCTGTGGGTGGAAGCAGTTTAGCGTGTACTGTGTGTGAGAGCCTCGGGACTGGTGCCATTTCGTAAAATCGGGGTAGAGACAACCCGTTACAGAAGGCAGCTCACAACTCACATCATGGTTATGCGGCTAGTAGCATTGGCCCGGGGGTGCGTGCAGGCTGAATGTCAGCCACCTAACTCGAAGGAGAAACTCGGTAGAGAATCCGTGCTTCAGCGAAAACAGCCGCTCCTGAGGGTGGAAGCATTTTGTTGTGTGCGTGTGTGAGAGCACTGCAAGGGAGTCCAAAGCTATATACGAGTGAGAGTCAGACCCCAGCAAAGTTAGAACAAGGCTCCCCGTGTGTATGACTTAGCTAGCACTGAGGCCCTCCATTTGCATGGAAGTCTAATCGCTAGGGTTCTAAGTCGAAGAAACAACAGTGTACAGAGACAGTGTTTTAGCTTCCGACGACCTCTCTGTGGGAGGAAGCAGTTTAGTGTGTGCTTTCGTTGAGAGCCGCGGGACTGGCTCCATTTCGTAAACTCGGGGTAGACACAGGCCGGTGTGAAGGCAGCGCACAAATCACATCATGGTTATGGGGCTAATAGCGTTGCCCCCGGGTTGCATGCAGACTGAAAGTCAGCCACCTAACTCGACGGACAAACTCGGTAGAGAATCCGTGCTTCAGCGAAAACAGCCGCTCCTGAGGGTGGAAGCATTTTGTTGTGTGCGTGCCTGAGAGCACTGCAAAGGAGTCCAAAGCTATATACCAGTCAGCCACAGGCCATATCAAAAGGCAGAACAAGAATCCCAGTGTGTTTGATTTAGCTAGCACTGCTGGCTTCTTTTGCATGGAAGTCTACTCGCTAGCGTTCTAACTCGAGGAAACAACAGTGTACAGAAACATTGTTTTAGCTTCCGACGACCTCACTGTGGGAGGAAGCAGTTTAGGGTGTACTGTGGGTGAGAGCCAGGGGATGGGTTCCATTTCGAAAAATCGGGCTAGAGACAGGCCGATACAGAAGGCAGCTCACAAATCACATCATGGTTATGGGTCTCCTAGCGTCGCCCCGGGGGTGCGTGCAGGCTGAATATCAGCCACCTAACTAGACGGAAAAACTCGGTAGAGGATCCGTGCTTCAGTGAAAACAGCAGCTCCTGAGGGTGAATGCATTTTGTCGTGTGCGTGCGTGAGAGCACTGCAAGGGATTCCAAAGGTATATACGAGTGAGACTCAGGCCGCAGCAAAAGGCAGAACAAGACTCCCCGTGTGTTTAATTTAGCCAGCACTGCGGCCCTCCATTTGAATTGAAGTCTAATCGCGAGGGTTCTAACTCGAAGAAACAAGAGTGTGCAGAAACAGTGTTTTAGGTTCCGACGACCTCTCTGTGGGTGGAAGCAGTTTAGCGTGTACTGTGTGTGAGAGCCTCGGGACTGGTGCCATTTCGTAAAATCGGGGTAGAGACAACCCGTTACAGAAGGCAGCTCACAACTCACATCATGGTTATGCGGCTAGTAGCGTTGGCCCGGGGGTGCGTGCAGGCTGAATGTCAGCCACCTAACTCGAAGGAAAAACTCGGTAGAGAATCCGTGCTTCAGCGAAAACAGCCGATCCTGAGGGTGGAAGCCTTTTGTTGTGTGCGTGCGTGAGAGCACTGCAAGGGAGTCCAAAGCTATATCCGAGTCAAACTCAGGACACATCAAAAGGCAGAGCAAGACTCCCAGTGTGTTTGATTTAGCTAGAACTGCGGCCCTCCTTTTGCATTGAAGTCTAATCGCTAGGGTTCGGACTCGAACAAACAACAGTGTACAGAAACAGTGTTTTAGATTCCGACGACCTCTCTGTGGGAGGAAGCACTTTTGGGTGTACTTTCGTTGAGAGCCACGGGACTGGCTCCATTTCGTAAAATCGGGGTAGAGACAGGCTGGTACAGGAGGTAGCGCACAAATCACATCATGGTCATGGGGCTAGTAGCATTGCCCCGGGGTTGCGTGCAGGCTGAAAGTCAGCCACGTACCTCGACGTAAAAACTCGGGAGAGAATCCGTGCTTCAGCGAAAACAGCCGCTCCTGTGGGTGGAATCATTTTGTTGTGTGCGTGCTTGAGAGCACTACAAGGGATTCCAAAGGTATATAGGAGTGAGACTCAGGACCCAGCAAAAGGCAGAACGAGGCCCCGGTGTGTTTGATTAAGCTAGCACTGAAACCCTCCATTTGCATGGAAGTCTAATCACTAGGGTTCTAACTCGAAGAAACAACAGTGTACAGAGACAGGGTTTTAGCTTCCGACGTCCTCTCTGTGGGAGGAAGCAGTTTAGGGTGTAGTGTGAGTGAGTGCCACGGGACTGGCTCCATTTCGTAAAATCGGGGTAGAGAGAACCCGGTACAGAGGGGAGCACACAAATCACATCATGGTTATGGGGCTAGTAGCGTTGCCCCGTGGGTGCGTGCAGTCTTAATGTCAGCCAGCTAACTCGAAGGAGAAACTCGGTAGAGAATCCGTGCTTCAGCGAAAACAGCCGCTCCTGAGGGTGGAAGCATTTTGTTGTGTGGTGTATGAGAGCACTGCAAGGGAGTCCAAAGCTATATACGAGTGAGAGTCAGACCCCAGCAAAGTTAGAACAAGGCTCCCTGTGTGTATGACTTAGCCAGCACTGCGGCCCTCCATTTGAATTGAAGTCTAATTGCGAGGGTTCTAACTCGAAGAAACAAGAGTGTGCAGAAACAGTGTTTTAGGTTCCGACGACCTCTCTGTGGGTGGAAGCAGTTTAGCGTGTACTGTGTGTGAGAGCCTCGGGACTGGTGCCATTTCGTAAAATCGGGGTAGAGACAACCCGTTACAGAAGGCAACTCACAACTCACATCATGGTTATGCGGCTAGTAGCATTGGCCCGGGGGTGCGTGCAGGCTGAATGTCAGCCACCTAACTCGAAGGAGAAACTCGGTAGAGAATCCGTGCTTCAGCGAAAACAGCCGCTCCTGAAGGTGGAAGCATTTTGTTGTGTGCGTGTGTGAGAGCACTGCAAGGGAGTCCAAAGCTATATACGAGTGAGAGTCAGACCCCAGCAAAGTTAGAACAAGGCTCCCCGTGTGTATGACTTAGCTAGCACTGAGGCCCTCCATTTGCATGGAAGTCTAATCGCTAGGGTTCTAAGTCGAAGAAACAACAGTGTACAGAGACAGTGTTTTAGCTTCCGACGACCTCTCTGTGGGAGGAAGCAGTTTAGTGTGTGCTTTCGTTGAGAGCCGCGGGACTGGCTCCATTTCGTAAACTCGGGGTAGACACAGGCCGGTGTGAAGGCAGCGCACAAATCACATCATGGTTATGGGGCTAATAGCGTTGCCCCCGGGTTGCATGCAGACTGAAAGTCAGCCACCTAACTCGACGGACAAACTCGGTAGAGAATCCGTGCTTCAGCGAAAACAGCCGCTCCTGAGGGTGGAAGCATTTTGTTGTGTGCGTGCCTGAGAGCACTGCAAAGGAGTCCAAAGCTATATACCAGTCAGCCACAGGCCATATCAAAAGGCAGAACAAGACTCCCAGTGTGTTTGATTTAGCTAGCACTGCTGGCTTCTTTTGCATGGAAGTCTACTCGCTAGCGTTCTAACTCGAGGAAACAACAGTGTACAGAAACATTGTTTTAGCTTCCGACGACCTCACTGTGGGAGGAAGCAGTTTAGGGTGTACTGTGGGTGAGAGCCAGGGGATGGGTTCCATTTCGAAAAATCGGGCTAGAGACAGGCCGATACAGAAGGCAGCTCACAAATCACATCATGGTTATGGGTCTACTAGCGTCGCCCCGGGGGTGCGTGCAGGCTGAATATCAGCCACCTAACTAGACGGAAAAACTCGGTAGAGGATCCGTGCTTCAGTGAAAACAGCAGCTCCTGAGGGTGAAAGCATTTTGTTGTGTGCGTGCGTGAGAGCACTGCAAGGGATTCCAAAGGTATATACGAGTGAGACTCAGGCCCCAGCAAAAGGCAGAACAAGACTCCCCGTGTGTTTAATTTAGCCAGCACTGCGTCCCTCCATTTGAATTGAAGTCTAATCGCGAGGGTTCTAACTCGAAGAAACAAGAGTGTGCAGAAACAGTGTTTTAGATTCCGACGACCTCTCTGTGGGTGGAAGCAGTTTAGCGTGTACTGTGTGTGAGAGCCTCGGGACTGGTGCCATTTCGTAAAATCGGGGTAGAGACAACCCGTTACAGAAGGCAGCTCACAACTCACATCATGGTTATGCGGCTAGTAGCGTTGGCCCGGGGGTGCGTGCAGGCTGAATGTCAGCCACCTAACTCGAAGGAAAAACTCGGGAGAATCCGTGCTTCAGCGAAAACAGCCGATCCTGAGGGTGGAAGCCTTTTGTTGTGTGCGTGCGTGAGAGCACTGCAAGGGAGTCCAAAGCTATATCCGAGTCAAACTCAGGACACATCAAAAGGCAGAGCAAGACTCCCAGTGTGTTTGATTTAGCTAGAACTGCGGCCCTCCTTTTGCATTGAAGTCTAATCGCTAGGGTTCGGACTCGAACAAACAACAGTGTACAGAAACAGTGTTTTAGAGTCCGACGACCTCTCTGTGGGAGGAAGCACTTTTGGGTGTACTTTCGTTGAGAGCCACGGGACTGGCTCCATTTCGTAAAATCGGGGTAGAGACAGGCTGGTACAGGAGGTAGCGCACAAATCACATCATGGTTATGGGGCTAGTAGCATTGCCCCGGGGTTGCGTGCAGGCTGAAAGTCAGCCACCTACCTCGACGTAAAAACTCGGGAGAGAATCCGTGCTTCAGCGAAAACAGCCGCTCCTCTGGGTGGAATCATTTTGTTGTGTGCGTGCTTGAGAGCACTACAAGGGATTCCAAAGGTATATAGGAGTGAGACTCAGGACCCAGCAAAAGGCAGAACAAGGCCCCGGTGTGTTTGATTAAGCTAGCACTGAGACCCTCCATTTGCATGGAAGTCTAATCACTAGGGTTCTAACTCGAAGAAACAACAGTGTACAGAGACAGAGTTTTAGCTTCCGACGTCCTCTCTGTGGGAGGAAGCAGTTTAGGGTGTAGTGTGAGTGAGTGCCACGGGACTGGCTCCATTTCGTAAAATCGGGGTAGAGAGAACCCGGTACAGAGGGGAGCACACAAATCACATCATGGTTATGGGGCTAGTAGCGTTGCCCCGTGGGTGCGTGCAGTCTTAATGTCAGCCAGCTAACTCGAAGGAGAAACTCGGTAGAGAATCCGTGCTTCAGCGAAAACAGCCGCTCCTGAGGGTGGAAGCATTTTGTTGTGTGGTGTATGAGAGCACTGCAAGGGAGTCCAAAGCTATATACGAGTGAGAGTCAGACCCCAGCAAAGTTAGAACAAGGCTCCCTGTGTGTATGACTTAGCCAGCACTGCGGCCCTCCATTTGAATTGAAGTCTAATTGCGAGGGTTCTAACACGAAGAAACAAGAGTGTGCAGAAACAGTGTTTTAGGTTCCGACGACCTCTCTGTGGGTGGAAGCAGTGTAGCGTGTACTGTGTGTGAGAGCCTCGGGACTGGTGCCATTTCGTAAAATCGGGGTAGAGACAACCCGTTACAGAAGGCAGCTCACAACTCACATCATGGTTATGCGGCTAGTAGCATTGGCCCGGGGGTGCGTGCAGGCTGAATGTCAGCCACCTAACTCGAAGGAGAAACTCGGTAGAGAATCCGTGCTTCAGCGAAAACAGCCGCTCCTGAGGGTGGAAGCATTTTGTTGTGTGCGTGTGTGAGAGCACTGCAAGGGAGTCCAAAGCTATATACGAGTGAGAGTCAGACCCCAGCAAAGTTAGAACAAGGCTCCCCGTGTGTATGACTTAGCTAGCACTGAGGCCCTCCATTTGCATGGAAGTCTAATCGCTAGGGTTCTAAGTCGAAGAAACAACAGTGTACAGAGACAGTGTTTTAGCTTCCGACGACCTCTCTGTGGGAGGAAGCAGTTTAGTGTGTGCTTTCGTTGAGAGCCGCGGGACTGGCTCCATTTCGTAAACTCGGGGTAGACACAGGCCGGTATGAAGGCAGCGCACAAATCACATCATGGTTATGGGGCTAATAGCGTTGCCCCCGGGTTGCATGCAGACTGAAAGTCAGCCACCTAACTCGACGGACAAACTCGGTAGAGAATCCGTGCTTCAGCGAAAACAGCCGCTCCTGAGGGTGGAAGCATTTTGTTGTGTGCGTGCCTGAGAGCACTGCAAAGGAGTCCAAAGCTATATACCAGTCAGCCACAGGCCATATCAAAAGGCAGAACAAGACTCCCAGTGTGTTTGATTTAGCTAGCACTGCTGGCTTCTTTTGCATGGAAGTCTACTCGCTAGCGTTCTAACTCGAGGAAACAACAGTGTACAGAAACATTGTTTTAGCTTCCGACGACCTCACTGTGGGAGGAAGCAGTTTAGGGTGTACTGTGGGTGAGAGCCAGGGGATGGGTTCCATTTCGAAAAATCGGGCTAGAGACAGGCCGATACAGAAGGCAGCTCACAAATCACATCATGGTTATGGGTCTCCTAGCGTCGCCCCGGGGGTGCGTGCAGGCTGAATATCAGCCACCTAACTAGACGGAAAAACTCGGTAGAGGATCCGTGCTTCAGTGAAAACAGCAGCTCCTGAGGGTGAAAGCATTTTGTTGTGTGCGTACGTGAGAGCACTGCAAGGGATTCCAAAGGTATATACGAGTGAGACTCAGGCCCCAGCAAAAGGCAGAACAAGACTCCCCGTGTGTTTAATTTAGCCAGCACTGCGGCCCTCCATTTGAATTGAAGTCTAATCGCGAGGGTTCTAACTCGAAGAAACAAGAGTGTGCAGAAACAGTGTTTTAGATTCCGACGACCTCTCTGTGGGTGGAAGCAGTTTAGCGTGTACTGTGTGTGAGAGCCTCGGGACTGGTGCCATTTCGTAAAATCGGGGTAGAGACAACCCGTTACAGAAGGCAGCTCACAACTCACATCATGGTTATGCGGCTAGTAGCGTTGGCCCGGGGGTGCGTGCAGGCTGAATGTCAGCCACCTAACTCGAAGGAAAAACTCGGTAGAGAATCCGTGCTTCAGCGAAAACAGCCGATCCTGAGGGTGGAAGCCTTTTGTTGTGTGCGTGCGTGAGAGCACTGCAAGGGAGTCCAAAGCTATATACGAGTCAGACTCAGGACACATCAAAAGGCAGAGCAAGACTCCCAGTGTGTTTGATTTAGCTAGAACTGCGGCCCTCCTTTTGCATTGAAGTCTAATCGCTAGGGTTCGGACTCGAACAAAGAACAGTGTACAGAAACAGTGTTTTAGATTCCGACGACCTCTCTGTGGGAGGAAGCACTTTTGGGTGTACTTTCGTTGAGAGCCACGGGACTGGCTCCATTTCGTATAATCGGGGTAGAGACAGGCTGGTACAGGAGGTAGCGCACAAATCACATCATGGTCATGGGGCTAGTAGAATTGCCCCGGGGTTGCGTGCAGGCTGAAAGTCAGCCACCTACCTCGACGTAAAAACTCGGGAGAGAATCCGTGCTTCAGCGAAAACAGCCGCTCCTGTGGGTGGAATCATTTTGTTCTGTGCGTGCTTGAGAGCACTACAAGGGATTCCAAAGGTATATAGGAGTGAGACTCAGGACCCAGCAAAAGGCAGAACGAGGCCCCCGTGTGTTTGATTAAGCTAGCACTGAGACCCTCCATTTGCATGGAAGTCTAATCACTAGGGTTCTAACTCGAAGAAACAACAGTGTACAGAGACAGGGTTTTAGCTTCCGACGTCCTCTCTGTGGGAGGAAGCAGTTTAGGGTGTAGTGTGAGTGAGTGCCACGGGACTGGCTCCATTTCGTAAAATCGGGGTAGAGAGAACCCGGTACAGAGGGGAGCACACAAATCACATCATGGTTATGGGGCTAGTAGCGTTGCCCCGTGGGTGCGTGCAGTCTTAATGTCAGCCAGCTAACTCGAAGGAGAAACTCGGTAGAGAATCCGTGCTTCAGCGAAAACAGCCGCTCCTGAGGGTGGAAGCATTTTGTTGTGTGGTGTATGAGAGCACTGCAAGGGAGTCCAAAGCTATATACGAGTGAGAGTCAGACCCCAGCAAAGTTAGAACAAGGCTCCCTGTGTGTATGACTTAGCCAGCACTGCGGCCCTCCATTTGAATTGAAGTCTAATTGCGAGGGTTCTAACTCGAAGAAACAAGAGTGTGCAGAAACAGTGTTTTAGGTTCCGACGACCTCTCTGTGGGTGGAAGCAGTTTAGCGTGTACTGTGTGTGAGAGCCTCGGGACTGGTGCCATTTCGTAAAATCGGGGTAGAGACAACCCGTTACAGAAGGCAGCTCACAACTCACATCATGGTTATGCGGCTAGTAGCATTGGCCCGGGGGTGCGTGCAGGCTGAATGTCAGCCACCTAACTCGAAGGAGAAACTCGGTAGAGAATCCGTGCTTCAGCGAAAACAGCCGCTCCTGAGGGTGGAAGCATTTTGTTGTGTGCGTGTGTGAGAGCACTGCAAGGGAGTCCAAAGCTATATACGAGTGAGAGTCAGACCCCAGCAAAGTTAGAACAAGGCTCCCCGTGTGTATGACTTAGCTAGCACTGAGGCCCTCCATTTGCATGGAAGTCTAATCGCTAGGGTTCTAAGTCGAAGAAACAACAGTGTACAGAGACAGTGTTTTAGCTTCCGACGACCTCTCTGTGGGAGGAAGCAGTTTAGTGTGTGCTTTCGTTGAGAGCCGCGGGACTGGCTCCATTTCGTAAACTCGGGTTAGACAAAGGCCGGTGTGAAGGCAGCGCACAAATCACATCATGGTTATGGGGCTAATAGCGTTGCCCCCGGGTTGCATGCAGACTGAAAGTCAGCCACCTAACTCGACGGACAAACTCGGTAGAGAATCCGTGCTTCAGCGAAAACAGCCGCTCCTGAGGGTGGAAGCATTTTGTTGTGTGCGTGCCTGAGAGCACTGCAAAGGAGTCCAAAGCTATATACCAGTCAGCCACAGGCCATATCAAAAGGCAGAACAAGAATCCCAGTGTGATTGATTTAGCTAGCACTGCTGGCTTCTTTTGCATGGAAGTCTACTCGCTAGCGTTCTAACTCGAGGAAACAACAGTGTACAGAAACATTGTTTTAGCTTCCGACGACCTCACTGTGGGAGGAAGCAGTTTAGGGTGTACTGTGGGTGAGAGCCAGGGGATGGGTTCCATTTCGAAAAATCGGGCTAGAGACAGGCCGATACAGAAGGCAGCTCACAAATCACATCATGGTTATGGGTCTACTAGCGTCGCCCCGGGGGTGCGTGCAGGCTGAATATCAGCCACCTAACTAGACGGAAAAACTCGGTAGAGGATCCGTGCTTCAGTGAAAACAGCAGCTCCTGAGGGTGAAAGCATTTTGTCGTGTGCGTGCGTGAGAGCACTGCAAGGGATTCCAAAGGTATATACGAGTGAGACTCAGGCCGCAGCAAAAGGCAGAACAAGACTCCCCGTGTGTTTAATTTAGCCAGCACTGCGGCCCTCCATTTGAATTGAAGTCTAATCGCGAGGGTTCTAACTCGAAGAAACAAGAGTGTGCAGAAACAGTGTTTTAGGTTCCGACGACCTCTCTGTGGGTGGAAGCAGTTTAGCGTGTACTGTGTGTGAGAGCCTCGGGACTGGTGCCATTTCGTAAAATCGGGGTAGAGACAACCCGTTACAGAAGGCAGCTCACAACTCACATCATGGTTATGCGGCTAGTAGCGTTGGCCCGGGGGTGCGTGCAGGCTGAATGTCAGCCACCTAACTCGAAGGAGAAACTCGGTAGAGAATCCGTGCTTCAGCGAAAACAGCCGATCCTGAGGGTGGAAGCCTTTTGTTGTGTGCGTGCGTGAGAGCACTGCAAGGGAGTCCAAAGCTATATACGAGTCAGACTCAGGACACATCAAAAGGCAGAGCAAGACTCCCAGTGTGTTTGATTTAGCTAGAACTGCGGCCCTCCTTTTGCATTGAAGTCTAATCGCTAGGGTTCGGACTCGAACAAACAACAGTGTACAGAAACAGTGTTTTAGATTCCGACGACCTCTCTGTGGGAGGAAGCACTTTTGGGTGTACTTTCGTTGAGAGCCACGGGACTGGCTCCATTTCGTAAAATCGGGGTAGAGACAGGCTGGTACAGGAGGTAGCGCACAAATCACATCATGGTTATGGGGCTAGTAGCATTGCCCCGGGGTTGCGTGCAGGCTGAAAGTCAGCCACCTACCTCGACGTAAAAACTCGGGAGAGAATCCGTGCTTCAGCGAAAACAGCCGCTCCTGTGGGTGGAATCATTTTGTTGTGTGCGTGCTTGAGAGCACTACAAGGGATTCCAAAGGTATATAGGAGTGAGACTCAGGACCCAGCAAAAGGCAGAACGAGGCCCTGGTGTGTTTGATTAAGCTAGCACTGAGACCCTCCATTTGCATGGAAGTCTAATCACTAGGGTTCTAACTCGAAGAAACAACAGTGTACAGAGACAGGGTTTTAGCTTCCGACGTCCTCTCTGAGGGAGGAAGCAGTTTAGGGTGTAGTGTGAGTGAGTGCCACGGGACTGGCTCCATTTCGTAAAATCGGGGTAGAGAGAACCCGGGACAGAGGGTAGCACACAAATCACATCATGGTTATGGGGCTAGTAGCGTTGCCCCGTGGGTGCGTGCAGTCTTAATGTCAGCCAGCTAACTCGAAGGAGAAACTCGGTAGAGAATCCGTGCTTCAGCGAAAACAGCCGCTCCTGAGGGTGGAAGCATTTTGTTGTGTGGTGTATGAGAGCACTGCAAGGGAGTCCAAAGCTATATACGAGTGAGAGTCAGACCCCAGCAAAGTTAGAACAAGGCTCCCTGTGTGTATGACTTAGCCAGCACTGCGGCCCTCCATTTGAATTGAAGTCTAATTGCGAGGGTTCTAACTCGAAGAAACAAGAGTGTGCAGAAACAGTGTTTTAGGTTCCGACGACCTCTCTGTGGGTGGAAGCAGTTTAGCGTGTACTGTGTGTGAGAGCCTCGGGACTGGTGCCATTTCGTAAAATCGGGGTAGAGACAACCCGTTACAGAAGGCAGCTCACAACTCACATCATGGTTATGCGGCTAGTAGCATTGGCCCGGGGGTGCGTGCAGGCTGAATGTCAGCCACCTAACTCGAAGGAGAAACTCGGTAGAGAATCCGTGCTTCAGTGAAAACAGCCGCTCCTGAGGGTGGAAGCATTTTGTTGTGTGCGTGTGTGAGAGCACTGCAAGGGAGTCCAAAGCTATATACGAGTGAGAGTCAGACCCCAGCAAAGTTAGAACAAGGCTCCCCGTGTGTATGACTTAGCTAGCACTGAGGCCCTCCATTTGCATGGAAGTCTAATCGCTAGGGTTCTAAGTCGAAGAAACAACAGTGTACAGAGACAGTGTTTTAGCTTCCGACGACCTCTCTGTGGGAGGAAGCAGTTTAGTGTGTGCTTTCGTTGAGAGCCGCGGGACTGGCTCCATTTCGTAAACTCGGGGTAGACACAGGCCGGTATGAAGGCAGCGCACAAATCACATCATGGTTATGGGGCTAATAGCGTTGCCCCCGGGTTGCATGCAGACTGAAAGTCAGCCACCTAACTCGACGGACAAACTCGGTAGAGAATCCGTGCTTCAGCGAAAACAGCCGCTCCTGAGGGTGGAAGCATTTTGTTGTGTGCGTGCCTGAGAGCACTGCAAAGGAGTCCAAAGCTATATACCAGTCAGCCACAGGCCATATCAAAAGGCAGAACAAGACTCCCAGTGTGTTTGATTTAGCTAGCACTGCTGGCTTCTTTTGCATTGAAGTCTACTCGCTAGCGTTCTAACTCGAGGAAACAACAGTGTACAGAAACATTGTTTTAGCTTCCGACGACCTCACTGTGGGAGGAAGCAGTTTAGGGTGTACTGTGGGTGAGAGCCAGGGGATGGGTTCCATTTCGAAAAATCGGGCTAGAGACAGGCCGATACAGAAGGCAGCTCACAAATCACATCATGGTTATGGGTCTCCTAGCGTCGCCCCGGGGGTGCGTGCAGGCTGAATATCAGCCACCTAACTAGACGGAAAAACTCGGTAGAGGATCCGTGCTTCAGTGAAAACAGCAGCTCCTGAGGGTGAAAGCATTTTGTTGTGTGCGTGCGTAAGAGCACTGCATGGGATTCCAAAGGTATATACGAGTGAGACTCAGGCCCCAGCAAAAGGCAGAACAAGACTCCCCGTGTGTTTAATTTAGCCAACACTGCGGCCCTCCATTTGAATTGAAGTCTAATCGCGAGGGTTCTAACTCGAAGAAACAAGAGTGTGCAGAAACAGTGTTTTAGATTCCGACGACCTCTCTGTGGGTGGAAGCAGTTTAGCGTGTACTGTGTGTGAGAGCCTCGGGACTGGTGCCATTTCGTAAAATCGGGGTAGAGACAACCCGTTACAGAAGGCAGCTCACAACTCACATCATGGTTAGGCGGCTAGTAGCGTTGGCCCAGGGGTGCGTGCAGGCTGAATGTCAGCCACCTAACTCGAAGGAAAAACTCGGTAGAGAATCCGTGCTTCAGCGAAAAGAGCCGATCCTGAGGGTGGAAGCCTTTTGTTGTGTGCGTGCGTGAGAGCACTGCAAGGGAGTCCAAAGCTATATACGAGTCAGACTCAGGACACATCAAAAGGCAGAGCAAGACTCCCAGTGTGTTTGATTTGGCTAGAACTGCGGCCCTCCTTTTGCATTGAAGTCTAATCGCTAGGGTTCGGACTCGAACAAACAACAGTGTACAGAAACAGTGTTTTAGAGTCCGACGACCTCTCTGTGGGAGGAAGCACTTTTGGGTGTACTTTCGTTGAGAGCCACGGGACTGGCTCCATTTCGTAAAATCGGGGTAGAGACAGGCTGGTACAGGAGGTAGCGCACAAATCACATCATGGTTATGGGGCTAGTAGCATTGCCCCGGGGTTGCGTGCAGGCTGAAAGTCAGCCACCTACCTCGACGTAAAAACTCGGGAGAGAATCCGTGCTTCAGCGAAAACAGCCGCTCCTGTGGGTGGAATCATTTTGTTGTGTGCGTGCTTGAGAGCACTACAAGGGATTCCAAAGGTATATAGGAGTGAGACTCAGGACCCAGCAAAAGGCAGAACGAGGCCCCGGTGTGTTTGATTAAGCTAGCACTGAGACCCTCCATTTGCATGGAAGTCTAATCACTAGGGTTCTAACTCGAAGAAACAACAGTGTACAGAGACAGGGTTTTAGCTTCCGACGTCCTCTCTGTGGGAGGAAGCAGTTTAGGGTGTAGTGTGAGTGAGTGCCACGGGACTGGGTCCATTTCGTAAAATCGGGGTAGAGAGAACCCGGTACAGAGGGGAGCACACAAATCACATCATGGTTATGGGGCTAGTAGCGTTGCCCCGTGGGTGCGTGCAGTCTTAATGTCAGCCAGCTAACTCGAAGGAGAAACTCGGTAGAGAATCCGTGCTTCAGCGAAAACAGCCGCTCCTGAGGGTGGAAGCATTTTGTTGTGTGGTGTATGAGAGCACTGCAAGGGAGTCCAAAGCTATATACGAGTGAGAGTCAGACCCCAGCAAAGTTAGAACAAGGCTCCCTGTGTGTATGACTTAGCCAGCACTGCGGCCCTCCATTTGAATTGAAGTCTAATTGCGAGGGTTCTAACTCGAAGAAACAAGAGTGTGCAGAAACAGTGTTTTAGGTTCCGACGACCTCTCTGTGGGTGGAAGCAGTTTAGCGTGTACTGTGTGTGAGAGCCTCGGGACTGGTGCCATTTCGTAAAATCGGGGTAGAGACAACCCGTTACAGAAGGCAGCTCACAACTCACATCATGGTTATGCGGCTAGTAGCATTGGCCCGGGGGTGCGTGCAGGCTGAATGTCAGCCACCTAACTCGAAGGAGAAACTCGGTAGAGAATCCGTGCTTCAGCGAAAACAGCCGCTCCTGAGGGTGGAAGCATTTTGTTGTGTGCGTGTGTGAGAGCACTGCAAGGGAGTCCAAAGCTATATACGAGTGAGAGTCAGACCCCAGCAAAGTTAGAACAAGGCTCCCCGTGTGTATGACTTAGCTAGCACTGAGGCCCTCCATTTGCATGGAAGTCTAATCGCTAGGGTTCTAAGTCGAAGAAACAACAGTGTACAGAGACAGTGTTTTAGCTTCCGACGACCTCTCTGTGGGAGGAAGCAGTTTAGTGTGTGCTTTCGTTGAGAGCCGCGGGACTGGCTCCATTTCGTAAACTCGGGGTAGACACAGGCCGGTATGAAGGCAGCGCACAAATCACATCATGGTTATGGGGCTAATAGCGTTGCCCCCGGGTTGCATGCAGACTGAAAGTCAGCCACCTAACTCGACGGACAAACTCGGTAGAGAATCCGTGCTTCAGCGAAAACAGCCGCTCCTGAGGGTGGAAGCATTTTGTTGTGTGCGTGCCTGAGAGCACTGCAAAGGAGTCCAAAGCTATATACCAGTCAGCCACAGGCCATATCAAAAGGCAGAACAAGACTCCCAGTGTGTTTGATTTAGCTAGCACTGCTGGCTTCTTTTGCATGGAAGTCTACTCGCTAGCGTTCTAACTCGAGGAAACAACAGTGTACAGAAACATTGTTTTAGCTTCCGACGACCTCACTGTGGGAGGAAGCAGTTTAGGGTGTACTGTGGGTGAGAGCCAGGGGATGGGTTCCATTTCGAAAAATCGGGCTAGAGACAGGCCGATACAGAAGGCAGCTCACAAATCACATCATGGTTATGGGTCTCCTAGCGTCGCCCCGGGGGTGCGTGCAGGCTGAATATCAGCCACCTAACTAGACGGAAAAACTCGGTAGAGGATCCGTGCTTCAGTGAAAACAGCAGCTCCTGAGGGTGAAAGCATTTTGTTGTGTGCGTGCGTAAGAGCACTGCATGGGATTCCAAAGGTATATACGAGTGAGACTCAGGCCCCAGCAAAAGGCAGAACAAGACTCCCCGTGTGTTTAATTTAGCCAACACTGCGGCCCTCCATTTGAATTGAAGTCTAATCGCGAGGGTTCTAACTCGAAGAAACAAGAGTGTGCAGAAACAGTGTTTTAGATTCCGACGACCTCTCTGTGGGTGGAAGCAGTTTAGCGTGTACTGTGTGTGAGAGCCTCGGGACTGGTGCCATTTCGTAAAATCGGGGTAGAGACAACCCGTTACAGAAGGCAGCTCACAACTCACATCATGGTTAGGCGGCTAGTAGCGTTGGCCCAGGGGTGCGTGCAGGCTGAATGTCAGCCACCTAACTCGAAGGAAAAACTCGGTAGAGAATCCGTGCTTCAGCGAAAAGAGCCGATCCTGAGGGTGGAAGCCTTTTGTTGTGTGCGTGCGTGAGAGCACTGCAAGGGAGTCCAAAGCTATATACGAGTCAGACTCAGGACACATCAAAAGGCAGAGCAAGACTCCCAGTGTGTTTGATTTGGCTAGAACTGCGGCCCTCCTTTTGCATTGAAGTCTAATCGCTAGGGTTCGGACTCGAACAAACAACAGTGTACAGAAACAGTGTTTTAGAGTCCGACGACCTCTCTGTGGGAGGAAGCACTTTTGGGTGTACTTTCGTTGAGAGCCACGGGACTGGCTCCATTTCGTAAAATCGGGGTAGAGACAGGCTGGTACAGGAGGTAGCGCACAAATCACATCATGGTTATGGGGCTAGTAGCATTGCCCCGGGGTTGCGTGCAGGCTGAAAGTCAGCCACCTACCTCGACGTAAAAACTCGGGAGAGAATCCGTGCTTCAGCGAAAACAGCCGCTCCTGTGGGTGGAATCATTTTGTTGTGTGCGTGCTTGAGAGCACTACAAGGGATTCCAAAGGTATATAGGAGTGAGACTCAGGACCCAGCAAAAGGCAGAACGAGGCCCCAGTGTGTTTGATTAAGCTAGCACTGAGACCCTCCATTTGCATGGAAGTCTAATCACTAGGGTTCTAACTCGAAGAAACAACAGTGTACAGAGACAGGGTTTTAGCTTCCGACGTCCTCTCTGTGGGAGGAAGCAGTTTAGGGTGTAGTGTGAGTGAGTGCCACGGGACTGGGTCCATTTCGTAAAATCGGGGTAGAGAGAACCCGGTACAGAGGGGAGCACACAAATCACATCATGGTTATGGGGCTAGTAGCGTTGCCCCGTGGGTGCGTGCAGTCTTAATGTCAGCCAGCTAACTCGAAGGAGAAACTCGGTAGAGAATCCGTGCTTCAGCGAAAACAGCCGCTCCTGAGGGTGGAAGCATTTTGTTGTGTGGTGTATGAGAGCACTGCAAGGGAGTCCAAAGCTATATACGAGTGAGAGTCAGACCCCAGCAAAGTTAGAAAAAGGCTCCCTGTGTGTATGACTTAGCCAGCACTGCGGCCCTCCATTTGAATTGAAGTCTAATTGCGAGGGTTCTAACTCGAAGAAACAAGAGTGTGCAGAAACAGTGTTTTAGGTTCCGACGACCTCTCTGTGGGTGGAAGCAGTTTAGCGTGTACTGTGTGTGAGAGCCTCGGGACTGGTGCCATTTCGTAAAATCGGGGTAGAGACAACCCGTTACAGAAGGCAGCTCACAACTCACATCATGGTTATGCGGCTAGTAGCATTGGCCCGGGGGTGCGTGCAGGCTGAATGTCAGCCACCTAACTCGAAGGAGAAACTCGGTAGAGAATCCGTGCTTCAGCGAAAACAGCCGCTCCTGAGGGTGGAAGCATTTTGTTGTGTGCGTGTGTGAGAGCACTGCAAGGGAGTCCAAAGCTATATACGAGTGAGAGTCAGACCCCAGCAAAGTTAGAACAAGGCTCCCCGTGTGTATGACTTAGCTAGCACTGAGGCCCTCCATTTGCATGGAAGTCTAATCGCTAGGGTTCTAAGTCGAAGAAACAACAGTGTACAGAGACAGTGTTTTAGCTTCCGACGACCTCTCTGTGGGAGGAAGCAGTTTAGTGTGTGCTTTCGTTGAGAGCCGCGGGACTGGCTCCATTTCGTAAACTCGGGGTAGACACAGGCCGGTATGAAGGCAGCGCACAAATCACATCATGGTTATGGGGCTAATAGCGTTGCCCCCGGGTTGCATGCAGACTGAAAGTCAGCCACCTAACTCGACGGACAAACTCGGTAGAGAATCCGTGCTTCAGCGAAAACAGCCGCTCCTGAGGGTGGAAGCATTTTGTTGTGTGCGTGCCTGAGAGCACTGCAAAGGAGTCCAAAGCTATATACCAGTCAGCCACAGGCCATATCAAAAGGCAGAACAAGACTCCCAGTGTGTTTGATTTAGCTAGCACTGCTGGCTTCTTTTGCATGGAAGTCTACTCGCTAGCGTTCTAACTCGAGGAAACAACAGTGTACAGAAACATTGTTTTAGCTTCCGACGACCTCACTGTGGGAGGAAGCAGTTTAGGGTGTACTGTGGGTGAGAGCCAGGGGATGGGTTCCATTTCGAAAAATCGGGCTAGAGACAGGCCGATACAGAAGGCAGCTCACAAATCACATCATGGTTATGGGTCTACTAGCGTCGCCCCGGGGGTGCGTGCAGGCTGAATATCAGCCACCTAACTCGACGGAAAAACTCGGTAGAGGATCCGTGCTTCAGTGAAAACAGCAGCTCCTGAGGGTGAAAGCATTTTGTTGTGTGCGTGCGTAAGAGCACTGCAAGGGATTCCAAAGGTATATACGAGTGAGACTCAGGCCCCAGCAAAAGGCAGAACAAGACTCCCCGTGTGTTTAATTTAGCCAGCACTGCGGCCCTCCATTTGAATTGAAGTCTAATCGCGAGGGTTCTAACTCGAAGAAACAAGAGTGTGCAGAAACAGTGTTTTAGATTCCGACGACCTCTCTGTGGGTGGAAGCAGTTTAGCGTGTACTGTGTGTGAGAGCCTCGGGACTGGTGCCATTTCGTAAAATCGGGGTAGAGACAACCCGTTACAGAAGGCAGCTCACAACTCACATCATGGTTATGCGGCTAGTAGCATTGGCCCGGGTGTGCGTGCAGGCTGAATGTCAGCCACCTAACTCGAAGGAAAAACTCGGTAGAGAATCCGTGCTTCAGCGAAAACAGCCGATCCTGAGGGTGGAAGCCTTTTGTTGTGTGCGTGCGTGAGAGCACTGCAAGGGAGTCCAAAGCTATATACGAGTCAGACTCAGGACACATCAAAAGGCAGAGCAAGACTCCCAGTGTGTTTGATTTAGCTAGAACTGTGGCCCTCCTTTTGCATTGAAGTCTAATCGCTAGGGTTCGGACTCGAACAAACAACAGTGTACAGAAACAGTGTTTTAGATTCCGACGACCTCTCTGTGGGAGGAAGCACTTTTGGGTGTACTTTCGTTGAGAGCCACGGGACTGGCTCCATTTCGTAAAATCGGGGTAGAGACAGGCTGGTACAGGAGGTAGCGCACAAATCACATCATGGTTATGGGGCTAGTAGCATTGCCCCGGGGTTGCGTGCAGGCTGAAAGTCAGCCACCTACCTCGACGTAAAAACTCGGGAGAGAATCCGTGCTTCAGCGAAAACAGCCGCTCCTGTGGGTGGAATCATTTTGTTGTGTGCGTGCTTGAGAGCACTACAAGGGATTCCAAAGGTATATAGGAGTGAGACTCAGGACCCAGCAAAAGGCAGAACGAGGCCCCGGTGTGTTTGATTAAGCTAGCACTGAGACCCTCCATTTGCATGGAAGTCTAATCACTAGGGTTCTAACTCGAAGAAACAACAGTGTACAGAGACAGGGTTTTAGCTTCCGACGTCCTCTCTGTGGGAGGAAGCAGTTTAGGGTGTAGTGTGAGTGAGTGCCACGGGACTGGCTCCATTTCGTAAAATCGGGGTAGAGAGAACCCGGTACAGAGGGGAGCACACAAATCACATCATGGTTATGGGGCTAGTAGCGTTGCCCCGTGGGTGCGTGCAGTCTTAATGTCAGCCAGCTAACTCAAAGGAGAAACTCGGTAGAGAATCCGAGCTTCAGCGAAAACAGCCGCTCCTGAGGGTGGAAGCATTTTGTTGTGTGGTGTATGAGAGCACTGCAAGGGAGTCCAAAGCTATATACGAGTGAGAGTCAGACCCCAGCAAAGTTAGAACAAGGCTCCCTGTGTGTATGACTTAGCCAGCACTGCGGCCCTCCATTTGAATTGAAGTCTAATGGCGAGGGTTCTAACTCGAAGAAACAAGAGTGTGCAGAAACAGTGTTTTAGGGTCCGACGACCTCTCTGTGGGTGGAAGCAGTTTAGCGTGTACTGTGTGTGAGAGCCTCGGGACTGGTGCCATTTCGTAAAATCGGGGTAGAGACAACCCGTTACAGAAGGCAGCTCACAACTCACATCATGGTTATGCGGCTAGTAGCATTGGCCCGGGGGTGCGTGCAGGCTGAATGTCAGCCACCTAACTCGAAGGAGAAACTCGGTAGAGAATCCGTGCTTCAGCGAAAACAGCCGCTCCTGAGGGTGGAAGCATTTTGTTGTGTGCGTGTGTGAGAGCACTGCAAGGGAGTCCAAAGCTATATACGAGTGAGAGTCAGACCCCAGTAAAGTTAGAACAAGGCTCCCCGTGTGTATGACTTAGCTAGCACTGAGGCCCTCCATTTGCATGGAAGTCTAATCGCTAGGGTTCTAAGTCGAAGAAACAACAGTGTACAGAGACAGTGTTTTAGCTTCCGACGACCTCTCTGTGGGAGGAAGCAGTTTAGTGTGTGCTTTCGTTGAGAGCCGCGGGACTGGCTCCATTTCGTAAACTCGGTGTAGACACAGGCCGGTATGAAGGCAGCGCACAAATCACATCATGGTTATGGGGCTAATAGCGTTGCCCCCCGGTTGCATGCAGACTGAAAGTCAGCCACCTAACTCGACGGACAAACTCGGTAGAGAATCCGTGCTTCAGCGAAAACAGCCGCTCCTGAGGGTGGAAGCATTTTGTTGTGTGCTTGCCTGAGAGCACTGCAAAGGAGTCCAAAGCTATATACCAGTCAGCCACAGGCCATATCAAAAGGCAGAACAAGACTCCCAGTGTGTTTGATTTAGCTAGCACTGCTGGCTTCTTTTGCATGGAAGTCTACTCGCTAGCGTTCTAACTCGAGGAAACAACAGTGTACAGAAACATTGTTTTAGCTTCCGACGACCTCACTGTGGGAGGAAGCAGTTTAGGGTGTACTGTGGGTGAGAGCCAGGGGATGGGTTCCATTTCGAAAAATCGGGCTAGAGACAGGCCGATACAGAAGGCAGCTCACAAATCACATCATGGTTATGGGTCTCCTAGCGTCGCCCCGGGGGTGCGTGCAGGCTGAATATCAGCCACCTAACTAGACGGAAAAACTCGGTAGAGGATCCGTGCTTCAGTGAAAACAGCAGCTCCTGAGGGTGAAAGCATTTTGTTGTGTGCGTGCGTAAGAGCACTGCAAGGGATTCCAAAGGTATATACGAGTGAGACTCAGGCCCCAGCAAAAGGCAGAACAAGACTCCCCGTGTGTTTAATTTAGCCAGCACTGCGGCCCTCCATTTGAATTGAAGTCTAATCGCGAGGGTTCTAACTCGAAGAAACAAGAGTGTGCAGAAACAGTGTTTTAGATTCCGACGACCTCTCTGTGGGTGGAAGCAGTTTAGCGTGTACTGTGTGTGAGAGCCTCGGGACTGGTGCCATTTCGTAAAATCGGGGTAGAGACAACCCGTTACAGAAGGCAGCTCACAACTCACATCATGGTTATGCGGCTAGTAGCGTTGGCCCGGGGGTGCGTGCAGGCTGAATGTCAGCCACCTAACTCGAAGGAAAAACTCGGTAGAGAATCCGTGCTTCAGCGAAAACAGCCGATCCTGAGGGTGGAAGCCTTTTGTTGTGTGCGTGCGTGAGAGCACTGCAAGGGAGTCCAAAGCTATATACGAGTCAGACTCAGGACACATCAAAAGGCAGAGCAAGACTCCCAGTGTGTTTGATTTAGCTAGAACTGCGGCGCTCCTTTTGCATTGAAGTCTAATCGCTAGGGTTCGGACTCGAACAAACAACAGTGTACAGAAACAGTGTTTTAGATTCCGACGACCTCTCTGTGGGAGGAAGCACTTTTGGGTGTACTTTCGTTGAGAGCCACGGGACTGGCTCCATTTCGTAAAATCGGGGTAGAGACAGGCTGGTACAGGAGGTAGCGCACAAATCACATCATGGTTATGGGGCTAGTAGCATTGCCCCGGGGTTGCGTGCAGGCTGAAAGTCAGCCACCTACCTCGACGTAAAAACTCGGGAGAGAATCCGTGCTTCAGCGAAAACAGCCGCTCCTGTGTGTGGAATCATTTTGTTGTGTGCGTGCTTGAGAGCACTACAAGGGATTCCAAAGGTATATAGGAGTGAGACTCAGGACCCAGCAAAAGGCAGAACGAGGCCCCGGTGTGTTTGATTAAGCTAGCACTGAGACCCTCCATTTGCATGGAAGTCTAATCACTAGGGTTCTAACTCGAAGAAACAACAGTGTACAGAGACAGGGTTTTAGCTTCCGACGTCCTCTCTGTGGGAGGAAGCAGTTTAGGGTGTAGTGTGAGTGAGTGCCACGGGACTGGCTCCATTTCGTAAAATCGGGGTAGAGAGAACCCGGTACAGAGGGGAGCACACAAATCACATCATGGTTATGGGGCTAGTAGCGTTGCCCCGTGGGTGCGTGCAGTCTTAATGTCAGCCAGCTAACTCGAAGGAGAAACTCGGTAGAGAATCCGAGCTTCAGCGAAAACAGCCGCTCCTGAGGGTGGAAGCATTTTGTTGTGTGGTGTATGAGAGCACTGCAAGGGAGTCCAAAGCTATATACGAGTGAGAGTCAGACCCCAGCAAAGTTAGAACAAGGCTCCCTGTGTTTATGACTTAGCCAGCACTGCGGACCTCCATTTGAATTGAAGTCTAATCGCGAGAGTTCTAACTCGAAGAAACAAGAGTGTGCAGAAACAGTGTTTTAGGGTCCGACGACCTCTCTGTGGGTGGAAGCAGTTTAGCGTGTACTGTGTGTGAGAGCCTCGGGACTGGTGCCATTTCGTAAAATCGGGGTAGAGACAACCCGTTACAGAAGGCAGCTCACAACTCACATCATAGTTATTCAGCTAGTAGCATTGGCCCGGGGGTGCGTGCAGGCTGAATGTCAGCCACCTAACTCGAAGGAGAAACTCGGTAGAGAATCCGTGCTTCAGCGAAAACAGCCACTCCTGAGGGTGGAAGCATTTTGTTGTGTGCGTGTGTGAGAGCACTGCAAGGGAGTCCAAAGCTATATACGAGTGAGAGTCAGACCCCAGCAAAGTTAGAACAAGGCTCCCCGTGTGTATGACTTAGCTAGCACTGAGGCCCTCCATTTGCATGGAAGTCTAATCGCTAGGGTTCTAAGTCGAAGAAACAACAGTGTACAGAGACAGTGTTTTAGCTTCCGACGACCTCTCTGTGGGAGGAAGCAGTTTAGTGTGTGCTTTCGTTGAGAGCCGCGGGACTGGCTCCATTTCGTAAACTCGGGGTAGACACAGGCCGGTATGAAGGCAGCGCACAAATCACATCATGGTTATGGGGCTAATAGCGTTGCCCCCGGGTTGCATGCAGACTGAAAGTCAGCCACCTAACTCGACGGACAAACTCGGTAGAGAATCCGTGCTTCAGCGAAAACAGCCGCTCCTGAGGGTGGAAGCATTTTGTTGTGTGCGTGCCTGAGAGCACTGCAAAGGAGTCCAAAGCTATATACCAGTCAGCCACAGGCCATATCAAAAGGCAGAACAAGACTCCCAGTGTGTTTGATTTAGCTAGCACTGCTGGCTTCTTTTGCATGGAAGTCTACTCGCTAGCGTTCTAACTCGAGGAAACAACAGTGTACAGAAACATTGTTTTAGCTTCCGACGACCTCACTGTGGGAGGAAGCAGTTTAGGGTGTACTGTGGGTGAGAGCCAGGGGATGGGTTCCATTTCGAAAAATCGGGCTAGAGACAGGCCGATACAGAAGGCAGCTCACAAATCACATCATGGTTATGGGTCTCCTAGCGTCGCCCCGGGGGTGCGTGCAGGCTGAATATCAGCCACCTAACTAGACGGAAAAACTCGGTAGAGGATCCGTGCTTCAGTGAAAACAGCAGCTCCTGAGGGTGAAAGCATTTTGTTGTGTGCGTGCGTGAGAGCACTGCCAGGGATTCCAAAGGTATATACGAGTGAGACTCAGGCCCCAGCAAAAGGCAGAACAAGACTCCCCGTGTGTTTAATTTAGCCAGCACTGCGGCCCTCCATTTGAATTGAAGTCTAATCGCGAGGGTTCTAACTCGAAGAAACAAGAGTGTGCAGAAACAGTGTTTTAGATTCCGACGACCTCTCTGTGGGTGGAAGCAGTTTAGCGTGTACTGTGTGTGAGAGCCTCGGGACTGGTGCCATTTCGTAAAATCGGGGTAGAGACAACCCGTTACAGAAGGCAGCTCACAACTCACATCATGGTTATGCGGCTAGTAGCATTGGCCCGGGTGTGCGTGCAGGCTGAATGTCAGCCACCTAACTCGAAGGAAAAACTCGGTAGAGAATCCGTGCTTCAGCGAAAACAGCCGATCCTGAGGGTGGAAGCCTTTTGTTGTGTGCGTGCGTGAGAGCACTGCAAGGGAGTCCAAAGCTATATACGAGTCAGACTCAGGACACATCAAAAGGCAGAGCAAGACTCCCAGTGTGTTTGATTTAGCTAGAACTGCGGCGCTCCTTTTGCATTGAAGTCTAATCGCTAGGGTTCGGACTCGAACAAACAACAGTGTACAGAAACAGTGTTTTAGATTCCGACGACCTCTCTGTGGGAGGAAGCACTTTTGGGTGTACTTTCGTTGAGAGCCACGGGACTGGCTCCATTTCGTAAAATCGGGGTAGAGACAGGCTGGTACAGGAGGTAGCGCACAAATCACATCATGGTTATGGGGCTAGTAGCATTGCCCCGGGGTTGCGTGCAGGCTGAAAGTCAGCCACCTACCTCGACGTAAAAACTCGGGAGAGAATCCGTGCTTCAGCGAAAACAGCCGCTCCTGTGTGTGGAATCATTTTGTTGTGTGCGTGCTTGAGAGCAATACAAGGGATTCCAAAGGTATATAGGATGAGACTCAGGACCCAGCAAAAGGCAGAACGAGGCCCCCGTGTGTTTGATTAAGCTAGCACTGAGACCCTCCATTTGCATGGAAGTCTAATCACTACGGTTCTAACTCGAAGAAACAACAGTGTACAGAGACAGGGTTTTAGCTTCCGACGTCCTCTCTGTGGGAGGAAGCAGTTTAGGGTGTAGTGTGAGTGAGTGCCACGGGACTGGCTCCATTTCGTAAAATCGGGGTAGAGAGAACCCGGTACAGAGGGGAGCACACAAATCACATCATGGTTATGGGGCTAGTAGCGTTGCCCCGTGGGTGCGTGCAGTCTTAATGTCAGCCAGCTAACTCGAAGGAGAAACTCGGTAGAGAATCCGTGCTTCAGCGAAAACAGCCGCTCCTGAGGGTGGAAGCATTTTGTTGTGTGGTGTATGAGAGCACTGCAAGGGAGTCCAAAGCTATATACGAGTGAGAGTCAGACCCCAGCAAAGTTAGAACAAGGCTCCCTGTGTGTATGACTTAGCCAGCACTGCGGCCCTCCATTTGAATTGAAGTCTAATCGCGAGGGTTCTAACTCGAAGAAACAAGAGTGTGCAGAAACAGTGTTTTAGGTTCCGACTACCTCTCTGTGGGTGGAAGCAGTTTAGCGTGTACTGTGTGTGAGAGCCTCGGGACTGGTGCCATTTCGTAAAATCGGGGTAGAGACAACCCGTTACAGAAGGCAGCTCACAACTTACATCATGGTTATGCGGCTAGTAGCATTGGCCCAGGGGTGCGTGCAGGCTGAATGTCAGCCACCTAACTCGAAGGAGAAACTCGGTAGAGAATCCGTGCTTCAGCGAAAACAGCCGCTCCTGAGGGTGGAAGCATTTTGTTGTGTGCGTGTGTGAGAGCACTGCAAGGGAGTCCAAAGCTATATACGAGTGAGAGTCAGACCCCAGCAAAGTTAGAACAAGGCTCCCCGTGTGTATGACTTAGCTAGCACTGAGGCCCTCCATTTGCATGGAAGTCTAATCGCTAGGGTTCTAAGTCGAAGAAACAACAGTGTACAGAGACAGTGTTTTAGCTTCCGACGACCTCTCTGTGGGAGGAAGCAGTTTAGTGTGTGCTTTCGTTGAGAGCCGCGGGACTGGCTCCATTTCGTAAACTCGGGGTAGACACAGGCCGGTATGAAGGCAGCGCACAAATCACATCATGGTTATGGGGCTAATAGCGTTGCCCCCGGGTTGCATGCAGACTGAAAGTCAGCCACCTAACTCGACGGACAAACTCGGTAGAGAATCCGTGCTTCAGCGAAAACAGCCGCTCCTGAGGGTGGAAGCATTTTGTTGTGTGCGTGCCTGAGAGCACTGCAAAGGAGTCCAAAGCTATATACCAGTCAGCCACAGGCCATATCAAAAGTCAGAACAAGAATCCCAGTGTGTTTGATTTAGCTAGCACTGCTGGCTTCTTTTGCATGGAAGTCTACTCGCTAGCGTTCTAACTCGAGGAAACAACAGTGTACAGAAACATTGTTTTAGCTTCCGACGACCTCACTGTGGGAGGAAGCAGTTTAGGGTGTACTGTGGGTGAGAGCCAGGGGATGGGTTCCATTTCGAAAAATCGGGCTAGAGACAGGCCGATACAGAAGGCAGCTCACAAATCACATCATGGTTATGGGTCTCCTAGCGTCGCCCCGAGGTTGCGTGCAGGCTGAATATCAGCCACCTAACTAGACGGAAAAACTCGGTAGAGGATCCGTGCTTCAGTGAAAACAGCAGCTCCTGAGGGTGAAAGCATTTTGTTGTGTGCGTGCGTGAGAGCACTGCAAGGGATTCCAAAGGTATATACGAGTGAGACTCAGGCCCCAGCAAAAGGCAGAACAAGACTCCCCGTGTGTTTAATTTAGCCAGCACTGCGTCCCTCCATTTGAATTGAAGTCTAATCGCGAGGGTTCTAACTCGAAGAAACAAGAGTGTGCAGAAACAGTGTTTTAGATTCCGACGACCTCTCTGTGGGTGGAAGCAGTTTAGCGTGTACTGTGTGTGAGAGCCTCGGGACTGGTGCCATTTCGTAAAATCGGGGTAGAGACAACCCGTTACAGAAGGCAGCTCACAACTCACATCATGGTTATGCGGCTAGTAACGTTGGCCCAAGGGTGCGTGCAGGCTGAATGTCAGCCACCTAACTCGAAGGAAAAACTCGGTAGAGAATCCGTGCTTCAGCGAAAACAGCCGATCCTGAGGGTGGAAGCCTTTTGTTGTGTGCGTGCGTGAGAGCACTGCAAGGGAGTCCAAAGCTATATACGAGTCAGACTCAGGACACATCAAAAGGCAGAGCAAGACTCCCAGTGTGTTTGATTTAGCTAGAACTGCGGCCCTCCTTTTGCATTGAAGTCTAATCGCTAGGGTTCAGACTCGAACAAACAACAGTGTACAGAAACAGTGTTTTAGAGTCCGACGACCTCTCTGTGGGAGGAAGCACTTTTGGGTGTACTTTCGTTGAGAGCCACGGGACTGGCTCCATTTCGTAAAATCGGGGTAGAGACAGGCTGGTACAGGAGGTAGCGCACAAATCACATCATGGTTATGGGGCTAGTAGCATTGCCCCGGGGTTGCGTGCAGGCTGAAAGTCAGCCACCTACCTCGACGTAAAAACTCGGGAGAGAATCCGTGCTTCAGCGAAAACAGCCGCTCCTGTGTGTGGAATCATTTTGTTGTGTGCGTGCTTGAGAGCACTACAAGGGATTCCAAAGGTATATAGGAGTGAGACTCAGGACCCAGCAAAAGGCAGAACGAGGCCCCGGTGTGTTTGATTAAGCTAGCACTGAGACCCTCCATTTGCATGGAAGTCTAATCACTAGGGTTCTAACTCGAAGAAACAACAGTGTACAGAGACAGGGTTTTAGCTTCCGACGTCCTCTCTGTGGGAGGAAGCAGTTTAGGGTGTAGTGTGAGTGAGTGCCACGGGACTGGCTCCATTTCGTAAAATCGGGGTAGAGAGAACCCGGTACAGAGGGGAGCACACAAATCACATCATGGTTATGGGGCTAGTAGCGTTGCCCCGTGGGTGCGTGCAGTCTTAATGTCAGCCAGCTAACTCGAAGGAGAAACTCGGTAGAGAATCCGTGCTTCAGCGAAAACAGCCGCTCCTGAGGGTGGAAGCATTTTGTTGTGTGGTGTATGAGAGCACTGCAAGGGAGTCCAAAGCTATATACGAGTGAGAGTCAGACCCCAGCAAAGTTAGAACAAGGCTCCCTGTGTGTATGACTTAGCCAGCACTGCGGCCCTCCATTTGAATTGAAGTCTAATTGCGAGGGTTCTAACTCGAAGAAACAAGAGTGTGCAGAAACAGTGTTTTAGGTTCCGACGACCTCTCTGTGGGTGGAAGCAGTTTAGCGTGTACTGTGTGTGAGAGCCTCGGGACTGGTGCCATTTCGTAAAATCGGGGTAGAGACAACCCGTTACAGAAGGCAGCTCACAACTCACATCATGGTTATGCGGCTAGTAGCATTGGCCCGGGGGTGCGTGCAGGCTGAATGTCAGCCACCTAACTCGAAGGAGAAACTCAGTAGAGAATCCGTGCTTCAGCGAAAACAGCCGCTCCTGAGGGTGGAAGCATTTTGTTGTGTGCGTGTGTGAGAGCACTGCAAGGGAGTCCAAAGCTATATACGAGTGAGAGTCAGACCCCAGCAAAGTTAGAACAAGGCTCCCCGTGTGTATGACTTAGCTAGCACTGAGGCCCTCCATTTGCATGGAAGTCTAATCGCTAGGGTTCTAAGTCGAAGAAACAACAGTGTACAGAGACAGTGTTTTAGCTTCCGACGACCTCTCTGTGGGAGGAAGCAGTTTAGTGTGTGCTTTCGTTGCGAGCCGCGGGACTGGCTCCATTTCGTAAACTCGGGGTAGACACAGGCCGGTATGAAGGCAGCGCACAAATCACATCATGGTTATGGGGCTAATAGCGTTGCCCCCGGGTTGCATGCAGACTGAAAGTCAGCCACCTAACTCGACGGACAAACTCGGTAGAGAATCCGTGCTTCAGCGAAAACAGCCGCTCCTGAGGGTGGAAGCATTTTGTTGTGTGCGTGCCTGAGAGCACTGCAAAGGAGTCCAAAGCTATATACCAGTCAGCCACAGGCCATATCAAAAGGCAGAACAAGACTCCCAGTGTGTTTGATTTAACTAGCACTGCTGGCTTCTTTTGCATGGAAGTCTACTCGCTAGCGTTCTAACTCGAGGAAACAACAGTGTACAGAAACATTGTTTTAGCTTCCGACGACCTCACTGTGGGAGGAAGCAGTTTAGGGTGTACTGTGGGTGAGAGCCAGGGGATGGGTTCCATTTCGAAAAATCGGGCTAGAGACAGGCCGATACAGAAGGCAGCTCACAAATCACATCATGGTTATGGGTCTACTAGTGTCGCCCCGGGGGTGCGTGCAGGCTGAATATCAGCCACCTAACTAGACGGAAAAACTCGGTAGAGGATCCGTGCTTCAGTGAAAACAGCAGCTCCTGAGGGTGAAAGCATTTTGTTGTGTGCGTGCATGAGAGCACTGCAAGGGATTCCAAAGGTATATACGAGTGAGACTCAGGCCCCAGCAAAAGGCAGAACAAGACTCCCCGTGTGTTTAATTTAGCCAGCACTGCGTCCCTCCATTTGAATTGAAGTCTAATCGCGAGGGTTCTAACTCGAAGAAACAAGAGTGTGCAGAAACAGTGTTTTAGATTCCGACGACCTCTCTGTGGGTGGAAGCAGTTTAGCGTGTACTGTGTGTGAGAGCCTCGGGACTGGTGCCATTTCGTAAAATCGGGGTAGAGACAACCCGTTACAGAAGGCAGCTCACAACTCACATCATGGTTATGCGGCTAGTAGCGTTGGCCCAGGGGTGCGTGCAGGCTGAATGTCAGCCACCTAACTCGAAGGAAAAACTCGGTAGAGAATCCGTGCTTCAGCGAAAACAGCCGATCCTGAGGGTGGAAGCCTTTTGTTGTGTGCGTGCGTGAGAGCACTGCAAGGGAGTCCAAAGCTATATACGAGTCAGACTCAGGACACATCAAAAGGCAGAGCAAGACTCCCAGTGTGTTTGATTTAGCTAGAACTGCGGCCCTCCTTTTGCATTGAAGTCTAATCGCTAGGGTTCGGACTCGAACAAACAACAGTGTACAGAAACAGTGTTTTAGAGTCCGACGACCTCTCTGTGGGAGGAAGCACTTCTGGGTGTACTTTCGTTGAGAGCCACGGGACTGGCTCCATTTCGTAAAATCGGGGTAGAGACAGGCTGGTACAGGAGGTAGCGCACAAATCACATCATGGTTATGGGGCTAGTAGCATTGCCCCGGGGTTGCGTGCAGGCTGAAAGTCAGCCACCTACCTCGACGTAAAAACTCGGGAGAGAATCCGTGCTTCAGCCAAAACAGCCGCTCCTGTGGGTGGAATCATTTTGTTGTGTGCGTGCTTGAGAGCACTACAAGGGATTCCAAAGGTATATAGGAGTGAGACTCAGGACCCAGCAAAAGGCAGAACGAGGCCCCCGTGTGTTTGATTAAGCTAGCACTGAGACCCTCCATTTGCATGGAAGTCTAATCACTAGGGTTCTAACTCGAAGAAACAACAGTGTACAGAGACAGGGTTTTAGCTTCCGACGTCCTCTCTGTGGGAGGAAGCAGTTTAGGGTGTAGTGTGAGTGAGTGCCACGGGACTGGCTCCATTTCGTAAAATCGGGGTAGAGAGAACCCGGTACAGAGGGGAGCACACAAATCACATCATGGTTATGGGGCTAGTAGCGTTGCCCCGTGGGTGCGTGCAGTCTTAATGTCAGCCAGCTAACTCGAAGGAGAAACTCGGTAGAGAATCCGTGCTTCAGCGAAAACAGCCGCTCCTGAGGGTGGAAGCATTTTGTTGTGTGGTGTATGAGAGCACTGCAAGGGAGTCCAAAGCTATATACGAGTGAGAGTCAGACCCCAGCAAAGTTAGAACAAGGCTCCCTGTGTGTATGACTTAGCCAGCACTGCGGCCCTCCATTTGAATTGAAGTCTAATTGCGAGGGTTCTAACTCGAAGAAACAAGAGTGTGCAGAAACAGTGTTTTAGGTTCCGACGACCTCTCTGTGGGTGGAAGCAGTTTAGCGTGTACTGTGTGTGAGAGCCTCGGGACTGGTGCCATTTCGTAAAATCGGGGTAGAGACAACCCGTTACAGAAGGCAGCTCACAACTCACATCATGGTTATGCGGCTAGTAGCATTGGCCCGGGGGTGCGTGCAGGCTGAATGTCAGCCACCTAACTTGAAGGAGAAACTCGGTAGAGAATCCGTGCTTCAGCGAAAACAGCCGCTCCTGAGGGTGGAAGCATTTTGTTGTGTGCGTGTGTGAGAGCACTGCAAGGGAGTCCAAAGCTATATACGAGTGAGAGTCAGACCCCAGCAAAGTTAGAACAAGGCTCCCCGTGTGTATGACTTAGCTAGCACTGAGGCCCTCCATTTGCATGGAAGTCTAATCGCTAGGGTTCTAAGTCGAAGAAACAACAGTGTACAGAGACAGTGTTTTAGCTTCCGACGACCTCTCTGTGGGAGGAAGCAGTTTAGTGTGTGCTTTCGTTGAGAGCCGCGGGACTGGCTCCATTTCGTAAACTCGGGGTAGACACAGGCCGGTATGAAGGCAGCGCACAAATCACATCATGGTTATGGGGCTAATAGCGTTGCCCCCGGGTTGCATGCAGACTGAAAGTCAGCCACCTAACTCGACGGACAAACTCGGTAGAGAATCCGTGCTTCAGCGAAAACAGCCGCTCCTGAGGGTGGAAGCATTTTGTTGTGTGCGTGCCTGAGAGCACTGCAAAGGAGTCCAAAGCTATATACCAGTCAGCCACAGGCCATATCAAAAGGCAGAACAAGACTCCCAGTGTGTTTGATTTAGCTAGCACTGCTGGCTTCTTTTGCATGGAAGTCTACTCGCTAGTGTTCTAACTCGAGGAAACAACAGTGTACAGAAACATTGTTTTAGCTTCCGACGACCTCACTGTGGGAGGAAGCAGTTTAGGGTGTACTGTGGGTGAGAGCCAGGGGATGGGTTCCATTTCGAAAAATCGGGCTAGAGACAGGCCGATACAGAAGGCAGCTCACAAATCACATCATGGTTATGGGTCTCCTAGCGTCGCCCCGGGGGTGCGTGCAGGCTGAATATCAGCCACCTAACTAGACGGAAAAACTCGGTAGAGGATCCGTGCTTCAGTGAAAACAGCAGCTCCTGAGGGTGAAAGCATTTTGTTGTGTGCGTGCGTGAGAGCACTGCAAGGGATTCCAAAGGTATATACGAGTGAGACTCAGGCCCCAGCAAATGGCAGAACAAGACTCCCCGTGTGTTTAATTTAGCCAGCACTGCGTCCCTCCATTTGAATTGAAGTCTAATCGCGAGGGTTCTAACTCGAAGAAACAAGAGTGTGCAGAAACAGTGTTTTAGATTCCGACGACCTCTCTGTGGGTGGAAGCAGTTTAGCGTGTACTGTGTGTGAGAGCCTCGGGACTGGTGCCATTTCGTAAAATCGGGGTAGAGACAACCCGTTACAGAAGGCAGCTCACAACTCACATCATGGTTATGCGGCTAGTAGCGTTGGCCCGGGGGTGCGTGCAGGCTGAATGTCAGCCACCTAACTCGAAGGAAAAACTCGGTAGAGAATCCGTGCTTCAGCGAAAACAGCCGATCCTGAGGGTGGAAGCCTTTTGTTGTGTGCGTGTGTGAGAGCACTGCAAGGGAGTCCAAAGCTATATACGAGTCAGACTCAGGACACATCAAAAGGCAGAGCAAGACTCCCAGTGTGTTTGATTTAGCTAGAACTGCGGCCCTCCTTTTGCATTGAAGTCTAATCGCTAGGGTTCGGACTCGAACAAACAACAGTGTACAGAAACAGTGTTTTAGAGTCCGACGACCTCTCTGTGGGAGGAAGCACTTTTGGGTGTACTTTCGTTGAGAGCCACGGGACTGGCTCCATTTCGTAAAATCGGGGTAGAGACAGGCTGGTACAGGAGGTAGCGCACAAATCACATCATGGTTATGGGGCTAGTAGCATTGCCCCGGGGTTGCGTGCAGGCTGAAAGTCAGCCACCTACCTCGACGTAAAAACTCGGGAGAGAATCCGTGCTTCAGCGAAAACAGCCGCTCCTGTGGGTGGAATCATTTTGTTGTGTGCGTGCTTGAGAGCACTACAAGGGATTCCAAAGGTATATAGGAGTGAGACTCAGGACCCAGCAAAAGGCAGAACGAGGCCCCGGTGTGTTTGATTAAGCTAGCACTGAGACCCTCCATTTGCATGGAAGTCTAATCACTAGGGTTCTAACTCGAAGAAACAACAGTGTACAGAGACAGGGTTTTAGCTTCCGACGTCCTCTCTGTGGGAGGAAGCAGTTTAGGGAGTAGTGTGAGTGAGTGCCACGGGACTGGCTCCATTTCGTAAAATCGGGGTAGAGAGAACCCGGTACAGAGGGGAGCACACAAATCACATCATGGTTATGGGGCTAGTAGCGTTGCCCCGTGGGTGCGTGCAGTCTTAATGTCAGCCAGCTAACTCGAAGGAGAAACTCGGTAGAGAATCCGTGCTTCAGCGAAAACAGCCGCTCCTGAGGGTGGAAGCATTTTGTTGTGTGGTGTATGAGAGCACTGCAAGGGAGTCCAAAGCTATATACGAGTGAGAGTCAGACCCCAGCAAAGTTAGAACAAGGCTCCCTGTGTGTATGACTTAGCCAGCACTGCGGCCCTCCATTTGAATTGAAGTCTAATTGCGAGGGTTCTAACTCGAAGAAACAAGAGTGTGCAGAAACAGTGTTTTAGGTTCCGACGACCTCTCTGTGGGTGGAAGCAGTTTAGCGTGTACTGTGTGTGAGAGCCTCGGGACTGGTGCCATTTCATAAAATCGGGGTAGAGACAACCCGTTACAGAAGGCAGCTCACAACTCACATCATGGTTATGCGGCTAGTAGCATTGGCCCGGGGGTGCGTGCAGGCTGAATGTCAGCCACCTAACTCGAAGGAGAAACTCGGTAGAGAATCCGTGCTTCAGCGAAAACAGCCCCTCCTGAGGGTGGAAGCATTTTGTGTGCGTGTGTGAGAGCACTGCAAGGGAGTCCAAAGCTATATACGAGTGAGAGTCAGACCCCAGCAAAGTTAGAACAAGGCTCCCCGTGTGTATGACTTAGCTAGCACTGAGGCCCTCCATTTGCATGGAAGTCTAATCGCTAGGGTTCTAAGTCGAAGAAACAACAGTGTACAGAGACAGTGTTTTAGCTTCCGACGACCTCTCTGTGGGAGGAAGCAGTTTAGTGTGTGCTTTCGTTGAGAGCCGCGGGACTGGCTCCATTTCGTAAACTCGGGGTAGACACAGGCCGGTATGAAGGCAGCGCACAAATCACATCATGGTTATGGGGCTAATAGCGTTGCCCCCGGGTTGCATGCAGACTGAAAGTCAGCCACCTAACTCGACGGACAAACTCGGTAGAGAATCTGTGCTTCAGCGAAAACAGCCGCTCCTGAGGGTGGAAGCATTTTGTTGTGTGCGTGCCTGAGAACACTGCAAAGGAGTCCAAAGCTATATACCAGTCAGCCACAGGCCATATCAAAAGGCAGAACAAGACTCCCAGTGTGTTTGATTTAGCTAGCACTTCTGGCTTCTTTTGCATGGAAGTCTACTCGCTAGCGTTCTAACTCGAGGAAACAACAGTGTACAGAAACATTGTTTTAGCTTCCGACGACCTCACTGTGGGAGGAAGCAGTTTAGGGTGTACTGTGGGTGAGAGCCAGGGGATGGGTTCCATTTCGAAAAATCGGGCTAGAGACAGGCCGATACAAAAGGCAGCTCACAAATCACATCATGGTTATGGGTCTACTAGCGTCGCCCCGGGGGTGCGTGCAGGCTGAATATCAGCCACCTAACTAGACGGAAAAACTCGGTAGAGGATCCGTGCTTCAGTGAAAACAGCAGCTCCTGAGGGTGAAAGCATTTTGTTGTGTGCGTGCGTGAGAGCACTGCAAGGGATTCCAAAGGTATATACGAGTGAGACTCAGGCCCCAGCAAAAGGCAGAACAAGACTCCCCGTGTGTTTAATTTAGCCAGCACTGCGGCCCTCCATTTGAATTGAAGTCTAATCGCGAGGGTTCTAACTCGAAGAAACAAGAGTGTGCAGAAACAGTGTTTTAGATTCCGACGACCTCTCTGTGGGTGGAAGCAGTTTAGCGTGTACTGTGTGTGAGAGCCTCGGGACTGGTGCCATTTCGTAAAATCGGGGTAGAGACAACCCGTTACAGAAGGCAGCTCACAACTCACATCATGGTTATGCGGCTAGTAGCGTTGGCCCAAGGGTGCGTGCAGGCTGAATGTCAGCCACCTAACTCGAAGGAAAAACTCGGTAGAGAATCCGTGCTTCAGCGAAAACAGCCGATCCTGAGGGTGGAAGCCTTTTGTTGTGTGCGTGCGTGAGAGCACTGCAAGGGAGTCCAAAGCTATATACGAGTCAGACTCAGGACACATCAAAAGGCAGAGCAAGACTCCCAGTGTGTTTGATTTAGCTAGAACTGCGGCCCTCCTTTTGCATTGAAGTCTAATCGCTAGGGTTCGGACTCGAACAAACAACAGTGTACAGAAACAGTGTTTTAGAGTCCGACGACCTCTCTGTGGGAGGAAGCACTTTTGGGTGTACTTTCGTTGAGAGCCACGGGACTGGCTCCATTTCGTAAAATCGGGGTAGAGACAGGCTGGTACAGGAGGTAGCGCACAAATCACATCATGGTTATGGGGCTAGTAGCATTGCCCCGGGGTTGCGTGCAGGCTGAAAGTCAGCCACCTACCTCGACGTAAAAACTCGGGAGAGAATCCGTGCTTCAGCGAAAACAGCCGCTCCTGTGTGTGGAATCGTTTTGTTGTGTGCGTGCTTGAGAGCACTACAAGGGATTCCAAAGGTATATAGGAGTGAGACTCAGGACCCAGCAAAAGGCAGAACGAGGCCCCGGTGTGTTTGATTAAGCTAGCACTGAGACCCTCCATTTGCATGGAAGTCTAATCACTAGGGTTCTAACTCGAAGAAACAACAGTGTACAGAGACAGGGTTTTAGCTTCCGACGTCCTCTCTGTGGGAGGAAGCAGTTTAGGGTGTAGTGTGAGTGAGTGCCACGGGACTGGCTCCATTTCGTAAAATCGGGGTAGAGAGAACCCGGTACAGAGGGGAGCACACAAATCACATCATGGTTATGGGGCTAGTAGCGTTGCCCCGTGGGTGCGTGCAGTCTTAATGTCAGCCAGCTAACTCGAAGGAGAAACTCGGTAGAGAATCCGAGCTTCAGCGAAAACAGCCGCTCCTGAGGGTGGAAGCATTTTGTTGTGTGGTGTATGAGAGCACTGCAAGGGAGTCCAAAGCTATATACGAGTGAGAGTCAGACCCCAGCAAAGTTAGAACAAGGCTCCCTGTGTGTATGACTTAGCCAGCACTGCGGCCCTCCATTTGAATTGAAGTCTAATTGCGAGGGTTCTAACTCGAAGAAACAAGAGTGTGCAGAAACAGTGTTTTAGGTTCCGACGACCTCTCTGTGGGTGGAAGCAGTTTAGCGTGTACTGTGTGTGAGAGCCTCGGGACTGGTGCCATTTCGTAAAATCGGGGTAGAGACAACCCGTTACAGAAGGCAGCTCACAACTCACATCATGGTTATGCGGCTAGTAGCATTGGCCCGGGGGTGCGTGCAGGCTGAATGTCAGCCACCTAACTCGAAGGAGAAACTCGGTAGAGAATCCGTGCTTCAGCGAAAACAGCCGCTCCTGAGGGTGGAAGCATTTTGTTGTGTGCGTGTGTGAGAGCACTGCAAGGGAGTCCAAAGCTATATACGAGTGAGAGTCAGACCCCAGCAAAGTTAGAACAAGGCTCCCCGTGTGTATGACTTAGCTAGCACTGAGGCCCTCCATTTGCATGGAAGTCTAATCGCTAGGGTTCTAAGTCGAAGAAACAACAGTGTACAGAGACAGTGTTTTAGCTTCCGACGACCTCTCTGTGGGAGGAAGCAGTTTAGTGTGTGCTTTCGTTGCGAGCCGCGGGACTGGCTCCATTTCGTAAACTCGGGTAGACACAGGCCGGTATGAAGGCAGCGCACAAATCACATCATGGTTATGGGGCTAATAGCGTTGCCCCCGGGTTGCATGCAGACTGAAAGTCAGCCACCTAACTCGACGGACAAACTCGGTAGAGAATCCGTGCTTCAGCGAAAACAGCCGCTCCTGAGGGTGGAAGCATTTTGTTGTGTGCGTGCCTGAGAGCACTGCAAAGGAGTCCAAAGCTATATACCAGTCAGCCACAGGCCATATCAAAAGGCAGAACAAGACTCCCAGTGTGTTTGATTTAGCTAGCACTGCTGGCTTCTTTTGCATGGAAGTCTACTCGCTAGCGTTCTAACTCGAGGAAACAACAGTGTACAGAAACATTGTTTTAGCTTCCGACGACCTCACTGTGGGAGGAAGCAGTTTAGGGTGTACTGTGGGTGAGAGCCAGGGGATGGGTTCCATTTCGAAAAATCGGGCTAGAGACAGGCCGATACAGAAGGCAGCTCACAAATCACATCATGGTTATGGGTCTCCTAGCGTCGCCCCGGGGGTGCGTGCAGGCTGAATATCAGCCACCTAACTAGACGGAAAAACTCGGTAGAGGATCCGTGCTTCAGTGAAAACAGCAGCTCCTGAGGGTGAAAGCATTTTGTTGTGTGCGTGCGTGAGAGCACTGCAAGGGATTCCAAAGGTATATACGAGTGAGACTCAGGCCCCAGCAAAAGGCAGAACAAGACTCCCCGTGTGTTTAATTTAGCCAGCACTGCGTCCCTCCATTTGAATTGAAGTCTAATCGCGAGGGTTCTAACTCGAAGAAACAAGAGTGTGCAGAAACAGTGTTTTAGATTCCGACGACCTCTCTGTGGGTGGAAGCAGTTTAGCGTGTACTGTGTGTGAGAGCCTCGGGACTGGTGCCATTTCGTAAAATCGGGGTAGAGACAACCCGTTACAGAAGGCAGCTCACAACTCACATCATGGTTATGCGGCTAGTAGCGTTGGCCCAGGGGTGCGTGCAGGCTGAATGTCAGCCACCTAACTCGAAGGAAAAACTCGGTAGAGAATCCGTGCTTCAGCGAAAACAGCCGATCCTGAGGGTGGAAGCCTTTTGTTGTGTGCGTGTGTGAGAGCACTGCAAGGGAGTCCAAAGCTATATACGAGTCAGACTCAGGACACATCAAAAGGCAGAGCAAGACTCCCAGTGTGTTTGATTTAGCTAGAACTGCGGCCCTCCTTTTGCATTGAAGTCTAATCGCTAGGGTTCGGACTCGAACAAACAACAGTGTACAGAAACAGTGTTTTAGAGTCCGACGACCTCTCTGTGGGAGGAAGCACTTTTGGGTGTACTTTCGTTGAGAGCCACGGGACTGGCTCCATTTCGTAAAATCGGGGTAGAGACAGGCTGGTACAGGAGGTAGCGCACAAATCACATCATGGTTATGGGGCTAGTAGCATTGCCCCGGGGTTGCGTGCAGGCTGAAAGTCAGCCACCTACCTCGACGTAAAAACTCGGGAGAGAATCCGTGCTTCAGCGAAAACAGCCGCTCCTCTGGGTGGAATCATTTTGTTGTGTGCGTGCTTGAGAGCACTACATGGGATTCCAAAGGTATATAGGAGTGAGACTCAGGACCCAGCAAAAGGCAGAACGAGGCCCCGGTGTGTTTGATTAAGCTAGCACTGAGACCCTCCATTTGCATGGAAGTCTAATCACTAGGGTTCTAACTCGAAGAAACAACAGTGTACAGAGACAGGGTTTTAGCTTCCGACGTCCTCTCTGTGGGAGGAAGCAGTTTAGGGTGTAGTGTGAGTGAGTGCCACGGGACTGGCTCCATTTCGTAAAATCGGGGTAGAGAGAACCCGGTACAGAGGGGAGCACACAAATCACATCATGGTTATGGGGCTAGTAGCGTTGCCCCGTGGGTGCGTGCAGTCTTAATGTCAGCCAGCTAACTCGAAGGAGAAACTCGGTAGAGAATCCGTGCTTCAGCGAAAACAGCCGCTCCTGAGGGTGGAAGCATTTTGTTGTGTGGTGTATGAGAGCACTGCAAGGGAGTCCAAAGCTATATACGAGTGAGAGTCAGACCCCAGCAAAGTTAGAACAAGGCTCCCTGTGTGTATGACTTAGCCAGCACTGCGGCCCTCCATTTGAATTGAAGTCTAATTGCGAGGGTTCTAACTCGAAGAAACAAGAGTGTGCAGAAACAGTGTTTTAGGTTCCGACGACCTCTCTGTGGGTGGAAGCAGTTTAGCGTGTACTGTGTGTGAGAGCCTCGGGACTGGTGCCATTTCGTAAAATCGGGGTAGAGACAACCCGTTACAGAAGGCAGCTCACAACTCACATCATGGTTATGCGGCTAGTAGCATTGGCCCGGGGGTGCGTGCAGGCTGAATGTCAGCCACCTAACTCGAAGGAGAAACTCGGTAGAGAATCCGTGCTTCAGCGAAAACAGCCGCTCCTGAGGGTGGAAGCATTTTGTTGTGTGCGTGTGTGAGAGCACTGCAAGGGAGTCCAAAGCTATATACGAGTGAGAGTCAGACCCCAGCAAAGTTAGAACAAGGCTCCCCGTGTGTATGACTTAGCTAGCACTGAGGCCCTCCATTTGCATGGAAGTCTAATCGCTAGGGTTCTAAGTCGAAGAAACAACAGTGTACAGAGACAGTGTTTTAGCTTCCGACGACCTCTCTGTGGGAGGAAGCAGTTTAGTGTGTGCTTTCGTTGAGAGCCGCGGGACTGGCTCCATTTCGTAAACTCGGGGTAGACACAGGCCGGTATGAAGGCAGCGCACAAATCACATCATGGTTATGGGGCTAATAGCGTTGCCCCCGGGTTGCATGCAGACTGAAAGTCAGCCACCTAACTCGACGGACAAACTCGGTAGAGAATCCGTGCTTCAGCGAAAACAGCCGCTCCTGAGGGTGGAAGCATTTTGTTGTGTGCGTGCCTGAGAGCACTGCAAAGGAGTCCAAAGCTATATACCAGTCAGCCACAGGCCATATCAAAAGGCAGAACAAGACTCCCAGTGTGTTTGATTTAGCTAGCACTGCTGGCTTCTTTTGCATGGAAGTCTACTCGCTAGCGTTCTAACTCGAGGAAACAACAGTGTACAGAAACATTGTTTTAGCTTCCGACGACCTCACTGTGGGAGGAAGCAGTTTAGGGTGTACTGTGGGTGAGAGCCAGGGGATGGGTTCCATTTCGAAAAATCGGGCTAGAGACAGGCCGATACAGAAGGCAGCTCACAAATCACATCATGGTTATGGGTCTCCTAGCGTCGCCCCGGGGGTGCGTGCAGGCTGAATATCAGCCACCTAACTAGACGGAAAAACTCGCTAGAGGATCCGTGCTTCAGTGAAAACAGCAGCTCCTGAGGGTGAAAGCATTTTGTTGTGTGCGTGCGTGAGAGCACTGCCAGGGATTCCATAGGTATATACGAGTGAGACTCAGGCCCCAGCAAAAGGCAGAACAAGACTCCCCGTGTGTTTAATTTAGCCAGCACTGCGGCCCTCCATTTGAATTGAAGTCTAATCGCGAGGTTTCTAACTCGAAGAAACAAGAGTGTGCAGAAACAGTGTTTTAGATTCCGACGACCTCTCTGTGGGTGGAAGCAGTTTAGCGTGTACTGTGTGTGAGAGCCTCGGGACTGGTGCCATTTCGTAAAATCGGGGTAGAGACAACCCGTTACAGAAGGCAGCTCACAACTCACATCATGGTTATGCGGCTAGTAGCATTGGCCCGGGGGTGCGTGCAGGCTGAATGTCAGCCACCTAACTCGAAGGAAAAACTCGGTAGAGAATCCGTGCTTCAGCGAAAGCAGCCGATCCTGAGGGTGGAAGCCTTTTGTTGTGTGCGTGCGTGAGAGCACTGCAAGGGAGTCCAAAGCTATATACGAGTCAGACTCAGGACACATCAAAAGGCAGAGCAAGACTCCCAGTGTGTTTGATTTAGCTAGAACTGCGGCCCTCCTTTTGCATTGAAGTCTAATCGCTAGGGTTCGGACTCGAACAAACAACAGTGTACGGAAACAGTGTTTTAGATTCCGACGACCTCTCTGTGGGAGGAAGCACTTTTGGGTGTACTTTCGTTGAGAGCCACGGGACTGGCTCCATTTCGTAAAATCGGGGTAGAGACAGGCTGGTACAGGAGGTAGCGCACAAATCACATCATGGTTATGGGGCTAGTAGCATTGCCCCGGGGTTGCGTGCAGGCTGAAAGTCAGCCACCTACCTCGACGTAAAACCTCGGGAGAGAATCCGTGCTTCAGCGAAAACAGCCGCTCCTGTGGGTGGAATCATTTTGTTGTGTGCGTGCTTGAGAGCACTACAAGGGATTCCAAAGGTATATAGGAGTGAGACTCAGGACCCAGCAAAAGGCAGAACGAGGCCCCCGTGTGTTTGATTAAGCTAGCACTGAGACCCTCCATTTGCATGGAAGTCTAATCACTAGGGTTCTAACTCGAAGAAACAACAGTGTACAGAGACAGGGTTTTAGCTTCCGACGTCCTCTCTGTGGGAGGAAGCAGTTTAGGGTGTAGTGTGAGTGAGTGCCACGGGACTGGCTCCATTTCGTAAAATCGGGGTAGAGAGAACCCGGTACAGAGGGGAGCACACAAATCACATCATGGTTATGGGGCTAGTAGCGTTGCCCCGTGGGTGCGTGCAGTCTTAATGTCAGCCAGCTAACTCGAAGGAGAAACTCGGTAGAGAATCCGTGCTTCAGCGAAAACAGCCGCTCCTGAGGGTGGAAGCATTTTGTTGTGTGGTGTATGAGAGCACTGCAAGGGAGTCCAAAGCTATATACGAGTGAGAGTCAGACCCCAGCAAAGTTAGAACAAGGCTCCCTGTGTGTATGACTTAGCCAGCACTGCGGCCCTCCATTTGAATTGAAGTCTAATTGCGAGGGTTCTAACTCGAAGAAACAAGAGTGTGCAGAAACAGTGTTTTAGGTTCCGACGACCTCTCTGTGGGTGGAAGCAGTTTAGCGTGTACTGTGTGTGAGAGCCTCGGGACTGGTGCCATTTCGTAAAATCGGGGTAGAGACAACCCGTTACAGAAGGCAGCTCACAACTCACATCATGGTTATGCGGCTAGTAGCATTGGCCCGGGGGTGCGTGCAGGCTGAATGTCAGCCACCTAACTCGAAGGAGAAACTCGGTAGAGAATCCGTGCTTCAGCGAAAACAGCCGCTCCTGAGGGTGGAAGCATTTTGTTGTGTGCGTGTGTGAGAGCACTGCAAGGGAGTCCAAAGCTATATACGAGTGAGAGTCAGACCCCAGCAAAGTTAGAACAAGGCTCCCCGTGTGTATGACTTAGCTAGCACTGAGGCCCTCCATTTGCATGGAAGTCTAATCGCTAGGGTTCTAAGTCGAAGAAACAACAGTGTACAGAGACAGTGTTTTAGCTTCCGACGACCTCTCTGTGGGAGGAAGCAGTTTAGTGTGTGCTTTCGTTGCGAGCCGCGGGACTGGCTCCATTTCGTAAACTCGGGGTAGACACCGGCCGGTATGAAGGCAGCGCACAAATCACATCATGGTTATGGGGCTAATAGCGTTGCCCCCGGGTTGCATGCAGACTGAAAGTCAGCCACCTAACTCGACGGACAAACTCGGTAGAGAATCCGTGCTTCAGCGAAAACAGCCGCTCCTGAGGGTGGAAGCATTTTGTTGTGTGCGTGCCTGAGAGCACTGCAAAGGAGTCCAAAGCTATATACCAGTCAGCCACAGGCCATATCAAAAGGCAGAACAAGACTCCCAGTGTGTTTGATTTAGCTAGCACTGCTGGCTTCTTTTGCATGGAAGTCTACTCGCTAGCGTTCTAACTCGAGGAAACAACAGTGTACAGAAACATTGTTTTAGCTTCCGACGACCTCACTGTGGGAGGAAGCAGTTTAGGGTGTACTGTGGGTGAGAGCCAGGGGATGGGTTCCATTTCGAAAAATCGGGCTAGAGACAGGCCGATACAGAAGGCAGCTCACAAATCACATCATGGTTATGGGTCTCCTAGCGTCGCCCCGGGGTTGCGTGCAAGCTGAATATCAGCCACCTAACTAGACGGAAAAACTCGGTAGAGGATCCGTGCTTCAGTGAAAACAGCAGCTCCTGAGGGTGAAAGCATTTTGTTGTGTGCGTGCGTGAGAGCACTGCAAGGGATTCCAAAGGTATATACGAGTGAGACTCAGGCCCCAGCAAAAGGCAGAACAAGACTCCCCGTGTGTTTAATTTAGCCAGCACTGCGGCCCTCCATTTGAATTGAAGTCTAATCGCGAGGGTTCTAACTCGAAGAAACAAGAGTGTGCAGAAACAGTGTTTTAGATTCCGACGACCTCTCTGTGGGTGGAAGCAGTTTAGCGTGTACTGTGTGTGAGAGCCTCGGGACTGGTGCCATTTCGTAAAATCGGGGTAGAGACAACCCGTTACAGAAGGCAGCTCACAACTCACATCATGGTTATGCGGCTAGTAGCGTTGGCCCAGGGGTGCGTGCAGGCTGAATGTCAGCCACCTAACTCGAAGGAAAAACTCGGTAGAGAATCCGTGCTTCAGCGAAAACAGCCGATCCTGAGGGTGGAAGCCTTTTGTTGTGTGCGTGCGTGAGAGCACTGCAAGGGAGTCCAAAGCTATATACGAGTCAGACTCAGGACACATCAAAAGGCAGAGCAAGACTCCCAGTGTGTTTGATTTAGCTAGAACTGCGGCCCTCCTTTTGCATTGAAGTCTAATCGCTAGGGTTCGGACTCGAACAAACAACAGTGTACAGAAACAGTGTTTTAGAGTCCGACGCCCTCTCTGTGGGAGGAAGCACTTTTGGGTGTAATTTCGTTGAGAGCCACGGGACTGGCTCCATTTCGTAAAATCGGGGTAGAGACAGGCTGGTACAGGAGGTAGCGCACAAATCACATCATGGTTATGGGGCTAGTAACATTGCCCCAGGGTTGCGTGCAGGCTGAAAGTCAGCCACCTACCTCGACGTAAAAACTCGGGAGAGAATCCGTGCTTCAGCGAAAACAGCCGCTCCTGTGGGTGGAATCATTTTGTTGTGTGCGTGCTTGAGAGCACTACAAGGGATTCCAAAGGTATATAGGAGTGAGACTCAGGACCCAGCAAAAGGCAGAACGAGGCCCCGGTGTGTTTGATTAAGCTAGCACTGAGACCCTCCATTTGCATGGAAGTCTAATCACTAGGGTTCTAACTCGAAGAAACAACAGTGTACAGAGACAGGGTTTTAGCTTCCGACGTCCTCTCTGTGGGAGGAAGCAGTTTAGGGTGTAGTGTGAGTGAGTGCCACGGGACTGGCTCCATTTCGTAAAATCGGGGTAGAGAGAACCCGGTACAGAGGGGAGCACACAAATCACATCATGGTTATGGGGCTAGTAGCGTTGCCCCGTGGGTGTGTGCAGTCTTAATGTCAGCCAGCTAACTCGAAGGAGAAACTCGGTAGAGAATCCGTGCTTCAGCGAAAACAGCCGCTCCTGAGGGTGGAAGCATTTTGTTGTGTGGTGTATGAGAGCACTGCAAGGGAGTCCAAAGCTATATACGAGTGAGAGTCAGGCCCCAGCAAAGTTAGAACAAGGCTCCCTGTGTGTATGACTTAGCCAGCACTGCGGCCCTCCATTTGAATTGAAGTCTAATTGCGAGGGTTCTAACTCGAAGAAACAAGAGTGTGCAGAAACAGTGTTTTAGGTTCCGACGACCTCTCTGTGGGTGGAAGCAGTTTAGCGTGTACTGTGTGTGAGAGCCTCGGGACTGGTGCCATTTCGTAAAATCGGGGTAGAGACAACCCGTTACAGAAGGCAGCTCACAACTCACATCATGGTTATGCGGCTAGTAGCATTGACCCGGGGGTGCGTGCAGGCTGAATGTCAGCCACCTAACTCGAAGGAGAAACTCGGTAGAGAATCCGTGCTTCAGCGAAAACAGCCGCTCCTGAGGGTGGAAGCATTTTGTTGTGTGCGTGTGTGAGAGCACTGCAAGGGAGTCCAAAGCTATATACGAGTGAGAGTCAGACCCCAGCAAAGTTAGAACAAGGCTCCCCGTGTGTATGACTTAGCTAGCACTGAGGCCCTCCATTTGCATGGAAGTCTAATCGCTAGGGTTCTAAGTCGAAGAAACAACAGTGTACAGAGACAGTGTTTTAGCTTCCGACGACCTCTCTGTGGGAGGAAGCAGTTTAGTGTGTGCTTTCGTTGAGAGCCGCGGGACTGGCTCCATTTCGTAAACTCGGGGTAGACACAGGCCGGTATGAAGGCAGCGCACAAATCACATCATGGTTATGGGGCTAATAGCGTTGCCCCCGGGTTGCATGCAGACTGAAAGTCAGCCACCTAACTCGACGGACAAACTCGGTAGAGAATCCGTGCTTCAGCGAAAACAGCCGCTCCTGAGGGTGGAAGCATTTTGTTGTGTGCGTGCCTGAGAGCACTGCAAAGGAGTCCAAAGCTATATACCAGTCAGCCACAGGCCATATCAAAAGGCAGAACAAGACTCCCAGTGTGTTTGATTTAGCTAGCACTGCTGGCTTCTTTTGCATGGAAGTCTACTCGCTAGCGTTCTAACTCGAGGAAACAACAGTGTACAGAAACATTGTTTTAGCTTCCGACGACCTCACTGTGGGAGGAAGCAGTTTAGGGTGTACTGTGGGTGAGAGCCAGGGGATGGGTTCCATTTCGAAAAATCGGGCTAGAGACAGGCCGATACAGAAGGCAGCTCACAAATCACATCATGGTTATGGGTCTCCTAGCGTCGCCCCGGGGGTGCGTGCAGGCTGAATATCAGCCACCTAACTAGACGGAAAAACTCGGTAGAGGATCCGTGCTTCAGTGAAAACAGCAGCTCCTGAGGGTGAAAGCATTTTGTTGTGTGCGTGCGTGAGAGCACTGCCAGGGATTCCATAGGTATATACGAGTGAGACTCAGGCCCCAGCAAAAGGCAGAACAAGACTCCCCGTGTGTTTAATTTAGCCAGCACTGCGGCCCTCCATTTGAATTGAAGTCTAATGGCGAGGTTTCTAACTCGAAGAAACAAGAGTGTGCAGAAACAGTGTTTTAGATTCCGACGACCTCTCTGTGGGTGGAAGCAGTTTAGCGTGTACTGTGTGTGAGAGCCTCGGGACTGGTGCCATTTCGTAAAATCGGGGTAGAGACAACCCGTTACAGAAGGCAGCTCACAACTCACATCATGGTTATGCGGCTAGTAGCGTTGGCCCGGGGGTGCGTGCAGGCTGAATGTCAGCCACCTAACTCGAAGGAAAAACTCGGTAGAGAATCCGTGCTTCAGCGAAAGCAGCCGATCCTGAGGGTGGAAGCCTTTTGTTGTGTGCGTGCGTGAGAGCACTGCAAGGGAGTCCAAAGCTATATACGAGTCAGACTCAGGACACATCAAAAGGCAGAGCAAGACTCCCAGTGTGTTTGATTTAGCTAGAACTGAGGCCCTCCTTTTGCATTGAAGTCTAATCGCTAGGGTTCGGACTCGAACAAACAACAGTGTACAGAAACAGAGTTTTAGAGTCCGACGACCTCTCTGTGGGAGGAAGCACTTTTGGGTGTACTTTCGTTGAGAGCCACGGGACTGGCTCCATTTCGTAAAATCGGGGTAGAGACAGGCTGGTACAGGAGGTAGCGCACAAATCACATCATGGTTATGGGGCTAGTAGCATTGCCCCGGGGTTGCGTGCAGGCTGAAAGTCAGCCACCTACCTCGACGTAAAAACTCGGGAGAGAATCCGTGCTTCAGCGAAAACAGCTGCTCCTGTGTGTGGAATCATTTTGTTGTGTGCGTGCTTGAGAGCACTACAAGGGATTCCAAAGGTATATAGGAGTGAGACTCAGGACCCAGCAAAAGGCAGAACGAGGCCCCCGTGTGTTTGATTAAGCTAGCACTGAGACCCTCCATTTGCATGGAAGTCTAATCACTAGGGTTCTAACTCGAAGAAACAACAGTGTACAGAGACAGGGTTTTAGCTTCCGACGTCCTCTCTGTGGGAGGAAGCAGTTTAGGGTGTAGTGTGAGTGAGTGCCACGGAACTGGCTCCATTTCGTAAAATCAGGGTAGAGAGAACCCGGTACAGAGGGGAGCACACAAATCACATCATGGTTATGGGGCTAGTAGCGTTGCCCCGTGGGTGCGTGCAGTCTTAATGTCAGCCAGCTAACTCGAAGGAGAAACTCGGTAGAGAATCCGAGCTTCAGCGAAAACAGCCGCTCCTGAGGGTGGAAGCATTTTGTTGTGTGGTGTATGAGAGCACTGCAAGGGAGTCCAAAGCTATATACGAGTGAGAGTCAGACCCCAGCAAAGTTAGAACAAGGCTCCCTGTGTGTATGACTTAGCCAGCACTGCGGCCCTCCATTTGAATTGAAGTCTAATTGCGAGGGTTCTAACTCGAAGAAACAAGAGTGTGCAGAAACAGTGTTTTAGGTTCCGACGACCTCTCTGTGGGTGGAAGCAGTTTAGCGTGTACTGTGTGTGAGAGCCTCGGGACTGGTGCCATTTCGTAAAATCGGGGTAGAGACAACCCGTTACAGAAGGCAGCTCACAACTCACATCATGGTTATGCGGCTAGTAGCATTGGCCCGGGGGTGCGTGCAGGCTGAATGTCAGCCACCTAACTCGAAGGAGAAACTCGGTAGAGAATCCGTGCTTCAGCGAAAACAGCCGCTCCTGAGGGTGGAAGCATTTTGTTGTGTGCGTGTGTGAGAGCACTGCAAGGGAGTCCAAAGCTATATACGAGTGAGAGTCAGACCCCAGCAAAGTTAGAACAAGGCTCCCCGTGTGTATGACTTAGCTAGCACTGAGGCCCTCCATTTGCATGGAAGTCTAATCGCTAGGGTTCTAAGTCGAAGAAACAACAGTGTACAGAGACAGTGTTTTAGCTTCCGACGACCTCTCTGTGGGAGGAAGCAGTTTAGTGTGTGCTTTCGTTGCGAGCCGCGGGACTGGCTCCATTTCGTAAACTCGGGGTAGACACCGGCCGGTATGAAGGCAGCGCACAAATCACATCATGGTTATGGGGCTAATAGCGTTGCCCCCGGGTTGCATGCAGACTGAAAGTCAGCCACCTAACTCGACGGACAAACTCGGTAGAGAATCCGTGCTTCAGCGAAAACAGCCGCTCCTGAGGGTGGAAGCATTTTGTTGTGTGCGTGCCTGAGAGCACTGCAAAGGAGTCCAAAGCTATATACCAGTCAGCCACAGGCCATATCAAAAGGCAGAACAAGACTCCCAGTGTGTTTGATTTAGCTAGCACTGCTGGCTTCTTTTGCATGGAAGTCTACTCGCTAGCGTTCTAACTCGAGGAAACAACAGTGTACAGAAACATTGTTTTAGCTTCCGACGACCTCACTGTGGGAGGAAGCAGTTTAGGGTGTACTGTGGGTGAGAGCCAGGGGATGGGTTCCATTTCGAAAAATCGGGCTAGAGACAGGCCGATACAGAAGGCAGCTCACAAATCACATCATGGTTATGGGTCTCCTAGCGTCGCCCCGGGGGTGCGTGCAAGCTGAATATCAGCCACCTAACTAGACGGAAAAACTCGGTAGAGGATCCGTGCTTCAGTGAAAACAGCAGCTCCTGAGGGTGAAAGCATTTTGTTGTGTGCGTGCGTGAGAGCACTGCAAGGGATTCCAAAGGTATATACGAGTGAGACTCAGGCCCCAGCAAAAGGCAGAACAAGACTCCCCGTGTGTTTAATTTAGCCAGCACTGCGGCCCTCCATTTGAATTGAAGTCTAATCGCGAGGGTTCTAACTCGAAGAAGCAAGAGTGTGCAGAAACAGTGTTTTAGATTCCGACGACCTCTCTGTGGGTGGAAGCAGTTTAGCGTGTACTGTGTGTGAGAGCCTCGGGACTGGTGCCATTTCGTAAAATCGGGGTAGAGACAACCCGTTACAGAAGGCAGCTCACAACTCACATCATGGTTATGCGGCTAGTAGCGTTGGCCCAGGGGTGCGTGCAGGCTGAATGTCAGCCACCTAACTCGAAGGAAAAACTCGGTAGAGAATCCGTGCTTCAGCGAAAACAGCCGATCCTGAGGGTGGAAGCCTTTTGTTGTGTGCGTGCGTGAGAGCACTGCAAGGGAGTCCAAAGCTATATACGAGTCAGACTCAGGACACATCAAAAGGCAGAGCAAGACTCCCAGTGTGTTTGATTTAGCTAGAACTGCGGCCCTCCTTTTGCATTGAAGTCTAATCGCTAGGGTTCGGACTCGAACAAACAACAGTGTACAGAAACAGTGTTTTAGAGTCCGACGCCCTCTCTGTGGGAGGAAGCACTTTTGGGTGTAATTTCGTTGAGAACCACGGGACTGGCTCCATTTCGTAAAATCGGGGTAGAGACAGGCTGGTACAGGAGGTAGCGCACAAATCACATCATGGTTATGGGGCTAGTAACATTGCCCCAGGGTTGCGTGCAGGCTGAAAGTCAGCCACCTACCTCGACGTAAAAACTCGGGAGAGAATCCGTGCTTCAGCGAAAACAGCCGCTCCTGTGGGTGGAATCATTTTGTTGTGTGCGTGCTTGAGAGCACTACAAGGGATTCCAAAGGTATATAGGAGTGAGACTCAGGACCCAGCAAAAGGCAGAACGAGGCCCCGGTGTGTTTGATTAAGCTAGCACTGAGACCCTCCATTTGCATGGAAGTCTAATCACTAGGGTTCTAACTCGAAGAAACAACAGTGTACAGAGACAGGGTTTTAGCTTCCGACGTCCTCTCTGTGGGAGGAAGCAGTTTAGGGTGTAGTGTGAGTGAGTGCCACGGGACTGGCTCCATTTCGTAAAATCGGGGTAGAGAGAACCCGGTACAGAGGGGAGCACACAAATCACATCATGGTTATGGGGCTAGTAGCGTTGCCCCGTGGGTGTGTGCAGTCTTAATGTCAGCCAGCTAACTCGAAGGAGAAACTCGGTAGAGAATCCGTGCTTCAGCGAAAACAGCCGCTCCTGAGGGTGGAAGCATTTTGTTGTGTGGTGTATGAGAGCACTGCAAGGGAGTCCAAAGCTATATACGAGTGAGAGTCAGGCCCCAGCAAAGTTAGAACAAGGCTCCCTGTGTGTATGACTTAGCCAGCACTGCGGCCCTCCATTTGAATTGAAGTCTAATTGCGAGGGTTCTAACTCGAAGAAACAAGAGTGTGCAGAAACAGTGTTTTAGGTTCCGACGACCTCTCTGTGGGTGGAAGCAGTTTAGCGTGTACTGTGTGTGAGAGCCTCGGGACTGGTGCCATTTCGTAAAATCGGGGTAGAGACAACCCGTTACAGAAGGCAGCTCACAACTCACATCATGGTTATGCGGCTAGTAGCATTGACCCGGGGGTGCGTGCAGGCTGAATGTCAGCCACCTAACTCGAAGGAGAAACTCGGTAGAGAATCCGTGCTTCAGCGAAAACAGCCGCTCCTGAGGGTGGAAGCATTTTGTTGTGTGCGTGTGTGAGAGCACTGCAAGGGAGTCCAAAGCTATATACGAGTGAGAGTCAGACCCCAGCAAAGTTAGAACAAGGCTCCCCGTGTGTATGACTTAGCTAGCACTGAGGCCCTCCATTTGCATGGAAGTCTAATCGCTAGGGTTCTAAGTCGAAGAAACAACAGTGTACAGAGACAGTGTTTTAGCTTCCGACGACCTCTCTGTGGGAGGAAGCAGTTTAGTGTGTGCTTTCGTTGAGAGCCGCGGGACTGGCTCCATTTCGTAAACTCGGGGTAGACACAGGCCGGTATGAAGGCAGCGCACAAATCACATCATGGTTATGGGGCTAATAGCGTTGCCCCCGGGTTGCATGCAGACTGAAAGTCAGCCACCTAACTCGACGGACAAACTCGGTAGAGAATCCGTGCTTCAGCGAAAACAGCCGCTCCTGAGGGTGGAAGCATTTTGTTGTGTGCGTGCCTGAGAGCACTGCAAAGGAGTCCAAAGCTATATACCAGTCAGCCACAGGCCATATCAAAAGGCAGAACAAGACTCCCAGTGTGTTTGATTTAGCTAGCACTGCTGGCTTCTTTTGCATGGAAGTCTACTCGCTAGCGTTCTAACTCGAGGAAACAACAGTGTACAGAAACATTGTTTTAGCTTCCGACGACCTCACTGTGGGAGGAAGCAGTTTAGGGTGTACTGTGGGTGAGAGCCAGGGGATGGGTTCCATTTCGAAAAATCGGGCTAGAGACAGGCCGATACAGAAGGCAGCTCACAAATCACATCATGGTTATGGGTCTCCTAGCGTCGCCCCGGGGGTGCGTGCAGGCTGAATATCAGCCACCTAACTAGACGGAAAAACTCGCTAGAGGATCCGTGCTTCAGTGAAAACAGCAGCTCCTGAGGGTGAAAGCATTTTGTTGTGTGCGTGCGTGAGAGCACTGCCAGGGATTCCATAGGTATATACGAGTGAGACTCAGGCCCCAGCAAAAGGCAGAACAAGACTCCCCGTGTGTTTAATTTAGCCAGCACTGCGGCCCTCCATTTGAATTGAAGTCTAATGGCGAGGTTTCTAACTCGAAGAAACAAGAGTGTGCAGAAACAGTGTTTTAGATTCCGACGACCTCTCTGTGGGTGGAAGCAGTTTAGCGTGTACTGTGTGTGAGAGCCTCGGGACTGGTGCCATTTCGTAAAATCGGGGTAGAGACAACCCGTTACAGAAGGCAGCTCACAACTCACATCATGGTTATGCGGCTAGTAGCGTTGGCCCGGGGGTGCGTGCAGGCTGAATGTCAGCCACCTAACTCGAAGGAAAAACTCGGTAGAGAATCCGTGCTTCAGCGAAAGCAGCCGATCCTGAGGGTGGAAGCCTTTTGTTGTGTGCCTGCGTGAGAGCACTGCAAGGGAGTCCAAAGCTATATACGAGTCAGACTCAGGACACATCAAAAGGCAGAGCAAGACTCCCAGTGTGTTTGATTTAGCTAGAACTGAGGCCCTCCTTTTGCATTGAAGTCTAATCGCTAGGGTTCGGACTCGAACAAACAACAGTGTACAGAAACAGAGTTTTAGAGTCCGACGACCTCTCTGTGGGAGGAAGCACTTTTGGGTGTACTTTCGTTGAGAGCCACGGGACTGGCTCCATTTCGTAAAATCGGGGTAGAGACAGGCTGGTACAGGAGGTAGCGCACAAATCACATCATGGTTATGGGGCTAGTAGCATTGCCCCGGGGTTGCGTGCAGGCTGAAAGTCAGCCACCTACCTCGACGTAAAAACTCGGGAGAGAATCCGTGCTTCAGCGAAAACAGCTGCTCCTGTGTGTGGAATCATTTTGTTGTGTGCGTGCTTGAGAGCACTACAAGGGATTCCAAAGGTATATAGGAGTGAGACTCAGGACCCAGCAAAAGGCAGAACGAGGCCCCCGTGTGTTTGATTAAGCTAGCACTGAGACCCTCCATTTGCATGGAAGTCTAATCACTAGGGTTCTAACTCGAAGAAACAACAGTGTACAGAGACAGGGTTTTAGCTTCCGACGTCCTCTCTGTGGGAGGAAGCAGTTTAGGGTGTAGTGTGAGTGAGTGCCACGGAACTGGCTCCATTTCGTAAAATCAGGGTAGAGAGAACCCGGTACAGAGGGGAGCACACAAATCACATCATGGTTATGGGGCTAGTAGCGTTGCCCCGTGGGTGCGTGCAGTCTTAATGTCAGCCAGCTAACTCGAAGGAGAAACTCGGTAGAGAATCCGAGCTTCAGCGAAAACAGCCGCTCCTGAGGGTGGAAGCATTTTGTTGTGTGGTGTATGAGAGCACTGCAAGGGAGTCCAAAGCTATATACGAGTGAGAGTCAGACCCCAGCAAAGTTAGAACAAGGCTCCCTGTGTGTATGACTTAGCCAGCACTGCGGCCCTCCATTTGAATTGAAGTCTAATTGCGAGGGTTCTAACTCGAAGAAACAAGAGTGTGCAGAAACAGTGTTTTAGGTTCCGACGACCTCTCTGTGGGTGGAAGCAGTTTAGCGTGTACTGTGTGTGAGAGCCTCGGGACTGGTGCCATTTCGTAAAATCGGGGTAGAGACAACCCGTTACAGAAGGCAGCTCACAACTCACATCATGGTTATGCGGCTAGAAGCATTGGCCCGGGGGTGCGTGCAGGCTGAATGTCAGCCAGCTAACTCGAAGGAGAAACTCGGTAGAGAATCCGTGCTTCAGCGAAAACAGCCGCTCCTGAGGGTGGAAGCATTTTGTTGTGTGCGTGTGTGAGAGCACTGCAAGGGAGTCCAAAGCTATATACGAGTGAGAGTCAGACCCCAGCAAAGTTAGAACAAGGCTCCCCGTGTGTATGACTTAGCTAGCACTGAGGCCCTCCATTTGCATGGAAGTCTAATCGCTAGGGTTCTAAGTCGAAGAAACAACAGTGTACAGAGACAGTGTTTTAGCTTCCGACGACCTCTCTGTGGGAGGAAGCAGTTTAGTGTGTGCTTTCGTTGAGAGCCGCGGGACTGGCTCCATTTCGTAAACTCGGGGTAGACACAGGCCGGTATGAAGGCAGCGCACAAATCACATCATGGTTATGGGGCTAATAGCGTTGCCCCCGGGTTGCATGCAGACTGAAAGTCAGCCACCTAACTCGACGGACAAACTCGGTAGAGAATCCGTGCTTCAGCGAAAACAGCCGCTCCTGAGGGTGGAAGCATTTTGTTGTGTGCGTGCCTGAGAGCACTGCAAAGGAGTCCAAAGCTATATACCAGTCAGCCACAGGCCATATCAAAAGGCAGAACAAGACTCCCAGTGTGTTTGATTTAGCAAGCACTGCTGGCTACTTTTGCATGGAAGTCTACTCGCTAGCGTTCTAACTCGAGGAAACAACAGTGTACAGAAACATTGTTTTAGCTTCCGACGACCTCAGTGTGGGAGGAAGCAGTTTAGGGTGTACTGTGGGTGAGAGCCAGGGGATGGGTTCCATTTCGAAAAATCGGGCTAGAGACAGGCCGATACAGAAGGCAGCTCACAAATCACATCATGGTTATGGGTCTCCTAGCATCGCCCCGGGGGTGCGTGCAGGCTGAATATCAGCCACCTAACTAGACGGAAAAACTCGGTAGAGGATCCGTGCTTCAGTGAAAACAGCAGCTCCTGAGGGTGAAAGCATTTTGTTGTGTGCGTGCGTAAGAGCACTGCAAGGGATTCCAAAGGTATATACGAGTGAGACTCAGGCCCCAGCAAAAGGCAGAACAAGACTCCCCGTGTGTTTAATTTAGCCAGCAGTGCGTCCCTCCATTTGAATTGAAGTCTAATCGCGAGGGTTCTAACTCGAAGAAACAAGAGTGTGCAGAAACAGTGTTTTAGATTCCGACGACCTCTCTGTGGGTGGAAGCAGTTTAGCGTGTACTGTGTGTGAGAGCCTCGGGACTGGTGCCATTTCGTAAAATCGGGGTAGAGACAACCCGTTACAGAAGGCAGCTCACAACTCACATCATGGTTATGCGGCTAGTAGCGTTGGCCCGGGGGTGCGTGCAGGCTGAATGTCAGCGACCTAACTCGAAGGAAAAACTCGGTAGAGAATCCGTGCTTCAGCGAAAACAGCCGATCCTGAGGGTGGAAGCCTTTTGTTGTGTGCGTGCATGAGAGCACTGCAAGGGAGTCCAAAGCTATATACGAGTCAGACTCAGGACACATCAAAAGGCAGAGCAAGACTCCCAGTGTGTTTGATTTAGCTAGAACTGCGGCCCTCCTTTTGCATTGAAGTCTAATCGCTAGGGTTCGGACTCGAACAAACAACAGTGTACAGAAACAGTGTTTTAGAGTCCGACGACCTCTCTGTGGGAGGAAGCACTTTTGGGTGTACTTTCGTTGAGAGCCACGGGACTGGCTCCATTTCGTAAAATCAGGGTAGAGACAGGCTGGTACAGGAGGTAGCGCACAAATCACATCATGGTTATGGGGCTAGTAGCATTGCCCCGGGGTTGCGTGCAGGCTGAAAGTCAGCCACCTACCTCGACGTAAAAACTCGGGAGAGAATCCGTGCTTCAGCGAAAACAGCCGCTCCTGTGTGTGGAATCATTTTGTTGTGTGCGTGCTTGAGAGCACTACAAGGGATTCCAAAGGTATATAGGAGTGAGACTCAGGACCCAGCAAAAGGCAGAACGAGGCCCCCGTGTGTTTGATTAAGCTAGCACTGAGACCCTCCATTTGCATGGAAGTCTAATCACTAGGGTTCTAACTCGAAGAAACAACAGTGTACAGAGACAGGGTTTTAGCTTCCGACGTCCTCTCTGTGGGAGGAAGCAGTTTAGGGTGTAGTGTGAGTGAGTGCCACGGGACTGGCTCCATTTCGTAAAATCGGGGTAGAGAGAACCCGGTACAGAGGGGAGCACACAAATCACATCATGGTTATGGGGCTAGTAGCGTTGCCCCGTGGGTGCGTGCAGTCTTAATGTCAGCCAGCTAACTCGAAGGAGAAACTCGGTAGAGAATCCGTGCTTCAGCGAAAACAGCCGATCCTGAGGGTGGAAGCATTTTGTTGTGTGGTGTATGAGAGCACTGCAAGGGAGTCCAAAGCTATATACGAGTGAGAGTCAGACCCCAGCAAAGTTAGAACAAGGCTCCCTGTGTGTATGACTTAGCCAGCACTGCGGCCCTCCATTTGAATTGAAGTCTAATTGCGAGGGTTCTAACTCGAAGAAACAAGAGTGTGCAGAAACAGTGTTTTAGGTTCCGACGACCACTCTGTGGGTGGAAGCAGTTTAGCGTGTACTGCGTGTGAGAGCCTCGGGACTGGTGCCATTTCGTAAAATCGGGGTAGAGACAACCCGTTACAGAAGGCAGCTCACAACTCACATCATGGTTATGCGGCTAGTAGCATTGGCCCGGGGGTGCGTGCAGGCTGAATGTCAGCCACCTAACTCGAAGGAGAAACTCGGTAGAGAATCCGTGCTTCAGCGAAAACAGCCGCTCCTGAGGGTGGAAGCATTTTGTTGTGTGCGTGTGTGAGAGCACTGCAAGGGAGTCCAAAGCTATATACGAGTGAGAGTCAGACCCCAGCAAAGTTAGAACAAGGCTCCCCGTGTGTATGACTTAGCTAGCACTGAGGCCCTCCATTTGCATGGAAGTCTAATCGCTAGGGTTCTAAGTCGAAGAAACAACAGTGTACAGAGACAGTGTTTTAGCTTCCGACGACCTCTCTGTGGGAGGAAGCAGTTTAGTGTGTGCTTTCGTTGAGAGCCGCGGGACTGGCTCCATTTCGTAAACTCGGGGTAGACACAGGCCGGTATGAAGGCAGCGCACAAATCACATCATGGTTATGGGGCTAATAGCGTTGCCCCCGGGTTGCATGCAGACTGAAAGTCAGCCACCTAACTCGACGGACAAACTCGGTAGAGAATCCGTGCTTCAGCGAAAACAGCCGCTCCTGAGGGTGGAAGCATTTTGTTGTGTGCGTGCCTGAGAGCACTGCAAAGGAGTCCAAAGCTATATACCAGTCAGCCACAGGCCATATCAAAAGGCAGAACAAGACTCCCAGTGTGTTTGATTTAGCTAGCACTGCTGGCTTCTTTTGCATGGAAGTCTACTCGCTAGCGTTCTAACTCGAGGAAACAACAGTGTACAGAAACATTGTTTTAGCTTCCGACGACCTCACTGTGGGAGGAAGCAGTTTAGGGTGTACTGTGGGTGAGAGCCAGGGGATGGGTTCCATTTCGAAAAATCGGGCTAGAGACAGGCCGATACAGAAGGCAGCTCACAAATCACATCATGGTTATGGGTCTCCTAGCGTCGCCCCGGGGGTGCGTGCAGGCTGAATATCAGCCACCTAACTAGACGGAAAAACTCGGTAGAGGATCCGTGCTTCAGTGAAAACAGCAGCTCCTGAGGGTGAAAGCATTTTGTTGTGTGCGTGCGTGAGAGCACTGCAAGGGATTCCAAAGGTATATACGAGTGAGACTCAGGCCCCAGCAAAAGGCAGAACAAGACTCCCCGTGTGTTTAATTTAGCCAGCACTGCGTCCCTCCATTTGAATTGAAGTCTAATCGCGAGGGTTCTAACTCGAAGAAACAAGAGTGTGCAGAAACAGTGTTTTAGATTCCGACGACCTCTCTGTGGGTGGAAGCAGTTTAGCGTGTACTGTGTGTGAGAGCCTCGGGACTGGTGCCATTTCGTAAAATCGGGGTAGAGACAACCCGTTACAGAAGGCAGCTCACAACTCACATCATGGTTATGCGGCTAGTAGCGTTGGCCCGGGGGTGCGTGCAGGCTGAATGTCAGCCACCTAACTCGAAGGAAAAACTCGGTAGAGAATCCGTGCTTCAGCGAAAACAGCCGATCCTGAGGGTGGAAGCCTTTTGTTGTGTGCGTGTGTGAGAGCACTGCAAGGGAGTCCAAAGCTATATACGAGTCAGACTCAGGACACATCAAAAGGCAGAGCAAGACTCCCAGTGTGTTTGATTTAGCTAGAACTGCGGCCCTCCTTTTGCATTGAAGTCTAATCGCTAGGGTTCGGACTCGAACAAACAACAGTGTACAGAAACAGTGTTTTAGATTCCGACGACCTCTCTGTGGGAGGAAGCACTTTTGGGTGTACTTTCGTTGAGAGCCACGGGACTGGCTCCATTTCGTAAAATCGGGGTAGAGACAGGCTGGTACAGGAGGTAGCGCACAAATCACATCATGGTTATGGGGCTAGTAGCATTGCCCCGGGGTTGCGTGCAGGCTGAAAGTCAGCCACCTACCTCGACGTAAAAACTCGGGAGAGAATCCGTGCTTCAGCGAAAACAGCCGCTCCTGTGGGTGGAATCATTTTGTTGTGTGCGTGCTTGAGAGCACTACAAGGGATTCCAAAGGTATATAGGAGTGAGACTCAGGACCCAGCAAAAGGCAGAACGAGGCCCCCGTGTGTTTGATTAAGTTAGCACTGAGACCCTCCATTTGCATGGAAGTCTAATCACTAGGGTTCTAACTCGAAGAAACAACAGTGTACAGAGACAGGGTTTTAGCTTCCGACGTCCTCTCTGTGGAAGGAAGCAGTTTAGGGTGTAGTGTGAGTGAGTGCCACGGGACTGGCTCCATTTCGTAAAATCGGGGTAGAGAGAACCCGGTACAGAGGGGAGCACACAAATCACATCATGGTTATGGGGCTAGTAGCGTTGCCCCGTGGGTGCGTGCAGTCTTAATGTCAGCCAGCTAACTCGAAGGAGAAACTCGGTAGAGAATCCGTGCTTCAGCGAAAACAGCCGCTCCTGAGGGTGGAAGCATTTTGTTGTGTGGTGTATGAGAGCACTGCAAGGGAGTCCAAAGCTATATACGAGTGAGAGTCAGACCCCAGCAAAGTTAGAACAAGGCTCCCTGTGTGTATGACTTAGCCAGCACTGCGGCCCTCCATTTGAATTGAAGTCTAATTGCGAGGGTTCTAACTCGAAGAAACAAGAGTGTGCAGAAACAGTGTTTTAGGGTCCGACGACCTCTCTGTGGGTGGAAGCAGTTTAGCGTGTACTGTGTGTGAGAGCCTCGGGACTGGTGCCATTTCGTAAAATCGGGGTAGAGACAACCCGTTACAGAAGGCAGCTCACAACTCACATCATGGTTATGCGGCTAGTAGCATTGGCCCGGGGGTGCGTGCAGGTTGAATGTCAGCCACCTAACTCGAAGGAGAAACTCGGTAGAGAATCCGTGCTTCAGCGAAAACAGCCGCTCCTGAGGGTGGAAGCATTTTGTTGTGTGCGTGTGTGAGAGCACTGCAAGGGAGTCCAAAGCTATATACGAGTGAGAGTCAGACCCCAGCAAAGTTAGAACAAGTCTCCCCGTGTGTATGACTTAGCTAGCACTGAGGCCCTCCATTTGCATGGAAGTCTAATCGCTAGGGTTCTAAGTCGAAGAAACAACAGTGTACAGAGACAGTGTTTTAGCTTCCGACGACCTCTCTGTGGGAGGAAGCAGTTTAGTGTGTGCTTTCGTTGAGAGCCGCGGGACTGGCTCCATTTCGTAAACTCGGGGTAGACACAGGCCGGTATGAAGGCAGCGCACAAATCACATCATGGTTATGGGGCTAATAGCATTGCCCCCGGGTTGCATGCAGACTGAAAGTCAGCCACCTAACTCGACGGACAAACTCGGTAGAGAATCCGTGCTTCAGCGAAAACAGCCGCTCCTGAGGGTGGAAGCCTTTTGTTGTGTGCGTGCGTGAGAGCACTGCAAGGGAGTCCAAAGCTATATACGAGTCAGACTCAGGACACATCAAAAGGCAGAGCAAGACTCCCAGTGTGTTTGATTTAGCTAGAACTGCGGCCCTCCTTTTGCATTGAAGTCTAATCGCTAGGGTTCGGACTCGAACAAACAACAGTGTACAGAAACAGTGTTTTAGATTCCGACGACCTCTCTGTGGGAGGAAGCACTTTTGGGTGTACTTTCGTTGAGAGCCACGGGACTGGCTCCATTTCGTAAAATCGGGGTAGAGACAGGCTGGTACAGGAGGTAGCGCACAAATCACATCATGGTTATGGGGCTAGTAGCATTGCCCCGGGGTTGCGTGCAGGCTGAAAGTCAGCCACCTACCTCGACGTAAAAACTCGGGAGAGAATCCGTGCTTCAGCGAAAACAGCCGCTCCTGTGGGTGGAATCATTTTGTTGTGTGCGTGCTTGAGAGCACTACAAGGGATTCCAAAGGTATATAGGAGTGAGACTCAGGACCCAGCAAAAGGCAGAACGAGGCCCCCGTGTGTTTGATTAAGCTAGCACTGAGACCCTCCATTTGCATGGAAGTCTAATCACTAGGGTTCTAACTCGAAGAAACAACAGTGTACAGAGACAGGGTTTTAGCTTCCGACGTCCTCTCTGTGGGAGGAAGCAGTTTAGGGTGTAGTGTGAGTGAGTGCCACGGGACTGGCTCCATTTCGTAAAATCGGGGTAGAGAGAACCCGGTACAGAGGGGAGCACACAAATCACATCATGGTTATGGGGCTAGTAGCGTTGCCCCGTGGGTGTGTGCAGTCTTAATGTCAGCCAGCTAACTCGAAGGAGAAACTCGGTAGAGAATCCGTGCTTCAGCGAAAACAGCCGCTCCTGAGGGTGGAAGCATTTTGTTGTGTGGTGTATGAGAGCACTGCAAGGGAGTCCAAAGCTATATACGAGTGAGAGTCAGACCCCAGCAAAGTTAGAACAAGGCTCCCTGTGTGTATGACTTAGCCAGCACTGCGGCCCTCCATTTGAATTGAAGTCTAATTGCGAGGGTTCTAACTCGAAGAAACAAGAGTGTGCAGAAACAGTGTTTTAGGTTCCGACGACCTCTCTGTGGGTGGAAGCAGTTTAGCGTGTACTGTGTGTGAGAGCCTCGGGACTGGTGCCATTTCGTAAAATCGGGGTAGAGACAACCCGTTACAGAAGGCAGCTCACAACTCACATCATGGTTATGCGGCTAGTAGCATTGGCCCGGGGGTGCGTGCAGGCTGAATGTCAGCCACCTAACTCGAAGGAGAAACTCGGTAGAGAATCCGTGCTTCAGCGAAAACAGCCGCTCCTGAGGGTGGAAGCATTTTGTTGTGTGCGTGTGTGAGAGCACTGCAAGGGAGTCCAAAGCTATATACGAGTGAGAGTCAGACCCCAGCAAAGTTAGAACAAGGCTCCCCGTGTGTATGACTTAGCTAGCACTGAGGCCCTCCATTTGCATGGAAGTCTAATCGCTAGGGTTCTAAGTCGAAGAAACAACAGTGTACAGAGACAGTGTTTTAGCTTCCGACGACCTCTCTGTGGGAGGAAGCAGTTTAGTGTGTGCTTTCGTTGAGAGCCGCGGGACTGGCTCCATTTCGTAAACTCGGGGTAGACACAGGCCGGTGTGAAGGCAGCGCACAAATCACATCATGGTTATGGGGCTAATAGCGTTGCCCCCGGGTTGCATGCAGACTGAAAGTCAGCCACCTAACTCGACGGACAAACTCGGTAGAGAATCCGTGCTTCAGCGAAAACAGCCGCTCCTGAGGGTGGAAGCATTTTGTTGTGTGCGTGCCTGAGAGCACTGCAAAGGAGTCCAAAGCTATATACCAGTCAGCCACAGGCCATATCAAAAGGCAGAACAAGACTCCCAGTGTGTTTGATTTAGCTAGCACTGCTGGCTTCTTTTGCATGGAAGTCTACTCGCTAGCGTTCTAACTCGAGGAAACAAGAGTGTACAGAAACATTGTTTTAGCTTCCGACGACCTCACTGTGGGAGGAAGCAGTTTAGGGTGTACTGTGGGTGAGAGCCAGGGGATGGGTTCCATTTCGAAAAATCGGGCTAGAGACAGGCCGATACAGAAGGCAGCTCACAAATCACATCATGGTTATGGGTCTCCTAGCGTCGCCCCGGGGGTGCGTGCAGGCTGAATATCAGCCACCTAACTAGACGGAAAAACTCGGTAGAGGATCCGTGCTTCAGTGAAAACAGCAGCTCCTGAGGGTGAAAGCATTTTGTTGTGTGCGTGCGTGAGAGCACTGCCAGGGATTCCAAAGGTATATACGAGTGAGACTCAGGCCCCAGCAAAAGGCAGAACAAGACTCCCCGTGTGTTTAATTTAGCCAGCACTGCGGCCCTCCATTTGAATTGAAGTCTAATCGCGAGGGTTCTAACTCGAAGAAACAAGAGTGTGCAGAAACAGTGTTTTAGATTCCGACGACCTCTCTGTGGGTGGAAGCAGTTTAGCGTGTACTGTGTGTGAGAGCCTCGGGACTGGTGCCATTTCGTAAAATCGGGGTAGAGACAACCCGTTACAGAAGGCAGCTCACAACTCACATCATGGTTATGCGGCTAGTAGCGTTGGCCCGGGGGTGCGTGCAGGCTGAATGTCAGCCACCTAACTCGAAGGAAAAACTCGGTAGAGAATCCGTGCTTCAGCGAAAACAGCCGATCCTGAGGGTGGAAGCCTTTTGTTGTGTGCGTGTGTGAGAGCACTGCAAGGGAGTCCAAAGCTATATACGAGTCAGACTCAGGACACATCAAAAGGCAGAGCAAGACTCCCAGTGTGTTTGATTTAGCTAGAACTGCGGCCCTCCTTTTGCATTGAAGTCTAATCGCTAGGGTTCGGACTCGAACAAACAACAGTGTACAGAAACAGTGTTTTAGAGTCCGACGACCTCTCTGTGGGAGGAAGCACTTTTGGGTGTACTTTCGTTGAGAGCCACGGGACTGGCTCCATTTCGTAAAATCGGGGTAGAGACAGGCTGGTACAGGAGGTAGCGCACAAATCACATCATGGTTATGGGGCTAGTAGCATTGCCCCGGGGTTGCGTGCAGGCTGAAAGTCAGCCACCTACCTCGACGTAAAAACTCGGGAGAGAATCCGTGCTTCAGCGAAAACAGCCGCTCCTGTGGGTGGAATCATTTTGTTGTGTGCGTGCTTGAGAGCACTACAAGGGATTCCAAAGGTATATAGGAGTGAGACTCAGGACCCAGCAAAAGGCAGAACGAGGCCCCCGTGTGTTTGATTAAGCTAGCACTGAGACCCTCCATTTGCATGGAAGTCTAATCACTAGGGTTCTAACTCGAAGAAACAACAGTGTACAGAGACAGGGTTTTAGCTTCCGACGTCCTCTCTGTGGAAGGAAGCAGTTTAGGGTGTAGTGTGAGTGAGTGCCACGGGACTGGCTCCATTTCGTAAAATCGGGGTAGAGAGAACCCGGTACAGAGGGGAGCACACAAATCACATCATGGTTATGGGGCTAGTAGCGTTGCCCCGTGGGTGCGTGCAGTCTTAATGTCAGCCAGCTAACTCGAAGGAGAAACTCGGTAGAGAATCCGTGCTTCAGCGAAAACAGCCGCTCCTGAGGGTGGAAGCATTTTGTTGTGTGGTGTATGAGAGCACTGCAAGGGAGTCCAAAGCTATATACGAGTGAGAGTCAGACCCCAGCAAAGTTAGAACAAGGCTCCCTGTGTGTATGACTTAGCCAGCACTGCGGCCCTCCATTTGAATTGAAGTCTAATTGCGAGGGTTCTAACTCGAAGAAACAAGAGTGTGCAGAAACAGTGTTTTAGGTTCCGACGACCTCTCTGTGGGTGGAAGCAGTTTAGCGTGTACTGCGTGTGAGAGCCTCGGGACTGGTGCCATTTCGTAAAATCGGGGTAGAGACAACCCGTTACAGAAGGCAGCTCACAACTCACATCATGGTTATGCGGCTAGTAGCATTGGCCCGGGGGTGCGTGCAGGCTGAATGTCAGCCACCTAACTCGAAGGAGAAACTCGGTAGAGAATCCGTGCTTCAGCGAAAACAGCCGCTCCTGAGGGTGGAAGCATTTTGTTGTGTGCGTGTGTGAGAGCACTGCAAGGGAGTCCAAAGCTATATACGAGTGAGAGTCAGACCCCAGCAAAGTTAGAACAAGGCTCCCCGTGTGTATGACTTAGCTAGCACTGAGGCCCTCCATTTGCATGGAAGTCTAATCGCTAGGGTTCTAAGTCGAAGAAACAACAGTGTACAGAGACAGTGTTTTAGCTTCCGACGACCTCTCTGTGGGAGGAAGCAGTTTAGTGTGTGCTTTCGTTGAGAGCCGCGGGACTGGCTCCATTTCGTAAACTCGGGGTAGACACAGGCCGGTATGAAGGCAGCGCACAAATCACATCATGGTTATGGGGCTAATAGCGTTGCCCCCGGGTTGCATGCAGACTGAAAGTCAGCCACCTAACTCGACGGACAAACTCGGTAGAGAATCCGTGCTTCAGCGAAAACAGCCGCTCCTGAGGGTGGAAGCATTTTGTTGTGTGCGTGCCTGAGAGCACTGCAAAGGAGTCCAAAGCTATATACCAGTCAGCCACAGGCCATATCAAAAGGCAGAACAAGACTCCCAGTGTGTTTGATTTAGCTAGCACTGCTGGCTTCTTTTGCATGGAAGTCTACTCGCTAGCGTTCTAACTCGAGGAAACAACAGTGTACAGAAACATTGTTTTAGCTTCCGACGACCTCACTGTGGGAGGAAGCAGTTTAGGGTGTACTGTGGGTGAGAGCCAGGGGATGGGTTCCATTTCGAAAAATCGGGCTAGAGACAGGCCGATACAGAAGGCAGCTCACAAATCACATCATGGTTATGGGTCTCCTAGCGTCGCCCCGGGGGTGCGTGCAGGCTGAATATCAGCCACCTAACTAGACGGAAAAACTCGGTAGAGGATCCGTGCTTCAGTGAAAACAGCAGCTCCTGAGGGTGAAAGCATTTTGTTGTGTGCGTGCGTGAGAGCACTGCAAGGGATTCCAAAGGTATATACGAGTGAGACTCAGGCCCCAGCAAAAGGCAGAACAAGACTCCCCGTGTGTTTAATTTAGCCAGCACTGCGGCCCTCCATTTGAATTGAAGTCTAATCGCGAGGGTTCTAACTCGAAGAAACAAGAGTGTGCAGAAACAGTGTTTTAGATTCCGACGACCTCTCTGTGGGTGGAAGCAGTTTAGCGTGTACTGTGTGTGAGAGCCTCGGGACTGGTGCCATTTCGTAAAATCGGGGTAGAGACAACCCGTTACAGAAGGCAGCTCACAACTCACATCATGGTTATGCGGCTAGTAGCGTTGGCCCGGGGGTGCGTGCAGGCTGAATGTCAGCCACCTAACTCGAAGGAAAAACTCGGTAGAGAATCCGTGCTTCAGCGAAAACAGCCGATCCTGAGGGTGGAAGCCTTTTGTTGTGTGCGTGTGTGAGAGCACTGCAAGGGAGTCCAAAGCTATATACGAGTCAGACTCAGGACACATCAAAAGGCAGAGCAAGACTCCCAGTGTGTTTGATTTAGCTAGAACTGCGGCCCTCCTTTTGCATTGAAGTCTAATCGCTAGGGTTCGGACTCGAACAAACAACAGTGTACAGAAACAGTGTTTTAGAGTCCGACGACCTCTCTGTGGGAGGAAGCACTTTTGGGTGTACTTTCGTTGAGAGCCACGGGACTGGCTCCATTTCGTAAAATCGGGGTAGAGACAGGCTGGTACAGGAGGTAGCGCACAAATCACATCATGGTTATGGGGCTAGTAGCATTGCCCCGGGGTTGCGTGCAGGCTGAAAGTCAGCCACCTACCTCGACGTAAAAACTCGGGAGAGAATCCGTGCTTCAGCGAAAACAGCCGCTCCTGTGGGTGGAATCATTTTGTTGTGTGCGTGCTTGAGAGCACTACAAGGGATTCCAAAGGTATATAGGAGTGAGACTCAGGACCCAGCAAAAGGCAGAACGAGGCCCCCGTGTGTTTGATTAAGTTAGCACTGAGACCCTCCATTTGCATGGAAGTCTAATCACTAGGGTTCTAACTCGAAGAAACAACAGTGTACAGAGACAGGGTTTTAGCTTCCGACGTCCTCTCTGTGGAAGGAAGCAGTTTAGGGTGTAGTGTGAGTGAGTGCCACGGGACTGGCTCCATTTCGTAAAATCGGGGTAGAGAGAACCCGGTACAGAGGGGAGCACACAAATCACATCATGGTTATGGGGCTAGTAGCGTTGCCCCGTGGGTGCGTGCAGTCTTAATGTCAGCCAGCTAACTCGAAGGAGAAACTCGGTAGAGAATCCGTGCTTCAGCGAAAACAGCCGCTCCTGAGGGTGGAAGCATTTTGTTGTGTGGTGTATGAGAGCACTGCAAGGGAGTCCAAAGCTATATACGAGTGAGAGTCAGACCCCAGCAAAGTTAGAACAAGGCTCCCTGTGTGTATGACTTAGCCAGCACTGCGGCCCTCCATTTGAATTGAAGTCTAATTGCGAGGGTTCTTACTCGAAGAAACAAGAGTGTGCAGAAACAGTGTTTTAGGGTCCGACGACCTCTCTGTGGGTGGAAGCAGTTTAGCGTGTACTGTGTGTGAGAGCCTCGGGACTGGTGCCATTTCGTAAAATCGGGGTAGAGACAACCCGTTACAGAAGGCAGCTCACAACTCACATCATGGTTATGCGGCTAGTAGCATTGGCCCGGGGGTGCGTGCAGGTTGAATGTCAGCCACCTAACTCGAAGGAGAAACTCGGTAGAGAATCCGTGCTTCAGCGAAAACAGCCGCTCCTGAGGGTGGAAGCATTTTGTTGTGTGCGTGTGTGAGAGCACTGCAAGGGAGTCCAAAGCTATATACGAGTGAGAGTCAGACCCCAGCAAAGTTAGAACAAGGCTCCCCGTGTGTATGACTTAGCTAGCACTGAGGCCCTCCATTTGCATGGAAGTCTAATCGCTAGGGTTCTAAGTCGAAGAAACAACAGTGTACAGAGACAGTGTTTTAGCTTCCGACGACCTCTCTGTGGGAGGAAGCAGTTTAGTGTGTGCTTTCGTTGAGAGCCGCGGGACTGGCTCCATTTCGTAAACTCGGGGTAGACACAGGCCGGTATGAAGGCAGCGCACAAATCACATCATGGTTATGGGGCTAATAGCATTGCCCCCGGGTTGCATGCAGACTGAAAGTCAGCCACCTAACTCGACGGACAAACTCGGTAGAGAATCCGTGCTTCAGCGAAAACAGCCGCTCCTGAGGGTGGAAGCCTTTTGTTGTGTGCGTGCGTGAGAGCACTGCAAGGGAGCCCAAAGCTATATACGAGTCAGACTCAGGACACATCAAAAGGCAGAGCAAGACTCCCAGTGTGTTTGATTTAGCTAGAACTGCGGCCCTCCTTTTGCATTGAAGTCTAATCGCTAGGGTTCGGACTCGAACAAACAACAGTGTACAGAAACAGTGTTTTAGCTTCCGACGACCTCTCTTTGGGAGGAAGCACTTTTGGGTGTACTTTCGTTGAGAGCCACGGGACTGGCTCCATTTCGTATAATCGGTGTAGAGACAGGCTGGTACAGGAGGTAGCGCACAAATCACATCATGGTCATGGGGCTAGTAGCATTGCCCCGGGGTTGCGTGCAGGCTGAAAGTCAGCCACCTACCTCGACGTAAAAACTCGGGAGAGAATCCGTGCTTCAGCGAAAACAGCCGCTCCTGTGGGTGGAATCATTTTGTTGTGTGCGTGCTTGAGAGCACTACAAGGGATTCCAAAGGTATATAGGAGTGAGACTCAGGACCCAGCAAAAGGCAGAACGAGGCCCCCGTGTGTTTGATTAAGCTAGCACTGAGACCCTCCATTTGCATGGAAGTCTAATCACTAGGGTTCTAACTCGAAGAAACAACAGTGTACAGAGACAGGGTTTTAGCTTCCGACGTCCTCTCTGTGGGAGGAAGCAGTTTAGGGTGTAGTGTGAGTGAGTGCCACGGGACTGGCTCCATTTCGTAAAATCGGGGTAGAGAGAACCCGGTACAGAGGGGAGCACACAAATCACATCATGGTTATGGGGCTAATAGCGTTGCCCCCGGGTTGCATGCAGACTGAAAGTCAGCCACCTAACTCGACGGACAAACTCGGTAGAGAATCCGTGCTTCAGCGAAAACAGCCGCTCCTGAGGGTGGAAGCATTTTGTTGTGTGCGTGCCTGAGAGCACTGCAAAGGAGTCCAAAGCTATATACCAGTCAGCCACAGGCCATATCAAAAGGCAGAACAAGACTCCCAGTGTGTTTGATTTAGCTAGCACTGCTGGCTTCTTTTGCATGGAAGTCTACTCGCTAGCGTTCTAACTCGAGGAAACAACAGTGTACAGAAACATTGGTTTAGCTTCCGACGACCTCACTGTGGGAGGAAGCAGTTTAGGGTGTACTGTGGGTGAGAGCCAGGGGATGGGTTCCATTTCGAAAAATCGGGCTAGAGACAGGCCGATACAGAAGGCAGCTCACAAATCACATCATGGTTATGGGTCTCCTAGCGTCGCCCCGGGGGTGCGTGCAGGCTGAATATCAGCCACCTAACTAGACGGAAAAACTCGGTAGAGGATCCGTGCTTCAGTGAAAACAGCAGCTCCTGAGGGTGAAAGCATTTTGTTGTGTGCGTGCGTAAGAGCACTGCAAGGGATTCCAAAGGTATATACGAGTGAGACTCAGGCCCCAGCAAAAGGCAGAACAAGACTCCCCGTGTGTTTAATTTAGCCAGCACTG